>NC_136927.1:10191993-11391993 GCF_949752795.1 Hyperoodon ampullatus | reverse complement strand
ATTTGTATCATATTTTAGATTCCACATATAAGTGATATCATATGATCTTTGTCTTTTTCTGACTTCACTTAGTATGATAATCTCTAGGTCCATCCATGTTGCTGCAAATGGAATTATTTCATTCTTTTTTGTGTCTGAGTAGTATTCCCTTGTGTATGTCTACCACATCTTCTTTATCCATTCATCTGTTGATAGACATTTAGTTTGCTTCCATGTCTTGGAAGCAAGAAGCACTTTGTATTGTAAATAGTGCTGCTGTGAACACTGGGGTGCATGTATCTTTTTGAATAAGAGTTTTCTCCTGGTGTATGCCCAGGAGAGGGATTGCCGGATCATATGGCAACTCATTTTTAGTTTTTTATGGAACCTCCATACTGTTTTCTATAGTGGCTGCACCAATTTACATTCCTTTGTGGGATATTATTTAAAGACATGATATGCGGCACCTGTTGTTAGTACATTATTAAAACAACATAACAGAGTGGGCCTGAGCCAAGCTAAGAGGAGGGCAGGAGTGGTAACTCAAAGTGGGAAGAAATAAGGAATGAGGTGGCTTTTGTTGGATTGCTGCTGCTGTTCCTTTGCAATAAAAAGTTCTGGGCAACCAAGAGTACATGACCGAGTATCAGGAAAGAGGTCACATTTATAGCTAATTAGAAAAAATCCTGAAATGTTAGACATGGAAGGATGCTCAGATGCACCATAGCTCAGGTGTCTTCTTGTACAGATAAGTCAACTGAAGCCCAGGTCAGGAGGACAGATGTGTGGTCCATGCATGGCTACTCCTTCTCTCATGTCCTTGATGGTCTAGGCAGGTACTACCTAGAAACCCATCTGCCATCCCCTGGATGTTGTCTGTTACTCTCAGACCCAAGGTTTAGTGATTATAGCTCTCGGGAGTGATAGAGCAGAACAGTTCTGATTTTGCATTTTAAATCTTGAGTTTTCAAGTTTCACAGTTATACAGATTAGCTGAAATATAGCTTTTTTATGATATGTATAACTCATAGTAAGCTGCAGGCATGAGAGGGAGGGGATTGGAGGCCGCCATGTACATGCAGCATTTGTCATCCAGCCTGAAAGTTACCCAAGCTTATGATTTCTTTCTTTTTTTCTTTCCACCACCTTCCTTTGGTCTATTTACCCATCAATTTCAACCACCTCCTTGAGGCCAGTTAGAGGAAACTCAAATCAATCTCTTTTTCTCCTTGCTTGGCTAAAGTGTTTGGTTGGCTCAAAGTTTCTAGGCAATCTGCTGCCGGTTTTGGTTATTCATTGTCATTTATCCATGGCTCTGGTGAAAGCAGTGGATTTTAACAAACAACGCTGCCTGTTTACTCACGTTACACATCATTCAGCCATTTGAAAGGACCATGAAGATTTACGAAAGATGCCTCTTTAGGTTTTTTGTTTTTTTGTTTTTTTTCCTCTCAGTGACCTATGGGGTTGAACCATGTGAACTTGCTAATATTCATCTGTTTTTAAACTACAAGAATGGCAGTTTCATTTGGTTCAATCTAAAACTTATCACTGACACCTTTACACTCTTGTAGAGAAATCCCTGAAAATATGTCCACAAATGGTAGATATTAGTAGTAAACAAGATTGTTTTTGTCTGAGAGCAATTATGTGACATACAGTAATGATCGAAGATATCTGTTGTCACTAGGTCAGTGTCTGATGAAGAGAAGGCAGTCCCACCAAGCTCAGCAGCCTGCTTCATACCTCTCGAAGGTTATAGGACCCAGGCAGAGCAGATTCACCAAACAACTTTCACATTACCCTTGCCAGTTAATGTGTGTGATGCTCATGGAACCAGGAGATTATCTTCTCTCTTCTATAAGTTACCACCCTATATAGTAAATATTGGAAATATGGGCCCCAAAGACTTAAACATTTAACCTAAGTAGATATTGGCCAGATTCTCTATGGAGCCTCTGATATTAATGAGAAAAATAAGACAGGTATAAGGAGGATTCAGGAGTCTCAGTCTGCCTGTGGGCTACCTAAGCCTTGTCAAAGGATTTTGTTTGGAATTTTATTTCACTCAGTTGTTTAAAACCTGCCAGTTGTGTGCCTTCCCGTTACGTGCTCAGACTCTGTGAAGGTGGTTGCCATTTGGCTCTTAATTTATGGGTTTCATAGATAGCAATAGTATAGTAGTTAGGAACTTGGGCTCTGGCCTCTGGAATTACAGGAACAAGGTGCTCAACCCAGCTTTACTACCTCTAGGGGTGTGTGTGAGCAGTTTCCTTTATCCTTCTTAGCCTCAGTTTCCCCAACTCTATGATGGTCGTAATAACCGAACATACTTTGTTGTTAGCTAATGCATGTAAAGTGCCTCATGAGGGATACGTAATCTTCAGAAAAGTTAAGTATTATTGATTGTTGTTGTAGTAGCCACTATTGTTATGATGTTTTCCCAACACTGTTTGCAAAGTTGGGTGCAGTCATGTCCTGCCCAGATCCCTTTTGCCTACCGGGTGCTCCTGTGCCAGCTTCCGCCATCCGCTTGCACCTCTGACCATCAGAAGGCTTCCTCTGTGCACTTGGAGCTGCCTCACCCACACCGAGAGCCATGAGGGCCTGGGAGTTTACATTCCCTGCCAGCCCCAGCCTGACTGTCTGTAGCCAAGACTGACTGGGGTGGGACTAGGAAAGCCCAGCTCCTTCATCTTAATGCAGGACAGACTGTGAGCTGTAAGTATGCTCTAGAGCTCCATGGGACCAGGCAGAGGCTGGGAATTTGTGGGACATTTCAACCTTGCTCAGCTTCTTCCCCTTTTCTGCCCAGTGACCCCCTCCCCATTTCTCTTGACAGCACTTCCTTAAATAGATCACCAGTACAGGAATCCTTGCTTCAGCCAACTGCGGAGAGTACTGTGTTTCATCTACACAAAACCTTCGATGTAGCGTTCCCATTTTACAGATGTGGAAATGGAGGCTCAGAGAAGCCACGTGACTTCCTGAAGTTCACTTGCTAGTAGGTAACAGCACCTGGACTCCCACCTCCAGATGCTCTGTCCTTTCAGGCGCACCTGTTTCCAAGTCACTTACCTCCATTTCCCCCAGTTATTCTTAAAAACAAGAGAAAGGCTAGAGTGAATGATCTTAGGAGGCCTTTGGGATTGAGGTGGCAGAGAAAAACTTGAACTAGGTTAAAGAAAAGGGTTGTGAATCTTATCACAAAGCCTGGATCCTGTTGCTTTTGAAACCACATGGTGAGAGAGATTCTCTGATAGCAGCAAGAAGGGCCTGGGAGGGGACCTGAGGGCTATTGTATTTCTGTGTGCTGTGTACACTGCAGCCTGCTTGATGCTGGCTTCAGCTTGCTTCGTGCTTAAACCGCTTATTAAAGTCTAGACGCAACATAAAAGCACGTAAATTGGTTCCAGCCATCTCTAGTAAAAACTTCAACTGGAGCTGGGAAGTGATTGGAGCATCTCTCGGTGTAATTAAAATTGACTCTTAAAGTTTCTTTAGCTTAATTGGTAACACTTTCTTTGGAAGTTGGTGAAAGCGTCTTGCTGGGAAGGTTAAATGCATTTCTGTGTATAGATCAGAATTCAAATATAGTTTTATGGACACATTTACAGTTATGTTCTACCCGGGTGGTCTTTTTTTCCTGTATCTTTTCTATTTAAGATTTATGCTGTCATTCACCACAGTCTAAATGTGTTTTGATAAAAGGAAAAAAATGAACCGTTGCTGACGCATTTCAAACAGAGTTGGTAATATTTTGAAGCTTTCAGTAAATGGAATGGCAGTTTGGCTTAGCCCAAGCTCCTTCTTTCCCTGAAGCCCTTCACTTTGGAGTCTAGTGCCTGAACTTTGTTTGTTATCCAGAAATTGAAAGTAGCTACTACTATTCAGCTGGGTCCAAAGGTAGGAAGCTGGGCACTTTCTAAGATGGTCATGTCCTTACTGTGGTCAAATGCATTTGACCCCATTATTTGAGACCGCGAACGTTTATACACATGAATGTGTTTATATGCACTGGGAATTTTCTCCCTCAGTTTTGCTTCTTCAGGGATCTGTCAGTGTAATAGGTTCTGATAGTCAAGAAGCCCGTGCATTAAAATTTTTGGAGCGTGATCAGGGATGAAGCTCCTAATGCCCTGAACCATCCTTAATTCAGAGTTGGGGGAAGACCTGCTTGATTTTACATTTGTGAGCATTTACTCCCCACGATTCCCAGGGCCATGACTTGATTCTTGCCTTGGCATCTATTTGTGCCCATCCCTGTGGAGAAGAGGGGCCAGCCATCTTCAAATGAACCTCAGCATTGTCTCTTCACATGTGTATGGGGGGCAGGGTTTGCAAACAATGTTGTTATGAGAATCATAGTGGAAATAAAAACTGCTCTGGTCCTTGGATCTAAGTGCAACAACTGTTCGTATTTCTGTGCTTTTCCTAATACTTGTCTGCAGGTAGGTATATTTTTATGTGGTTTTCATCTTCACCATATAGATACAATTTTTTTTTTTTTTTTTTTTTTTTTTTGTGGTACACGGGCCTCTCACTGCTGTGGCCTCTCCCGTTGCGGAGCACAGGCTCCGTACGCACAGGCTCAGCAGCCATGGCTCACGGGCCTAGCCGCTCCGCGGCATGTGGGATCCTCCCGGACCGGGGCATGAACCCGTGTCCCCTGCATCGGCAGGCAGACTCTCAACCACTGCGCCACCAGGGAAGCCCATAGATACAATTTTTAACCAATAATCTGTTTTTTGAAATAAATAATAAAAGTTACATTTTCCCATTAGGTATATAATTGTAGAACATTTTAAAATATAGAAAAATGTGGTACCATTATTCAAAGACAATGCCTGTTAACATTTTAGTGTTTATTTCTTCAAATGTTATGCATGAATTGCTATTCTTTCTACATAATTTGATTACATTGCATATATAATTTTGTTTTCTGATTTTTTATTTCATATGATGTTAAGTATATTATTGTAAATCTTTTATAAATATCATTTAAATTGTTACATAATATAGACAATTAACAGGCTGTAATTTGCTTTAGCATTCTTTTATTAGAAGATTATGTTCCCTATTTTTTTTTTGCTATTATAATGCTGTAAATAGGTATGAAAATCGTAAATTCAGGTTTTTTTTTCTGTGTCCAGGACTATTTTCATACTATAGATTCCCAAAAATGAAATTGTGTGATCAAAGGTGATAAAAAGATTTCAGGCTCTTGATAATGTTGTCAATGGCTTTCCAAAACAGCATTCAATTTACAGTCTCACTAGTGACATATAGGCTACCACTCTTGGTTATGGTTATTTTCTTTTAAAAAAATTTATTTATTCATTCATTTATTTATTTTTGACTGCATTGGGTCTTTGTTGCTGCGCATGGGCTTTCTCTAGTTGCGGCGAGTGGGGGCTACTCTTGGTTGTGGTGCGTGGGCTTCTCATTGCAGTGGCTTCTCTTGTTGCGGAACACGGGCTCTAGGTGCGTGGGCTTCAATAGCTGTGGTGCACGGGCTCAGTAGTTGTGGCTCACAGGCTCTAGAGCACAGGCTCAATAGTTGTGGCGCACGGGCTTAGCTGCTCCGTGGCATGTGGGATCTTCCTGGACCAGGGCTTGAACCCATGTCCCCTGCATTGGCTGGCAGATTCTTAACCACTGTACCACCAGAGAATTCCCTTGGTTATGGTTATTTTCATAGAAAAATGGCATCTTGTTTAATTTGCATATCTTTGACTAACACAGTTGTCTAGTTCCCCCTTTGTTACCCAACTCTGGCTCTTCTCAAGTAAATCATCTGTTTTCATCCTTTGCTCACATAGCTGTGGAATCTTTGTGCTTTAAAAAATATTGATCTGTGTTATATGTGTTATAGATGTTAAATTTATCTTGATCTTTGTACTGGAATTTCTGGAAAAGTAATATTTGCTTTGCTTTGCGGGTTAGATACCATTTCTACTTATTTGTGGCAACTCTGGGTATTCCGGAAGCGCAGTGGTGGTGTCTTGAGCTGACATTACCTCTGCTTTTCAGGAAGACAGACATGCTTCTCAGCATGGCTTCCACACTCCAGGTGTCAGCCAGGCGGTCCTCACATCACTTCTTTGCATATGGAAATCCTATTTGCCTTTGAAGGCCCAAGTCACACATCATCTTTTCTTCCCATTTCCTGGTCGTCTTCTTCCATTGCTGTTTCCTGTTTAATAGCCCTGATACTTTGTGCTTGATTAGAGAGCAGACCGTTCTCAGGATGCAGAGAATTTTGGGGGTAGGGGGAATTTTCAAGTAGGTTTTATTTTCTTATAGAGCCATGTAGTGTAGCTATTGAGGTCCATCTGAAGATGGGCAGAAAATTATGTAGATGGGATAAAGGGATGTGAAGCTCAAGGAAGAGTAAAAGGCATAGTTTGTTGTGTTTTCTTAGCCTCCTGCAGATGGTTGAGGGTGTGTGTGTGTGTGTGTGTCTGTCTGTCTGTCTGTGTGTGTATGTACATGCATTAGCCTAGAGTCTGCTGAAAAGCAGAGCCTGAGGCAAGGATTTGTGTGCAGATAGGTTATTTTGGGAAATGATCCTAGGGAGCGGGAATGGGAGACTGGGGAGAGTGACATAAGGAGGGAGAAAGCCAGTATCATGGCACATTATTGAGCTGGTTTTTGCTGTGGACAAGTGGGGCTCATTCCAGACCCACCAGAAGCCATGTAGGATTGTCTTCTGAGAAGGAGAGATTATTTATCCACTCGTTTCCATCCCTCATTGTCAAGAATGCCTCATGGGTTGTTAATTCCCTCACACTTCAGGCTTGCACTTGTATCAGAATGGATGGTTGGAGTCCTGCTGGCATCCCTCGGGGCTGTGGTGGAGAAAGCCCCAGGACAGAAAGTGAGAGGTATGCAATGCAGTTGAGGTGAGGTGTCAGGTTCTGTCATGTGCACGTGGTTGCTGCAGCAGTGCTGTAGTGAAGAGGTAGAGAGACTGTAGGTAAGGCACAAGGGGGTCAGATACAGTGTGTGTTGTAACTTCATATACGCTTTTTTAAAATTTAGTCTGTTGACTTGGCATCTGAGTAGAGGCAGCATCCATTTACTCTAATCCTGAGATTTTCTTTTTGACCCCACACCCTCACTTTCTTTCATCAGAGTTACCCCCCGTTCTCTTCTCCCACCTCCTGTGTTCTCCAGGCCTGACTGAATAGGACATTGCATTTCCCCCACCAAAGTGATTGGCTCGGGGTGGATATGTGATACAGTTAGAGTCAAGGAGACCCAGTCATGGCTTTTCTGGGACTTTTGGGGAGTGATTTCCTTCTCTTTTCCGCTGGAAGGATGTAAGACTGTACCACTCAGAACTCAAGAAAGAAACAGACAGTGGAAAGCAGGGCCAAGATCCAAGGAGAAACCAGGTCCTGATGGGGTGGCATTGTTTGAATTCTTGGATTCAGCCACCCGTGGAATGTTTCAGTTACATTAGCCAGTTAAATACCTATTTTTGCTGAAGCCAGTTTCACTTGGGGTTTCTGTCACTTGCAACCAAAAGAAACCAATAGATACTTTGAGTTTACTCCCACTTAAGGTGAATCTTACCTTTTTACTTTATTCATGTATTTATTTATTCATTCAACTAATATTTATTGAGTGTCTGTTGTACTATGAAAAAGTTCAGTTTCCAGTTGCATGGAGAAAAAAGGGACATAAATTAAAGCTCAAGGCAACTGCAGCCCCTGGAATATTGCCTATACTACCTTCAGGTGGGTGTGGCTTTGAGTGATAGCTGAAGTGTCAGAAGACACAAAGGAAATTTTTTGATTCTTAACATAACTCAAGAGGTGGGAGAGAATCAGGCCTGAGGGAAATTGTGTGTGCAATTGTGTGAGAAGGGGCATACCTTTTATTGAAAATGTATAACGGTGGTAATATTTGTAGAGTATCTAGAAATTGTCACCAAATATAGTTTTTATTACTTGTCGTATTCGTTATCTATTGCCACAACAATGCAGCATAACAAGTAGTCACAAAGCCTGAGATGCCTATGACAGCAAACACTTTTGTTCCCACATCTGTGGTTTGGCTGGGGGTCCTGCTTCTCTGAGCTGAGCTTGGTAGGGCTTCCTCCTGTGCCTGTTATCAGTTTCCATTTGGCTGGCTAGCTTTGCTGGTCTTGGCTGGACTCTCTCACATGTCTGAGGTCTTGACTGGGACTAGTGGGGTCTGTCCCACATGTCTGTCTAGCCAGGGTGTGCTTGCCTGTGAACCAGAGGAGCGAGAGACTAAGTGGAAACCACGCACGCACATTTCAGCTCACACCACCTCTGCTGGTGTTTAATTGATCAGAACAAACCACACGGCTGAGTCCAGGGATTAGAAGTGGGCATTGCACTGTTATGCAGCCAAGAGCACAGATTTAGGGAGAGGCAAAGCACTGAGGCCATTTTTGCAACCTGTCTGCTGCACGAGTTTGGCTCATATATAGTTAATTAAAATACATATTCATGTAGTTAGTTTGGTCTGTTAGAGTGTAAACCACTTAGTCCCTGAGATCCCTGAATAATAAAGGTCTCCCCAGATGAGTGTAGGTCAAGTCAGCTCTCCTTCAAACACGTGGGACTTTCCCTTTTCTCCATAGAAAGAACCCAATATTTTGAGTCTTTTTTTTTTTTTTAAATAAAAAAGAAAAATGCCTCTTGGACCTAGAATGTCCTGCCTTCTTTTATGCAGCTTTAATTCCCTGAGCCAGAAGCTATATGTCTTTTTTGCCAAGGTCAGCTCTGGGCCTATGATTTCCACTGTCTTATTGGAAAGAAAAAAAAAAAAAGAAAACGAAATTCCTACTATGTTCTTCCTCCATATGTTACATAGATTTTTAAAAGGAATGATAGCTTTGGGTATGAGTGGACCAGAAGAATGACTACAATTAGCTTTTTAAGGACTCTGTTATAGTTTTACTTTCAATTTTCTGATGTTATGGATATTTACTGTATTTGGCCTTAACAATCCCAGGAAGTTTTATCTAAAACAAGTCTTAAACTTTTTCCTGTCAGTCCTTTATAAGATTGCAACTCTGAAGGGTGATCGGGATCAAGAAACTGTGTAGGCCCCTACATCTGGCTGTCATTTTTGGTTAACTGCAAGGACTTTGAAAGTGGGTAGTGAAGATTTGAAACCAGGCTCTAGTACTTATTAGTTGGGTGGCTGAGGCAGGTTATTTCATTGTTTTCAGCCTCAGTTTTCCCTCCTGTAAAATGGGTGTCACAATACATACTTCACAGAGTTATCATGAGGGTTAAATGAAGTAATGCAAGTGAAGCCCTTTGCCCAGTGCTTAGGAGATAGTAAGCCCTCACTTAGTGGGGGTTATTCTTATCTTACCTTGTGAACTTGTCTCCCAGTCACTGTCATCAGCAATGTCCTTGAGCACCAGCTTCTCATCTGAAGAACCTCCTTAGGTTGGTGATGGCTGCTCAGAAACAGTTTCTAGGCTTGCCACGGATGACTTCAGAAATGACTCCAGCCGGTGGGCCATGGCAGGAGGAAGCGCATGGAGGCTTTTCTCATCGTTATCAGCTGCTCTTCTTCCGTCTCAGACTTCTTATGTGCCTCCCTGCATGTCCTTTCAAGGAGCCCTCACTCTCCAGTAAGGCATTATGAAGATACAAAGGCGAGAACCAGTGACCCTCAAATTTGGCTGCATAGTAGAATTGCTTAGGAAACTGTAAAAAGCACAGATGCCTGGACCCCACCCTAAAGATTTTGGTTTGCTTCACCTGGAGTGGGGCTCAGGCATCAGCATTTTTTAAAAGTTCCCCATGTGATGCTGATGGGTATCTAGACTGAGAACCACTGGGGCAATCTGTCTCAGGGCTTCCATGCAAGATTTCCAGTTCATTCTGCGTTTATTCTAGTCCTTCTTCTTGTCATATGGTTGCTTCAGCTTATAAACGTTCCTTTGGAAGAGGTGTTTCTTTTCTTGATAGGAAACCAGCATTCTCTGGTGAATAAGCTAATGGCTTTATCATGATGTTCTGGGAGCTGGTAGTGCCTGACAATACAATTAGATCTGTAGGCTGATTGGAGAATTTTCCTTTGTAGATCCCAAATGTCCTTCTGAAAAGTGGTAACCCAAATGTGTGCAACAGGAATGATTCTACCTTACATTTAGGCCATTATTTATACTTATCCATAAGCTTTCACATTTGATATGAGAGGTATTGCAGTACAGTGAAGGATCCCAAGGTAGGAGTTGAAAAATATGAGTTGGAATTAGACTTATGTCATTAATCAGTTATTGGGACTTTGGCTATAGCTCTTAAATTCTCCAACACTTTGTTTTCTTACTTGCCCTCTAGAGAATTCCAGTGTGAGGTGTAGACTAGACATCACTGTATCTTTGTCCCATTCAGCAGATGAGGAAACTGAGGCATAGAGTGGACATGTGAGTCACCAAGCCTTATGCAAAGGCTTGGGACTCATCAAAGTCAGGCCCCCACGGCTCAGGTGCTTAGCCCAGTGTAGGTACTACTGCCCCACACTAGCTAATTGTCCAAAGGGCTGGAAGGTGTATTGTTTCAGCTGCAAGAAATGGGAATTAGAGGACCAGCTCTGTGAAGATACACCAGGCCCTTCCTCCTCCCCATTCCTATTCTTCAGCCCTCTCCCTAACTGCTGGGCCAGTGGAGAGGCCTGTGAGCAATGGATTCCCTTTCATGGTGCAGGTGAGCGATCATAAAAGCTCAGACCAAGTCTCCTCTATTGTGTTGGCACTGGCATGTCTGTTCTTGTGGCCTTCTTGGAGCACAGAGTCAGAGAGCAGTGGTAGAGACTGCCTAGATGTTCCCCAAAAGGGCTTCTTCCTGGCCCATAGCTGAACTACATTTCCCAGCCTCCCTTGCAATGTAGTTAGGCCGTTGACTGAGTTCTGGCCAGCAGGATGTGGGTGGGAGCAATGTGTGCTCCTTCCAGGTCCTGAAAATCTCCCGGGGGATGTCCTCTGTGGGGTTTCCATCTCCTTTCTTTCCACCATGGAAGCCATGGGTTTGAAGACTCTGGTGAAGCAGCAAGATAGGAGCCTAGGTCGCTGGATCAGGGCTTGAAGAAGAGCTACCTGAGCAGGAAAACCTACATTAACCAAATTATATGGGCCAAAACAAAACTGCTGTCTTGTTAAGCCTTTGAGATTTTAAGGTTTGATTACTTTATTACTTTAAATAACTTTGGAGGAATAAAAAGAGGATTGGCTGGGCTTCCCTGGTGGCGCAGTGGTTGAGAGTCTGCCTGCTGATGCAGGGGTCACGGGTTCGTGTCCCGGTCCTGGAGGATCCCACATGCCGCGGAGCAGCTGGGCCCGTGAGCCATGGCCACTGAGCCTGTGCGTCCGGAGCCAGTGCTCCGCAATGGGAGAGGCTACAACAGTGAGAGGCCCACGTACCACAAAAAAAAAAAAAAAAAAAAAAAAAAAGGATTGGTGGTTTGGTGGGGTGATGCTTCTCACATCCAGAGTTCTCTATGGGATCAGTTGAAACCACATCCTTCTGGAGCTCCTTCCTCTGCCCTGTGCTGCGTCTATCACTGTCTTACAGGTTTCACCTGAGGGTCCTCCCTTATAAACCACATGCTCAAGGATCCCCATCTCAGACTTTGTCCCATGGGGTCCCAATGCCTAAAATAGAACCTAAGGGCAGGAATGTTCTTTCATTCTCCATTGAATTTCTAGTTACCCAATGAATGAATGTTTAAGTGCCTTATATGTTTAAGTCACTAGACACTGTGAATAACTATAAAGAACTGTAAGTCATGAATTTGGCTCTGTGTTTTCTCAAGACTCATCTAAGGTTACAGTAGTCCTCCCTTATTTGTGGTTTCACTTTCCCTGGTTTCAGTAACACCCATGGTCAGTAGCAGTCTGAAATATTAAATAGAAAATTCCAGGTATAAACAATTCATAAGTTTTAAATTGTCTTCAGTTCTGAGAATCATGATGAAATCTCACTCTATTTGGCTTGGCCCTGCCTGGGATCCCCAGCCATGGACATAGTCTGCTCCTGGTATCCAGCCACCTGCAGTATGGCTCTATGATCCAGAATCACCAAAAGCAGATGATTCTTCTTCTAACATGTTGTCAGTAGGTCAGTAGTAGCCTGATGCTAGGTCACAATGCCTACGTCATTCACCCCTCTTTATCTCATCATGGAGGCATTTTGTCATCTCACATCATCACAAGAAAGATGACTACAGTAAAATAAGATATTCTGAGAAAGAGACAACATTCACACAACTATTATTACATTATATTGTTATAATTGTTTTATTTTTATTATTTTTGTTGTTAATCTCTTAATGTGCCTAATTTAGAAATTAAACTTTATCATAGGAATGTGTATATAGGAAAAAACATAGTATATGTAGGGTATGGTACTATCCATGGTTTCAAGCATCCACTGTGGGTCTTGGAGCAGATCCCTGTGAATAATGGGGAGCAGCTGTACTCTTTCTATGAACCTTAAGAGAATGTACATAATATCACATTTATTTTTCATTGTTTTTTCTTAATGGGCAGCAATAAAGAGATACTACCATTTTATTTAATGCTCTATTTTTAAATCCAAGTGAAGTTTAACTGTGGAAGTAATTTTTAAGACAATTTTTCTTTTCCTTGATTAGTTCTTTATATGCTTTTTTTTTTTTTTTTTCCTGAAGACTGGGCATCTGGGAGAATTGCTTTTTTTGAGTAAAACTTGGAAAGAATTTCATATAAATTAGAAAAGTTAGCCTGGCCGTGTAGGCAAAAAACATATCCATTTTAGAGCACTTTTAAATCCAAACATAATTCCTTTAAAGAACACCGTAACAGACAGTGTGGCCTTTGCTTTGGAAGGCCTGCCTCTGGCACAAGGGAAGTGGGGGCTTCTCAGTTGAGCAGTGGGAGAGAAACGGTGAAGAGCATGGAAAAAGCGATTGCTTTAAGCGTACTGGCTTTTCCTTTCATATCTGCGATGTGATCCTATTATTTTGAAGCAATGAGGTCATTTAAGTGTGCCTGGCTGGAGATTTGCTATTTTCCTCTATTCTTTCCTTTAAGTCTTTTTGTCAACCATGTTCTCCTCGACTAGCAGAGCAGCTGTCTGGGTAGTTATAATCCCATTAAAAAGGCCTCTATTATGTCAATAATATATTTATAGAGAAATTAGTCACCTGGGGTTGTTGGGTGATTCTTCTGTTTAGACATATTGTACCCCAGAAAAGCAGGACTATCCCCTTCTTGTTAGATAAGGCCTGCTGCCTTGTCACGGTGCCATATTGGCTGAAACCGATTAGCAATTAACATGGAACATGCCTTCCTCTGTTTGCAAAGCCCCCTTAATCTTTGCCACTGATCGTATTCCTCTCAAGCTTTTCTGATAAAGCTGAGATTGCAGATGTGCCTGGGTGAACAGGGCTTATAGTATTTATTGAAAATATGACAGGCATTAAATGACCATCCTGGTGGGAAAGGTGGGAAATCTAACCACAAAAACTTTCTAAACCTGCTCAAGTGCATTTGAGCAGTGTCTTAACATTAGTAGTGCATCTTCCTCCACAGATTCCATTCTTTTTTCTAAAGAGATTTTACATTCTTGCTATCTGAGTTCAGGTGTAATTATCTCCTAAGAGAAAGTGGAAAGGCAAGGGGCTGAATTGCAGTAAAGGAATACGTGAGATTATTAAACTATCCACCATTAGTAGGTTGAGGTTTATTTTTTGGAAACTCATCATGTTTTGCAAACCATAAAAAATAGGGCACTTTTTTATTAGCAGACTTTAAGGAGGGTGACATTGAAGTCAATCCCTATACTATGGCATGTCCTTTGTACTGATTTTTCTTTATTTTTTCAAAACATGAAGGATTGATTTTTGAGACACGGAAAGGATCCTCTGCAAGGATGGCCTCAAGAGCTCTCACTGTAATTCCTCAATAGTTTAGGAAATGCCCGGAGGCAGAAAAAAGTCATCTATTGGCTAGGTGGCACTTGCTCTCAAAATGTTGGTGGGAAGTTGTAAACAGAGGTGCAAAGTAAAGCAACCTTCTGAGTTTCAACTGTTGTTATCAAGTTTCAATGCCAAGTAGGCATTCAGGAAAACCCTAATCAAATTTGCAAAGTAGACCATAAGATTTAAATAAAGGGGTATAAAACAGATGAGTGAAGAAAAAACAGCAGTATTTATAGAGCACAGTTGAAATTTCCTCAGCTGTTTGGAATTATTTAAAATATCAAATTTGAAGTGAAATTTAAAGAAGCAAGAGGGGTTGGCCAGGTCTGTAGTTATGCGTGTTAGGTGTTCTGAAAGTCCCCTCCAATCTTGCCCTCTCGCTATTCCCACTCCTCACCTAGAGAAGGTTTCTCACTGGCCTTCTCTGTGTTCTGTGCCGACACCCCCCACCCCCCACCCCCCACCCCGTGTAGCGCTTTGCCCTATTCAGAAAATGTGTACCTTTCTACCTTGGGTGTATATAGGTTTACATTTGAGAAAATTAGGAATAAGGGTGGAGGAACTTTAAGACATCAAATTGTATAGGTTCAGGAAAACTGCTTATTTTTTGCACTTGCATGAATTCTGCATTTTAACAAACTAGCAAAACCAAATGATATTCACTAGAGAAACAACCTGTGGTGTTTCCACAGCCCCTCATGCTCATATTTACTTTCAAGGCCCCCAGAACTCAAGATGCCAATTTCCCACATAGCTGGTAAATGGCCATATGACAGCACATCCTGTCTTGATCTTAATTGCATCTTCTTCAAGTTTATTTCTCCTTGTGACCTCGGGGAAATTCTCTGAGCATGGAATAATCTTGAGCAGTGCTGTCCAATAGAACTTTCTGTGATGATGGAGGTGATACCTGCATTGTCCTGGTCAGTAGACATTAGTCACCTGGGACTACTGAGCCCATGAAATGTGGCTAGTGTGACTGAGGGACTAAACCTTTACTTCTATTAAATTTTAATTCATTTAAATCTAGTCTCATGGGGACACTGTATTGGTCAACTCTAGTGAAGTAGGGAACTTGTCTAGTAGCTAAGATGGGGAACAATGGTATGAACCACATGTCTTGAGATACAGAGTAATGTAGTGACTGAGAAAGTTGACTCCGGAGCCAGACTGGATGGGTTCATGCTTTTTTGAGCTGTGAAGTTATGGTGGTTGCTTACTCTCTCTGTGCCTTAGTTTCCTCATCTATAAAATTGGGACATAGTGGCAAAAACAGTATCTGCTTCATAGCGTTTGTGTAACAATTTATTGACTGATTCCTAAAAAACACATAGAATAGTGCCTGGCATACAGAGAGCCAGAGTTAAAAGAAGACAATACCAATGACACAATAGTCCTGAGACTCTGCTTCTGGAACCCATGAAATAAATTAGGAGGATTAAATAAAACACTGAACTACTCATAGATGCTCAATCAGGAGAGTTTTCATTCCTCCTTTTCTTTCCTTTCAGCTAACCTTTTTCACTGCTAATTAATTCATATAGTCATCTAACAAATAAGACTGCTCTGTGCCAGTCTTGTCCTGGGGGCTGGAAAAATAACAGTGAACAGAACATTGTACTGGTCAAGTTCATAGTCAGGTGGGAGAGACCATTGAAGATTGAATGTAAATATAGCCCTACTTCTTCACCTCTCTCTGTATCACACCCCTTTATCATGTGACTTTGCAGCAGCTCTTATCAAGAGGAGTCCTTTTTCTCAATCTTAAATCTGAGCTAGCCTTGTGACTTGATTTGACCAATAGAATGTGGCAAAAGTAACCTTGTGCCAGTTCTCAGCCTAGATCTCAGGTGGCCTTGTCCATCCCCACCCCCTTTCTCTCTCTCTCAGATCCTGGCGTGGCTGCCTTGTGAACAAGCTGAAGCTAGCCTGCTGGAGGATGGAGACCACACACACGTGGACCAGAGCCAAGTCAGCCCAGTTAAGACCATCCTGGACCAGCTAGTGCCCACACAGCTGACCACAGATGCATAAGCATGCATAACTGGGCACAGCCCATGAATTCATGTTTGAAGTCACTGAATTTTAGGGAGTATTTGTGGGAAGCAATCACTCACTGATACAGAGATAGTCCAGTCACTGTTGTAGTAATCACCATAGAGTCATAGAGAGAAATACAGGGTCTCCTAATGGAAGACATTGCTAAGCTGAGGCTTGAGAGATAAAGATGAGGGAAAGACATGTGTCAGGCAGATGGAACAGCATGAGAATGATGGAACAGAGAAAGCAAAAAGTTTTTTTCTACCTGCTGCCAGGAACATAGGAATATAAATATTCTTTTACTCAAGGAGCTTCTTATGTAGCTGTGATGTCAAGATCCACACACGAATAAAGAAGTCAGTTCTTACACAAAGTGAACTTACATAAAGTGGTCCAAAAAGTGGGAAGAGCACACAGAGAGCTCAATGAGGACTGAACTAAACAGCCAGGAAGGCTTCTTGGAAGATAAGCTAACTGTGATGGGACCCAAGGAATGTGTAGGACATGGTTGGGAGCACAGGAAAAAGGAAAATTTTCCTGGAACCATCTTGGGAATTTTATGGGAGGGCCCATTGAACACCTACTGTGTGCTAAGCCTTGTGGGAGGAACCATGGGAGAAGAAAAAGAAGCAGGAAACACAACCATGTCTTCATGAAATTGAGAGTTACACTTGCCTTTGGGGTGCCAAGCTCCTCTTAAGTTACATCTTGGCTGTTGCACTTCATAAGCTCAGCCTATCATTCATTTCCATCTGCATTGTTGAGGATGTTTCTTTGTGGCAGGGTGCAAGGAGAACCATGAAATTGTAGATCAATGAGTATGCTTTTAGATGTTCTCCATAGCAGCTAGGGGCTTGGTAGCCAGTTTTTCCAGAAGATGTCTCATGGCCACTTTCCAAAGAGACTGGAGTGTTCCATTTCTTAGCCCCCTGAATTGTGGATTTCACACTGTGCTGAAGATCTGAGCCGCAGGACATCTGCGCCTGTTGAGAGCTTTATCTTCTCCCCTTAAAATTGCTACTGAGCCTCCTTAGGATTTAGGGGCTTATATGGTGTTTTCTTAGCCAGAAATCTTTGTAAAACTTGATTATCAGAAATAAAACAAGAGCAACCCCCATCTCTTGAAAACAGTGCTTAAGAAAACCTTAGCTTGCAGGGAGGGGCAGTCCAGACAGCACTGGCATTAGCTCAAGTTGGCAAACCTGGGCCGAAGCAGGGACTTGCTTATGTGTGTGAGAGACATATTTGTTGAATCATAAAGCTGCCATCAAAACTAAGCCCAGACATCCAGGGACATGTGTGGAGATAATTCATGCCGTCTGCTTTTCCAGTTTGCAGATGTCTTTAGGACGACAGGGTTGGGGGATGGGGGCAGGCAGTGTTTGTAAAGACCCCCAGGAGCCCCCCTGGCTAGTGGAGTCGCCATCTCTAACTCTGTCTGCTCTTATCGAGGATTTCC
Source organism: Hyperoodon ampullatus (assembly GCF_949752795.1). NCBI lineage: Eukaryota > Metazoa > Chordata > Mammalia > Artiodactyla > Ziphiidae > Hyperoodon > Hyperoodon ampullatus. The sequence continues at coordinate 11,374,556 of NC_136927.1, read as the reverse complement.
TCATGGGCTCTTGAAGACATTTGAAAATAAACAAGTGAGAAAGTTTCTCAAGACCATCCTAGGAATCCATTCTAACACTCCTGAGACAGTGGGCCAAAGCTGGTCCCTCTCTATCGCTTTTCATGGTCTAGCATTCTGAGATTCTTTTCCTTATTAGTTCAGAAGTGAGATCCTACATGTTACTGTCAAGTGCTCTGGTCAGAGCTTTTGCGTTTAGCCACGATTTTAGAGAACTATTGCTAGAATGGAGACAGATACTTTTAATATTATCTGCGGCTTCTGGACACTCATTTCAAACATATTTAAGTATAGGAGGTAGTTTCTGGCTAAGAAAGTTCCTGTGGTAACTGGTTTTTCTTGATTTATAATAACCATTTGGAAAAAAATTGCACTTTATATCAGATAAAGGGGACATTTCTGTAATACATAAAGAGTGCTTACATATCAATAAGGATAGGCCAGAAACCCATAGAAAAATGAACTAAGGATATGATCAGATAGTTCTCTAAGAAGCAAATTAAGCAAATTTATCCTGCATACATAAATAGCCACACAACCTCATCTGTAATAATAAAGATGCATATTAAAACTATGATAAGGTAGTTTTCACTTCCCAGATTAGCAAACACCTTAATGTTTAATAATTAGTTGAAAAGACGTGAAGAAAATGGAACTCTCATAAATCATTAGTGACCACATGAATTGGTACAGTTTGGGGGACAATTTGGTACTAGCTACTAAAATGGCAAATGTCCTTTGACCTTGAACTCTACTTCTTGAAATTTATCCTACGGAAATACCCACCCACGAGTGAATTGTTGAACGCACAAAGTTATTCATTGTGTCACTATCTGTAACTGCAAAAGGTTGGAAACAATTCTGAATGCCTATCAATAGGGTACTAGATAAATATATTATGGTACACCATAATACACAGTATTATGCAGTAGTTTAAGAGGATGAGGCAGATCTTTATGCATTGCTGTGAATACTATCCAAGATGTATTGTTATGAAAAAAAATGCAGGGTGCAGAAAAATTTGTGTTGTGAGTTATCATCCGTGTTAAAAAAGAAAAAAATGTATTTGTTTTTATGTGCATGAAATATCTTTGAATACACACACACGAAATGAAAATAGCATTTTCTTCCAGAAGGTGGGACCTGGGTGCTTGGAAGACAAAAATGGGAGGGAGACGTATATTTTACTGTATATCCTTTTGTACCTTTAGAATTTTGTACCACGTATATGACTGTATTACCCATTAAAAATCTGAGCTCTAATCAGAATTCTCAGATAAAGGTTTCTTTTAGATTCTCTCCTATCTGAAAATTTGGAATTATTCTTCCTCAAGCCCACATGAGACTATTTGATTCACAAAGCCACAGCCCACCACTGTCTTCTCCCCTTTGCCTAATCCAGTGCCTGGCAGAGAGCAGGGTCTCAAAAATATTTGTTAGAAATATAAAGGAAGGCAAAGGATACATGAGATGACTTCATACAGAGGCTTGCCACTCCCACTGTGGATACAGTGGGGCTGGGTTATGCCCCGCATGATTTACAGGGGAAAATTTTTACATTAAAATTGGTTACTTTCCTTTTTAAAGGAAAACTGAAGAAAAGAAATGGACTTACTTGAGAATGTGGTATTAGAAACCTGTATATGGATAGAGCCACTGTCTTAGCCACAGTCATGGTCCTTGGTTACTGATGAAGTCTTTCTGAGAGGAATGAGAGAGAGCAGAGGAATCTGTAGGCATCGTCTTGACCAGTGATATACTGGTAAGAGTTTAATAACTGGCTTCTTGGGTGAAAAAACAAACCGTGGTTTGTAGCGTTTGCCAATTTCCATGGTGTGAATTCTCCCACCATAGCTGATTTCAAGCTACCAATGTGACATCTGTGAATATGAAATTGGGAAGGTATGATGGTATGATGACAGTTGGCTCTTGTGACCCAGTAGGAGCCAAGTTCAACAGATCCCAGGTTAAGACCAGGAAAGAATTTTCCTTCCATAATTAACAGCAGAGGCTTTAGAATGTAAGCAAACTCTTTGAAGTGTTGGAGTCTTAGAAATATTTTGTAACTCTTCTAAGCCGGTGGTTCTCAAAGTGTGGTCCAATGGCAAATTCTTGGGCCATTCTTCCAAACCTACAGAATTAGAGTCTCTGGGGATGGGGCCCAGCAATCTAGATTTTAAAAAGCCCTGCAGGTGATTCTGCTGCATGCCAAAATTTGAGGTCCACTGCTCTAGCCTCTGTTTTCTCTAGAAAGGACCAGGAGTATTTAAAAACAAATGCAGGGCTGTAGTAAGGATTAAACAGAATAATGATTATAAAGCACTTGGCATAGGGGATATTAACTGTGATAACGAGGGTGACTTTTCAGTGACTCAACCACGCATTTAAGAGGCATTTAATGAGTTTGAGGTATGCTTATTCCTTTTCTTATGTCCAAGGGCAAGAGGTATGCTAAGAAGGCACATCTGTAGCTTTCTTTACAGTTGGACCATATGTAAGTGTTTTTTTTTTTAAATTGAAGTATAGTTGCTTTACAGGGTTGTGTTAGTTTGCGGTGTACAGCAAACGGATTCAGTTTTATGCATATATATGTGTGTATGTGTGTGTGTGTGTGTGTGTGTATATATATATATATATATATATATATTATATATATATATATATATATTCTTTTTCAGATTCTTTTCCATTATAGGCTATTATAAGATATTGAGTATGGTTTCCTGTGCCATACAGTAGGACCTTGTTGCTTATCTATTTTATATATAGTAGTGTGTTTCTGTTAATCCCAAGCTCCTAATTTATCCCTCCCCAGCTCTTTCCCCTTTGGTAATCATAAGTTTGTTTTCAATTTCTGTGAATCTGTTTCTGTTTTGTAAATAAGTTCATTTGTATCATTTTTTTTTTTAGATTCTACATATAAGTGATATCATAGGATATTTGTCTTTTCTGTCTGACTTCACTTAGTATGATAATCTCTAGGTCCATCCATGTTGCTGCAACCATGTGTCATCATCTTAATTCTTATAGCATAATTTGGGAGAGGTGAACACAGCATTATTTCCCTTTAGCATGCTTACGTAGAGCTAGATGCCTTGGACTAAGGTCATAGAGGCAATTTCCCTTCAACGCCCAGCTCCTTGGCACCCCCCACCCCAGCCTTTGCTTAACTGATTAAAGCAACTTATCATATGTGCCAAAAACCAGTCTCCATGAAAAGAAGACAGGAGATGTGGGGAACATGTTCGGAGTTCTAGGACTTGAATCTCAGGAAACGCTTGGAGTTGGGTAACAACACTTGTGATTTTGTAGAATATTAGCTTCATTTACTGAGCATCTACTACCTGCCGGACTTTATAACATGACTTTTCGCCATAGGTATTTTCCATCCGTTTTACAGATGAGGAATCTGAGATGGAGGTGTTCAAGGTCACAGAATAGATAGTTGGATTCTTAAGAAAGGCACAGAGCCAGTCCTTAGCTACCATTGTCTCTTTTCCTCTATGCATCTTTTTTCCCCCTTATGCTTGTCAGTGATATGTATCTTAGGAAGAGAAGGGCCACTCACCCCTATTTCAGCGTTTTTTAAACATTTTTTTGCCTTTGGGCATATTTCAGAAATTCTCATACCAGAAAGGTCCATGGCAGTCTTCCCTGAAAGTACAAAGATGAACTTCCGAAGGAGTCAGTGCAGTATGGTTGTAAGGGCACAGGGGTCCTGCAGACCTGTGGGTGTATTCTAACTGTACCACTTATTAACTCTCTGACCTTAAGTACATGATTTTTTTCTCACTAAGTGTCTTAGGTCAAATTCCTTAGAGGCAGAGACTCAGATGGAGATTTTTGTGCAAATGATTTATTAAGGGAGCACGCTCCCAGGAGAACTCTGAAATAGAATGAGGGAAGCATGAAAGGGAAGGGGAAGATACTGAATGTAGAATCCAACTTATCTGGAATCTAGGTTCAGCCTGATTCCACGGAGAGCTCTGAAGTGTAACTTGTACCAGAGAATTGGTCTCAAGAGGGTCACCCTTTGTACCCTTGTGTCAGTTTTTGTCTAGGGGCTTCCATAGAGGGGTGCAGTCTCCCCATGAAATGTTATGTCACAAGAAGGCAATTCTCAAGAGAAGGCAGCTCTGAGCATCAGCAGCCATTATGCACAGTAGCCAGGTCTAAATGGGATCTGAACAGGGTAGCAAGCTCCGACGATGGTCACTCTCAGCTTTTCTTTTTAAAATGCAGATACTTGTGCCCACTCAAAGGGGGTATTATAAATACTAAATGATATAATTAATTCAGAGGATTAAGCACAGTGCCAGGCACAAAGAACACACAAAATCAATGTTAACGTCATTTTCTCTCCTATCTAGTTTAAAGAGAGTGTCTTCGTTTCTCTGGCTGAGGTGAAGATATGTTCTCAAATAGCCTTCAGGTTAGAAGAAGAAAATATTCTGGAGGGTTATTCACTTTTTCATTCAAAAATATTTCATTTAGCACCTACTGTGTGCAGTTGTAATAAGACACAAGATCCCTGCTCTACTGGGGCTGCCATTCTACTGTGGAGGAGCAGACAATAAGCAAAGAAATAACTCTGGTAAATATTAGCTGGTGATAAATACTATAAAAAATGTATGTTGCAGGGTTAGAATCCAAAATGACTGGAGAGCTACATTAGACTGAGTAGTCAGGGAAATCCTCTCCGAAATGACATCAACTTGAAGGGCAAGAATGAGCTGGTTGTTCAGAGTTGTGGGAGAAGATTGTTTCAGGCAGAGAGAACAGCTAATGCAAATGTGCCAAGGCAAGAAGGAAGTTGGCAAATTCAGCATGCAGAGGAGAAGCCAGTGTACTGGAGTTCAGAGCACCAGGGGACAATGACAGGAAATGAGCCCAGAAGATGAGGTTGGAAGGTGGGCACAGGCTAGACTCTTCAGAGCCACAGTAAAGTATTCTAAGAAATTTAGATTTCAGTATAAGTCTCAAGGGAAGCCAGTGGTGAGTTTATACAGGGGAGTGAAATAAATTTATATATATATTTAAAAGATCATTCCAACTGCTTTGTGAAGAATGGATGGTAGAAGAACAAAAGTGGAAGTAGAGAAACCAATTAATAGGTCATTGCAAAGATAATGTTGTGTTGGAGCAAGGTAGTGGAACAGAAGAAATAGATGTAAACAAATTCAGAAAGAGATGTAATGGATTCAGGAAATGTTTTGGAGGCAAACTCAGTAGGCCGTGTTGACAGATTGGATGCTGGCCATGAGAGAAAAGGAGAAATCAAGGATGAATCCTATATTTATGACCTGAGCCTTTGGACAGATGGTTTAGCTATTTACTGAGACAGGAAAGACCAAGGGATCTTGTGTATCACAGAAAGAGGGGAGCAAATGAAAGACAAGGTATAAGGAGTGAAAAGAAAGAAAAGGAACATGCCACATGTGCAAAATAAAATGTAGAAAATGTACAATTAGAATAAAGTGGAGTAAACAAGAGTTTAATTCTGTTGGCTGGAAAATTTGATGCACAATAATGTGAGATGTATTGGAGTTTGAAAGGCCTATTCAAAGGAGTTTGACCTGGTGATCAGCATTTTTCAGAGAATGGCAAATGCAAATTTATTCTTCCAGTTCTTCTAAGAGGAAATAGCGTCTGGGGGTATTTAGGTTCTGGAATCTTGGAAGGACTGAGCGTTTACTTACTTTAGAATTATAAGTGTTTTTTTTTTTTTTTTCCAAATCTAGTCATCAAAGCCATAAGTTCCAGGGATAAATTTCTTTTCAAATAGAGATATTTTCTGAGTGGTATACTTTGAAAATCTCAATAGATGGGTAAGAAAAAAAGCAAAATCTCAGCTTTTTCCATTGGCCCAGCTTCTTCTGGGGGGGGGGGGGGATAAGAGGCAGGAGCTAGCATTCTCTTTCCATCATATTCAGTAGTAAAAAATCATGAAACAAATTTAGCATTTCTTCTTCAAAGATTTAAAATTAAGAAAAATATTTTGGGGTTGGAAACTTGGGAGCGATGTGCTGTGCTGATCTGTCTGTCCAAGACCAAAAATTCCAGTGAGCTTAGAAGAAAACACAACAGAAACCCTCCTGTAGCTTTGTTCTTGGTTAACTGTTCTTCCTTCAGGGCAGACCTTATTCTTCCCAATTAGGCCTCCTTCTATTTTAAATATTTTTAAGAACCCCAAAGGTTAAAGAAGAAAGATCAGTATAGAGGTGGTTGAGATGTTGAGATCTTTTGTCATGGTCATGTTGTTATGTTCCTGAAAGCAGCTCCCAGGGAGCCAAGGGAAGGAGCGGGGATTCCTTCAGAGCCATCAGAAACCGTTTAGTGGTCATGCAGTTGAAATTGGGATCTTCCAGTGAGGAATCCTTCTTGCTTTTACTCCTCCAGTGGCAAAGGATAAGATCTTGGTGCAGTTAAAGGGAGGTAGTTGTGGGTCCTAGTTGACGGTTTTGATTGTGCTAACATCTCCAGTCACCTGTGAACTTATCTGGGTGGGTATTAATTAGAAACCTTAATGGAATCAGCCAGTCACTAACATCAGGAAATTATGCCAAATTCCAATACAATTGAGATGACTAGAGGGAAAAGCATTATTTCTTTTTTTTTAACATCTTTATTGGAGTATAATTGCTTTACAATGTTGTGTTAGTTTCTGCTGTATAACAAAGTGAATCAGCTATATGTATACATATAGCCCCATATCCCCTCCCTCTTGTATCTCCCTCCCACCCTCCCTATCCCACCCCTCTAGGTGGTCACAAAGCACCGAGCTGATCTCCCTGTGCTAAAAAGCATTATTTCTTGATATCTACTATGTTCCTAGTCCTACACTGGACATGTTATACATATTACTGGATTTATTCCTCACTTCAACCCCTGAATATTACAATTTCCATTTTAGTTCCACGTGACTGTAGTCCTGCCTAGCTGGATCTGAGGTGTGGATACATCAGGCAGGAGAAGTTGGGTGGCATCTCTTTCTCTAGGTTACTGTGTATATTGACTGATTTTCATGAGATTCTAGAAATTTCCAGTAGGAGGAAAATAACTTGAATTGAAATGGACTTGGCAGGGGGAAGGGTTATGACAGAAGCCAAGCTTCATGGAGGGACTCTGAGATCTCAGTGAGAATTCCATCCAGTAGAAGGAAACAGCATGATGGGGCTGAGTCTGCAATAGTATCTGCATTGATGTTGCTTCTGGGTTTAGCCCTGAGGCTGGCACATGACATTCTGATAGCATGTATGAGCCATTCGAAGAAAAGGGCGATATTTGCAAACTGGAACTCTAGTTGACTCTGTCCAGTGGAACTTTCTATGATGATAAAGATGTTTATATATGTTCTGTCCAATACAGTATTCACTGGCCACATGGGGCTACTGAGCATTTGAAATGAGGCTAATGTGCTGAGGAACTGAATTTTGATTAAAGGGCCACACGTGTCTAGTGCTCAGAACAACTACATTATTTAGTACCTACACTGCTGTTGGACCCCCACAATTAAGCATAGCTTGGTAAAGCCTAGTAAGAGACGTGGAAGGCAGTGGGGGCAAAGGGCGGTAGAGCGTGGAATGAGAGATGGCTGAGCATACAGCCCAAATAAATTTAGAGCTTGATAGGAATCAGCTTATACTAAACTTGTGTAAGCAAGGGGAGTTTTAGAGCTGGCTGAATATGTGCATTAATGACCTCATTTGGACCCATATGGCAGTGAGCTTTAGGTTACAGTCAGAAGGAACCATTAGGCTCGTTGCTCAGCAGGATGTTCAGCACCTACTGTAGTCCTTAGCACATTGTATGTGTTCAATAAATATTTGTTTTGGATGAATAAATGGATACATGGGACATAAACTCACCTGAGATCATTGTCTTGGTTAGCTATTAACATAGTAATGCTGCATAACAAACTGCCCCCAAAACTCAATGACTTAACAGAAGGTTCATTTATTCTTGCTCATAGGTCAGGAGATTAGCTGGAATGGCCTGTGTCATGTGAATTCATCCAGGGACAAAAGAAAGCTCTCTTCATGGAGATGGCAACAGCACAGGACTTCTTTAGGTGAGTGCTCAGAACTATCGTGCCGTCACTTCCATCCACATGCCATTGGCCAAAGCATGTCTCCTCACTAAGCCCAAAGTTAAGGGCTAGAGAAGTACCTGATGGTCACAGTTCAAGGGGGAGAACTATGAAGTTATATATCAAAGAACATGGTTCAGGGAGGGGTAAAAAATGGAGGCTCCAGATTTGATCTGCCATAATCATGTGATGAGTCAGGGAGTTCATACCGTTTTGTCCAGTTCCAATGTCTATGGTTTTTCTTCTGCTCCAAATGCTTCATGTACAATCAAAGACAGTTTTACCATGCATGTGACTCCTAGACTCCAGGGTGGATGTTATGTTTCCATCCTTTAAAAAATCTGATATTCTGCTTTTAAAAAGTTTGTTATTTATCTCATTGAATGATTGTCATTTTTGTGGTACTGGACTGCAATCAATCCACATGATTTGGCTCTGTCATAAAGTTGGAGGTGTAGTCTCATGGAGCTTCAAAGAATCTGTTAGTCTGCACATATTTTTGCTTTAATCACAGACCGTCTCAGTTACTAAGGGCCCAAGATGCTGCTGCCAATGGCTGAAGCACAAGAAGGTGGAATTTTCAGTCCCAGTACAATGCATTTGGTTTTCAACTTTGAGGTTCCTTGCTGCTGTCAGAACCTACCATTGCCTTTAAAAAATTTTGTTCACTTAAAAAAATGCATACAGCAAAATTCTGTCTCTTTGGTGTATAAGTCTATGAATTTGACAAAGGTACGTAGTCATGTAACTACCAAGACAATCAGGATATTTCCATCACCTGCAAAATTCTCTTGTGAACTACCCCTTGGTAGTTCATCCTTTCCCACACGTCCAGTCTTTTCTAGAATGTCATGTAAATGGAATCATATTGTGTGGCCTTTTGAGTCTGGCTTCTGTTAGTTAGCATGATGCATTTATATCTCGCCCATGTTGTGCATATCCTAGTTCGTTCCTTTTTGTTTCTGAGTAGGTTTCCATTGTATGGATGTTCAGCACTTTGTTTATCCCTGTGACTGAGGGACATTTGGCAGTTTGTTTCCAGTTTTTGGTAGTTATGAAAATCCACTATGTATATTGGCATATAGGTTCTGGTGTGAATGTAAATTTTCATTTCTGTTGAAAAAATACTTACAGAGTGGAATTGCTGGATTGTATGGTAAGAGTATGTTTTAATATTCCAACTCCATATTAGAATATTGGAACCCAAACCAACCTTTTTACAAAACAGCCAAATTGTTTTCCAAAGTGGCCACACCATCTTGGATTCCCATCAACACTATGTAAGAGTTCCTACTGTTACTTTTTAATTTCTCTATTTTCCTCTTTGCCACTTACTTCCTTATATGAATTTGCAAACCCAGACCCCATCTATTTCCTCAAATTTATTTTTTGCCTTCCCTGGTGTTTTAAAAGACGCTATTGCCTGGATCAGACCTGTTTTGGAATAAAGTGCATCACTATTCTCTACATGGTGTAATAGGTGAGAATATTGGAGTTCAAGGGCATGAAATTAGAATATAATTTGCTGTTAGTGCACTGGTCATCCAGGGGCCATTTTCTTTTCTTGGTGACCTCAATACAAAAATAAAGGTGCTGATCTAGAAAATATGTATAGTTTCTATAAAGCCAATTCAATGATTTCTGGTTTCTTAGCCTTATCAACCTACCATCATTTCTGATATTTATCAAGCTGAATTCCTGACTTTGGCTTTTACCATTTCAACATGTGCTGGCCTAACTTTCACCTGCCAGCACTGCCTTTATTTCATTCGAGAACATTCTCCTGTCATCGAAGGCCATTCTGCTCATGCACATGGCCGGTTAGAGTACCATGGAATCAACACCACCAGGAGCAGTCATCAACCACTGACGGACAGAAGAAATAGGGTGAATTTGTATAAACACCCCATATCCCTCACCCTCTGGGTGGCGTAACTCTGAGGTTCGTGGATCTATACTGGCTCCAGCGGTTCCCCAGTGGGTTTAAGTTCCAGTTGCCCACAGTAGTAATTTGCTTATAAGACACACTTCATTGGCTGCCTTCCTTCGCTGTTTGGCTTCCCCACTCTCTTATTGGTGCCCTTCTGCTTCCCAAATCAACCACTCAAAATCAGTCCTTGACTGTCTGTTTTTGGGGGAAGCCACACCGAGACTGGACTCTTCCTGATTTCTCTCCTCAACTCCCGTTTTTGGCTGCCTGCTTTCCTGACCTCCATATGTTCTGTTCTCCATTAACTGAGTCTATTCAAACTTCTATCTAGTTCTCCAGGTCCTGACATATTCTAAGTCTCCCTGCTCTCCTGCAGGCCATGAACATGATGTAGCATTTGCTATGGTGGAAAGATTATGGCTGTGGGAGACACATCCGTGTGAAGTTGGATGAGTGACTTAAACTTCTCCAAATATCAGTTATGACACCTGTAAAATGAGGTTACTGGATCCTATCATGAAGATGGTTTAGAACCTTACAGTTCCTATGGGTAATTAGTGGGTGGTATAGGTCAGCAGCATAAGTTAGTTCTCTTGTTTCTCATTGTCTGATCACGTAGAGACCACGTCTTATTTCTTTGATGGCGGACCACTTTTCAAGAGCACACGTCAAGGAGTCTGTCTGATTTTATCCATGGTATTTGGTTTTTCGTTGATCTGGGAATGTTATATGATATATTTGTGCCATAGTTCTTGTCTTAGTAGATTATTTCAGTAAAAGAAATAGTTCAGTGTTGAATTTAGGCAAAAATTACAGTTTCATAAGTGAGTACTGAGATTGAGTGAAAGAGGAAAGTGTGGTACGAAAACAATTGTCTTATTTTTGCTTTGAACCCAAGTATAATAAAAAAAGAGAAGACTCAGGGCAAAACAGAATCTTAGATTTAGAAACAACATGAAGAGTCACCTGGTAACAATAATTGTAATGGCTAATGTTTATTGAATACTGGGAATGTGTGCCAGGCAGTGTTCCAAGTGCTTTTTAGATGCTCCCTCCACAACAGCCTTCTGAGATCATTGTTATTATCATCATGCCCATTTTACAGATGAGGAAACAAGGCCAGAGAAGTTAATTAACTTTCTCAAGTTTACATTGCCAGTAAGTAGTGAGGCAGGAGTCAAACTCAGGAAGTGAGACACCATAGTCTACACTTTTAACTTCTGTGCCATGCCCTCCCCGACCCCTGCAGCCTGAGTAGCCCTGTCTTGGAGAATCAATGGTTTTCAACACATTTTGTTTCATGTTGAATAATCTTGTTTTTTTTAATCTTGAGTGTAAATCAACTTCTAAGTCTCTTAAACTTTTTGATCCTAGTTCTAACTTTCAGAAAAGATTATTTCTATCTTGAATGCCTTTTGAGGCTTAATCCGACACCCTTGAGTTTTCCCTCCTACAGTAAAAATAGGCCCTAAAAATTCTTGCTGCAAAATCACTCGTGTAGTATGTGTATTCACAATCACAAGAAGGCTGTTGCACATCCCTACTTGTCATTGCTGGCTCTGGTTCTTCACCCTGCCATCAATTTGCATTAGCTTTCTGTCATGCCTAACCTTAGGCTTGTTTGCAAGGAAGAAATGTTCAAAAGGACCAAATGGAAGCAAAAGTTCAATATTCTACAGGAAGAAATGAAGAATTCCAAACAATAAATATGTGGGTAAACATACAATTTATTTTTTCTATGTTCTTGTTTTTTAAAATGATAATTGACCAAAAAAAAGATCATTGACTGTTTCAAGCAAAATAAGCAGTGTATTCTGGGGTTTACAACATATATAATAACAATCACATAAAGATGGAAGGGAAGTTAAAGGAAGAATACTGTTGTAAGATTCATATATTAGATGTGATGTGGTCTAATATTATTTCATGCTAATTGTGACAAGTTAAGAATGCATATTATAGTCCTTAGCATAACCACTAATAAAATAACCAAAGAAATATAGTTAAAAAGATATTAGAGTAGATAAAAAAGAATACCTAAAAGATAATTGATCAATCCAAATGAAGACAGGAAAGCAGAAAGAAAAGAACAGCAACAACAAAGTGGAACAAGCAGAAAACAAATAGTGAGAGTGTAGAGTTAAATACAGCCATGTCAATAATTACATTAAATGTTAATGGACTAAACACTCAGATTAAAAGTCAGAGATTGTCCAACTGGTTGAAAAAATAGAGTCCACCTATGTTTTATTTATGAGCGATACATGTCAATATAAAGACCAGAAAGGTTAAAAGTAATAGGTGGAACAAGACATATCAGGGACTGAATCATATAAGTTGGGCAACTCTGCCTTACCTGAAGCAGGAAGTATAGGGAACCTACATAGATTTCCAAAACCTTAACAGAGGATGGAGGCAACACTAGAAGAATGACTTCTTGGAGCAAGGAAGTGCCAGCTGATGATGGATGCTGAAAACATTTCCCCAGAGATCTGACAAATTTAGCAAACAAATAATGTCTTTTCCTTTCTGCTTTGTAGAAAATTGACAATAAAAAGCCATGCTTAGTGGTGTGGAAATGGCGATTTTTCTGCCACCCCCTCCAGGATAGCTCTTCAGTCTCACCCAGCATCTGAGCTGTGAGCACTAGCACTCACCTGACTTGGGTACCAACTTCCTTTACCAGTTGGAGTTTGGTGATGGATTTAGCTGGATGCCATCTTTTTTCCTAGTTCAGTAGGTCCTCTTTCCCTGCTGGCCCCATGGTAGCGACTGTTGCCATAGCAAACAATGACAGAATATAAAAAAGAGAAATGTTGGCATATTTATTGCTTCAATTTTGATGGTGGACTGAAGGCTATAAAAATGAAAGGGATGCTGCTGTGGCTTTGTCTCTCCGCCTTTGCTGTGAGGCTGTTATTTGGCAAAAAGTAAGGTTTCTAAGTGACGAGTTCCTTTATACACATGCAGCACATATGCCGTGCATGTCTGACTCTTCCCAAGCTGAGGAAACTGCTAGGCTTCTGTGCAAGAAAAAGAAGCCTGGAATATTCCCTTTCTCTTTCTGACCTCCTGCTAAGACTCTTGCTTGACATCCTTCCAAAAGGCCCCTCAGCTGGGCAATTGCAGAGATGTAATTTCATTGACAAAATTCATGGTTTCAGTCTTTTGTGTGAAATAAATTTCAGGTAAACTGGAGAATGTCCAAAACTGTGATACAGAGTTAGAAGGGAGGGAGAAACTTTAGAAGGGCTAGGGAGAAACTGTCTATGGTAGGTGGTTGTTTTTCTGGGAGTGACTTTAATTAACCTGTCTACTTTATGCCTGTACACTGGAAAGGATCTTGAAGGTGGCGTTTCCCTCCTGCTGTTCAAAGGGAATGAAAGTGACAGTTGAGTTTATTCTCAGCATTGTTAATTTGGTTGATATTGGGGCCTTTCCAAAGAAACCACTAAAGCTATCATAGAAAATGAAGGGTAACACATTTGAGAAGGATTCTGGAACATTTGGCTCTTGTGGTGGCCTGCAAAAAAAAAAAAAAAAGGGAAAAAAGAAAAGGATGAATTCATTATCTCCAAATAGTGGAAAATATTATAAATGGCAGTAAATGAAGTAAATGGGAGTTTCCACTGTAATGTACAATTCTTTAAGCCAGCCACCCAGAAAGAACACAGCTTGGTTTGCTGGGTGGGGAGTCTGACTTTAACTGCAGGAGACTGTTCTTAAGCTCCAAATTCTGTCTGGGAGTAAGGCATTTCTTCTGCTGCTGTGGATCTTCTGGTTTATTGCCCATCTAGACTGTGTGTGTCTTGAAGCCTGCTGAATTGAACCCAAATGGAGCTCTCACCTCTTCAACTTAGATCTGACCTTAGGGTGTTGATTTCCTGCCTGACTCAGTCTCCAGAGGAAAAAAAAATAAGAGACTAACCTCTTTTTGTGTGTGAGGAAATGGTCTCTCTTGCTTTTGGATGGATCTCCCATTCCGGCTGCCTTTGCTGGCCTGCAGAACAAAAGCCGTGGCTGTGTCTCCTTGTCAGGAAGATGCATCGCTGAGCATGTCTGCTCAGGCCTGGGCTATGACTCTCCCCTGTGGACCCCACCCTCCTATCCTGAGAGCTGAACATGTGGGTTGGCAGGTTTCCCACACAGGACCAGGAGGCCACATGCATCACCACCACCACCACCATCTCCCTCTCCTGCTACAAGACATCTGTGAAGGAGATCCCCACCTTCACCTAAATGAGTGAGTTACCACTGGCCCAGAGTGGAGGTGAGGTCCACCTGATGGAGTCTCGTCTGTTCCTCTGGCTAATAAAGTGGGTCATCCACAGCCTAGCGTCTTCTCAATCTTTCCTTAACTAATTTTAGTGATGTTTGAGGAATTGTGCAATATAGACATTTAATTATAGACTCTTGTTACCTGATACTTGCTATGGAATCCAGAAAAAAAGAATAACTGTCTCTGTAAATTTTAAAATAAACTCATCTCTAGGGTCTTATTTTCTACTTTTTATTCCGACTATAAACTATTTTGTACTGAGCAAAAAAAAAAAAAGCCCTGAAGTTTGGTCTGTGAAAACTTGCTGGTCCATGGAAATTGAGGGGTAGTGGTGCCAAATTCAGTTCTATAAGTATTGTTGAGAATTCACTTGTGTGCGAATTCCAAAAGAAATATGAGTCATAACTTCAGACCTTAATAGGCATAAAATCTACTTGAAAAGACAGAACAACACATATGGAACACCTGAACTGTATTACCTCCTATTTGATGTGTGTGGATACATATGTATGTACATACATGCATACCCACACATGCACACAAATACACACACATGCATGCATTCGCAAAATACTTATATACCTGTACTTATAGATACATATATACCATACCCATACCCACACATGTATAAATACTATGCATAGATATACATATATACACACATATATACATTCATACATTTATATACACCTACATACATACATACAAATATATTCACTCCCATACACTCTCACACATATATACTTATTCTCTCACATATATATACACACACACACACACTCATACATATTTTCACATGCATGTACCCACTCACACACATATACACACATTGATACATATATACACATGGACATAACACACACACATACAAACTCACATGTTTATACACATATATACACACAAATACACACTTTTTAAAAATAGATCTTTATTGGACTATAATTGCTTCACAATACTGTGTTAGTTTCTGTTGCACAACAAAGCGAATCAGCCATATGCATACACATGTCCCCATATCCTCTCCCTCTTGAGCCTTCCTCCCATCCTCCCTATCCCACCCCTCTAGGTTATCACAGAGCACTGAGCCGATCCCCCTGTGCTATGCTGCTGCTTCCCACCAGCCAACTGTTTTACATTCAGTAGTGTATATATGTCGATGCTACTCTCACTTTGTCCCAGCTTTGCCCTCCCACCCCATGTTCTCAAGTCCATTTTCTAGGTCTACCTCTTTATTCCTGCTCTGCAACTAAGTTCATCAGTACCATTTTTTTTTTTTTTAGATTCCATATATATACGTTAGCATACGGTATTTGTTTTTCTCTTTCTGACTTACTTCACTCTGTATGACGGACTCTAGGTCCATCCACCCCACTACAAATAACTCAATTTCGTTTCTTTTTATGGATGAGTAATATTCCATTGTATATATGTGCCACATCGTCTTTATTCATTCATCTGTCGATGGACATTTAGGTTGCTTCCATGTCCTGGCTATTGTAAATAGTGCTGCAATGAACACTGTGGTACATGTCTCATTTTGAATTATGGTTTTCTCAGGGTATATGCCCAGTAGTGGGATTGCTGGGTCATAGGGTAGTTCTATTTTTAGGTTTTTAAGGTACCTCCATACTGTTCTCCATTGTGGTTGTAACAATTTACATTCCCACCAACAGTGCAGGAGGGTTCCCTTTTCACCACACCCTTTCCAGCATTTATTGTTTTTAGATTTTTTTATAATGTCCATTCTGACCGGCGTGAGGTGATACCTCAATGTAGTTTTGATTTGCATTTCTCTAATAATTAATGATGTTGATCATCTTTTCACGTGCCTGTTGGTCATCTGTATGTCTTCCTTGTTGAAATGTCTGTTTAGGTCTTCTGCCCATTTTTGGATTGGGTTGTTTGTTTTTTGATATTGAGCTCCATGAGCTGTTTGTATATTTTGGAGATTAATCCTTTGTCTGTTGTTCCATTTACAAATATTTTCTCCCATTCTGAGGGCTGTCTTTTCATCTTGTTTATGGTTTCCATTGCTGTGCAAAAGCTTTTAAGTTTCATTTAGTCCCATTTGTTTATTTTTGTTTTTATTTCCGTTACTGTAGGAGGTAGGTCACAAAAGATCTTGCTGTGGTTTATGTCAGAGTGTTTTTCCTATATTTTCCTCTAAGAGTTTTATAGTGTCTCATCTTACATTTAAGTCTTTAATTCATTTGGAGTTTATTTTTGTGTATGGTGTTAGGTAGTATTCTAATTTCATTCTTTTACATGTAGCTGTCCAGTTTTCCCAGCACCACTTATTGAAGAGGCTGTCTTTTCTCCATTGTACGTTTTTGCCGCCTTTGTCATAAATTAGGTGCCCACGTGTGCATGGGTTTATCTCTGGGAATTCTATCGTGTACCATTGATCTATATTTCTGTTTTTGTGCCAGTACCATACTGTCTTGATTACTGTAGCTTTGTGGTATAGTTTGAAGTTGGGGAGCCTGATTCCTCCAACTCTGTTTTTCTTTCTCAAGATTGCTTTGGCTATTCAGGGTCTTTTGTGTTTCCATACTAATTGTAAAATTTTTTGTTCTAATTCTGTGAAGAATGCCATTGGTAGTTTGATAGGGATTGCATTGAATCTATAGATTGCTTTGGATAGTGTAGTCATTTTCACAACATTGATTCTTCCAATCCAAGAACATGGTATATTTCTCCATCTGTTTATGTCATCTTTGATTTCTTTCATCAGTATTTTATAGTTTTCTGAGTACAAGTCTTTCACCTCCTTAGGCAGGTTTATTCCTAGGTATTTTATTCTTTTAGTTGCGATGATATATGACAGTGTTTCCTTAATTTCTCTGATTTTTCATTGTTGGTGTATAGCAATGCCAGAGATTTCTCTGCATTAATTTTGTATCCTGCAACCTTACCAAATTCATTGATTAGTTGTAGTAGTTTTCTGGTGGCAACTTTAGGATTTTCTAGGTATAGTATCATGTCATCAGCATACAGTGACAGTTTACTTCTTCTTTTCCAATTTGTGTTCCTTTTATTTGTTTTTCTTCTCTGAATGCTGTGGCTAGGCCTTCCAAAACTATGCTGAATAAGAGTGGCGAGAGTGGATATCCTTGTCTTGTTCCTGATCTTAGAGGAAATGCTTTCAGTTTTTCACCATTGAGTATGATGCTTGCTGTGGGTTTGTCATATATGGCCTTTATTATGTTGAGGTAGCTTCCCTCTATGCCCATTTTCTGGAGAGTGTTTTTTTTAATCATAAATGGGTGTTGAATTTTGTCAAAAGCTTTTTCTGCATCTATTGAGATGATCATGTGGTTTTTATTCCTTAATTTGTTAATGTGGTGTACCACATTGATTGATTTGCATATATTGAAGAATCCTTGCATACCTGGGATAAATCCCACTTGATCATGCTGTATGATCATTTTAATGCACTGTTGGATTCTGTTTGCTAGTATTTTGTGCAGGATTTTTGCATCTATGTTCATCTTGTTATTGGTCTATAATTTTATTTTTTTGTGATATCTTTTTCTGGTTTTGGTACCAGGGTGATGGTGGCTTTGTAGAATGAATTTGGAAGTGTTTCTTCCTCTGCAAGTTTTTGGAAGATTTTGAGAAGGATTGGTGTTAGCTCTTCTCTAAATGTTTGATAGAATTCGCCTGTGTATTCATCTGGTCCTGGACTTTTGTTTGTTGGAAGATTTTTAATTATGGTTTCAGTTTTATTACTTGTGATAAGTCTGTTTATATTTTCTAATTCTTCCTGGTTTCATCTTGGAAAATCACACCTTTCCAAGAATTTGTCCACATCTTCATGGTTGTCCATTTTATTGGCATATAGTTGGTTTGTAGTAGTCTCTTATAATCCTTTGTATTTCTGCAGTGTCAGTGTGATTTCTCCTTTTTCATTTCAATTTTATTGATCTGTGTCCTCTCCCTTTTTTTCTTGATGAGTCTGGCTAAAGGTTTATCAATTTTGTTTATCTTCTCAAAGAACCAGCTTTTAGTTTTATTGATCTTTGCTATTATTTTCTTCATTTCTATTTCATTTATTTCTGCTCTGATCTTTATGATTTCTTTCCTTCTACTGACTTTGGGTTTTCTTTGTTCTTCTTTCTCTAGTTGTTTTAAGTGTAGGGTTAGATTGTTTATTTGAGATTTTTCTTGTTTCTTGAGGTGAGATTGCATTACTATAAACTTCCCTCTTAGAACTGCTTTTGCTGTGTCGCATAGGTTTTGGGTCATTGTGTTTTCATTCTCATTTGTTTCTATGTTTTTTTTTTTTAAATTTCCTGTTTGATTTCTTCACTGATCTCTTGGTTATTTAGTAGCGCACTGGTTAGCCTCCATGTATTTGTGTTTTTTGCAGTATTTTTCCTGTAATTGATTTCCAGTCTCATAGCATTGTGGTCAGAAAAGCTGCTTGATATGATTTCAATTTTCTTAAATTTTCTGAGGCTTGATTTGTGACCCAAGATGTGATCTATCCTGGAGAATGTTCCATGAGCACTTGAGAAAAATGTGTATTCTGCCACTTTTGTGTGGAATGTTTTATAAATATCAATTAGATCTATCTGATCTATTCTGTCATTTAAAGCTTGTGTTTCCTCATTTATTTTCTGTTTGGATAATCTGTCCATTGGTGTAAGTGGGGTGTTAAAGTCCCCTACTATTACTGTGTTACTGTCAATTTCTCCTTTCATGGTTATTAGCATTTGCCTTATGTATTGAGGTGCTCCTATGTTGGGTGCATAAATGTTTATAATTGTTATATCTTCTTCTTGGATTGATCCTTTGATCATTATGTAGTGTCCCTCCTTATCTCTAGTAACAGTCTTTATTTTAAAGTCTATTTTATCTGATACGAGTATTGCTACTCCAGCTTTCTTTTCATTTCCATTTGCATGGAATATCTTTTTCCATCCCTTCACTTTCAGTCTGTATGTGTCCCTAGGTCTGAAGTGGGTCTCTTGTAGACAGCATATATACAGGTCTTGTTCTTGTATCCATTCATACAGTCTGTGTCTTTTGGTTGGGGCATTTAATCCATTTACATTCAAGGTTATTATCGATATGTATGTTCTTATTACCATTTTCTTAATTGTTTTGGGTTTGTTTATGTGGGTCTTTTTCCTCTCTTGTGTTTCCCACTTAGAGAGGTTTCTTTAGCATTTGTTGTAAAGCTGGTTTGGTAGTGCTGAATTCCCTTAGCTTTTGCTTGTCTGAAAAGCTTTTGAATTCTCCATCGAATCTGAATGGGATTCTTGCTGGGTAGAGTAATCTTGGTTGTGGGTTTTTCTCTTTCATCACTTTAAGTGTATCCTGCCACTCACTTCTGGCCTGCTGAAAAATAAGCTGATAACCTTATGGGGACTCCTTTGTATGTTATTTTTTGTTTTTCCCTTGTTGCTTTTAACATTTTTTTCTTTGAATTTAATTTTTGTTAGTTTAATTAATATATGTCTTGGTGTGTTTTTCCTAGGGTTTATCCTGTATGGGACTCACTGTGCTTCCTGGACTTGGGTGACTATTTCCTTTCCCATGTTAGGGAAGTTTTCATCTATAATCTCTTCAAATATTTTCTCAGACCCTTTCTTTTTCTCTTCTTCTTCTGGGACCCCTATAATTTGAATGTTGGTGCATTTAATGTTGTCCCAGAGGTCTCTGAGATTGTCTTCAATTCTTTTCATTCTTTCTTCTTTATTCTGGTCCTTGGCTGTTATTTCCAACATTTTGTCTTCCAGCTCACTTATTTGTTCTTCTGCCTCAGTTATTCTGCTATTGATTCCTTCTAGTATATTTTTCATTTCAGTTATTGTGTTGTTCATCTCTGTTTGTTCTTTAGTTCTTCTAGATCTTTATTAAACATTTCTTGTATTTTCTCAATCCGTGCCTGCATTCTATTTCCAAGATTTAGGATCATCTTTACTATCATTACTCTGAATTCTTTTTCAGGTAGATTGCGTATTTCCTCTTCATTTATTTGGTCGTGAAGGTTTTTCCCTTGCTCCTTCACCTGTGACATATTTTTTTGCCATCCATTTTTTTTTTTTTTTTTGGTGAGTGGGATTGTGTTCCTCTCTTACTGGTTGTTTGGCCTGAGGCATCCAACACTGGAGTTTGTAGGCTGTTGGGTAGAGCTGGGTCTTGGTGCTGAGATGAGGAGCTCTGTGAGACCTCACTCCGATGAATATTCCCTGGGGTCTGAGGTTCTCTGTTAGTCCAGTGGTTCGGACTCAGAGATCCCACCACAGGAACTTCATCCTGACCCTGGGCTCGTGAACCAAGATCCTGCAAGCCGCCTGGGGCGGCAAAAAAAACCAAACAAAAAATAGTAACAAAGTAAAAAATAAAATTAGACTAGGAAACTAACAGATATGTTAGGGAGAATACAAAAATAAAAATATAGATGAATCAACAACCAGAAGGTACATCAGTACCACAAGAGTAAAAAAGAGGATGAGGGCAAAGAAAAAAAAAGAGGGGGGGGTGTGGAAAGGTGTTGGCTGTGGAGGATGGGGCCCAAGCAAGGGCCAGGTTTGGGTGGTGGGCCGGGCCAATGCTCAGACCCCCAGGGCTGGAAAAACCCCTGGGGGCTGTGGGGGTTGGGATTTAGGCTCAAGGAACAGAAGGGGCCCAGGTGTGCCCCCCACCCCTGGTCTCAGAGGACAGGGGACCTCACCTCGGAGGCCAGCAGGCTTCCTGGGCTCAAGTGGGCAGGGCAAACGCCCTCCTCTCCTCTCCTGCTCCTGCAGTCTGGGAGGGCCCCTCCCACCTGCCTCTCCTGATCTCCCCTCAGCCTCCTTCCTATGCCCCCAAGGACCCCCACAGCCTGGAGGGGGCCTTGGAGGGCAGGGTACTGGCCTGGGAGCTCAGCAGGCTTCCTGGCCCCAGTGGGCCAGGTGATTGCCCTCCGCTCCTCTCCCACTCCTCCTGCCTCTCCTTGCCTCCCTGGCCTCAGGGGTGCCGATCCTGTCTGGCCTCCACTTCTCCTCCCCCCTCAGTCCCCCTACGTCCTACCAGTTCACTTTGGGGTTCCTCCCATCTCCTTGGATGTCAGAGTCCTCCACCAGTGGCTGGCAAGTACCCTAGTTGTGGGGAGATGGTAACTCCGCATCTTCCCACACCGCCATCTTGACTCCACCTTCCCACATGCTCACTTATAAATTTTAGTCAATTAGTTAATTTGTTAGAAGCCTAGACCCATATTAATTAATAGTCATGTATCCTTATTTTAAAAAATAATTTTGATCTAGATGCTTCTAAGATTTCACCATGAAGAAGGGTGTTGACTTTTGTTTTGAAATATATATATATATACTTATATACATATTTTTTTCATATTGACAGACTTTCTTTGTGTTCTTACTTTACTAAGGGATTTCTTTTTGTTCCGAGAAATTTGAAAACTATCCAAAGGTACGGTGAATAATAACACACATTCATATATCTGCCAGTCAGAACTGGGGATTGGATATATTTTCCTCTCTTTGCATCATCCTAATTTAAATGAAAGAAATAAAGCACACAGAGAAAGCTGGTGTTTTCTTTGTCTTCCACCTGTAGTTTGCTCTTTGTGTCCCAAGCCCAGAAGAAAATGTTAACTGAACACATATATTTTTCACTCCATTTTAATACACTTACATATGTATATCTTGATGAATAACATATAAAGTTCATTTTTGTGTTTGGAAGTAGGACATAAATGTCAAGGTGTGTATCATCTGTAACTTGTTTTTTTCCACTCAACGTTTTGTATGGAGCTCTAGTTATATGACTGAATAGGGAGAATTACACTATTTTAACAGTTATATTGTATTCTAGTATATAAATATACCAAATGTTAGTTATTTGTTCTCCTATTGAAGTAATTTAGAGTTTCCCCCCTATTTTAAAGAGCCTTGCATTGGAAATAATTGGAAAAGTCTGCATAGAAACCTATGCAAGAATTTCTCTAGAACATATACCCAAGAGTAGAATTTTTCAGTCACAGTACATAGGTTTTCAGTTTTATTAGATACTGCCAAATTGTTCTTCAAAGTGATTTGACCAGTTTAAACTCCCAAAAGGAGTATAGGAAAGTTCTATTTCACACCATCTTTGCCATTTTTTTATAGTTGCAAATGTTTAAATGTTAGCCTATGTGGGGATGTGAGGTGGTGTTGTACTGTTGTTCAATTTTCAGGTTCTAAGGAGTTATTTAAAAATGGAAATAAACGTTGTTTCTATTCAATGCCTTTTCTGAATATATTGAGGTTTTTTTTTTAATCCATTCACATTTTAAATTAAGTTAACTGACTTCTCATAATTGAATATCTTGTGATTCCCATAGGTCATGATTTGTTATTCATCTAGTGCATTGCCAAATTGCATGTATTAATATTTAATTTATGAGTTTTTATATCCATATTTATAAATAAGCTTGTAGTATAATTTTTTTCTTAGGATATTTTTCTCAGATTTTGGTATTAGTTTATGTTCTCTTCAAAAAGAATTAGGAAATATCCTTTCTTTAGATTCTGGAACATATTATATAGTATAGGGGAAAAAATCTCTTTGTTTTCAGAAATCTTTTTTGAAAATATTCATCCTTGAAACCAGCTGATCCTGGTGCCTTTTGGGATTTTAAGATAGTGTAGGTTGGGAGGGGCTTAGGGAAGAAATGGAAGTAGCTTTATAAATGTTTAAATTTTTTAATTTGAAGTGTGTAAAATTTCTTCATTGACTATTCATGTTAGATTTTTGTATCTCAAATAGTTTCAACTTTGCTATTTTTTCCCTAGAAAGTTAGCTAGTTTTCCCAGGTTTCAAATTAATTCACTTATAGTGTAAGTCAGATACCTTAATGATCTTCTAGAATATATAAAGAATATTACAACTCAACAATAAAAAGACAACTCAATTAAAAAATGAGCAAAGGATCTGAATAAACATTTCTGCAAAGAAGATATATAAATGTCCAATAAACACATAGAAAAATGCTTAAAGTCATTAGTCACTAGGGGAATGCAAATCAAAACCACAAAGAGATATGACTTCCCACCCACTAAGATAGCTATAATCAAAAAGACAATAACAACTATAGGCTAAGATATGGAAAGGAACCCTCATACATTGCTAGTGGGAATGTAAAATGGTTCAGCTGCTTTGGCAAATAGTCTGACAGTTTCTCAAGAAGTTAAAAATTGAGTCACCAAATGACCCAGCAATTTTACTTCTAGGTATATACCCAAGGGAATTGAAAACATATGTCCAAACAAAAACTTGTACACAAATATTTAAAAAACATTATTTATAATAGCCCCAAAATGGAGACAACCCAAATGTCCATCAACAAATGAAGGGAAAAACAAAATATGGTATGTCTGTACAATGGAATATTATTTGGCCATAAAAATGAGGTACTGATTCATGCTACAACATGGAGGAACCTTGAAAGCCTTATGCTAGGTGAAAGAAGCAAGACAAAAGCCACATATTGTATGATTCCATTCATATCAAATGTCCAGAATAGGCAAATCCATAGAGACACAAAATAGATTAGTGGCTACCAGGGCCTGAGGGAGGAAGGATTGGGAGTGACTACTAATAGATATGGAGTTTCTTTTTGGGGTAATGGAATGTTCAGGAGTTGGATAATGGTGATGATTGCACATTTCTGCAAATATACTAGAAATAATTGAACTGTATACTTTAAAGTGGTGAATTTTGTGATATGTAAATTATATCACAATGAAAATATATTAGTGATATTAAGAACATAGAATCTTAGAGTTGGAAGGGATTTTAGAGGTCATCAATTTCACATTCAATCTAATACGGATGGTCAGGGATCTTTGATTGAAGTCTTTACTTCTCTAAACTGGAGTTCGAAACCATTCAATATTGACAAGCTTTAATGGCTAGAAAAAGTTCTCTTTTATTGACTTGAAATTTTCCTTTTTTAAACAGTCTCCTACTGATTCTTGTTCTGGTATAATGAGTGAAACAAAGGAAGTCTCTCTGCCACACGCTTTTCCTTCACATATTTGAAGATGGACATCATGTCCCTTCCATGTCTCTCTTTCCCAGAATTGTTAACTTGGGGATAGTGGCATTACCAGAGGTTTCATTCTGTGTCTCCCTCCCCCCCACCTGCCTTTTTTTTGTTTAGTTAGTTTTTCTAAAATTACTGCCAACATCACATTTGTTATGTAATAGGAAGAAAAAGATATTGGCAAAATATGCCCTCCCAAATTGAGAATGACTTGATCAGGGCAAGGGGCAGTGGGTCTGTTTATTTACTTGTTGCAGGTCTGACTTGGGGCAAGACTGTAAGGATTACGACTATGTCAGATCCCGCCAGCTCTCACTCCCCCCACCCCCCAACCTGGCCGGTCGAGGGTCCTCTTCCATGTTCTCTTGCAAAGCTGTGCTTCCTGGACTCACTCCTCAGTTGAAGGTGCGAGGAGGCAGACATGGAAGACGCAACTCCAAACCTCAATTAATTCAGAATCCGTGCCCTCTAAAGATAACAGTTTCCTTCAGTATCTTCTAAGTTTGCAGTCATAGCGAAGAGTGGAAGAGTTCTCTTCTCAAGAAGAGGCTCGGATGAATAGAAACGCAAGTGAGAGAGAGCTTAAAAAGTTCACATGTCCACTGTGGGAGTGAATGGATGTGGGTAGAATCTGGGAGAATAATGCATGTTTCTTCTCCTTGTTCCAAACATGCTCCTTGGATAAACCTGTCAGCCACAGAACACCAGGCAGATGGACTCTTAGCCTTACCCAGTGCACCTGGAGTTAGGGTTCTATTCCTCCCCACAGTGTCTGTGATTGACAGAATACCATGCTGGTTAAACACGTAGACTACAACTGACAGCCTAGATTTGAATCCCGGATCTCGTTTTCCTTATCTGTGAAATGGGGATGATAATGCTTACAATTTACAGGGTTGCTGTGAGGATTAAAACTAACACACACAGGGCTTCCCTGGTGGCGCAGTGGCTGAGAGTCCGCCTGCCGATGCAGGGGACACGCGTTCATGCCCCGGTCCGGGAAGATCCCACATGCCGCGGAGCAGCTGGGCCCGTGAGCCATGGCCGCTGAGCCTGCACGTCCGGAGCCTGTGCTCCGCAACGGGAGAGGCCACAACAGTGAGAGGCCCGCGTACCGCTAAAAAAAAAAAAAAAAAAAAAAAAAACTAACACACACACATATGTATATACACACAGGCATATGTAAGTCACACATATGTGTATACATTCAGAAAGAGAACAAGAGAGAGAAAAGAGAGAAGAAAGAGAATACTTAAAGTAGCTTCTGACACATCGTATGTGCCATCTAAATCTATATAAATGGTGGCTACAGCCACTGCTGTTGTTGTTTCAGGTAGTGTTTAGGCCTCAATCTTCTAAATCCAGTGTTTATTTTACACTTACAGCACCTCTCAGTTTGGATGCTAAATTTCCCTTTGTAGTTGAGAAACCTATGCAGGATAAATTAGATTCCCAGGACTAAATTGTTCTGGAGGGAGCCTGACTTTCTCCAGCTCATCTTTCACTTTCACCTGTTAACCCACCCACACTTTGGTTCAATGGATGCTCAGCAAGGCTGTTCACTAACTTTCTACTTAATCCACCCACGGCTCCTGCTGACCTAGATTTGCTGTCTTTATCAATCCTCTTCCAGCTTTTCACAGCCACATTGCAAAGCTGAATAGGGCGTGGTTCATTGAGGCAGCTCTCAAACCTTGAACCTCCCTAATCCATAGGCGGTTCCTGACTGCTTTGGTTATCTTGACTCCCTGCATCCCCCCCGCCCCAGGTAGAGAGCTGCTAGAGCCTCATCTTCCCATCTTCACTCCATGACCTTGTAGGTGGGACTCTGACTCCCCTCTATTCCTCAAGGCTGGCAGCTTCTGGGAGCACATTGGACTGTCTCTTCTCTGCCCAAGTCTGTTACATGTGCTTTGTGCTCTCAGCCGTTCCCGAGGTGAGTCATCATTCATTCCTTTGCTCATTCATTCATCTAGGAAGTCTTTGTTGAAAGCCTACCACATGCTGCGCTTTGCAGGGAATGGATGCAGACAGACACTGGCCCTGCCCTCACCAGAGACACAGGTCTATGGCAGTGAAAGTGGTACTAACTTTTCAGCATCAAGGATTGTTCCCAGACATTTTGCAGTGTAATCTGATGAAAAAAGGCACTTAGGCAATTCTAGAGGAGAAAGAGGTTGGGGGTGAGGTGGGGAACCAAAGATGGTGTTTAATTTTGGATATGGTACTTTGAAGGTACTTGTGAAAGACCCAAGGGGAGATGTGGCTCTAGAGCCATGCTGTCCAACATAAACATAACGCACACCACATATGGAATTTTAAGTGTTCTAGTAACCACATTAAAACAAGTCAAAAGAAACAGGTGAAATTAATTTTAATACTGTTTTTATTTAACCAAGTATATCCAAGATGGTATCATTTCAACATGTAGGAAATCCTGCCATTTGCAACAACATGGATGGAACTTGAGGGCATTCTGCTTAGTGAAATGAGCCAGACAGAGAAAAACAAATGCTGCATGGTATCACTTATATGTGGAATCTTAAAAAAAAAAAAAAAAAAGTCAAACTCATAGAAGCAGAGAGAGTAGAAAAGTGGTTTGCCAGGACCTGGGGTTGTGGGTGGGGAAATAGGTAAAAGGGTACAAACTTTCAGCTATAAGATGAATAAGGTCTTGAAGATCTAATGTAAAACATGGTGACTGTAGTTGATAAACATCGTATAATTGAAATTTGCTAAGAGAGTAGAATTTAAATATTCTTACACACAAAAAAAGAACTATGTGAGGTGATGGATATCTTAATTAATTAGATGGTAGGAATTCTTTTACAGTATGCACATAAATCAAATCACTATGATGTACATTTTAACATTTTATTTGTTAACTATCCCTCAATAAAACTAAAAAAAAAGAAAATTTGACAATTTTTTTGTACTAAATATTCTAAATCAAATACATATTTTATAGTTACAGCACACATCAATTTGGAAACTAAATTTCCATTTAGAGTTGAAAAGTTTGTGGTTGAAAAAGTAGATTCATGTATTTAAATTGTTCCAAACATAGTTCAAAGCATTCCAGTAACTGAATTGAGTATCACTTAAAAAATCTAAATAAATTAAAATTAAATTGAATTAAAAATTCAGTTGCTCAATTGTACTAGCTGCATTTCAAGTGCTTAATAGCCATTGTGGTTATTATCTACTGTTGCGACAATGCAGTTTCTAGAGCTTAAGTGGGAGAACTGGCCTGAAGATTCCTCAGACTACAGATGGGATTTGACACTTCACCCAGGAAGAATACATGGAAGGAGAAGAGATGCTGGGTTACCTCCATGGGCCTGCCCCTCTCTGTGCTATTTCTGAAACTTAGCCATTGCTTATAATGGTTCATTATCTGAGATTTGGGCATATGATGAAGATCCTAGGCCATGTTTGAAAATGGGACCACCGAGATTGTCATTGAAATGTGGATATCTGTTGTTTGAGTATGAGAGTATGTAGATGTTTGCTGAGCCCCCCTGTTGGCTGAGTCCTCCTGATCCCTTGGAGATCTGGGTTAACTTAGCACAAACCCTATCTCATGGCCTGCCAAGGCAGGTGCTCTCCTGAGATTCCTTCAGCTTCATCATCTCCTCTAACCTGCAGGATGGGTTTGGTCTCTGTATCACTTCAAGTCATCTAGTCTGGAAACCTGGACCCTTTACTGCTTTCTACGAAAACGTCCCTCATTGTTGAACTGGGCATCTTACTGAAGGTTGGGGTCAATGACAAAGTGGAGCTGTTAACAGCGTCTCTGGCTTCCCTCTGAATTCTCACCCCTCCTAACTTTTGCATGGCTCTCTTCCTTCTCCTTCTTCAGGGACCAACACATTGTCTGGTTTCCCCATAACAGTTCTGTAACTGAAACGGGTTCTCATGTTTTTCCATAAATCCTAAATGTTTAGTCAGATGTTTTCATCCAAGCAAATGCAATAGCCTCCTTAAAGAATTTAGATGAATAAAATGTGTCCTTCTCCTCCACCATTACAACTACTTTCCAAACTGGGTCCTTAATTATTTATCTTATCCTGTGCCATGGCTCATCTTTATGTTCCCTATAATGCCTGCTCACAGAAAGTGCTCAGGTTATATTTGTTTAATGACTGCCCCTGTTTCCCACTTCCCATAAAACCTCTCTTTCAGAGGAGAGTTGAAGTAATTGTTCCTTTGCCCATTTCATCCAGGCCACAGACAAAACCACAGCTCATATTGTGGCTGAAGCTTACTGAAAGCTTCCTTTCCTCTAGATGCAGCCAGTTTATTTAATCACATGGCAGAGTTGGCCTGAGGGTAACAATGGGCCAGGGTTGTTGGAAAAGTGACTGCTTATGCTTGAGGGATGAGGGCCTTCAAGATTTAGCATGCCGCGGCCCCCGAAATTGAACCTTCAAGTCTGCGAACTTGCAATGAGTGTGGTCAAGATGAGAATATTGGCTGGTTTTGAGCATCATCAAGAAACAAAACATAATCTAGGTAGTTTGGATGCCTACTGATGGCTGAGAAAGAAAATAAGAATTCGTGTAGCCTTAAAGGGTAAAAATTAGAGCACTGCCAATGGCCTTTGAGGCACATGATATAGGCAAAGTGAAGTGGCAGCTTGAGTTGCTAAAGAATTATTTTGTTCATTCATTCATTCTTTCACAAGGCGTCTTCTAGGCTAGCATTTATTGAGTGATTAACATGTATCAGACACTATTCTAAACACTTGCATCATCAGCTCACTTAATCCTCCCAATAACCTGGTAATCTGGCACTGTAAGAAGCTAACTTGCTCAAGCTTATTGAGCCAGTAAATGGTGGAGGCAGAAATTGAACCAGGATGTCTGACTCTAGAATCTTTTGACTTTACCACTAGGTAGGTGACAAGACTGTCCTCCTGTTCTTCTGGACTTTATGTTCTAGTAGGTGAGACAGCCAATAAACATAAGTAAATATTAAATAGGAAATATTATTTCAGACAGTAAAAAAAAAGGATATTGCAGAATAATGATATTGACTAACTAGGAGAGCAGAGTGGCTCCTTTAGCTGGATGGTCGGGCCTGGCCACTCAGAAAAGACGATATTTGAACTGAAATGCAAACGGTGACGAGAAGCTGGACACATGAAGATCTGGAAGGAGGGCGTTTCAGGCAGAACTTAAACAAGTTCTAAGGCAGGTCTAGTAAAACTGTTGATGCTCTGCCTAGATTCCCTTCCCTGGACCAAGGCACCCATTCCCTAGCTGTGGATGTTGGTTGCTATCTGCTCACAACTTCAGTTTCCCTCAGCTGGAAGAGAATGCCTGAGATTATGTCCTCCCTTGGGGGTTGGGCCACAGTCAGTGGCTGATTGACAGAGCAGTACAGGATGCTGGTCCCTTGTCTCAACCGGTGCCATGGGATCACCTGGCTGAGCCTGGTCTCCAGTGGAGACCACATCTTTGCTAGGCTTCTTCCCATTTCCTCTTCAGCTTCCCTCACTCTCTTTCAGTTTTGTCTTGAGATCCGTCTCTCAATAAACCACATGCACAAGAATCCCCATTACAGGCTCTGCTACTAGGAAATCCAATCCAAGACAATGGGAAAGAGACTGGTGTCATGGAAGGACAGCAAAGGAGGCCAGTGTGGCTGAAGCATAGGGAGCAAGGGAGAGAGCGTTAGGGGATGAGAGTACAAGTGGGGGAAGGGGATGGCCAAAGGAAAATTAGGCAGACTAGGTGAAAGCTTAGATTTCATTCAGAGGCCAGCGGGAAGCCTTTACAAAGTAAGTGAGGTATTCAAATACTCTCTCCAGTTGTGGTGTAGAGAATGAAATATGTGGCGGGCGGGGGTGGGGGGTGGGGGTGAGGCAGAGAGCCTTGCTGGCCATCAGTTGTAATATTCCAGCCAAGAAATCATAGTGCCTTGAATTTTAAAAGGTAGTGGTGAAGGAGGTGAGTAAGGGCTGGATTTAGGGGATATTCTCGAAGTAGAGTTAGGACTTCCTGTTAGATTGGATCTGGCAGAGTTAAGAAATCTAGGTTTACTTAGTAGCCAGGCAAATGACTAGGTTGGTGGGAACAGTACTTGCTTTATCGTAAGCCCTGGAAATTTCTCAAATGGGTTGTCTTCTCTTAATTCCAGCTTCCTCATCGGTGCATGAACCTGAAAACTAACACAGTTTTGAATTAACATGATACAAGATGGTAGTTAGGGGAAAGTAATAGAATCATTTAGTTGTGATTTTCTCCATGAAATCATCCCTAGAGTTGTTCGTACCTAAGTGTGTTTGCTCCTTCTTACTCTGTTTCTTTAACAGCTACAGTGTGGTTTTGATCAGATGCTCCTTTTAAGCTGAGAGAAGGCAGTTCCATAGCTCCCTGCTTTCTTCTGGGCAGGTGACTTTGAACATGGCTTCCTGCCACAGCAATGGCCTTGATTAAGCAAAGGCCAAGGAGCCCCGCAGCACCAGGGAGGGCAGAACACCATTCTCTTCTTGCTCTTGATTCCAAGCGGATGTGAGTGGGAAAGAAAGTAAGTGTGGAGTGACTGTGTGAGAATAATTACCTTTTCCCCCAGAGAGCCTCCTGGAATATGGAATAGATTAGGACACGCGGAAGCTGTGAATACTGCAGATCATGCCGAGAGGGGCGGTGAGCATCCCAAGGGCCCAGGCCTCCCTGATTTCAGGGTGAGGCCTGGAATTAGCGGGAGGCCCTGAATGGGAAGTCTGGGCTCCTGGTGCAGGAAGGGAGCTTTCCTTCATTCTCCTTTGTTCAGAAGAGAGACTTTTTTTTTTTTCCCCTCTAGTGGGAGGTAGGACACATGTATAGCCAAAAATTTATTAACTCTACTTTCTTAAATCAGGGAGGAAAATGTTAGCATCAGTGTCTTCCAGGAGCATATCACTCACAGAGCTCCTTGGGGATTGGGGATGCAGTGATTGGAAAAGCAGATCCACTAACAAGAAAAGTGAGTCTTGATCACAGAGAGATGCTTAACAGGCCCACAAAAAATTGGAGGGACGGAGTCCACATGGGCCTTTTAATTGATGGAAGTAAAGCATTTACAGTGTGAACAATAAGTGGAAAAGAGGTCACAGCTTTTCTTGATCCACTGTGCCCAAGCCAGCCTCCCCCATCACTTCCTGCTTCACGCAATGCCATTGTGCCTTGACTTGCAGCCAAAATAAGTACTTAATTTTCTATCTCTATGTGTACAAGCAGTATTTGTCTAGTTTTTGGTGATGTCTCTATGTGTTATCAGTGTCTTGCACAGTGTAAATTTTAAGAGGACCACGAGGCAACATTTGGTGCCAAACACAGAAGTAGGTGCAAATTTGCTGCTTTGGGTCAGGATCTGGCCTTGTTTCCTATCTCATATTCTTCCCCCAGCCAGGTAAGATCAACTTTCGCTTCTACCTATAGGCCTGTTGAGCCTCAGTCTGACACCAGTTTCTACCCCCAGCAAAAATCATGTAAGAAGCTTCCTGAAAATTAGAAAGTGGTTCCTCGTGTCACATCAGTTCGGCTTTAGTTAACAAGGCTAGAGGAGTCGGTGGGCCATCTTAGCAGGATGTCAGGCAGGCAGCAGGGGCTGTTTAGCAGGTGTTAGGGATGTAATGTAGAATTTAGGAGTGAGTCAGAAGTAGGAATATACCTTTGGGAAACGCACAGTGAAGATGGGAGCCAATGAGATTCATCATGGGATAAAGATGGACAGTGCAGTAAGCAGAGAACAGGCCGAGGCTGGCATTTTGGGGAATAATCTCCATTAAGTAATGAATAAAGAATAGGGAAAAAACACTGAAGGCCACTTCAAAGGAACAGTAGGCCAAGTCAGAGGGAAACCAACATCACAGAAAACCTAGGAAGAGAAGGGTTCATCTTGAGAGGCGAGAGTGCTGCTGGGAATAAAACCAGGATGGGCGGCAAACCAAGGCCTTTGATTTTGTTTGACCTTTGAGAAGATACTTTCGAGGACAGAAGAGAGGAAGAGCCCAGATGCATGAGAAGAAGGAACAGGCCTCCCATTTATTTGGTGCCTTCTTAGTTGTGTACTGGATGGTATTCAGACAATATCTTGTTTTATTGAAGGATAAAGAGAGACGAGGAAGCAGAAGACTAGGAGGGAGACTGATAGAAAATGCAAGGCTAGAGATTGGAGAGTTATCGGTATGTGTGTGTTCATTTCCTTTTAGATGAGAAGGTTTGAGCATGTGTTGAGGAATTGGACAAGTAGCCAGTGGAGAGGGAAAACAGAGACCACAGTCATGGTAGGAGGCAGGTATAAGGGGTTAACTGGTCCATGTGGCAGGGGAAAGTTTCTCCCAAGATGGGCGGGAAGGAAGAAAGTTTGGGTGATGATCCAAAGAAAACTTAAGGAGTTTGGGAGGAAACTTGTGGGAGTTCTCGTCAGATGTTCTCAATTTTCCCAGGGAAGCAGGTGGGAAGGTCATCTTTGAGAGCGAAAGGGCAGGGGAGGCAGTGGACCTGGAGAATTGAAGGTGGTGAGGAAGGCTGTGGTGGTGAATTCCAGGACCGGGAGGACATTGTGGGTGATACAGAGGGTTGCAGCCAGGCACCGAGCCCAGGTACCAAGGTCGCCCTTCTCTGTTTACCCTGCCCCAGCCCCCTTTGGCTCCCATGCTGACAAGGGCCAGGAGGGCCTTTACACGCTCAGAGATTTATTGAAAGGAGGAGAGATAGTAAAAGGGAAAAACTCAGAATTGCTTTCAAATAGGGAGGGAAAATTTTACAGAAGAGGAAAGAGTTTAGCAGAAGCCTGATCTGAGAACACACAGGAAGTTCAAGGAATAATAAGGGGCCTCTTTGGAAACACATCCCTTAGTTTTGGGGGGAAGGAGAGAAACGGTTATTCTTCAGTAGATTGCCTGGATTCCTCTTTTTGCTTCATTGTACCACTGCCAGAAATTGACTTGTAATACAGTTCAGCCAACCTTATCACTTCTTACCTCTGATAAACAATGGATCAGGGCTTTTTCAGGTTACATGTGTTCTTTAACCATCAGCATTATGCCCCATGAATATTTTCATAACAATATATATACATTGAATGCCAGAGCATTAAACCAAATGTGGAGCCCTTCTGAGCATGGCTTCCTATGCAATTGTATGAGTC
The DNA here is from genome assembly GCF_949752795.1 of Hyperoodon ampullatus. Lineage (NCBI taxonomy): Eukaryota > Metazoa > Chordata > Mammalia > Artiodactyla > Ziphiidae > Hyperoodon > Hyperoodon ampullatus. The sequence goes on along the minus strand of NC_136927.1, from coordinate 11,341,060 downwards.
ATATACTCAAGATATTGGTCCTCAGCTTCCCTGGTGGCGCAGTGGTTAAGGATCCGCCTGCCAATGCAGGGGACACGGGTTTGAGCCCTGGTCTGGGAAGATTCCACATGCCGCAGAGCACCTAAGCCCGTGCACCACCACTACTGAGCCTGCACTCTAGAGCCCGCAAGCCACAACTACCGAAGCCCGTGTGCCTAGAGCTTGTGCTCCGCAACGAGAGAAGCCACCGCAATGAGAAGCCTGTGCACCACAACAAAGAGTAGCCCCTGCTCACTGCAACTAGAGAAGGCCCGCATGCAGCAACAAAGATCCAACTCAGACAACAATAAATAAATAAATAAATAAATATATATATATATATATATATATATATATATATATATATATATATATATATATATATATATATAAAAGATATTGGTCCTGGAAATAACCCAAGGGCAGTAATACAAGTTGCAGAAACCTCACCAGCTTTCTCCATTCCTTACCTCTCCCTACTGAGCTTTAGTTTTGGTTACTTGGTCTAAACCCTGGGCCAGGTTCTCCTTTAACTCTCCTTGTAAAAAGAAATGGAACCAGCCCAGTGCACCACTGTTATTATCTGCTGCTCTGTGACTACCTACCCTGGGAACCTGGACCGGGAGCTGGGAATGGAATGGTATGATGGGCAGAGCTGGGCATGGGTCACCCTGGGAGTCATGTCCCAGTATGGGTCATGCATTGGCTCCTAAGTAATTTTTAATTCTTGCCCAGAAGTGACTTTCTTATAGAACCGCCTATGAGATATCATCTTCTTGGTTCTTTGAAAACAAAACATTGGCAGCCAATGCAGGCTATTCAAGTTAGGACAGTCTTGAGGGGAGAGAGGGAAAAGCCACTTTGCCATTGAGCATAAGCTTCCAATGGAAAGTACGTGTCCAGTTTGTGATGATATTCACAGTAGAACCCCCCCCTTCTCTGCTTTCTGATGGATGGTATTCTAAGCCCTGACTCTAAAGCTTTGTCTTCAGTGACTAACAGTTTGGTAAATCTCATCTAACTTAAAAGCTTTGGAGTGGAGGGAAGAGTTCTCCATCCTTGAGGGAGGTTTTGTAGCTGCGCTGGGAATTGTATCCGGATGTCCCATCAGAGTGACAATGAGGTGGGATTTGAGATTCATACAAGACCATGGGATAGAAACCCTAAAGCCTGCTAAAAATTAGGTACAAACAACTATGCAAGTTCAGAATAAGTAGATCAGAAGTTGAAGAGAAGAAGGAGACTTGGTGGAGAGGGGCAGCCCAACCTCTGGATGGCATAACAGAAAGGTGCTGGAAGGTTCGGGAGAACAGCATCTGGGGGAGTGGTGGGAGCTAGGAGAGTGGGACAAGTAGGAGGACAGAGCCACAAAGCCAGCTATATAAAAGCTTTGGTTCCCAAGGCAACTTGTTCAGCGTTTTCTTCTCTTTCCTCTAAGGTACGTGGAGTGTAGTTGTCAAGCAGAGGTGGTGCCAGTTGGCTGAAGTGGGCCTGGTAGGAGGCAGAGCAAGAGGAGGCTTTATAGAAAAGAGTGTAGAAACATACGAGTATCAACATACGTGAGTGTAGAAACCTATACCTGTGCAGTCCTTGACATTCAGTTGTTCTGAAGAGGAAATCTCTGCGTTTTCTATTTTTGGTCTGATAAATAAGCTCTTCCAGGGTAAGGACTATTTATTCTGTTCTTGTCCTTTTATTCTAGAACATATGACACCATTATCACACCCTCATTCTCTACCCCTTATTTTGAGGGGGTATGATTGAGGCATAGTTTGGATACAGTAAAATACAAAATTTGAAGGCTATAGGTTGTTGAATTTCTATGTCTCTATATACCTGTCTAACCACCGCCTGGATCAAGTTAGAGAACATTTCTATTCCTCCATAAACTTCACCTGGATCCCGTTCCTATCAATACCTACCCCTCTTAAACCAGAGGGAGCCGCTGTTCTGACTTCTAACCCTATGCAGTAGTTCTCCCTGTCCTTCAACTTCATACATATTACTTTTATCCTCTGTATACTCAGTTCAGTAATGTGAATGCTATATGTGGGCTTGGTTGAATCATAGAAAAAACTAATAGCTTAACCAAAAGAGCTGTGGAAGCACGGTGATGTTACTAAGAAACTGTGATTTTTACCAGTTAGACATCATGTAATCTAGAGAAAGTGGCTTTCTTTTTTTTTTGGCTGCGCTGCATGGCTTGTAGGATTTTAGTTCCCAACCAGGGATTGAACCCAGGCCACAGCAGTGAAAGCACCGAGTCCTCACCACTGGACAGCCAGGGAATTCCAGGATGCCCAGGCGAGACAAGAGGAAAAAACACCAGGAGAAAAGAACAAAGATCATAAATTGAGAAAGCACGTATGAAAGATTAGGTATTCTGAAGATAAGCACTTCAAGTGAGTGGAGGAAATTAGCAATAGCAAGGCGCCTTAATGAGGTAAATGACTGTTTTTCATACACATTTGTAAGCCTTGCAAGAGCAAGGCCTCAAAAAATTGGGTAAAGACTCAGAATTGTTTCTCTCCACGGGAATCTTTAGTAAAAGGCGAAAGAGTTATATGATCTGAAGAGAAACCAGAGTATGCAAGTGGCTTTCTGAATCTCAGTTTCCACATCTGTAAAGTGAGGGCCATAATTCTTTTTTATGTGCCTCAAAGGTAAATTCTGCATGAATCAAATATTTAAGGCAGACTATTTGGCATTTGGGGTTACAGTATCTTTTGGAGAGCATTAATTTAGATGTTACATAAAAGCATATATAAACTGTAAGATGCATTACAAAATATGATATTAAAGTATTAAGGTGTCCAGTGATTGTAATCCTGGATATTTCTATCTGTGGCTGCCTCTATGGAACTTGGGTTTCTCCTCAGTCATTCCAGTGGTGTATGTCTGAGTGCAATGTGGTTATTACATGAAGTCTTCACTCTTCTGGAACCTTCTGTTACATGCCTCTGGTCTTTACAAAGTGATCATTAACTTCCAGGTGGCCTCCCATTCTGACTCCGGCAATGGGCCAATTTCTTGATTCTATCTCACAATGTAACTTCCAAAGTAAATGTCTATTAAGCCTTTGTGTAAACATTCCAGGCCTGTAGCAAAATCAACTGAACATAAATCACCCACCGAAAAGGGTTTAGGAAAATGTGTAAGTTTGAAAAATGAAGCAGTACAGTACAGTTTCATTGTGGATCTCTGGCCTCAGTTACCTCAACTAAGATTTCTCTGGTCTACATCACAGTTCATCCTCAGAGGCGGTGATTTTCAGTTACTCCAAAGGGCTTTGCCCAAATATAGAGAAAACAAGCCCTCTGCGTATAAAGACACCAAGATGCCTATTTGGAAATGGGCTTAACCGACCTTCTAAATAAAAGCCAGAATCTACCATGTCCTCGTCACTGACTGTATCTTTTCCACATTTAGAGGGTTTGGCTTTAGAAATCCAAGAGAGTGATTGTGATAAGTTTGTTTTGCTTCAGTATTCCTTCTTTATTTAGAAATGGATGGTGGATGAAAGTTTTTGCTTTTATAAATTGATTTTGGATTTCTTTCCTTTGGGAAGAAGGGTAATAAGATGAAATGAAAGCCCTGCCTGGAGGGATGCAGGGGAGCAAAGGGAGGGTATTTTATAAAGTTAAAGAACTTGGCTTGAGACTTGCCTTGGGGGGCTCAGGTGTGCATTATATCTTTCAAGCGTAAACTTGTCAACTTGACAATAGTTACTGCAAACTTTACTTTTTCCGAAAATATGACCCAGAAAGTATATTTGTGGCACTACTCCTGTGCAGAGGAATCAACCTATTTGAAGATAGTCATTTTCAAATAGATTATCACATTTTCAGAGTAGAACATTTCATCTCAGAGAACATTTTCTTTTCCACATACGTAGCAGACTCTAAAGCAATATCATGGCTTCTCTTTGTGTCTTACCAAATAAAATATGTTGTCAACCTTACTCTCTCTCCCTGTTGAAAAGAAATGTAGAAGAAAAGACTCGCCAAAAGGGAATTTTGATATTATGTAAGGATGTTGTAGAGTTTGATAAGCTTTGGGTTGAGTTACCAGGAAAGATCACACCGTATCCTTCTGAATATAATTCAGGAGATGTTCTTGGCTGAGTTCATTTGGCTTTGGTTCTGTCTGGATGCACAAGAGTCAAAGCACTCAAAGACTTGCGTTGTATCCCTGTAGTCACCTGTGTCCCTGCCCGGCTCATATTCCTTTGCCCAAGCCAGGAGGTCACTTGCAGGTGGCTCTAGTATATGCACTCTAAGCTTGAGTGCATCTGGTCCTGCAAGGCTGCTTCTCCTAGGCATGGGACAAGCTGGAAGTCTTCACTGCAGGGTCATAGCCCCAGAATTGCCCTTGACAATGAGGGCTGGAGTTAGCGGATGAACTCCCCAGCTGCATCCTCCCTCAGAGGGACAGTTCTGAGGTGTGCTGTGTGTTCCACAGAGTCACTCACAGGGACCCTGGTGGGATTGTGCCTGGTTGACCACAGTGGTAACCTGCTCATAGCACACCCTTCATTGTCTCCTTCGCTTTCCTGCTTCTGCTGGTTCTTCACCTCCCGTGTATTTGCACGCAAATATGTTTCTCATGGTCTGTTTGTGAGAGAACCCAAGCTAAGACAATACCTGACCTCCTCGCTTAAGGAATTGCTTAGGCCAGGCATGGAATCTGATGAGTCTTTATGACATCAGCTGTAATATTTAAATAATAAAATAATAATAACAATTTATTTAGCGTTCACTCTGTGCCAGGCATAGTTCCACATGTCACTCTCTCTATCTCTATCTCTATCTCTATCTATATCTATATAGATATAGATATAGATAGATAGATATAGATATATTTACCTCTATGAGGTGTGTATGCTTACCATCCCCATTTTGCAGATAAGAAAGTAGAGGCATGGTGATTTGCTGAGTATCACAAAGCCAGTAAGTTTCCAGCCAGGATTCAAACTCAGGCATCTGCAGCCAGCATTCCTAACTACTAAGCCATCCTGCCTACTCCTTTGAGAATCAAATAAAATAATGGACATGAAGGTTACTAAAAAAAAAAGTTCTCTGCAAATGAGAGGGATGATCATAACTAAAACCTACCCAACCTTACCCTTTTACTACTCTTGTGTGTTGAGGGGATTTCAGCAAAAGCAGAGGCTGGCACCAAGTCTGCCCCACTCACCGAGAGCCCCTTACAGATGAGTTGAACTCAGTCTAAAAGGATAATAGATTCCATTTCCTAATTACTGTTTTTTGGAGTGATTGTAAAGACATCCATTGTCAAGATTAGGGAGGTTTCATTGCAGTGGATCGTGGGAGGCACTGGAGCAGCTAATACATTGAGGTGCATTAAGAATTATATCACCACCAAAAGATAATCTTGCTGCAGATGAGATTGCTTTGGGCATGTGTTCCAGTGTAGGTGCCAAAAATGCTAAGACTTGGAGAAAGGAGAGGAGAAAGTAGAGCTACTTCCTCTGTATGCTTTGCTGCTTGGAAGGGAGAGAGAAAAATAGCAGGAAATGCTCATTTCTTCTCCTGGGATCTTTCAGGGACCTCCTATCTGAACAGGATGGTTGAATTTTGCTTGGGTAAGGGATGACTTGCCAGAAGATGAAAAGCACAAGTACAGTCCTCCTCTGCTGCTCCCGAGCAGCTGCTGGGTACAGCGTAGTGAGAGATGGTGTAAAAAAAGATGTGGGGACAGGTGTGGCTCCAGCTTCATGGCCGAAAGCATCCCTGGATGGCAGCTCCAGCAGAGCAGTTGGGGGTTAGAATCCTGAAAAAAGCAGAAACAAAGAGGCATTCTGCTTTTTCTTGACTATCTTCAATGAGGCTGTTTTTAGAGGGGCATAAAGGTAGTCATGATTTCACAGGCAAATTGGAAGGGACCTAATCTCCACCAGGCCTAGGAAAAACTGTCTAGATATTACAAAGGCACAGAGCTGGGGAAAAGAGATTCAGGATTCTGAACGTTTCCATGGACTTCAAAGTATAAGTGGTGGGTACAGTTGACAATGGAGTTGACCTCTGTTCCCTTGGTGCTTCAGTGGACTGTCTCAGGACTTGGCACACTGCCGCCCTTCCAAAGCAGATGGGGGAATAAACACCATTAGCACACTGATAAGTGTTTGTTTTCCTTTGGCATTAGGGCTAAGAAAAATAAAGTGGGGAGGGTATCAGGTCCTGAAGTAAGCTTTTAAAAGGTTTCCCTTTTTGATTTTTTTTTATGATTGTCTATTTATAATAGCAACAGTCACAAAGAAAAAGAAAACTTTAATTACCCCGGAACACATTTTGCCAAAATTGCATTTAAGTACTTTTTATTTATGAGCAAGACGCATTATCTTTTATGGTGTCTTTAAACCAGTGAGGGGAAGTTGTGGGTATAAACCAAGGTGTTCTGTGGCCTGTTGTCTTTTTTTGAATCCCTGGAAAGGATCACCAAGAAGGATGCTCCAGATAACTTCATCTGCCAGGCAGTTTGCACGAGACGAAAGAGGCCTTTCTGAAGTCCATTAAAGATGATTCATTACTATTGGTCATACACATGTTTGTGTTTTATTGCTTAAATGTATAAATCATACATTGGCAACTAATTGTATCTGCCACACTATTTTAGGCCCTGGGAGGACTAGAGAGGTACAAGATGTTATTATTGTTCCCAAGGAAAGTCCAATTCAATTAGGGAGACAAGATGGCCATGTGTGTGATAGTTAGAGACAACACAAAAGCATATGATTAAGCAGCAAGTTGCGAATTACAGGCTGTGAGTGCTGTAATTCTCTTAGCTGTGACACAAGAGGTGCTGTGGAAGCAGCAAAGCTTGAGACAGGTCTTGAAAGACTGGGGCAGTTGGAACAAGTTGAGGAGGTGTGGGTAGGTCATTCTGGGTTAGGAGAACGGCCTGCACGAAAAGCACGGAGGTGAGACTGCACTTGAATGGCTATGACACCTCCAACAGAGCAGACTGCTAGACTGGAGGGTTTGGGCAAATGAGGGAGCAGTAAGATGAAAGAAAACAGAGCCAGAGAGAGGAGACAGGCTGTTCTAAAATCACGCATTCATCTTCCTCTCTGTTCTGTTACAAATCCATGTTAGATCATTCTGTTTTGTCCATTTGCTTACTGTCATTTTTTAAAGGCATAATCTGTGTATATAGCACGGTGCTAGGGGACATGGTCTGTCTTAGTTTGCATTTCCCCAGAGACAGACCCTGATACAAGGAATCCAGGGCAAGTCATTTATTTGGGAGGTGATCCTAGAAAACTCTAGAAGGGGGGTAGAAAAGTGAGACAGGGAGGTAAAAGAAGGCCATAAGGGGTGCTTTATCAAGATATTTACCAATGTGGGCAGCTGGAGCTTAATTCCACTGGGGAGCAATGGAACTCAGTATAGGATGTGCCTCAGGTGGTCCTGGCTGAGGGGTGAGGGAGTTGGGGTATTTATCCACCAATACCCTTCAGTCACTGGTCGAGGGCTGCTTTTGAGGGCATTAACTCCCGAACACTTTTAAAAAAAATTTTATTTTATATTGGAGTTTATGGTTGCTTCCATGTCTTGGCTATTGTAAACTGTGCTTCAATGAACACTGGGGTGCATGTATCCTTTTGAACCATGTTTTTCTCTGGGTATATGCCCAGGAGTGGGATTGCTGGATCATGTGGTAGAATTCGGTAAAGTTGAAGGATACAAAATTAATACACAGAACTCCCTAACACTTCTGTGCCAGAAAAAGTCCACAAGCAGAAGTTGCAGGTGTTTGCAGTAGGCAATTTTGGTGCTAATATGTCAGTATTTTTAGCCTGGAAGTTGGAGATCATGAATTTTAGGCGCCTTGGGCTGCTATAATAAAATACTGTAAACTGGGTGGCCTACAAACAACAGACAATCTGAGGATGGATGTCTGAGATCAGGGTGCCAGCATGGTCAGGTTCTGAAAGCCCTCTTCCAGGTTGCAGACTGCTGACTTCTTCTTGTGTACTGCCATGGTGGGAAGAGGATGAGAGAGTTCTCTGCCATCCCTTTTATATCGGCACTAACCCTATTCCTGAGGGTTCCACCCTCATGACCTAGTTATCTCCCAAAGGCCCCACCCCAAAATATCATCACATTGGGCTTAGGGTTTCAACATATGGATTTTGGGAGGTCACAGATGTTCAGTCCATTGCACTGTGCTTCACATCCTCAAATGAAGGTCAAGTCACCCTGGGACCAAAGTCCTTGACTAATGGTATTTACCTTATCCCGTTGCTTCCCATGTGTCATCATGGTCTGCTCTGATGCAGAGCAAACTTTGGAAGGACAGCTGTACAGTTTGGGATGCGGAAGCATGAGGGAGAGTTTTAGTTGTAATAAGACCCTACCTGGGTTGGTTTTCTTCTAGTTCAAGGAGTTTCCAGTACAGATGTGAGCGAGATTAATAAATACGATAATGGCTCAAGTTTGAAGGATCCAGAGCAATGATTCTGGGTTGGACCCTGAGTTTTTAGTGGAGAATATGTGTCAGTGAACTGAACCCATATTTTTGTTTTCATGGGAAAACTCAGATGACCTCATTAAAAATCAGAAAACAAAATATCCACCCACCATCCACCCTTCCCCCAACAGACATCCCTTCCCCTGCCCTCCATGACATGTAGCATTTCCACAAGCTACTTGGGAAATATAAATACATTCAGGGGTTTAGCTCAGTAATTTATTTTCTCTCCATCTGCAGCAACACTTTATGCCAGTCGTGTTATGATCCAGTGGGAGAGAGATCAGTTAAAGAGAAACCACAGTAGAGAAAGCATTTAAGAACAACATTCTTCCTTACTAAATTTTAATTTTTAAAATTTGCTTTGGGTTGTGTTCAGTTAGTAAAGAGAAGAAAAAAATAAGAAGGGAAAACCAAAAAACATTTTGTTTTTCCATATGCCTTTGTGGAATCCTGGAATTGAAAGAAATCTTGAAAGGCCATTTTAATGGTCTTAACTTTCTGTCAATATATGTTGAGTTGAACTAAAGTTATATTTCATATGAGGGATAGACAGAAGACTTACAGAGAGATTATAGCTCCCTCAGTAAACTGGTATTTGTCTGTCCATCCATCCTTCCATCCATGCATGCATCTTCTTACCATTAGAAAATTCTTTTATTCCAAGTGCTGTCAATGCCAATTCTTTTTCAGTACATGAAAAGGAAAAAAAAATCTCTCTTTATTACAAGACAGATTTTAGAGCAGGAAGATGATTTCTGCCAAAATTGATTCCTGCTGAAACCTGCATCAGTGTGAGTTAGATTAATTAATTACAGCATCTCTCTCTGATAAGGGTTCGTGTCTGGGTATCTCAGGCTAGCTTTTTTCCCCTGGATAATTTCCACTCCCCCTTTGTAATCTAACTGGTACTTTTACTACATGTAAGGTCAGAGTTTTTTTTTGTTTTTTGTTTTGTTCTTTTTGTTTCTTTAAATATTTTCACATAAATGAACAATTTTGGGGGTGCACATGAATGACCTGAAAGATGAATTAAAAATGGAAAGTCATGCTCATAGATAAGAAGAAAATAAGATAAGGATGCCAGTTCTTCTTTAATTTATAAATTTTATGTAATCCCAATAACAAGAAGATTATTTATTAAAACTAGGCAGCTGATTCTAAAATTTATTTAGAAAGGTAAATAATTAATAATGACATTCTAGAAAATAAAAATAATGAGGGGTGGCTATTAAATTTTATAAAAACTCATTAATTAAGGCAGTATGGTACATGCGTATGAATAAGAAAACATCACTGGAACAGAATAGAAACTCCAGAAACAGACCCTAATACACATAAGAATTTAAAATAAGATGAAGGTTGCATCTAAAGTCAGTGAAGAAAGATTATTCAGTGAATTAGGTTAGGACAACTAAATAGAACATCACACCTTACAGTATGACAAGTTCCAAATGAATAAAATAGTTAGATGTTAAAAAAGAAACAATAAAAATATAAGAAAATGCAAAAATTATAACTATAGAAGGGGGAAAGTCTAACGATGACAGAAAACCTGTAAGACGTAAAATCAAAGATTGATTAAAAATAAAGTATTTGTAGCCAGTAAAAATCACCAATATCAAAGTTAAAGAGAAATGACAAACTGGGAAAAATATGGTAATTTTGTCCAAGTGTTAGTTTCTGTATGCTATGAAGAAGGCACACAACAAACCAACAAGAAAATGACTACTATCATCTAAATAATGAACATAGCATGGTTTACACAAAACGAAATTGATAAGAAAAGATCATTTACTTTGCTTATAAAAAGAGAAATGCAAAGTAAAGCTAAGCTAATCTAAGATACAATTTCACCTGTCATATTGGCAAGACTTGAAGGTTGGTAATGCCTGGTGTTGCCAATGGTGTAGGTGAATTCAGACTTTCAAGTATAGCGGTGCATAATGTAAATGGCAGGGGTCAGCACACCACAGCCTGTGAGTGAAATCCAGCCTGATGCCTGTTTTTGTACTGCCCATGAGCTAAAAACCGTTTTCACATTTTTAAATAGTTGAAAAAAAAATCAAAGGAATAATATTGTGTGTCATGTAAAAATTATATAGAATTCAAGTTCCATGTCCTTAAATGAAATGTTATTGGAACTAAGTCATGCTGATTTCTTTGGTTGTTCTGTGGTTGCTCTTGTGCTCCAATGGCAGATTTGAGTAGTAGCACCAGAAACTGTCTGAACTGTGCAGCTGAAAATATTTACTTTTACTTTTTCTATAGAAAAAATTTGCTGAGCCCTGCCCTACAACTTGGCAATATCTATCAAAATTATAAGTCCCCTGTGATACAGTGAATTGACAGCTAGGAACTTATTCTGTAGACACACTTGCATATGTGTAAAATGACACATGTCCAGGATACTTCATTACAACATTGGTTGGTAAAAGATTGGAAATGAACTAAACATCTATCAGTAAAGGACTGGCTGTGTAATTATAGTACATCCACATAGTGAAATACTATGCAGTTATAAAAAAGAATCTACATGCCAAAATGGAATAATCTCTAAAATACATTAGAATTTTTAACCATGTGATTATCTTATCTGTTCAAAAAAGGTTTTGAAAAATTCCCTTCCCTTCTCCCATTCAGTTATTCTCTATCTCAATACCCGGTAATATTTTCTTCATACCATGTCTCCATCTGAAATTTTTGTTCCTCTGATTATTTCTCTAGTATCCTTCCTAGACTAAAGACTCTTCAAGATTGGTGACTTTGTCTGTATTGCTGACTGTCCCAGTGACAGCACCTGAGCCCTATAGAATGAAGCACCAGCTCCCCGTCGCTTAAGAGGCAAGGATGTGGGGGGTGGATGGCATATATATGGGCAAGGGGCTCCCTTAGGAAAGAGGGACACCACTCAGAGTCCATGCAGGATTCTGACAGTGGGAGTCATAATTCTATAATCTTTGAACCCTCCAATAAATCCAGTCTTCTGCTACCACCATTATCACAACTGGAGACCAAAGATGCAGTGAGAGAAAAACCAACAGTCAGCAAGTGAAATAAACCGAAGACCTTGCTGTTTCACGTGTAGCTCCTGGCGTTAGATATTCTAATGTGCAGTGTAGTTTGGAACAGAGGAAAATTAGAAATAATCCGAGTGTCCACTGACAGATCCATGGTTGGGAAAATTCTGGAGTACCTTGCAGATATTAGAAGGAAGAAGAAAGGCCACTATAAATTGACTTGGAAAGATGACCAAGAGATGTAAAGTCAAGAAAGCAAATTATAAAATAGTTTGTGTGATATGACTCTGCTTTTTAAAATGTTATGCATAAGAAAAATTAAAAACAATGGAGAAGGCCACTCTGTTGGCACTGGTTGTTTCTGGGGGCCTGTGAGAAGAGGAAATTTCATTTTTTATGTTGCATATTTATGTAATGTTTGAATGTTATTAATGTTTATAAATTTCTTGTGGAATTAGAAAGAATAAATGAATCTATATTTGTATTTAGCTCTGTGTATAAATGTCTGAATTCCTGACATGGGAACCTTATAATAAGGAATACACATAACTTATCTAGAGAGCCCAGCAAAGAATAAATGACAGGAAACTAAGGTCTGGAATCTGGAAAGGAAGGGTACCCATCAGGATTCATGAAATATGACTCTTGGGAACTAGAAGAGTATATTCTTCTGACATTGGCTCCCTAAAAAGAAATCAAACAGGGCTGGAGATGTGGGAAAGAAGGATGGTTGTCAGAATAGAAGGGCCCTAATGTTGAAATAATAATCCAAGGACTAAAGTGGCTCCAGGATGGAGTTGAGGAGACATGTCCATATACCACCCCCTATAAACACCTGCTGTCTTTGTTATTATGTCCTGCTCTTGTTTTCTTAATTTTTCCTAATGCAGCTGAGACAACAAGACAGGGTGGTCTAGGGCTGGGAGTGGAGACACCTGGATTCCAGTCCTTCCTCTCCCCTGGACTTGCCCTGGGACTTCGGGTTGTCCACAACCTTCCTCATTTCCTCAGTTTCCCATCCCCAGCAAGGGGCTGACCATGTCCTCATGGTCTCAGATGATGGTGTGTATATCATGGGATATGGATTTTTCTTAGACAAATGTTTGCTATAAAAGTGTGTGTGGATTGACATATATACACTAATATGTATAAAATAGATAACTAATAAGAACCTGCTATATAAAAAATAAATAAAATTCTAAAGTTCAAAAAAAAAGAAGTGTGTGTATGTGTGTATCTATTTAATCTTAATTTTTTTCTGTCATCCTATCCAGAACTTTCTATCGTATTTCCCCTTTGTATCTTCACTCTGAGGGTCATCATGCAATGGTAGGGCTGGAGGATGATGTAGAAACCATCTGGCTCAAGTCCATCTGTTTCCAAATGAAACCCAGGGAAAGCTGAATGTCTTGGTCTGGACAATTCTCTAACTTCAAGCTGCACAGGAATCACCTGGAGATCTTGTTAAAACACAGATCCTGATACAGTAGGTGAAGGGTGGGCCTGAGATATTGCAATTCTAACAAGCTCCCAGGAGATACTGATGCTGCTGTTTCCCAGCCCGAACTTGGGAAACCAAGAGTACAGGATACAGAGCTTCTCAGAGGCAGAGGATGACCTTGGCCCAAATTCCCCCACTCACTGTCTAGTGCTGTTTCCTACAGGGGACATAATTATTAATCCATTTGTTGCAAGACCTAAAGCTATCATCTATCTGAGAAATTTGTGTCAGAATCACTTGGGGGAACTTTAAAATTTGGGGGCATCTGGGCCTCTCTCCCAGAGTTTCCACTTGGTTACTACAGGCTGAAATCTGGGACTTAGTATTTTTATAAGACCCCCTGATTATTTTGATTTATTCAGCTCATGACCAACTTTTGGAAACCACTGTCTAAGTCATTTAGGAATATTGAATTATATCTGGTCTGACCTGAGTTTTCAACTTTAACTTGTTATTTTGTTAGTGCTTATTGAGTCCCTATATATTTCTTGTCACTTCCTTAACCACTGAGAAGAGCAATGTACAAAAAAAAAAAAAAGAAAAAAGAAAAAAGAAAGAAGGATAGAGTATATTAACTCCCATGAAACTAGAAGGATAAAAAAGAAAATATAGGAAAATGATAGAGGAGAATACAAAAGTCGAATAAGAGACTCTCAATTTTATAAAAGTCATGAAAAAATATACTAAACTAAGTATGCACACAAATGTTAAGTGCAGCCAAATAAAAACAATTCAGAATTTACCATCTATGGGTAAAGAGATGGCAAGACTGTGAATAACTTATATACAGTGGAACACATCATATTCACATTTACCTTATGCTAAGTTGCCTCTACAGGCTTAACAGAAAGGAGAGGGCTAGAGAAAAAGAACTGTAAAGTGTGGACAGTTTTGTCCACTGTTCCCTTAAAGGAGCAAGGGATGCTGAGTCAGTCAGACCCACTTCCCGTGCACCACTCATAGTATAAGCAGCTCGTAATGCTGAGACTGATTGTTAGGTTTGAAGATAAACTCGAGCCAGTTTCTTCAGTGATTTGTTTGTATAACAAAGGAAATACTAACTGTATAAAAAAGAAAAAAAAATTCCCTTTGATCAAAAAAAAGAAAAGAAAAATCACATGCATTTATGAATGTCAATACAGAAACACACACAGAAACAACTCATACATATCCTGGGTCTGGGGGCGAGTCGTTAGAGAAGATATATTTTAGACTGCAAAGACCCTTGGAAAACCTTTTCTAGAAACGCATTTACTGCCACCTCCATTCTCCTTGTGTATTTGGATTAAGACAACCTAAGTATCATCTTAGAGTAAAGAACACCTAGAGTTTATTCTAAAAACCTATGTTCCAAAGATTTCTGAATGTTTACTCCTGTTAACTTTGGGCAGATTTTCTCTTTTTTGTCTTGTTTGTTGACAATCAAACAATAGTGGGATTTGCTCTCTCACCATCAACATCCACATCACAATCTGGTTGGGGAAATCATTCAAGAGCAGCCATCTGCTGGAGGAGCCACGTGAGCCAGGGAGGTTGCACCTCAAAAAGGAACGCTCACATTTTGTATGTTCTCTCAGTCCTCTATGGCTCTTTACTGTTGCTTCCTTTAAGGTGCCCACAACAAGGATGGATGAACCTATCTTCACGCAAGCACAATTCAGAGGCATATCTTTTCCAAGCTTCTCAGAAAGAGTTGTACTTTGTTCTAGCACTTGACCTCCAGCAACAAGAGACTTTTTCATTTTTTATCAACATTTAATTGCAATCACTGCTGTTTTATGACCTGACAAAAGCCTTCATCTCCACGGTTTGGTCATTGTTTCCTGCTCTTTGGCGGGGCTTGATGATCACCTTCCCTCCCAATGTTCATAGAGGTGTTAGCCCAGATGAATTTTCTAGCCTGCAACTGGGTGAGGCAGTGGCTGAATCACATGAGTTGAGTTTTGACATTTAATAAGACATGAGTTATCTTTGAACAATATATCCCTGTCACTAGCCTACTGTAGGCAACTGAGAACATGCTCTGCCTGCATAATGACATCTCAGTAATGGAAAGAAAGGGTGATTATTCAGAAGCATTGGCATCTACGGGAAAATCTGGAAAGCGTCAGGTCTTGGCCTGTCATCACTTTTATTCTGCCTCATTGAGAACCCATGGTCTGCCAGATGATGGGAGGTTGATGATATGGAAAATAAAAGATGGGGCACCAGGGTGATAGGTAGTGGCCTCATTCTCTTTAGCTAACAATGGGCTATCCTTTATATTTGTCATATAAAATGATTTGGTGGCACTCAAAGTACAAATAAAAATGTTCAAGGCTCAGATGAAACAAGTTTGGATGCTTGTCACCTCCAATAACTGTCTTAAGAGAATGGAACTGTCAACATATTTAAGAAACTAATTTATTTTTCTGGCAAGAAATAGAAGCAATGATCCTAGACTCCCAGGATTCTCAGGGTTTTCTCGAGCATTTAATATACTGTTCTCCACAGTTCTTATTTATTTCATGCATATTCGCCTTGACTCCCAGGTAGACACTGTATTTCCCAAAGGTAAAAAGCAGGTCTTTATGTCTTGTTTCTTTTCTCCTTACACACAGCATGGAAAATAGTTCCTAGCATATGATAGAAACTGAAGAAATCCTTGCTATTGCTAATAATAGCTATACTTAGGGGCCTCAACTATGTGCTAGTTATTAATCTGGGTGCTTTACATAATAGTTCATTTAATTCTCACCCAATCCCTGAGATGGTTATATTGTATCTCTTTTGAGACTATAGGAAGGATGTTAATACTTGCCTAATGGCAAAGGCCAAAAGCAAAATTTGAACCCTCGTGGTTTTGGACCTTTTCACTGCGCCATGTTATATAGATTGCACCATGTTGATAAGCCTTGTTCTGGGTCTGAGATGTGTCTTTTCAAGCAGACCCTGACCATCAGGGTCTGGCCTCAGATCCTTCTTGACTCAGCAGGTGGATGACGTTATACTGAGAAACATGTAAGTGGAAGCCTGGTGTGAGCAAAGAGAGGGTGTATTCTGCAGTGGTGCTCTTGAATTATTTTTGTATTTTTGATCCTTTCTCCTGGTTTTGGATTTGGTATAAGCCCATGTATTTATCTTTGGATTAACCAGGGTAAAACCCAAGAGCTGATCGAAACCCTGCTATATTTGCATATTTGCCTTTCTCAAAAATAGTTCAGCTGGAAGTTGTGAGAAAGAATTATTGGGAGAGAGGTCCAGGAGATGAGGGTCAGCTTATCCTGTTGAACCTAATGGTGGGAATCAGTCACTGCTCGACTCTTGTTTCATCTTAGTGTGAATTAGGATAAAAGCACTACTTCATCAAGATCTATCTCTATTAGCTGGAAAATTCTTGCAGTTTACTAATTTTATTAGAACTGCCCGAGGCCTAATATTCCTTCTCAACCTAGCACTCCTGGCAACTTCCACTAACCAATTGGAGTTGGCATATGTGATAAAAACTATTTGTGATCCCTGATTTAGAGGTTTTTGTTTTCTTCTTTCTAATGTGTCTTTCTTTTCTAGTGGCAAAACAAAGCACCAGAAAAAAGGTGTGCTTCATTTTGGTTGAAGCCATAGGTATTCCCTTGGGAGGATCCTTAGTCGTTGGGCTGGTTTCTTACCAAATCCAGCTGGAAACTCAGGCATAGAATGTTTCCTATCTAGTTGCCTCTTTTTTTTCAACCAATAAGTGATATAGTGGGTAGGGAGAGGGGAGATAGATTCAGCTCTCTCTTGCTGTTATTTAGAATGACAGCCCAAAGACTTTTGGTGGGAATAGATGGTCATGGGTAAATTGAAAATTCTGTATGCCATCTTAAAACCCGGTGGCAGCTTTCCTGAATTTTTCTGAAAGTGACACAAAAGGAACTCAAATGTCTTCATATGAGAGAGATATACTTTTGAGGGAAAATATACACAACTTAAATGATCTGGAATATTCCAGAATATTTGTGGTAGATTGATTGCAAAGATGTCTCCAATTTTCTATCACTTCCTATATCCATACCATTGACAATGTGATCTTGCAGCTCACTTCATCAATAGGTGGAATCTTTCCTGTGCCCCCTTGAACCTGGGCCAGCCTCATGACTGTGCTTTGGCCAATAGAATGGCATCCAAGGGACGATGCGCCCATTCTGATCCTAGGCCTTGGAGACCTCATATGCTTCTGCTTGCTCTCTTCTGCCCTTGCCATGTGAAAAAGCCTGGAAAAAGCCTCCTTTAGTAGGAGGTAGAACAGAAACGAGCCATCCCAGCTGAAGGCATCCTCGACCAGCCAGTCTCCAGCCAATCCAGGAACATGGGTGAACTCAACTGAAATCAGTTAAGCCTGGCATGAATCCCCAGAGCCACCCAGCTACTCATCAGCAATAATAAATTGTTGCATCTTAAGCCACTAAAATTTAGGTTAGTTATGCAGCAAGTGCTAACTGATACATATTCTGATTCTAAAGATTGTTTTAATGGATAATTTACATA
This sequence comes from Hyperoodon ampullatus, assembly GCF_949752795.1. Taxonomy (NCBI): domain Eukaryota; kingdom Metazoa; phylum Chordata; class Mammalia; order Artiodactyla; family Ziphiidae; genus Hyperoodon; species Hyperoodon ampullatus. Next base: position 11,323,522 of record NC_136927.1, on the reverse strand, counting down.
GCATGCCTCGGGCCACTGGCTTTGGCATCTAGCAGATATTTAATAAATGTCAATTCTTGTTTTCCTTTTCCTTCCCTAAAGGGATGTACTCCCAGACTGGAGTTTGCAGGTTTCAGCCAGAAGATAGAATAGCAACTTGATAGTCACATCACATAGATTTACATGAGTTACCATATCTCATAACAGTCACTAGAGATAGGGAGTAGTTTTTTCCTAGGCTAGACAGACTAATATTTCTTTCTTGCCTTAGAAAGAGACTTCAAACATTTAAAAACACACCCTGAACTACTGGCAAGTCAATGATACTATTTCTGGGTTTATGTAATTTGTGGGGGCAAAACTCAAAATATGGAAAATACTGTTAGGAAAATTGAGAGTCCTGAGTCTATGTGACTTTGTGCAAGTTACCACCTTTTTCTGGGCCTCAGTTTCCTCATCTCTAAATTGGGAAGGTTGGCCTTCCAACATGACTTCTAGCTCTGACCATCCACAACTCTTCTGGTGGCAACAGAGTGAAGTTAGGAACAGAAGATCCACAGCCAGATTACTTACACTGAAACCTGGCTCTGATGCTTTCTAGTTATGTGCCCTTGGACATATTAATGCCTCAGTTTCTTTATCTGAAAATGAGGCTGCCACATGGCATGGTTGTGAGGATTACATGATATAACCCATGTTAACTGCTGAGAACAGTGCCTGGCACACAGAATGTGCTTAACAAAAGTTTAAAAAAAGTTATTATTTCATTTGGCATAGGGTCATGTCTTATGCAACTGCACTTTCATGGGATTTAAACGATGAAAGTTCAAATGGCGAACGAACATCAACCCAATAGATAAAACTGACACGTTTCTGAAATTCACCCCCACACAAATGAGTCTTAACTGTGCTCAAGCTTTTATATTCATCATTCAAAAGGTTTTTCTCTCACCTAGTTGGGCGTGGCATCTTATATAAGTGAAATTTTCTGCCTTAGCTCTGAGCTTTTTGTTTTCTCTCTGTTGCTGCTACCCTGTGGCAACAAGCAAGGGGCAGTTTAATGCAGAATTAAGAGGGTAGCGTGCTAATTCTGGCTCTGCCACTTACTAGCTTGCTTTGTTCTTTAATTACGCTGTCCCTCCATTTTCTTGTATGGAAGATGTGAGTAATAATAGTGCCTGCCTCTTAGGTTTATTGTAAGCATGATACATTTAGAAAAGTACCTGATACTCAGTAGGCTCTTAATAAATACTGTGGATTAGTATATTATTATATTCTGCTCCATTTGAATTGTTTTAAAGCAAGCATTAGGGGTCCAAATTTTGTCCAGAAGAATATCTTTTGAAATGAATCAGGATAGGTAAGTATAGGGATGCTATTGCTGACCCACCCAGATCTCCTTTGCCAGGCTGGTGTTCCCATATCCCACGTGCTATGAGCATTAGCTATTAATGGCTTACAGCTGCCTCTTTCTCTGGAGAATTGCCATTGGCCAAATGGGAGTTGCCTAGCCTAGAATTGCCTGGGAAGTTAAGCAACTCTTCTGCCCCTGGGTGTGGCCCACAGCCAATGCTTGACCGATGCAGGGACACAAAAGGACCTTTTGCCTCAAAAAGGGCAGGGAGCAAGTCTGTGGAGCAATCCATGCTCCAGAGCTCCCAGTGGGATAAGACTGAGGCCAGACTTCAGCTGAGGCCACACCCTAATTCTGCTTCCCTTTCCCTGTCTGGCTTCCCTTACTCTCTTTTATCTTCCTCAAGAAATTACTTCCAATGTGAATGTTCATCTTGGGCCTGGAAGGAAGGAAGGAAGAAAGAAGTGAAGCATGAGCATTGCAGAGATTTTGAGACATTACAGTTGGACTTTCTGGGAGGACAAACACCTCAACTAGGTGTGGTTTTGATTCTCTCCAAGTCTTTGTTTAGGAGAAGAGGCTGGAAGGACTTAGTAGAAGTTGGGAAAACAATAGGACCTCAGGTAATGGATATATGAACTGGGCTCTGTGCACAGCTTTGAATGACCCATATGAACCTAGACACAGGTTTTGCTAGACCATGTTACTACTACAATGATTAATACCAAGTAGACCTAGAGTCTTCCAGGACCCAAGATAAACTCCATCCTAAATTCCATGCTGACTTCTTTTGACTATGTGGAAACCCAATTTTGTGTTATCACAGTTGCCTTTCTTCCATACTTACCAGACAAGATTGTCCAAAGGACTTTGGGGATGAATTAGAATAATAAGTATGAAGTTGCCCACTACTGAAGTGCTGGCTGAAGTGCTGGAAAACCTGGCTGCAGGTTTTCCCTGATGAGATCATGGTAGTTTGTCCCAGAAAGAGATAAGAGATAAAATGACCTGCAGATTTGTCTTGGGTTTACAGACACTGAAGAACCAGCCACCTACTTGAATTCAAAGTTCTGTTCCATCCTGATGTTTCAACAGGGGAGTGAAATACAGAATCTTCTTTTTTTTTCTCCCAAAGAAGGGGGCTAGGGATCATCTCCCATTTGCCTTTTATTCATTCATTTATTCTCTGTCTCTGCCCCTCTGTATCTTTTCTTTTACTCCAATCTGTATGTGACATCTTATAAACATGTCTCTGTAAACTCAATTCAACAAACTAACATTGGTTAACATGTTTTATTATGTCCCTTTTTCAAAGGATCTTATAAAATTTGTCCATTGCTTCTCAAAGCCATGGAAGACTATCTACAGAATAGAACCTGATGCAGATTCCTAGAGCATCACCTGAAAGTGGTGTTACACAATTTGTAACTAGTTTTATATTGAAAAAGGGCACAGATAATTTAGAGCAGTATATAAATAGTACATGAACTTTCAAGGTAAATATGAGATTTCAAAGAAAAAAGTTGCAATGATGGTGGACTATAATGAGTTCACCCTTCAGATCTCTGGTGTAGTACAATGTTCTCTCTTTTTTTTTTTAACATTTTTATTGGAGTATAATTGCTTTACAATGGTGTGTTAGTCTCTGCTTTATAACAAAGTGAATCAGTTATACATATACATATATACCCATATCTCTTCCCTTTTGCATCTCCCTCCCTCCCACCCTCCCTATCCCGCCCCTCTAGGTGGTCACAAAGCACAGAGATGATCTCCCTGTGCTATGAGGCTGCTTCCCACTAGCTATCTATTTTACGTTTGGTAGTGTATATATGTCCATGCCACTCTCTCTCTTTGTCCCAGCTTACCCTTCCCCCTCCCTGTATCCTCAAGTCCATTCTCTAGTAGGTCTGCATCTTTATTCCCATCTTGCCCCTAGGTTCTTCATGACCATTTTTTTTCTTAGATTCCATATATATGTGTTAGCATAAGGTATTTGTTTTTCTCTTTTTGACTTATTTCACTCTGAATGACAGTCTCTAGGTTCATCCACCTCACTACAAATAATTCAGTTTTGTTCCTTTTTATGGCTGAGTAACATTCCATTGTATATATGTGCCACATCTTCTTTATCCATTCATCTATCGATGGACACTTAGGTTGCTTCCATGTCCTGGCTATTGTAAATAGAGCTGCAATGAACATTTTGGTACATGACTCCTTTTGAATTATGGTTTTCTCAGGGTATATGCCTAGTAGTGGGATTGCTGGGTCATATGGTAGTTCTATTTTTAGTTTTTTAAAGAACCTCCATACTGTTCTCCATAGTGGCTGTATCAATCTACTTTCCCACCAACAGTGCAAGAGGGCTCCCTTTTCTCCACACCCTCCCCAGCATTTATTGTTTCTAGATTTTTTGATGATGGCCATTCTGACTGGTGTGAGATGATATCTCATTGTAGTTTTGATTTGCATTTCTCTAATGATTAATGATGTTGAGCATTCTTTCATGTGTTTGTTGGCAATCTGTATAACTTCTTTGGAGAAATGTCTATTTAGGTCTTCTGCTCATTTTTGGACTGGGTTTTTTGTTTTTTTGATATTGAGCTGCATGAGCTGCTTGTAAATTTTGGATATTAATCCTTTGTCAGTTGCTTCATTTGCAAATATTTTCTCCCATTCTGAGGGTTGTCTTTTGGTCTTGTTTATGGTTTCCTTTGCTGTGCAAAAGCTTTGAAGTTTCATTAGGTCCCATTTGTTTATTTTTGTTTTTATTTCCATTTCTCTAAGAGGTGGGCAAAAAGGATCTTGCTATGATTTTATGTCATAGAGTGTTCTGCCTATGTTTTCCTCTAAGAGTTTGATGGTGTCAAACTGGCCTTACATTTAGGTCTTTAATCCATTTTGAGTTTATTCTTGTGTATGGTGTTAGGGAGTGTTCTAATTTCATTCTTTTACATGTAGCTGTCCAGTTTTCCCAGTGTACAATGTTCTCTTATGCTAACAGGACAACTTTGGTGGAAGTGTCTAAGAAACACTTCTACATATGACTTCGGCCAGTTCAAAAGATGATGTAGGCAAGGCTTCACATAACTGTGTGACAGGAGGGAGGAAAAGACGGGAAAACTTCTAGTACCATTTTCATCCCAAGACAGAAATGCCAATAATATTCCAAGTTTAGATGACTAGCTCAAGGCCTGGCTTGCAAATACAACTCTCTATATTCTCTGGAAATTAAGAGTTTACCTCAGTGAGACATAGGTATATTTCTTGAGGGAACAGTCATTGACACCACTGTGGTAGATGAGATACATGGCCACTCAAAGCTTACTACTCAGAAGCAATAAATTAAGTGGATGCCCAGCAAATGAATAGCGGTCCTTATGACTCTTTGGCTAGAAAAAAAGGAGAGGTGTGTTATTTCACACTGTTAAGTCCTGGGAACTTTGAAGGCTTAACCTGGCCTGAGAGAAGGCTTCCTTCTCAACTAAATCACTATTTTGTTGCTACTGCTCTGGAACTGTCAGCACGTGACTTGAGTTAGACTCGGGAATTTTCCCAGGTCAGTGGGAAAGGCCATATTTTCTCATGTAAGAAAGTGATGGTGCTTTGTCCAGCCTTTGAGGCTGAGCAGTGTTCTGCATGGATTGTACTCCTTCAGAAAAGACAGGTGGAGAAGACTTACTTTGGGCCAAGGTCGCTGGCTTTTTTGTAGGTAAGGTTGCTTCGGACATCTTGACTTTTCAGGAAAGAGCCATACAGCAAACTCAGGGACATGAAATTTGAAATTGGTTTTGGACCATGTCAGTTGCCTTTTCATAAGGTGGCAAGCACAAAACAGAGAGAGTTCAAGGAATATATAAAGAGAAAACTTCTCATATAAAATCTAGAAAAGAGTATGAGGATGTCAGCTCCAAAGAGAGACCTTGAGAAGAGGACATACCATAAAAGAAAGGTTAGGAAACCAGAGCCAATTGTTTGACCAGAAAATCTTTGTCTCTGCTTAGTTTTTGGTTCTGCTCTTGGAGAGGCTATGTTTAAGTTTTTCTTTTTCTTCAGGGAATCCTTGGTGGACAGAGTCTACTCTTCCAGGGCCTAAGGCAGGATGGAGTGGGGTGCACACTAGGTCTTTTGATTTTGATTTCACTTGCAGCTGTAGGGATAGATTTCATGCTTCCTTCCTGTTCTTTCCCATGAAGCATACAATTGAATGCATGGCTCAGCCAGAGAGGCCCAATAAATACTTGCTGGTGAGCATAATGGAGGGGACACTAATGGTAGCAAGGTGTGCGCACCCCGCCATGTTGCCTCTCACAGGTGGCATCAATGTGGTCCTGCCCCAGCACCTGTGGAAGATTTCATGGCAGTGTCTGAGCCATGCTCCCTACCTGAGCTTCCCGTGCAGCTGCTCCTTCCAGAGCTCCTCATTTCCAAGAAAAGGAATCACTCTTTCTCTTAACGAGCATGCAGACAGAGGAGGGAATTAAGGAGACAAGGAGAAACCACCCAGCAAGAGGACTTGAAGAGTATGCAGGGGAGAGTGGGGGTAAGGAAAAATGTGTCAAACAATATTGCGTCAGTTTTATAACTTTCCACTGATCCATATGTGGATTTGTATTAGCACTCATGTCTTACAATCCAAGACAAGAGCCAGACAAAAAGGCTTGGACTTAATAAATCCAGGAGAGAGGTTTGTTTATCAAGGTCTCTCACTGTTTGAAAACTCAACATCTGTCAAAGATTTGTAGGGCTTTGCCCCCCACACTTTGGGCAGGTGCTTCTGGTCTTATGACACTGGTGAGTGGATTTTAAAGAAACATTTGGTGAGAAGATACAAGGTCATCTCTATCCACTGCCACTGCCTTTTCTTCCCATCAGGATTCCTCATGTCTCTCTTGGACTGTCATAGGGCTTCCAAATGGGTCCCTTTGCCTCCCGTCACATCCACACTCATCTCGGTCCGCTACACAGCAAGTCTGTCTTTCCAAAGCCTAACTTAAAGATCTTAAAAACTCATTAAAACTCTCCAAACTTCTTAGTAGGATCTTCAAATTCTAGATCATTTTGTTTCTTCCAGTCTAATCTTTTTTTTGCCACATTCTCCCTCAGGTGTTTTCTTTTTTTTTCTTGTGTATTTAAATGTAAATAATTTTACAGAAGTATAACATAAGTGTAGAAAAAAATGTGTGCTACTTGATGAATTCTTATAAAAATTTTATGCCCATGAAATTAACAACCAGATCATGAAACAGAATACAACCAGCAACCAAAAGCCCCTCAGGGTCCTTCCCAGTCACTATCCCTGCACGGGTAACCATTGTCCTGACGTATAATCCCATAGATTAGTTTTGCCTTTTTTGTAAACTTTACATAGATATAATTATAGAGTATATATTTTACCATGTCAGTTAACATTATGTTTGTTTCATCCATATGTACATGTGGTTGAAGTTGATTCATATTTATCACTGTATAATATTCCACTGAAGGATATTTATTTAACCGGTCTACACTTGATGAACATTTGGGTTGCTTATAACTTTTGGCAATTATGAATAGTGTGGTTATGACAAGTTTTTGTAAACAATACCCCAAAAGTGCTAAGCGTATAGAGAAAAGTTGGTAAATTGGCTGTTAAGCCTTTCAAAAGACACTTTTGAGAGAGAAAGGGAAACCCATAGACTGGAAGATATATACTATATATATATATATATATATATATATATATGCACCTGGGTAAAGGACTCATATCTTTAATATATAAAGAGCTTCTATACATCAATAAAGAAAAGGCAAATGACTCAATAGTAAACTAGGCAGAAGACTTGAGATTTGAGTAGGCACTTCACAAAACAGTATACCCAAATGACCAGTGGCCCTAAACACATGAAGGGGTGTGCAGGCATTCCTTTTCAGCTTTACTAATCTCTTTACTTCCCCCACTAGGTCATACACTTTCCTATTTCTGTATCTTTGCACAGGCTTTTCCAGCTACCTGGGATATCTTTATCTCCTTTTCCACCTACTTTTCCTTTAAAGACAACATCCTCTCCTTCCTGAGACCTTTCCTGATTCGACTAGGTAGAATTAATCATTACTTCTTTGGAATCCCAATGTTTGATTTCCTAGAAGTGAGGTGTTTAACTAATATGTCTTCGCACCCCCTGCACATAGCATTGCACTTGGTGTATAACAGATGACAATCTCTTTTAAGATTGTCTAACTTCCCCTCAAACGTCCAGATAGAATCTAAAAGCCAATGAGGTATATGTGCTAAAAAAACCTTCCTGTGTTGAACATGGGAGTGTTTATTAGCCAATACAAAAGTTACTTCATAGGGAAACATGCTGGCCTATTTCCCAAATCATAGCTCATCTTTAATGAATAGTGTCATCTTTAATGAATAGCATCACCACAAGCCTGCGGACAGAGACCTAGTGCTCTATAGATTGAATTGCACGTTAAGATACATACTAATAAGTAGGTCTGAGAAACAGCATTGCCTTCTGCAAAGGTAACTGAAGTGAGTGATTGGAGTCTTGTTGTAGGTCAATAACATCTATTTCACACCTAAGGGAGCTCAACAATGGTATCAGCCTGCATTTAAAGTCAAAGGGCTACATGGTACAGTGGTGAGAGGGAGGAGAGTGTTTTTTGCCCTTGTATGATGACTCAGCCAACATTTCTGACTACACCAATTTTCTTTTGTCATCTTCATTTCCTGGAACCTCTCTTTTTCACCTGCTCATGCTTTTATATGGTTCTAACCTCCCCAATCCCCAGTACATGCTCCCCACTAGCTTGTTTCCAGCCTCATTGAATTTCTTCAATTCCAGCTTTGTTCTTTCACTGTTCTCAATTATTTTCACTTTAGCCAGATGGTAAGAAAAAAGCTTTTCTCTCTCTCTCTCTCCCTCTGTCTCTCCGTTTCTAAGGGGGAAGATCTGTTCTTTATGAAACTTTGTATCCCTGGCTAGATAAGCTTAGTGCCTTATACATAGTGAATTCTCAATAAATATTTGTTGAATCAGTGGTTCGGCAATTTCTTACTAAATTGGGGAGAGTTGCTGACCCCTAACCCTCCCAAAGACATTAGCATTTCAAAATGAGATGCTCAGTAGTTCAAACAAATTTCCAAATTATGCAACTTCAGGTGATAAGAAAAATAAATGAAAATGTTTAAGAAAATAGGTGGGGGGAGAGATTCTGAGGCAGAGAAGGCAAATTTTTCTTGGAATTTGACCCTGGGTCCTTAAGTTGATTCTTTAGACACAGTGTTCTCCCTTTCTTTTGCTTTGGTACTTTATTCTCTAAATCAATAATACCCACCTTTTAAAAATATCAGAGTCTCTCTTTAACATTAACAAAACTTACATACCTAAGAGTATTAAAATTGATGAATCTAAAGTGACCAACACTTACCCTAAATTGAATGTTATGTAATGAAGTGAATTCTAGTTACACAACATCCATATGCATTTGTCATTCTTGGTATATATTTGTATGAGGCATATCATTAATGTAGTCTACAGACAAAAGATGGTGTGGAAATGAATAAGTGAGTCCTTGTCAATAACTACAAGGACTCCTGGACCACTGTTGTAAAATCCACACCTTCCCTCTCCCCAGTGGCTTTCAGAACACACGGTGCAATTGTTTATAAACACATTTTGGATATTAACTGGCCACTACCTACTATTATCAGGGAGGAAATGCTGACTTCATGAACTTTTATTTATGGCTTGTCTTAGGTTGGGTTTCCTAGAAGCAGAGCCTGAGACAGGGATTCGGAGAAAAGTTATTTATTGAGGAAGAAAGGGAAAGGAAGAAGCAGGACAGGAAATGGGTAAAAACACAGCAAAGACAAGTATTCACGTAGAGTCTAGCTTCAGTCTGATCCAGCAAGGAGCTCTGGTGTGTGAATGGCACCACCGAGAGAGTTTGTTTTACTGAAAGCTGGGCTTTTGCCCTCACGCACAGTCGGTCATTGTCTATGGGATGCCTCAGGGGGACTGTAAACTCCCTACAGGTAAGGGCAGATGCCCAAGGGCAGTCCTCCAGAGAAGACGCAGGCATGAGCCCTTAGCAGCCTGAACCACACAGCAAGTGGGGATGAACAGAACTGGTAAAGTGATCCGGATAGGACACTAATAGCAATCGTTATGAATAGCCTGGCTCATTCATTATTTATTCATCCATCCATTTAACAAATATTTATTGAGTGGCTACTCTAGGAAAGTTCCTGTCCTAGGAGCTAAGGGTAGAGTAGTGAACAAGCCAGATAAGGCCGTTACTTTCATGAAGCCCACAGCTTGTGGGGGAGACAGAAATAAACTGGTAGATAAATGTAGCAATGAGATAACTTCTGAGAGTGATAATTTGCTAAGAGAGAAAATAAACAGTTAACTAGATTGTGGAATAACTGGGGCAAAAAATGGGCACTTGAACAGAGACTGGAATGGTGAGAAGAGCAAGGTGTGCCAAGATGTGAGGGCCCGATGTTTAGGCAGAGGGAGTGGACCTCGTCAAGGCCCATGATGGGCAGAGGCTCATGTGGTTTTTAAAAAAAATTTAACATTGAATTATAGTTGATTTATGGTGTTGTGTTAGTTTCAGGTGTACAGCAAAGTGATTCAGTTATACATATATTTATATCTATGCTTTTTCAGATTCTTTTCCTTTATAGGTTATTACAAAATATTGAGTATAGTTCCCTGTGCTATACAGTAGGACCTTGCTGGTTATCTATTCTATATATAGTAGTGTGTATATGTTAATCCCAAACTCCTAATTTATCCCTTTCCCCCCTTTCCCCTTTGGTAACCATAAGTTTGTTTTCTATGTCGATGGGTCTATTTCTGTTTTGTATATAAGTTCATTTGTATCATTTTTTTTGATTCCACATGTAAGTGAAAACGTATGATATTTGTCTTTGTCTGGCTTACTCCACTTAGTATGATAATGTCTAGGTCCATCCATGTTGTTGCAAACGGCATGATTTCATTCTTTTTTATGGCTGAGTAGCTCATGTGTTTTAAGAACAGAGTGAAGGCCAGTGGGCCTGTGGTGGACTTGAGAAAGTTGTAAGAAAAGGGTGGAGAAGTGGGAAAAATTGACAGGGTAGATGGTGGGAGAAGCCAGTGTTGTAAGGCGTTTGGTGACTTTATATTCCAGTTGTAGAAATGAGTTCCTTCACCTGCATTAAGATGGTAAAAATGCCAATTTGTCAGACTTTGACATTGATTTGCATTAACATTTTTTGTTAGAAGAAGTGTTTGCTATGTAGATTCATGGAATAAATAAGGAAAAGCTTATGATTAAAGGACAGTTCACTGTTTTCAAACTCCAGGAGCATAGCAGGCATTTAATTCAGACATCTTATATAGTAGTTATGAGAAAATTTTCTCTCCTTGGTAAAACATTCCCAAGATTTTAAAAGATATATAGTTGGACTCAACCTTCCTTTGTCCTTGGCTGGTTGACAAAGCAGCATTTTTAGAAAAGAATGTAAGTTGGACTTGACCTTGGCTAAATGCAGGGAAAGTTATCAAGGTCACTTTCTTGTTTGTTTGTTTTTACTGTAATTGCTATTAAAATGAATCAAGAAGTGAGTAGAGACCATCTCTTTTTTGCTCAACATTCTGCTCCATGCTGAGACCACAAGTCTTAAGTGCAGGTCTGTTTCCCAATTGCCAAATAATGATGCATTTTCCTTAATTTTTTCAAAGTCCACTGGAGAAGGTACCATGGTTAGAAAATGCCACTAGATCGTGATTATGGAAAATGCTTCCTGAACTTTATTCCTGAAGAGAGATAATAGTTACAGAACACTCACCACCAAAGCTGATGAATGGAACCCAATGAAATTGTATAAAAGAAGCCCAGGAAAACAATGTTTTCTGTCTGACCTATTGGGTCATTTTTGAAGACCAAGGTCAAGGAACAGCTCTCTAAACTAGAATAAACAACATTTCAAGTCAAGATGAATTCAAGTATAAGTAGTGTTTTTATTCTTTCTAAAAATGGATTTTTCAAATGGTTTTGATTTAACAAAGATGTGAAATCTTTTTGTCATGCTCTTCCCCACACCAACCCCTGCTCCCACCCCCTTCATGTGTGAAACCCATGTTTAATTCAGGGGAACTTAATCCATATGTTTCTGATTCATTTGCACAATGTTCTTTGGTAACAGCTAGTTGATGTCCAAAGAGTCTTCTGGGAATTTTTATAAGTCTTTAAAATTTTTTCTTCAAGCCAAAAAATTATATTTTCCAGCTCAAAGTGCCCCTCAAAATCAGAAATACTCTGGGCCTATTGTAAACACTATTTTGAGGAGGACTTAAACTCAGAGGCAAAATACAACTGCTGTTGTGAGCTGTGCAACCAGATCCACTTGAGCAGCCCCTGAGAGATCAGCAGAGAAGCAAGGGAGAGGGGACAGAAAGGGGAACCTGAATAGCATAGGGAGTCTTGGACCTGCCATGTTTTTCCATTTCTAGGAGCAACCAGTGAAGTTGCACAACCTATAAAGTCAGACTCAATTTATGGTGCACATCTGGAGCCAGAAAATTTCCAGTTGGCTTTGTGTAACATCTTTGAGCAAGGGCAGAGAATTCTAGAACAGCTTTCAGATTCATAAATATAAAAAGACTTCATTTGTGAGCACACTTAGCTGTTGCTCAGCAATTCAACAGCCAGGCTTCATTTTCTGGAAAGCACGATGTAGTCTAAAGGTGGAGAAGTTTTGCCGATGGAATTATATTAGCTCTGCCAGGAATATAACGATTGTGGGCCTGTTAGGGTCAAGTGAACAACTGTTAAATAACAGTCTAAGAATCTGTTGCCGGAGTCTAAGAATCATTTCCTTTGCCCCATTTACTTTAGTTGTTCTATGACCCAATTTTTTACTACCCTTTAAGGGCACCTGATGTCTCTGGGAAAAAAAATCATCCATAAATTACCCTTTTTAACCAAGTACTTGGCAATGAGTGCATACTCATCAGAAAATGGTCATTTTACTGCTAAGAGCTTGGATTCATCCTAGTTCATGTGTCAGTTTTCTACTGGGCTAGAAATGTGCCTCTACACTAGCATAATCCCATGTTTGGCTATTTTGCCAAAGTGTGTTGCTATTCAGTCCTCTTAAAACGTTTTCCAATCCCCCCCATACAGGTACTTTAGAAAGCAGGGATGGTGATAAAGCTTTCCTTCTCAATAAATGTCACTAACATCTTTGTAAAAATGAGAGAGAAAGAAAAGCAGAAATAATTCTTGATTCTTTTCATGCCTTCCAAATGCGATCTATCAAGTTCTACAGACTCTTGCTTCTCAGCTGTGGTCTTCAGATCAGCAACGTTAATATTAACTGAAAGTTGTTAGATATTTAGAATCTCAGCTCTTCCGCCCCAACCCCAGAACTGTAGAACGAGAACTGGCTCTTCGGCAAGTTCCCTGGTGCTTCATGGGCATGGTAAAGTGAGAAGCACTGCTAGACCGCACCTCCATAAACACCTCTTCATTCACTGTCCCCCTCCTGCCTGAATTACTGTAATTGTTTCCCAGCTTCTGCCCCATCCTCCAGCATATTCTCAATTCAGCCACCAGAGTGGTCTTCAAAAAAAAAAAGTTATTCACACCAATTCATTCTTCTCTTTAAAACCCAGCACTTCCCAATGTACGTGAAATAAAATATCAACTCCTTGCCAGCGCTTAAGAGTCCCTTAAGAGTCCCACCAGCACCAAACCAGCACCAAACGTCTGTCCGAAGTTTCACTGGCAGAGCTGCTCATCATTCAGGACTCATCACAGGTGTCACCTTGCGATGAACTCTTGGCTACCAAATTTATCTATCTATCTATCTATCTATCATCTATCTGTTTATTTATATTAATTTTTATTGGAGTATCGTTGCTTTACAATGTTGTGTTAGTTTCTGCTGTACAGGAAAGCGAATCAGCTATACGTATACATATACCCCCTCTTTTTTGGATTTCCTTCCCATTTAGGTCATCAGAGAGCACTGAGTAGAATTCTCTGTGCTATACAGTAGGTTCTCATTAGTAATCTATTTTATACATTGTAGTGTATATATGTCAATCCCAATCTCCCAATTCATCCCACCCCCCACTTCTCCCCCCTTGGCATCCATACATTTGTTCTCTACGTCTGTGTCTCTATTTGGCTACCAAATTTAAATCTACCTCCCAGTCACTTTCTACCACATTGTCCTGTTTAATTTGTTATTGCTTTCTGAACCATCTGAAATGATCGTTTATTTGTTTATGGGTTTATTGATTGTAAACCAGAATGGACACTTTCCCCGTCTTATTCCAGTTGTATCCTCAACACCTAGAATGGTACCCGGAACACTGTTGAATTCATTCATTGTCGAATGAATTATGGAATAAATTTATATCTATGCAATCTGGACAAAAGTCAGTGTCTTGTCATTTATCTTTCTTCCACTTTCCCTCCCTCCTTTCCTTTGACAAATATTTATTAAGCAGTTAACCTATGCCAGGTGTAAGGCTAATAACTGAGAGAAACAGGGAACAGACCCAGTCTCTGCCCATATGGAGCATAGAGGGGAGTGGAGGGGAGATGGATATTAACCAAAATCAGAATGATGCCATCCCATGGAGCATATAAAAAATTTCCTAACTCAGTTCAGGGGGACCACTGGGAGCTGAGGGTTGAAGAACGAATATACTCACCAGGAGAGGAGAATGAGGAGAGTAGGAAAGGGAGAGTATTTTGTGCAGAACGAATAACATATCCAAAGGCAGCAGGGAATGAGGAAGGAACAGAAAGAGGGCCAGTAGGATGGGGGTCCGGAAAATGAATGGGGAACTGTATGTGGTGGGGCTGGCAGGGCAGGCAACGGCCAGACCAGTAGGGCCCTATAGGTACAGTAAATATAAGTTCTGGTTAGCCTGGGAGAGTTCCAGCTTACATCTGCAACCTGGTCTAATTATTCATAAATTTTTTAGTCACTCTCATAGGCCGTGTCATAGGCTTTTATCTTTAGAGGTCCTCCACAAAGCCTAGTAGTTAAGAATAAGAACCTGGACCCAGATATTCTGGATTTGAGTAAGTGGTTTGCTGTCATTTGCACTGTGCCCCCTTAAGCAAATTGCTAAACTTCTCTGGACCTTGGCTTCCTCATCAGTAAAATGGGAACTTGGTAATTGTAGTATTCAACTCAGGGCTTTAATAAGGATTAAATGAGTTAATGCATGCCAATCTTGTAGCATAGCATCTGGTACTCATAGTAGGTAGGTAACCACTAAGTGTTAGCTATATTATTCTTATTATTGATATTTTTAATGTACAGATAATCATGGGAGCCCATGAAAGGTGTTAGAAGGGGGTGACATGGTCAGAGTTGTATTTAGACTTTTATGTGGAATAATATTTGGGGGAGGGATTAAAAGAGAATATACATATAGAGCTTTTCTAAAATGATATATAATATGTTTAATAAACAGGAAAAGTAAGTGATCATCATAATCATCTTTTACTAAGACTATAAGAGTCCAGAAATAACATAGTTCTTAAACAGTTCCTACCAATTTCCATTTAGCAGTATTTGGAGACCGTGCAACTCTTTGGAATTAGAGAGTCAACTGAACGAGTATTGTCTTAGAATCAGTGGGAGAAGTAGCAAAGGTCAGAGTTGGAAGGACCAACCAGTTTACTCTTATAAGCCAGATTCTATACTCTCCCCAAAGCAATACAGTTAGAGTCTTTGGACTGCACAAAGGATTTCCATATGGATGTCCTATTTGGTTTTCAATGATTTCCAGTGGCGGAAAAAAAAAAAATCAGCAACAGCAAGGAGTTGGAAGGTTTCAGCAAATTCCTCCCAGTGGGCCTTGACTTGAACTTTCCGGGCCTGGAATATCTCCTCCACAGCTCCCTGACACTCCTGTTACCCCAAGGGTGAGAGGAAGCGCCGAGTGAAAAGGGGCCCCATTCTCCTGGGGTTAGTGTGGGATACACCTCACAGTCACTTGTCACTTTGAAATTCCCCTCTCCCAGGAGTGTGGAGAAGGATTACAGAAACCTGGCAGATAATTAACGTTTCCTGGTGTGAACGGAAGGGATTTGCCACACAGTGACTTTCTCACTAAACCAGGGGGAAAGTAGGTACGGATTTCCAGGACAATCCCACTGCACGATGGCTGAGGAATGGGATCGTTGTAGTAAATTGTTAACCATTTGATTAACCAGGACTCATCATATTACCACATCTGGATTTCCCAGTTTAAAGACTTAGAATATAATGAGATGATTTTAGCAAAGTTCTCCGACCTTTCCCAAGGCCTTTATAAGCCATTGGGAAGGCAGTATAATTGAGTAGAGCTGATGGGAGGAAATTTAGCTTTTCAAATTCTTTGGTGGCTTGGCTTTTGAATGAAAGAGGATCTATTGTATTAAATTAGACATTGATGGTGAAAATCTTATAGAATTCTAGCAGATAGGAACTGAGAAAAGAAGGTAACCACCTTCAGATGTGAAGCAATCATTTAATCTCTAATTCACCAATAAACAGATTCTACTTATTTGTAGTTGACAGAGCACCTAAAGCTAAACGTCCTTTTATTTATTTAATGTATTTGTTTGTTTGTTTATTTATTTATTTTGTGATACACAGGCCTCTCACTGTTGTGGCCTCTCCCGTTGCGGAGCACAGGCTCTGGACGTGCAGGCTCAGTGGCCATGGCTCACAGGCTCAGCCGCTCCGTGGCATGCGGGATCCTCCCGGACCGGGGCACGAACCCGTGTCCCCTGCATCAGCAGGTGGACTCTCAACCACTGCGCCACCAGGGAAGTCCTCCTTTGTTTTTTTTTTAGGTCTCCAAGGATCAAGAAAGAGATTTGAAGCCATGTTGATTGTCATGAAAGTACTTCAAGGAAGTAGGTCGTAAGGTTGGTTTAGAGAGATGGAGAGGTGAGGAGAGCAAAAACTGGAACAGACATGCCAGGTGGGAGGAATGGGGGAAGGAGCTAGGAAGAGATGTATCATCTTCCTTGTATAACAGGTAGAGGTGCCAGTAGTGAGGATGAGGACAATGTTAACATTTAATCAGTCCTTACTTCTGTCTCCCCATCTCATTTAATTCTTAACATTATCAGGGAATTTATGTTATTCTCATTTCATAGATGAAAAAAAATTGAAGATTAGATAGTTTAAGTGTCAGGCAACTGTAAAGAAACTTCAGTGCCAAGCTAAGCAGTTCGTAAGTGTGTCCTCTACGATTGAGGATTGTGTTAACTTTAATGGAATGCAATATCTTCTGAGCTTTTGGGAGAGTGATATCAAGATTTAAGTGCCTGCCTTATAGGCATTTTTGGGCAAAACTCAAATTAATATAAGAGTAGTTTGTTAGAAAGGTCCCATCTAATTCATAAGTAGATAAGATAATATTTTAAAGAATGTGGTGTATGAGGGAAGAAGAGAAGCCTACTTCAGAAATCTCTCTCTTATTGCTCCATATAAATATGTGAAGTTCCACAAGTGCAGATGCTTTTCTTGGAGCCCAAGAATATTTTGGAATTTTCTGGAATCTTTGTTCTTTTCTTTCTTCACTCCCTCTGTCTTTTTCTTTCTTTCTCAAGCACTTAATGTGAGCTCCTGCTTAGTATGTGGTATTTTGGTCCTAACTGAGGATAACAAAAAGGCATGTCCTTCCTGGTGAGGAGACAATCAGGGCAGCCAGTCACTGCCACACAACCCATCAAGGGCCAACCATATGGAGGAAAAGTGCCTTAAATGAGAATGAGATCATCAGAAAAAATTGGGTGGAGGAATAAGTAATCTAGCAGAAATCTGAAGGATATATAAGATAGGGAACTGGCATTCCAGACAATGGGGACAGCTCTTCAAAGGTGTGGCATGAAATGAAACCGTTGTGAGGTTGGAAAATGGTGAACTGTTCACTATTTTTAGGGCATAAATTGGAATTGGAGGGGGATTGATAGGTGAAGGATGTATGTGGGTCAGTCGAGGGCCATATTTTTTCTACAAAGGAGTTTAGATTTTGTCTGGCAGCGGATGAGTAACTCTAGTGATCAGTATTCTTTCAGCTAAAAGTAACTGCAAGGTAATTGACAAGCACCTGGGAAGCCCAGGGTTGTATCTGACCTCAGGCACAGCTACGTCCAGTTGTTTCTCAACTCTGCTTCTTGTGGGTCAGCTTCTTTCTTAGGCAAATATGGCACCTAAAGGTCTAGGCTTACATCTAGCAATCCCTGCAAAAAGAGGGTAATATTTTCATTATATTTCCATTAGGAGTCCCAGGGAGAATTCTCAGTGCATCTGTTTGGGTCATGTTCCTTTGTCTGAACCAGTCATTGGAGACAAGAGGCTGCTGATTGACAGGTCATATGGTCAACTCTGGAACCGGGGAGTAGCATCTACCCAAATCCCCTGGGCATTTCCCTAAACAGATGTTGGACAGACCACAAATATTTCCAATAGAAGACATTTTGGAAGATTTTGATGAAAGATGTGACATGATTAGTTTGGTACTGAAAACCTTGTTTTAGCTTAAAAATACATATCATTTTTGCCCTAACATAAAGAAAAAGTTTTATATTTTTTGCCAACAAGAAAAAAAAATAACACTCAAACCATGGCCCCGCAAATATTGAGGAACATTAATTGTCTTGGAAGATGTTCCATGTTTATATCATGGCCACACTTATTATACATAGCAGGTGCTATAGGTGGCTCATCCAGATCCCCTTCCCTGGGCTGGTGGGCTACTGCAAGTGTTGGCTCCCTGTCCAACAAGTTAGACCAACTACGTGGTGCCATTCACTCTCTGGAGCTCCCTGAGGGACCAGGCTGAGGCTGGACTTCTGCAAACACATCTTTGCCTGACTGTTCCCCCGGCTCCTCTTGCTCTCAATGCTTCCTCACAGTTTTTTTCTGTGAGTTCTTCCTCCATTTATCACTTGCATAAGAACCCCCATCTGAGGCTCTGCTTCCAGGGAACTGATGACCTAAGACACCCACAGACACATTTCTGTGTAGCTCAAGGGCAATGAGCCATTCTCGCCTAAGATCTTTGAAGAGAGTCCATGAGTGCCAATTGCTTTCTAGGAATGGAAGCTGAAGGAAAGGACAAGCAGAAAAAGAAGATAAGCTCTATGCTACTTCATTGCTCTGTTGGCAGGCCTGTCTTCTCTGAAGTTCTGTGCGCCTGTCTCAAATTCTGTTGCTTATTCTTTGCTGAGCAAATATCTATTGCTGTGTGAATTTTGGAATTTTCTTGGGAAATTCAAGGTCTTTGATCTGCATTTTTTCATAATCCATGTAACCCCACCCTCCTGGAGCCTTGGGATGCCAAGTATCAATAGAACCCACAGCTCTGCTTAAACCTCATGGTATTCTCCTTAAATGTAAAAAAATGAATTCTGACAATCTTAATATGATACACGCGGTTATATTGTAGCTCAACCTGAGGCCAGCCATGTAAATCCCAGAGATTTTTAGATTCTACTTCCTTTCGCTTCTAACTGTTTCTACTACAGAGATTAATTTAATGGAATCATTTGTCTGGTTCTACAAGGGATTGGGATTTTGGTAACGGTTGCCCTTGGATTCTGTAAGAATGACACGTTTTAAATCACAGAGCAGCTGCACAGGTTATTGTAGAAAGTACTAAATGATGAACAGCAAGACCTATTGATTTTCTAAAAGTTCATGAGTTAGAAATATAAATTTCTTTTCAGTCATCCCACCTATTTGGAGTCTTCTGATTTGGTGTGAAAATTCTTCTACCTCTGGAAGAGGCATCACTTGGAGAAAGTTCATGGAGGACAGGGTGTTGGTTTTACATCTGACCTTTGTTTGGGGGCTTTAGCAAAGTTTCATGGTCCAGTGCCCAGTTTCCCTATCAAAATAATTACTGAAAAGAATATTTATTCTGTTTTAATTTCCACTGCAGGTCAGGTGTCAAGGGCTGAAAGTTATTGGCTAAGCTTTCAACACTGCTATTTCTACCATAGACAGGCTTGTAAGTCCAAAGAACCTGAAAAGACCTGCATCTTAACCTGGTACCACATTGATTGTTAAGAAGGGCGTAGGTCATGAGAGAAATTCCTAGGGTTTTACCAAACAATGAGGTCTACATATCCTCAAGTCCGGTAAAAAGGTTTCAGTTGATTTCAGGGCTCCACCTAACTTTATCCATCTGCCATTTGTGGTTCCACCCTCAAGCAATTTTCCTAGTGCCCAACTCCCTGCGGTACCACATTTTTTTTTCTTTTGACACAATTTTTTTGTTATTGAAACTTTATTTTTCTCCACCCAGCCTGAAGATGAGTTTTCTACATACCTAGAATTTTATGCTGATTCCCATCTGAGGCAGCTATATTCCTCCATCACTTTAGCACTTTTTCTCTTGGATGCTGCCTTTTTATTACCTATATTTTTTCTTTTTCTCCTTTTTTTTTTTTTTGATTTTTTTTTTTTTTTTTTTTTTTGCGGTACGCGGGCCTCTCACTCTTGTGGCCTCTCCTGTTGTGGAGCACAGGCTCCGGATGCGCATGCTCAGCGGCCATGGCTCAGGGGTCCAGCCGCTCCACGGCATGTGGGATCTTCCTGGACCAGGGCACGAACCCGTGTCCCCTGCATCGGCAGGCGGACTCTCAACCACAGCGCCACCAGGGAAGCCCTATATTTTTTCTTTTACTTCAATATTTATCTTTCCAGGTAAGCTTTCAATAAGCAGAAAAGAGAACTGAACCAAATGTGTAATTATTTCCTTTTTGACAAGTAGGCTGAAGGCTACTAGATACTTTTACAGAAAAAAAATTTCTTAAAAGTTTGATTCTGCAGTGTTTTCCTAGATTTAACATGAAAGATCCAGTTGCCCTTCTTAACTGAACTGGAGAAAATGCAACAATATTGGAGTTGTTGGGTAACTGATGTGATTTTATGACAACGGCCCAAGATTGATTTTGAAAGTTTTTGCCAGACAAATTACAGAGAGAAAAACTTTGCAATGAAAACTGCAGCTTAGAAAAATGGAATTATCCTCCAAATGTTGTCATAAGTCTAAAAATAAAGTAGTGTACTAGTAGACAATAAAATAGTAGTATCCAAGAACAAAGTCAGTTAACAAAACTTTCCTAGAAATGACATAGAAGGAGAGCAGCTGGGCATAGTTGAACTAGAGATGACAGTGACCACACAATTGGAAACATATACACAGAGATATTTGTGTAGATCTGATCATACTTAATGGAGCATATACAGATCAGAACTTGGAACTTTTTTCAGTCACCTGCACACAGCTCTGTACATAGTGCTTTCACTTTGGTGTGTTGCCCTAGGGATTTCATTATAACTTCAGGAAAGTGATGCTCCAATTCTTGTTTTTCCATGACAATGCCAGCCAAAGAAGCATTTTCAGTCTCTTGTTCTGTATTCATCCATGAAATGAGTTATTTTCAGATTTTAGAGGTACTTGATTTCTTAGATTTTTCTTTTGACCTTAAGGTTCTGTTTGTCATTGAAATGGGCCTCTGCTCTGCAGACGTTGAAAAGCTGGTGAGTTCATCCTTAGACGATGAAGTCATCACTGACCCCTCTCATGGACATCTTTGTGAGCTCATGCTGAGCACTAGGTCCAACTTAAATGAATTTTGACATATCATCTAGGAATATGATTATGGGATTACATGACCACAGATACTCCCAAGGTAGTGAACGCATTTTATTGAGTGGTGTTAGCGGACCAAAGCCAAGCAAACATTTTGGAAACCTAGACAGACAGGCTAAGAGAGAGAGGAGAGAGAAATGTGGTTCAGATATCCAAGGAAGATGGAGGAGACCTTGAAAAGTAGAAAGAGCTGCAAAAATTCATCGCCAGGGAGCTGAACCTTGGGGTAACTCATTTAGAAAAAGCTTATTCTTTTTGCCTTTTTTCTGTTTTTATATTAATCCCCACTCCCCTCCTCCCCCAAGATAGAAATGTTTCCATTTGGCTTGAAAAACATGTCCCATCCTAAGCCATTTCCTTTGTAAGGAATATTTTTGAAAAAAGTTTTTGTAACAATTTCCAAGTAGAGAACAATGAATATTTCACTGTAATTGCCTTCAGAGATTCGTAGTGTGCTGACTCTCTCTCTCTCTCTCTCTCTTTTAAAATTAAATCTTATAATGTCCTCTTTATGTGCTTCATATATGTTTTAGGAAGATCATTAAATTCAAGGGCCTGACAATAAACAATCTTTAACTGGCGTCCTAAGTTGCCCAATACAAAATATAAATACCACCACTTGAATTCTTTCAAAGCGTGTCTTTTTAAAAAGGAAGAACTGTCATGTAGGCATCAACTTTACAAGTACTGCTATGTGTGACTTAGAATAGAATATTTTTTTTTGCCTTTTTCACTAGTGGACTAGCTGACCAGTTTATGCCTACTATAATTCTTGATGAATAGTTAAAGAACAAGGCAGTAAAATGAGTAAGATAAGGTTGATGGGTAATTAAGTTTAGGGAAGATGTCTGCTTCTACTGCTGACATGCTTGTTGTGTCTAAAGATCTTGAGGTGTAAATGGCTTTGTTATATTAAATTAGATTTCCATGTTCTTATGGACAGTGTCCACATAAGAAACCTGATGTAACCTAACTTTGGAACTTGTCCTTTATTCTCTTAGGATCTAAAGAGGAAAGGACATTTAAGTGGAAGGAATATTTGGAGATGTCATTTGTGTGTATGCATGGGCTCATTGGATACATTAGGGTAAGATAGTATCTAAAGTCTCAGTTTCACCAAGAAGTTGGCATTTATGGACCAAATGAGTTTTGAGGTGCTTTAATTGAGGAATTTGTTTGCTATTAAAATCTATGAAAAGTATTTTTCTAAGAGTACATAGAATAATATAAACTTTAAAATTTTTCATTGATTATTTCAATTGTGAAGTAAAAAAAATAATAGCAGTGAAAACAGCAGCAATAGAAGAAGCTGACCATAAATTTTATTGTATAAATTGGGATATTTTGGAAAGTGAAAGCAGGTACTTGATTAAGGGCAGGACAGCCATTTTAAACCAGAAGATATAATAACCCTCAGAGAGAATAATAATGATAAAAATAGTAGGGATAATGCATAATTCCATAATTCAAGTGGTCCTGTCCAATCAGGGTAATATTTAAACACACACACACACACACACCCCAACACCCGCCCCCCCCCACACAGACACACACAGAATCCAGCATCACCCCCTGAAAATTTAGAAATAATCAAGTCCTTTACTTGCATTTCTTAATACTGTGAAGAACATAAGAACATACAATAAGACCATAACTTCAAATCTCCCTTTCCCCTTCACCGAATTTCCTTGCATACCACAGCCATGTCTTTCTCCTCAGGACCTCTTATTTAAACTCCCAAACCTATCTTGGCCTTCATCTTTTTTTTTCCTTTGCTCTTGTCTAACAAGGGTGGACCCTTCTGGGAGGACCAAGGGACAGGAAACAACTAAGTTGGCAAAGAGTAGTCCTCTTTAGCAGGCAGGGAGTGGGCAAAGCTGTTAATAATTGCCTATTAATAGTCTTGATCCTGTGCCAATAGCTTATATTAATAGGGAAATCTCTATATGCCCGGTTCTATGAAACAATTATAAACCTCATCTACATCTCACCCCTGATGTAGTTGCTCTTGACATTGCCATTTAGCAGAGGAGAAAACTGAGGTTTACCAAGAATGGATAAGTTTCTTAAGTGGCAGAGCCAGGACCTAAACTTTGCAGTTTGACTAAAGAGTTGATACTCCTAGCCAGTAAGTCCAAGGCAGGCTTCAACTTGTTATCATTGAGATCGCTCAAATGTAGGAAAAACCCTCACAAGTTTTAGTAAAAAATTCACTATAACAAAACATGTCCAGTGTAAGTACATGGTAGTGTGAGCAAGTGTTTCTTTCCCACTTTGAAAATCACTCTGGTGTGAATGAGGTATCTAGATCTCTCTGATAAATGAACCCAATATGAAAATAAATGCATATAAACACAGGTTATTTGGAAGACTTAACTCAAGTGAGCAGAACACACAGTGAGAATGGGCTATTTTTCATACAGTTGGAGAGGGCTGTCATTGACTGGGTTTAACTGCTATTGCCAGAAAGATATCAACCATTTTTAATGCTCACACTTTTTTTTTATGGCTGCCTGAAGGATATCAGGTGAACCGTCTGTTGTAAATCAATAATAATTTGCTTTAGATTAATGAGGAACTAAAAATGTTTCTAATAAATCTCTAAATGCTTAGCATATTTTGAAAACCAATCATTTTATGAGATTAGATTTCTTCTCTGTCCTTAAGAAAGAGCTGGGTGGGTGGAGGGAAGGAGAAAAAGTAGCCAAACATTTTGGAAACAGAGAAATGTGAAAACAGTGAATGAGAGTGTATGCATTCCAGGGCTTTGTTTTGTAATCTCAGCTGTTCAGAGGCTTGCTTCTGTGGTTCAAAGCACTGCCACTTAACAGCAAATAATATGTCATGGTGCCCTCTGTACAGGTTCTTCAGCAAAGTCCATTGGCTGCTTAATGGCTGGTCAGAGTCTTCAGTACCTACTAAGTAACTGAAGTATATTGGAAATAGCTGGATTCTAGTCCAAATCATGGGCTGTGCATCCTGGCAACACTCTGCAGTGATTGGGTAACTAAAGCGTGTCTTGGAAAGTAGATGGATGGGTCTTGCCTTCTGTCTAGTCTTTTTTTGATATTTAGAATGCATCATGGGAAAAGAAGAATGTAGGCTCAATTCATCCATTAATTTGATACCTTTATAGGTCTATTTTTCCTGAGGACTTTCTTATGAAATTGGAAGGGAGAAAGAAATCCACTGTGGAGGTGAGGAGCAGAGAAATGTTGCTTCCCCCAAATGTATCTGAGTAATCTAATATGATGCCAAAATTTTAAGAGTCATCCAGTGGTTGGTAAACTGCTAACCTTGCTGTTGACCAGAAAAAGGAAAGCAAGTGATTACTTATAAAGTTCGTGCCCCTAATCCCAGGCTTCTTTTGTGGAAGGAATGGAAATAGTAGAGAATATTGGGGCAAGATAATAGTGTATTCTGAACCAGGTTTCCTGTCTCTAGCAGAACTTTTGCTTCAGCAAGCTTCAGTGAATGTAGGAATTTCAGATTCTGGGTACTCAATTGTACGAGCAACACTTTAAATTATCTTTTATTGAAGAATAAATATAAAGTGGGTGTATTCTTTTATTAGTCACTTTTTGGAATGGAGTGATTTTCTAAGGAGCAGAAAGGGCCTAATCCTAGTGATGTGATTCTGTATAAAATCAGCTAAGAATCTGTGGCAAAGATTTGCCCCTATCTGTGCTCTCACATTGTCTTTGGGACACAGCTGGACCATATTTCCTTTACAACTTCTTGTGGTCACGTGCCTGAGCTCTGTCCAGTGGCATGTGAGAAAAATGGTAGGTGCTGCTTCCAGGCCTGTCTCATAAAACCCTCTCAAGAACCACTTTTTTTTTTTTTTTCCTTTTTCTCATGTGCTGGCTGAATGGTGAGGATGCTAGGACCTAGAGAAGGGTAGAACAACAATGTAGAAGGAGCCTGAGTCCCTCAGGAAGAGCATGGAAGACTTTCCCACCAGTAAAATCCACGACTGGCTAGTGAGAGGTATGAGAATGAAAACAGTATTGTGTGAGACACTGAGATTTAGAAATGCCTTTGCAGCAGCTAGCCTTACTATGTTGCTGATACAGGATTGATTCATGTCATGACTAGGGTGGTGGCCTTGTATGATCATAATGGTCCTGTTGTCAACATTATGTTGTCTAGATTCTGGTCCTGGAATCTGCCCAAGAGTGGATGCATGATTCTGGGCAGATAACAAGCTTTCTTCTCTGGCCTCAGTTTTTCAGCAGCAAAATGAAGAGTTTGGACCAAAACCTTTAAGATAAGTTAGAGATTTGGGGATTGACAGAAACTCTGACAAACGTAAGCAAAAGAACTTGTCATAAGGATACAGGTGGCTCATGGTATCAATAATGATGTTAGAGAAGCAGGCTCAGAAAGAGCAAGAATCAGAGAAGATATAGTGACCTAGGCAGCAAGAGGTAGTTAAAAATCTCATCATGGGCCCCCTCTGGTAGTTAAAAATAACAGGTCTTTTCCATTCTTATGTATTAGTTAGGTTTTACTGTGTAAGAAATGACTCCAAAACTTTGTAGCTTAAATCAACATTCGTGCAGCTCATGATTTTAAAGGTTGACAGTTTGGGATGGGCTCTGCTGAACTTTTCTGCAGATCTGGACCAGGCCCAGCTGATCTTAACCTGGCTCACTTACACGGTCAGATCTTCCATTAGCTGCCATGTTGGTTAAGGGCTGGTCCATCTAAGATGGCCCAACAGGGATGGCTTATTTCTGCTTCATACGGTCTCTCATCCTCCAGCAGGCTAGCAAGAGTTAGTTCACATGGCAATTAAGTGGGAATCCAAGAGTGGGGTAGACATATTCAAGGTCTCTCGAGGCCCATGTTCAAAACTTTCACAGTGTCACTTCTGCCACATTCTGTTGGCCAAAGCAAGTCTCAAGGCCAGTCCAGATCCAAGGGGTGGGGAAATAGACTCCAGCTCTTGATGAGAGGAGTTACAAAATTCACATTGCAAGTATCAATAGTATGGATACAAGGACAGTTATGGAGAAAAATTGTGACCATTTCTGCAATTCACCAAACCTTGCTTAGATCATGTGTCTATTCCTTGGGTAGAAAAGGGCTGGTCAATTTCATACTCCTAAGAGTGAAGAGTGTGGGAGAAGTTAGTTTCCCAAAAGGAAATTAGGATGAAGGGGAAATGACCTGAGCTTGACAGACCTGGTTTTGAACTCACTACCATGAGCTAAGTATATGGCCTCAGCAAAACAGAGAACCACTCGGAAACTACTTTCTCATCAGCCAAGTGGGTTTAGTAATTCTTACTTACAAGTTCTTACAAGTGAGTGTTAGAGATGATAAAAGTAAAGGCTGGGTACCATGTTTACATGTAGTAGACACCCAGTAACTTCTCTAGTTTTCACCTTAAATTGACACAGTGGAATGAAAAGTAGATACACATATTTTATAACTTTTTTCCCCAAGTTCTTCAGAAAGTAACACAGGAGAATTTTTTACACAAAAGCTTAATATACTGTTGCTTTTACCATGGCATTTAGAAGCATTAGTCATTGAAATTATCTGTCTTTGCCATTCTCAGAAATTAAGGTTGCTCCAGGGCTGTTTTCAGCTGGTAAATATTAGGGTGGCCACATTGTATTCTTTAGCTTCCCCCTTTCTTATTGGTTGAGTGTGGGGTTGTGTCTTTGGCTGTTCTGGCTGCTATAACAAAAATATCATAGACTGGGTAGCTTGCACTGCGAACATTTATTTCTCACAATTTTGGAGGATGGGAAGTCCAAGATCAAGGCAGTTGCAGATTCAATGTCTGATGAGGACCAACTTCCTGGTTCATAGACTGCTGTCTTCTCACTGTTACTTTCACTTCTCCCATGCTCTTTCCTAGCTATGTGTGAGATTCATGTGTAGTAAACAGGGTTCTCATTTCAATAGGAAGTCAAACCTGAAAAGGCACAGAGGACCCATTTTTCTTTTCCTAACTTTTCCCAGGTGCATCAAAATCAATACCTCTCTTTCTAGGAGAGCAGGCACCATGCTTTCAGTCAGGAGTGGCTACAGCTGACTAACTTCCTCTGGATTTGGTAGTGGGAGAAGAACTCAAGGCTCTGTTTCTGCCAGACACTTGGTGTACCAGCCGGTTGTGCCCTGGCCCAGGGGGCAGCCTGCATGATGATTCTGAGGCCTGCTTCAAAGAGCAGATTAGTGAAGGTGGTTCTGTTAATGGTTTGATTGTTTTTTCTCACCCAGTTCATGGAATTGAAGTCAAGATTTTGCAAGTTCATTTTGGTGAAGTCGAACTACTTTTTATAAATGAATTTTCTCAGTTTGGTTGCATCTTGTTCCAAACCAATTGGAAATCTTTAAATCAAAGCATTCAATGAACAGAGTGTCAAGAAAATTTCAGTGGTTGAAGCTTTTCAAGACCTGAAATTATTGACAACAATATGTGCAGCCAAGAAGACATTCAAGTGTATTTCTACACATTATACATTAAACAATGCAAACTCAAATGGTGTGCTAGATTTCCATTTGAAGCTGTAATTTATGCTATGGAAAAACTCTTGTGGGAAGAATCTATTGGTAGAGCTCCTATTTTTAACTGGTAAATCAAGTTGTATTCTATATACTGGACTAAAATGAAACTGAGAGGGTCCATGATTCCGTAGCATCTAAGCTTGGCAAAATATACAAAAGGATCATAAATAAAATTAAGTGTTTTTGAAGTTTTGAAATATTTGTAAAAATATTTGCCTAAGAACAGAACTCTGAAGAGAGGCAAAAAAATCAGTACCTGTGAAATTATTGGGGCTGAAATATTGATATATTTCAATAAAAATGTAGCATTGATCAGAGCCTTTGGTATGGACTGAATTTTGTAAACCTCCCCCCTCCCCTCTGCCCCTAATTTGTGTTTGAAGCCCTATTCTCCAATGTATTTGGAGATAGGGCCTATAGGGAAGTAGTTAAGGTTAAATAAGGTCATAAGGGTGGGACCCTGGTCCAATAGTATTAATGTCCTTAGAGGAAGAGACACCAGGGAGCTCTCTCTCTCTCTGCATCCAACTGACCCCACTTCCCCACAAGCCAGCAAAAGAACTGTCATCAGAAATTGAATCAGCTGGCGCTTTGATCTTGGACTTCCCAGAGATTAAAAAATTTCTGTTGTGTAAGCCACCTTGTCTGTGGTATTTTGGTATTGTAGTCTGAGCAGACCAAGACAGCCTTCATTTAGCAGAATTTACTGTGAGCTTGGCAGGTAACACAGTGAATATAAAGAGACTTTCTCCTTAAAAGAGTACAAAGTTTCACATATTTTAATCATGTAATTTTGAAAAAAGATCTCAGGCATTTTATGAAAACAAGAAAAATTATGAGATAATGTTAAAAAATATTATGGTATAAAGAGACTAAGATATATAAATAAGTACCAAGGAAAATAGTTTGCTTGTTATTTTTTAACATGCAGATAATAAATATCATGTTAAAATTTTAATATATATGGATTTATTCTATGTTAATTTTTTTAAATGTTATTTTTTAAAAATAGTTTTGACCAGAACTACTTTATAGTTCTACCAATAAGTTAAAATCAATATGTTGGTTAATTTTAAAATATTTTGAAATATGATTTCATTTTATTTTTCTTTACCATCTTTTCTCACTCTCATAATTGTCCCAGGTTGGACCAAAAATTATATGATCATCCTTTGCAAGGATAAAATATTCAGTATGGAAAAGGCATTTTCATGGAAGGTTGTAGCTGTTGTCCCTTAATTAGTTTAAATTGGGTTGATAAATGTAAAGTGAGCTCCTCATATCCACCTGAGGCAAAGACAGTGTCATGTGATATGCAAATCTCTGTATATCCAGGAAGACAATTCTTAGTATCCCTTGAAGTAGGTGGCAACATATAGCTGAATTCTAGCCAATGGTTACAGGCAGAAGTGATATATTCCATATCCAGGACTGGTCCCTAAAATGTCTTGCATCATACTCCAATATTCTTTCTTTCCTATTCTACCGGATGAATGGGAATAATACAGTGGAGGACTTGAAGGCACTAAAAGATGGTGGATCCAACTGACAAGTGGACCCAGGCCCCTGAATGACTGGAGGCAGACCATCCCTGCAGACTTGCATTGAACTATGACATGAGCAGTAAATAACCATATTTTGTGTTAAGCTATTGTAATGTGGGGCTTCAGGATTGCTTACCTTCATTAATGTTCCATCCAACTTCCTCCCAGGAAAACTGACCTCAGGATCAGTTTCTCTGGCTGATTGGCTTTCCTCCTGCTTAGTTCCTAAGTGACATGGTAGCACCTTGGTTTGAAAGATTTCCTAGGACTGAAGAATGTGCTCACCATCAAATCAATTGACTGTGAAAATAATTTATATCTTTAAGGTATATGTAGGAGTAGCTATACATTCGTCCTTTGGACTAATCTTATATTATGTCCGTATAATAAAAGTACATTAAATAGGCAAGTAATATTAATAATACCTACCATATACTGATATGTAAATCATATGTTGATAGTCAAAACACTGTGCTAACTACATATATAAGCACTATCTTTATAGCAATCCTTTAAGGCAGATAATTTATTATCCCCATTTTACAGATAGAGACACTGAGGCTTAAAGAACTTAGATAACTTGCCGAAGGTCACAGATGTGGAAATGGTGGAGTGGGGATTTGCAGGCAGATGTGCTGGACTCCAAAACCTGGGCTCTTGATCATGAAATTAACCATAGTGGAGACATTCACTGTTAGTTCCTCAACCTCTTAACTCTCACTATGATTCAAGATTCATGATGATGATGGTGATTGACATTTCTGCACACTCACTGCTTGTCAGACCCTGTGGTCTGTGCTTTATGTACGATAGTTTATTAAGCATTCACAGCCATCATATGAGACAGACATCATTACTGTCTGTTACATGTATACACACTGTATCTCGTAACCACGGTAACACTCAATAAATAGAAATCAATCTGTCTCCTTACAGAAGGGAAAACTGCAGCTTAGACAGACTAAGCAGCTATAGCACCTCATGAAGCATTCTTTCAAGTAAAGTACCTTGGGCACCTGAAGTCTATCTGTTTCAGTTTATACAGATTGCAACCCTTCTCTTCAAAGGAAAAAATGGGAAGAGAGGAGAAAATCATGTGGAACCCTATAAGTTAAAGCAAACCCCAAATTAAAGAAGGATGAAGACATTTACATTTCCTAAGAGGGGTTTTATCCTCACCCCACCCTCAGCCCTCCCCCTCCCCCCCAACCACCACACACATACCCATTTTACCCCTTTGCATTGCTTTTGTAAATCAACAACAGAGAACACAATTCCACTGAAATCGAGGTGGCAGGGTCTGGCTCATGAGACTGGTCACAGTGAGTCTTCACATTGACTCTGAGCCAGAAGGGAAAAAGCAGCAGACACGGGGATCAAGAGATTGTAGCTACATAGTCTGGCTCTGCCACCAAAAATGACGGAAAAGAAAAAAAGAAAAAAAATGAAGCAGAAAAACAAAACCCGAGACAGAAGGCAGGAGGAGACACAGGGCAGCTCCAGCTTTCAGCGAGCCGGCTCTGTTCCACTTCCTTTTGATTGTCCAGGAAAGCTAAGAAAAGTAAAAACAGGGCTGTGAGTGCGTGAAAGCAGCCCCGTGGAAACGTGTTAAACAATTGGCCTGTGGGTCAATTGTGAAGGGCGTTAATGTGCGAGACCCCGATAAAGAGATTTGCACGAATGGCCACAAAGCATTTCACATTTAAATACAGATCCAAGTTTGTTCTGCACAACGGTATAAATATAACTAAGGTGGGGTGGAGAATGAGATTTGGAAATCAGCCGATTTTAAGGAAGCCAACACAAACACTCCAACGAATGCAGGGTTTAGCACAGGCTTTTGTGCTCCTTACTAGTTGTTGGCATAAGCTCATAAAAACAGAAAAGTCCATGAGACATAGTGGTTGAGATATTGTGTGCCCGGGTGGTAACAAAGTACACTGTTTACCTGAAAACAGCTTTCTTGTCATGTACACGGCCTTTCCTGGAAGGTGATGGTCATGTTTGATTTTGTTTCATGGTGGTTGTGACAACCTAGAAAAGTGTACAACATCTCAGGAGGTTTTCTATCTCTTTTCAGTGGCTATCTCCTCATGAGATAGGTCTGAGGGTAAAAGTCCCTAACCTTGAAGGCTTTTCAAATTGAGATTTTAATAGAAAGGAATAGATTTTAGCCTCTTTAGCAAATTCATATTGCATGAAAGGATATTTTGTAATAGGCTAAGCAGGCCATATAAAATTAAGTAAAGCTGGATCTGGTGCCTAAAACTATTTGGCAGAAATCCCTGGAAAGCCACATTTGAACATTTTTAATATATATTATGAGGCAGAAAAGAATAATTATCTTCTATTGAAGTTCCCAAGTGAGAGAAATGTATTCATAGAGCCTTTTCAAAGAAAACTGTCTGTATTGCAAAATTGTTGTGCTTGAGATTATGTCCGCCCTCCTTTGGTTTATGGCTTGTGGCTTGTGGAAAAGAAGCAAGCACGACTCAGACATTACTCCACTGTTTTGTGAGACTGCTACCTTGAGCAAGGTGTTTTGCCAAGGGCCTTGAAATACTTGGCTAAGAAGTTTCTAGAACAAAGACTCTTGAGCCCTATGGGTGTGATACCATGGATAGTTTGGGAACAAAAACTACCTTGAGTGACTATCTCTCTGTTTTATTTCTAACCTGGGACCTTGATTTAGAATCAATCACTCTCTCCTTCCTCTACTTCTTTCTCCAGAGAGGGTCACCTTTCACTGGAAGTGCTGTGTCTAGAGCATTGCATTTCTGAGGTCATCCTTTGTTTTAGTTTAGATTGCTCAAATGCAGACCCTCAGAAAAGAATTTTAGTCCAAGTAGATTATTTGGGAGTGGATCCCAGAAAGCACATTGAGGGAGTGGGGAAAGTGAGAGAGGAAAGGGGAGAAAGCCAAAAAAGTATTGTGAGGAACAGAACACCTCCGTAGGGCCCACTCCTGCCAGGGACCCTCTGGGTCACTGTGTATAACACAACTGAAATTTCTCCGTTGGAGGATATAGCAGCTCGGGCCTGTCTCCACCAACTCTGACCTTCTTGTGTTGAGGGTTGCTCCTGAGTTGTTACCCTCCATCTGAGACTTTCTAGCTTGCCTTAGGTTGATAGAGCCCCAGCCAGAGAATGACCTTGGGCAGAGAGTGATGAGGAGAACTGGGTCCTTCTACATGGGAACTCTTTGCAGCCTCCCTTGGGGATGAGCCAACTGGATTTTGGTGAAAAACTTAAAGCATCACTCTAGCCATCAGCTCTGCCAGTTGAGGCAGACTTCTTGCAAGGAAAAAATTTTTTGTTTTGATAAGTGTCCCACCACGTTTTTTTCTCCCCTTAATGTAAATCTTCCTAGTCTTTTACAGTAAATGGATATCTATGGCCTTTAATATCTTTAAATGCTAATAAAAGTAATAATAAATGTAATAATAATGGAATTTATCATTTATTGTCTCCCCTCTGTCAAATGCATTAATTTATTTAATTCAGCCCTTATTTCATGACATATATAAAAATTAACTCAAATTAGGGTCTAGACCTAAACATAAAAGCTAAAAAGCTAAAACTTCTAGAAGAAGATATGGGGGGGAAATCTTCATGACCTCGGGATATGCAAGTATTTCTTAGCTATGACTCAAAAGCACTACTTTTAAAAGGAAAAAAAAAGATTAAATGTTTGTGATCAAATTTAAAACTTCTGCTCTTCAAAAGACATTATTAAGAAAATGCATAGGCTAAGTTTATTCCTAGATATTTTATTGTTTTTGGTGCCATTTTAAATTAATTAATTAATTAATTAATTAGGCTGCACTGGGTCTTAGTTGCAGCATGTGCGATCTTCGTTGTGGCATGGAGGATCTTTTAATTGTGGCATGTGGGCTCTTAGTTGCAGCATGTGAGATCTAGGTCCCTGATCAGGGATCAAACCTGGGCCCCCTCCATTGGGAGCATGGAGTCTTAACCACTGGACCACCAGGGAAGTACCTTTTTGATGCTATTTTAAATGGGATTATTATCTTGCTTTCTCTTTCTGATAGTTCATTATTAGTATATAGAAAGGCAACAGATTTATGTGTATTAAACTTGTATCCTGCAACTTTACTGAATTCATTTATTAGTTCTAATTGTTTTTTGGTGGAGATTTTAGAGTCTTCTATATATACTATCATGTCATCTGCAAATAGTGACAGTTTTAATTCTTCCTTTCCAATTTGGATGCCTTTTATTTTTCTTGTCTGAATGCTATGGCTAGGACTTCTAATACTATGTTAAAGCAAGGAGGTGAAAGAGCTATACTCTGAAAACTCTAAAACATTGATGAAGGAAATTGAAGATAATACAAAGAAATGGAAAGATATCCCATGTTCATGAATTTAAAGAATTAATATTGTTAAAATGTCCATACTACACAAAGCAATCTACAGATTTAATGCAATCCCTGTCAAAATACCCATGACATCTTTCACAGAACTAGAACAAATAATTCTAAAATTTATATGGAACCACAAAAGACCCTGAACAGCCAAATCAATTTTGATGGAAAAAGAACAGGACTGGAGGCATTATGCTCCCTTACTTCAACTTATACTACAGAGCTACAGTAATCTAAACAGTATGGTACTGACACAAAAACAGACACAGAGATCAATGGAACAGAATAGACAGCCCAGAAATAAACCCACACACATATGGTCAATTAACCTATGAAAAGGAGGCAAAAAATATACAATGAGGAAAAGACAGTCTCTTCAATAAATGGTGCTGAGAAAACTGGACAGCTACATGTAAATGAATGAAATCAGAACATTTTCTTACACCATATACAAAAATAAACTCGAAATGGATTAAACGTAAGACCAGAAACCATAATTCCTAGAAGAAAACACAGGCAGTACACTCTTTGACGTAAGTCATAGCAATATTTTTTGGAGTCTGTCTCCTCAGGCAAAGGGAAGTATTTGCAATAAATATGTCTGATGAAGGACTTTGGTCTAAACTATATAAATAACTAGTACAATTCAATTATAAGACAGACAAATCAATACAAAAATAAGCAAGACTTGAATAGACACTTCAATATAGAGCTTATAAGAATAGGCAGTGTTATGGACTGAATGCTTGTGGTCTCAAAAATCCATATGTTGAAGTCCTAATGCCCAATGTGATGGTATTTGGAAATGAAGATTTTGGGAGGTAATAAGGTTAGTGAGGTCATGAGGGAAGGACCCTGGTCTGATGAGATTAGTGCCTTTATCAGAAGACATATCAGAGGATGTCCTCTCTCTCTCTCTCTCTCTCTCTCTCTCTCTCTATCTCTCTCACTCTCCTGCCACCCTGCCTTCCCCCCATCCCCGCCCACCACACTGTAAGAACACAGTGAGAAGATGGCTGTCTGCAAGCCAAGAAAAGAGTCCTCACCAGAACCCAACTAGGCTGGCACCTTTATCTCAGACCTTCAGCCTCCAGAATGGTGAGAAATTAAGTTTTTGTTGTTTAAGTCATCCAATCCATGGTTTTATGACAGCCCAAGCTGACTAATAAGCCACTAAGCCCACAAAAAGATGTTCAGCATTATTAGTCACTAAGGAAATGTAAATTAAAAATATATTGAGTTCTTACTACATACCCACCAGAATGATAAATTTTAAAATATTGCCAATACCAGCTGTTGGCAAGAATGTGGAGCAACTGGATATCTCACATCTCATACATTGTTGGTGTGGTGTAAAATTTGACAACCACTTAGGAAAATGGTTTAACCATTTCTTATAAAGTTAAACATCTATTCTATGAACCTGAAATATGTCTCCTCGATATTTCCACAAGAAAAATAAAAATTTATGTCCACAAAAATGTTTGTACATGCTCATGGTGGCTTTATTGGTAATAGTCAAACACTGGAAACAAGCCAGGAGGATGGATAAAGAAATTGTGGTACCTTTGTACAAAGGAATACAACTCAGCAAAAAAATAAAATAAACTTCTGACACATGCAAAAACATGGATGAATACTGAGCAAAATAAGCCAGACAAAAAAATAGTATATCCTGTAGATTTCATTTAATTGAATTTCTAGAATAGGCACAATTAATCTACAGTGATAGAGATCAGAGCAGTGTTTGCCTGAGCCAGGAGTAGACTGCACAGGGGCACGAGGGAATTTTCCAGGTGATGGAAATGTTTTATAGCTTGCTTGGGTGGGTTGTTACACAGATGTATACATTTATCAAAATTCTAATTTACTTTAGACTTAAAAATATGTGCATTTTATTTACCGTATATAAATTACACTTCAATAAGTTTGATTAAACAACAACAAAAACAACAGAAGTCTGAATCATGGGTGTTTGTTATATTGTTCTTTGTATTTTTCTATATTTTTTAAAAGAATAAGTTTTCTCTCAAAAGGTGCCTGAATGGAGAATTCCTAGTCTACAGTCATGTACATTTCTTATTACTTATATTCCACCTCCCTTCCTGTTGCTTTAGGAAATGATCGTGTTTAAGGGAAGCTAATACACAATTCATTCTTCACAAAGAATTCTGGACAACTCTTTAAATCATCCATTGCCCTTGAATTTGGATGTATCAGAGACTTCTTTATTGTTTGGTTATATGGTGATTTTTGACTTGCAGGGTTCATGGATTGATGTAGTTGTAGGTTGTCTCAGAAGTTTTCCTAAGATGCATCTAGAAATGCAGGATATTTGTGTGTGTGTGTGCACTTTGGGATAGTTTCTTTCCCCCTTTCCTTGAAAAAGGATATTTGAAATGTTTAATTATGTCCTGGCATGAATTCTTGCTAATGCCACACCCAAGGGGAAACGTGGCTGGGATTGACCATCTCCTCATCCAGCTAAAATTATGGGACTCAGGTTTTCTTCCATCAAAGGTAGAACATGGGAGCCTCTTTCTCTTGCATTCATCAATCTCAGACTTTTAGATAAACTCATTTTGTTTCTTGGTACAAAGTTCTCAATCCCCAGTGAGAAGTTCAAATTTTAATAGATCAAATTTGTAATGAAAGTTAGAAAACCTTAGTCATCTCATTCATTTTAGAGTAGCTGGTAGTAGGAATTGTTTCACCTTCTGGATAAGAACCTTACCTGTCCTGTTCACTGCAGTATCCTTAGCATCTAGAACCATGTTTAATAAACACAAATTTTACCAATAAGGAAATAGGTGCTCAGGAAGATTTAAGTGAGTTGCTTAAATTCACCCAGTTAATGATCCAGCAATTCCACTTCTGGGTATATACCTAGAGAATTAGAAAGAGTCTCAAAGAGATATATGTACACTCATGACAATAGCAGCATTATTCACAAAAGCCAAAGGTGTTTATCATAATAGCAACCCAAGTGTCCATCAGTGGAAGAATGTATAAACAAAATGTGGTATATATACACAAAGTAATATTATTCAGCCTTAAAAAGGAAGGAAATTCTGACACATGCTACAACATCAATGAAACTTGAGGATATTATGCTAAGTAAAATAAGGCAATCTTAAAAGGTTAGATGGTGCATGATTCCACTTATATAAGATACCTAGAGTAGTCAGACTCAGACAGAGGGAAAGTAGAATGGCGGTTTCCAGGGGCTGGAGGAAGGGAGGAATGGGGAGTTGTAGTTTAATGGGTGTAGAGTTTTAGTTTTGTAAGATGAAAAGAGTTCTGGGGATGGATGGTGGTGATGTTTGCACAACATTGGGAACATAATTAATACTACTGAATTACAGACTCACAGACATAGAAGACAAACTTATGGTTACCAAAGGGGAAGCAGGTGGGAGGGGTAAATGAGGAGTTTGGGATTGACATACACACACTACTATATATAAAATGGATAACCAACAAGGACCTACTGTACAGCACAGGGAACTATATTTACTATCTTGTCAAAAACCATAATGGAAAAGAATTTTAAAAAAGAATATAGATATATACATATATATGTATAACTGAATCACTCTGCCGTACACCTGAAACTAACACAATATTGTAAATCAACTATACTTCAACAATAAAAAAAGGTACTACTGAATTGTACACTTAAAATGGTCAAGATGGTAAATTTTGTTTTATGTATCTTACCACAGATTAAAATAAGTCACACAGCTAGCACATGGCAGACTGATAGACCCTAAACCCAGGTTTCATTGATTCCAAGTTCACAATGGTTTTCTTTATAGCCATCTGCCATTTTGGATACTGTTAGGTAGGTTTCTCCCTAGCTGATGGGATACAGAGGAAAAGCATGAATTTGATCACTTAATACCATGACTTCAACGATGTTGAGATAGCACTGCCACTCATCAAAAGGAGCTCTCCTAATTTGCTTGATGTTGCCTGACATTTCACTATTTCAGTGATTCTCAGTCTCAGTCTCAGGTAGCACACTGGAATCACCAGGGGAGATTTAAAAAATATTGATGCCTGGCCTCTGTCCCCCAGGTATTCTGATGTTATCAGACAAGGGTGTGGCCTGGGCATCAGGATTCTAAAAGCTCCAGGTCCCAGTGCAGCTAAGGTTGAGAATGACTGCTGTTACCAGACGTGATGCCTTGATTCTTGATAGAACAGGGTCCCCCTGTGTGGCAGAATTCTGAATGTTTCTCAGATGCCAAGTACTTGAGCCAAAATGTAGGCTTGGGCAGCTTATCCTCAGCTCTGGAGGGAAGTTCACTAGATTCTTTCATGCACTTGTGAGAGGGAGGAGGAGTTAACATAATATATGTTTAAAGCAGGGGCCCTGGAGTCAATGCTGGAATTGAAATCCTGGTTGCATCATCTGCTATCTGTTCAACTTCAGCCTAAATACTTAACCTCTCTGAATCCCCAAATGAGCATGGCATGGTTCCTCACTGACAGAATTATTTGAGGAAGGGGTGAGATAATTCCTCTAAAACACAATACCCAGCAAAGCCTGAAAATGTAATCAATTTTACTACTGTCTGATGTATATTGCCCTGGGTTTCTGAAGGTCAAGAGTGGGAGGGAGAGAGGAAGAGATAACGGTGAGAAGAGGTGTGGGGTGTGTGTGTGTGTGTGTGTGTGTGTGTGTGTATGAAAATGGAGAAAATAGAGCAAGAGAGAATGGTCCAGCTACCAATAAAAGATGGGAACTGGGGACAGTTTTTCGACTTCCTGAACTTAACACCAGCTGGAAACAGAAGCTTCACGAAGAGACTAGAGAGCAGAGAGTTCAAGCACCCTCCGAAGGGAGAGGGCTGCCACTCAGGGGCAGCAAGAACCTTGGCAGAAGAGATGGAGAGCATAAAAAAGAAAGAGCCTTGGAATCATCCAGGAGGAAAGAAACTTCAGAGAAAGACCCTGAAGGCCAACACTTCAAATATATATATATTTTTATGCTGCTACATGAAAAGTTAAACTTGGAAGAAAAACATGTTTGGGTGTATATTCTAAATCATTTCTGTAAAGGAGAAAGCTTATCTCTGAACTGTGATATAGAAAATGGAGCCTGCCTTGTGATGACTCCCAATTTACCACCACATCTAGATTTGAGGGTGGCCTGAGTCTCTTGAAGTACTGACCATGAGTTCTAGAGCTCTACTCTGGAGAGCTTGCAAGTCTGTTTACCATACTCCCCCCATCGCCAAAGTCATACCTCCTGCCGTGGGGTGGAAACACTGCCTTGACCCAGCTGTGGGGAGCTCAGCAGAGGGAGGCCCCTGCCCAAGAGTATGAGCTCAGATCCTCCAATAATGGTGCAGCTTGAGACCTGGCAGGCACCTGTGAGGGTCACCCTGGATGGCTTTCGTCCTACAGAAGGGTGTGTGTTGTCTATGTACCACAGGGTGGGTGCTGGGAATGTTCATAGCTCATTCCCCATTGTGTTCGTTCCATTTGCTAATTCTTTTGAGACTGAGTCAGAGGGAAGGGTTTTGGCTGTTTCTTTCTGTGCACAAAACATTGGTCTCAACTCTCACTGGTTGGAAGAGTCAGACCTTTTCTCCATCATCTGGCAAGTTTACAGATCTCTGCTGTAAGATTGGTGACCCCTTTGCCCAACCCTCCACTCCCTCTGTGTCCTTGCTAGAAGGTGTCAGAGAGTATAGTACGTGGAAAACTCTAGGGATTTTTTCATTCTCTTTTCTCTCTACTCAGCATACCACCCCACACAGGGGTAAGTAAGGCAGTTTGCCCCCCCCCCGCCTTTAGTACTCACTTTGTACTCCCTCCACCCCACCAACTTGGTGACTCCCATTGGTGTTAGCTCAGAGTAAAGGAAATCTCCAAGGAGTTCCCATAAGCCAAAGGCTGGGCCCCCTC
The DNA here is from genome assembly GCF_949752795.1 of Hyperoodon ampullatus. NCBI lineage: Eukaryota > Metazoa > Chordata > Mammalia > Artiodactyla > Ziphiidae > Hyperoodon > Hyperoodon ampullatus. The sequence goes on along the minus strand of NC_136927.1, from coordinate 11,284,138 downwards.
CCTGGTGCCATTGGGTCGGCTAACCTACATTTTTTGAAGTTGTATTTTTTATTTTTTTGATATGACAGTTCAGGCTTGAAAACCAGTACATTTGGAAATATAAACTAGATGAAAACAAGCTATAATGAAAGTGAAAAAAAAAAACATATCAGTTTACTGCCGACTGAAAATGAGGACCAGATGAGACTGGGCCTCTGGGCATTTAATTCACTGGAGGAGGTCACTGCTTGGTGAAAACCAAGCGCAGCCTGCATTGCCTTCCCTCAGCAATACCATGTTTTGTTTGTGCCCTTCCCTAGTTTGTGGAGGGAAATAATGAACCAACTTATTTGAAGTTCTTTCTGCCTTTCTATATCATGATGTGTTTCATGTTACTTCATTTCATTTTGAGAAAGGGATAGAAAAAGGGCATCAATGGCCAACCTGAGAATCCAGTTTGTCTCCTAAAAAGTGCTGAGGGCCAGAAAAGGGAAGGAGAGGTGTCAGTAGGCAGGTAGGATGCTCAGTGAAAGGGAAGAGAAGAAGCATAGGCTGCTCCAACCAAGACTATGAAATACTGGACCTTATGCAGTCCAATAAGGTGGAGAAAAGCATAATGGAGTAGAACAGTGCTACTCCAGGTGTGGTCCACGGGCCAGCACCAGCATCACCCAGAAGCTTTTAGAGAAACCAATCAAAGCTGTCTCATCAGACCTTCTATGTTGGAATCTCTGTGATTCTTTTGTTCAGAGATTGCACACTGGCTATCCAAAGACCACTTTTAACCAACAGACCTGTTTTGTTCAAGCTACAGAGTGTTGGTCTGCAACGTATATTTAAAAATTAAATTTATTGCCAACATTTACACATCTGGACGTAAAAAAGAAATCTAGACTTCCGACTTGTCATGACAAAACCGAAAGTATGGCATCACTGGGCTCACCCTCTTGCATAGTTAGAGGTTCTGTTGATGAAATCCAACTTTTGAGTGTATATGTGCTGTGGATGGGGGTGTGCTCACCAACAAGAAATTCTCCGATACCCACTGAGTGTCCCACAATTTAACTCCATTCTGACACTGTCCACCTGGAGACAGCACCAGAACCCACAGGCGAAGGGCTCAGTCCTACAAGACTGCCCCTCCCCCTTCACTTCAGAGGCCAATCACAAGCCCAGGTCATCGCTTATGTTTCCCATCAACCTGATGTAGATTGAGGCTTCAATGACCCCCTCCTCGGGTCTGATTAATTTGCTAGAGCAGTTGACAGAAATGAGAGAAACATTTTACTTACTGGATCACCCGTTGATGATGAAAGGGTATGACTCAGGAACAGCCAGATGGGAGAGATGCACACGGCAAGGTGTGGGAAAAAGAGGAGGAGAATCCATGCACTCTCCAGGTGTGCACCCTTTCCCCAATCTCCATGTTCACCAACCAGAAGCCCTGCCTTTGGGGTTTTTATGGAGGCTTCATTACCTCTTCATGATTGATAACTACTGGCCATTGACAATTGATTCAACCTCCAGCCCCTCTCCCTTGTGCCCCACCTCTGGGACCCCTGGTTAAAAAAAAAAAACAAAAGCCTGGTGCTCCATTTGGAGCTGGTGGGAGATTCAAGCCACATGAGGCCCTGTCTGCACATGGGAACCCTTACCCGGACCCACCCACAACACAATGAAAACACCAAATCAGTTTCAGATCAGCCAGGGTCGGGACAGGGGGCTGCCCTGTTCTCCCTGCAAAGTCTCATGATATAAATAATAAATCTTTGTATTATCTCTTGGTGTATGGATGGCATCATTATTCTTGACATCTGAACCAAATTTTGGGTGGGGATCCACCCTGTTCCTATGGAGTGGCCACAATCATTGTGTCGGCATGGCAGCTGCAATATCCTGGTGCTCAGGCAATGTTAACTCTGCACACCAGTGCAATAAGGCTTTATGATTATGAGTATTAACTTTTAAGGATATTTTCAAACACACAAGAATGTAGAGAAAATAGTCCAGTGAATCCTTTGTGGTCATCACCGAGCAATAACAACCATTCTTTCTGCCTTTCTTGTTTCTTCTATCATCACTTCTTCTTTTGAGAAAGTTCTTAAGCAAATCCTAGCAAATTCACTTGTAAGCACTTCAGTAGGTGTCTCTAATAGATAAGGACTTATCTTTCTTTTTAAACATCAGCATAAAACCACTATCCAACAAAATTAGCATTGTTTTTTTAACATCACAAAATACATAGTGTTCAGTTTTCCTCGATTGACTCAAAAATGTCTTTTACAATTGGTTTTTCAATCAGGATCCAAAAAAAGTCCACTTACCTTTAATTTTTTACATGGCATGTAACACCATTTGATATTTTTCTTATTATCTTGTTAATTAGTTATTTAATCACCACTAGCCACACTTTATAACCCCATTAAAATGGAAGCTACATGAATGCATGAGTTCTGTCAATTGCCAGTCTCCCAGCCACTCCCAGCATAGCATACATACTAGATTCTCAATAAATAGCTGCTAAATGAATTAAAGAATGAATGAAAGGACAAATATGGAAATTTCTCTGTCCACACATCCCTTTGTGTATAGTTACAACCTCCTTTTGGGGGCCCACAGTCCACAGGACACATGGATTTCCTCCAGAAAAGGAGAAGAAAAAGAGAGAAAACTGAGGTAAAAGTCATGAAATTATCCTGAGAGAGTCCTTAGAAGACTACACTGAATAGTAGTGTGCTATGATAAGATTGAGTGATAAATGTAGAGAGATGACCTTTTTATTAAAAAGGTCAATTAGCTTTATTCTGAGGAATTTACCCAGTGAAATCACCGTAGTTTAGAAAGCAATTAAAAACGTATTTACTTCTTTAACCCTTTATTATCCTATTATCTATGATAAGAATTCCAGATTCTTTTGAGCTGAAACTCAATTGAATTCACACAGAATTATATAATAGGAATATTTTTCTCGATTGCCACAAATTCTATAGGAGTTACAATTCAATCTTTAAACGAATGTTTGCTCTAAAATAGCAGGTAGTTTTAAAGCTAATCTGTAGGGACATGAAGAAGTGTCCACAAGATCTCAAAGTCATGTACCCTGCCTTTATTACAGAAAGGGTACCCTTGTATTTTATGTTTTGTAAATTCAAGAAGAAAATCTCACAGAATTATTCTCATGAAACTGAGTGACTCTTGACATCTCCTTCCTTTAGGCTGATGCAGAATTGACACTGATCCAAGAGATTCAAATATTGGTCTAAAGGACAAAGGGGATACTTCAGACCTTGTAGCTGGCTTGGGAGCCAGTATATGGTCAGCCTATAATATTAAAAAGGATTGGAGAAAGAAAAGTGAAAAGACAAAGGATAATTTATTAGGAGCTCAGGAAAAAACTTGGAACAAACTCAGTTTCTCTCTCTCAATTATCAGAGATATTGAAATGCTAATGATGTTTAATATTGCATTAAAATATCTATGTACAAACAGACATACATTCAAGACATTAAGTCGCTTTGGGAAATCCTGTACTTTTGCTCATTATTTTACCCAGATTATGCACGTGGCCCCTGAAAATAAAATATAAAAGTGGGTCAGGATACCAAAGTTGCCAAGATCACACAGAGACTGCTATTTTAGATGATCTGAAAAATTCTGATGATCACACACATAGATCTGAGAGATCCAGAGGCACACAGCTGTGGCTGTAGAGCCTCAGCTATATTTACATCTGTCTGTTAGCACCGTGGAACTTGGCTGAGGGAACTGCTCTGCAGATCTGAGAATTCTGTCTTTTCTTCCAAGCACCCTGGGCTGGGGTTTCCAGAGGATTAATGGAACCTAGGAGAAATCACTTTTTTCTCTTCCCAAACTTGGGGCAAAATGAGGGAAGGTTATTAACTTAAAGTTAGCTGTGGGGCCTTTCATATGTTTTTGTTTGTAACTCTGTGGCAGAGACAGTATTCATTCACCTTCCATGAGGGGAGTCACTGAAAATAGATGCTCAAGAAATTCCACATCCAAATAGGGTCATTGCTGAAATTGGTGGGGAAAGAAGACTCTGTATTTTTGCTGGCTAATACGGCACTTCTAGATGCTCATTAAGCTGTTACAAAATGTGAAATGATGACTCATTGTGAACCTCTCCCAACCCCCCTCCCTGCTCCAATTTGCCTGCGGGTTGAAGGAATGTATACTGACTTGAGTTAAAGAAGAAACTTGTGGTTTCCATTATAGTCTGTAAACATCGATCGCTGAAAGCCTCAAGCGAGCTATCATCTCCCGCCACACACATGCTCTATATACAGTTCATCTTGGAAAGCAGATTGGGAGAGCACCGTGTTTACAGCTCCAGAGTAACCCAACCAATGGGGGCCTAGTCTGCCCAGGGGTCTCCAGACCAGCACTGCGCACAGCTAAGCGGAAGTCCCCTCTGATGTTTCCTAAGCTGAAGCATCAAGAGAGAAACCAAGGCCAATTCTCCTTAAAGCAAGTCCTTCCTGCTGCTTGTAGTGGCCCTTTGCCACCCCATCATCAAAAAACTTTTAAAAAAATTAATTATTTTAACTTTTTTATTTTTAAAGAATCTTTTCATAGACAGAAAAAAAAAAAAAAACACCTCTTTGCTTTTCTTTTAGTTTTATTCCTGGGTCCTATCTTTAAAGTCATTTGAAAAGTTGGTTTATCTATCATTTCCAAGACTATTGGCAATGCTGTCATTTTGGATTCAAAATTAATTTAATTACGTGGGGGTGTAATTAATTTAATTACATGGTATGCAAACCATCAAGTGAAAGATTCTATGTTTCTGGTGGTGTGTACAGTAAGTAAGTATGTAAGTCCTTTACATATGAATGAATTCCATTCCGAGAGCGTGTTCGTAAGTCCAATTTGTTTGTAAGTCTAACAAAGTTAGCTTAGGTACACAATTGGCTCTATAGTACTGTACTGTAATAGGTTTATAATACTTTTCACACAAATAATACATAAAAACCCAACAAACACAACATATAAAGAAAACATTTTCAATCTTACAGTACAGTACCTTGAAAAGTACAGTAGTACAGTACAACAGCTGGCATCGAGTGAACAGGCAAGAAGAGGTACTGACTGGAGGAGGGAGAGGAGGTGGGAGATGGTAGAGCTGAAGGATCGTCAGCAATAGGAGATGGAGGGCAAGCTGCAATTTCACTCATGGCTGACATTGATGGCACAGGTTCTGGTTCCTTGCTGGATTCAATTCTATCTACCATCTTGAAAAAATGATCCAGTGATATCTGGGTAGTAGCTCTTTTATTCTTGTCATAGGTGACGTCCTGGGTTTGAAATAAAGGATACTGTACTGCTGTAATCTATACAGTACTGTAAAGTACACAAAAGCACAGTCACTTGTAGAGGATGCATGCACGTGGTAATTTGCAAGTTCTCAACTTGAAGGTTCATATGTAGGGGACTTACTGTAATAGGTTTAAAAAAACACGTCGGACAAACATTGCAGAGGGTATCGGGACATTTGCTTGGCATCCTGACCATGGCTGATAAGAAAAGCTAAACAAGTGCCTGTTCTTCTGGAAGGAGGACTCATGGGTGTGGTATGGGTGGGAAAATACAGGATATAATATTGGGGTGGGGGTGGTGGTGTTGAATTTGCCTTCTGGCTTTGACATTTCGTGGCTTTGTGACCTAGGGCAATGCTTCTTAAAATGTGCCATGGGTACGAATCCCCTGGGGATTTTGTTAAACTGTAGAGTCAGACCCAGTAGGTGTGGGTGGGACCTGAAACGCTGCCTCTCCCGCAGGCTCCCTGGGATGCCCGTGCTGCTCTTCTTCACACCAGCTGTGAGTAGCAGGGAATCAGCAAGTCTTGGAACCCTTGTAAGTCTTAGGAAAACAGGGTTTAGTATGATGCCAACCTTCCAGGATTGTTTTGGGGACTCAGCGCTGGTAAGGGTGACTGGCCTGGGGAAGGCAGGTATTAGATGTTGGCTTTGGGGTCCCGGAATATTAGTGGTGGAAGACATCTGAAAAAGGACCTAGTTTTAACCCCTCCTTTTACAGATGGAGGATGCAGGTACGTGGAAGGTAGTCACTCGTCTTGGGCTCAGTAGGTCACTACACCAGTGTATACTCTTTGAGTCTAAATGGAGGTCTAGTGGACAGAAGTATCTGATTTGTACTTAGGGTGGGTGTGGCTTACATCTGTGGCATCATCTGACCTATTAAAATGAGTATTGTTGCAAATATTTCAGTTCCCTGTTCTCTCTCTCCTTTGTACTGTTACTTTTCAAGAAATTAAGGAGGTCCCTTTACAGGCCATGCTAATATCTTCTACGTCAAAGAGAATGGGGCAAGGAGTCTGTGATTTCATTCATGTTGAGCTAAAAAAGTGTTCATTTTTCCCTGATGTCCAACTTCTCACCCACCCTAACTCCTCACTCTAACTCATCCACTCCTCAGCTCTTGAGAATGCTAGACAGGCCTAGCTGTCATCTTTAATCAAATAACATAATCAATAAACACCATAAATTAGAGCTTTCTGCTCTCTCTGTGTGGCAGGAGTAGGGAAGTACTAATGATGTAATGAAAAGGCTAATTAAAAACTCATAAATCGGGGCTTCCCTGGTGGCGCAGTGGTTGAGAGTCCGCCTGCCGATGCAGGGGACACGGGTTCATGCCCTGGTCCAGGAAGATCCCACATGATGCGGAGTGGCTGGGCCCGTGAGCCATGGACGCTGAGCCTGTGCGTCCGGAGCCTGTGCTCCGCAACAGGAGAGGCCACAACAGTGAGAGGCCCACAAAAAAAAACCCAAAAAAAAAAAACACCTCATAGTCTTTGAGTTTGGTAAGTGGCTAACAAGAAAAGCTTGATTCCATAGCTCCCTTACTAATACCTCAATGGTCCTTATTAGGAAGTGATTCCCACTGTCTGCTTCTCTTTACTGAGACTGGTAACATAAGGTTGCTGAAAGACCCTCCACATGAATTGGCTTTCAAGAGGGCAATGCTTACTAGGTTTCCCAGTTTTTAGAGTGTTGTGTTTGCCATCACCCCTGTTGTTAGCTGTCTGAGCCAGTGGTCTGTTAGTATGATGGTAATGATGTTGGAGTTTTCACCCCAGGCATGTTTGTAGTACTCAGCACAAAGAGACAGTTTATTCTCTGACCAAGGCTGCACTGCTTATGTCCACCTAATTCCTCTGACTATGAGGAGGACCAGGAGACATCTTCTGATGGTAGGCTTGATGAACCCTAAAATCTCTGCCGAACAGAGGGAAGGTACGAGCTCTGGGAAGGGTGGGTCAGTGACCTCATCTTAGTTTACAAGGGCCAGCCCACAAGCAGTAAGTAAAGGAAAACAATGCACCAGGAAGGAGATTGCATAGGGAGACCTATGGGTTTAAGGCAAGCCATAGGATTGGATGATGGAGATGGCTGGGGGCAGTAGGACCCCTGAGTGTGAATGGTAGAACCTTCACTTCCTGATTAGTGCTTCAGGAGGGAAGTCACTAACTTTACTTGGCCTGCAGCCTCACCTGACCAATATAGATCTTAAAGTACAATCCCCCTCTTCTTGGGTCTGAGGATGTCTAGACCCCAAAAGTTCTATGCATGTGACTGCTGATGAGTGATCGAACTTGAGTATGTAAGTCTGAATGTGGAGGCTCCATGGCTTTGTGGTAACAGTGGTTAGCAACCAGCAAGCTAGATGCAGTCAATTGCAAAAAATGACCCCAGGTCTTCACTTTTCTTATTTATTATTTCCCTACCCCTTGAATCTGGGCTGGCTTTATGAGTTGCTTTGGCCAATAGTCTGCAGCGAAAGTGATAGTGTGACATTTCCAAGCCAAGAACTCAAGAAGCCTTGCACAATTCTACTTCTCTGAATTCCTGTGACCATGATGTGACCAAACCCCTGCTAGCCTGCTGGAGGACAAAATATGGAAGAGAGTTATCCCAGGTAAGGCCATCCTAGACCACATGTCCCAAGTGGATCCAGCAGTTTACAGGACAGAAGCATGAGCACGCCCAGCCAAGATCAGCCCAGCCCAGCCCCGATCAGAGGAACCCACATACAGACAGACCTCAAAGACATTGCTGGTTCAGTTCCAGACCACTGCAATAAAGCAAATATCGCAATAAAGTGGGTCACAGGATTCTTTTGGCTTACCAGTGCATGTAAAAGTTACATTTACACTACACTGTAGTCTACTTAATGTGCAATAGCATTATGTCTAATGTGCATACCTTAAATAAAAAAAACTATTGCTAAAAATGCTAACCATCATCTGAGCCTTCAGCTAGTTGTGATCTTTTTGCCGATGGGAGGGTTTGAAATATTTTTATAGTTCCCAAAATGTGACACAGAGACATGAAGTGAGCAAATGCTGTTCAAAAATGGCACAGATAGACTTGCTCAATGCAGGGTTGTCCCAAACCTTCAATTTGTAAAAAAACATAATATCTGTGAAGTGCAAGCCAAGTGCAATAAAAAGAGGTATGCCTGCGTTTGTGAACTAAATAATGTTTAATTTTTCTTTTGACATTTTTTAATGAAAAATTCAAACATACAGAAAAATTGAATGGATTTTTCAGTGAACAACCATTTACTCACCACCTAGTATTTTACTATATTTGTTTTATCATCTATCTATCTACCTATCCTTCTATTCACTCGCCTTTTTTCAGAGTGACTTTTGCTTTAAGCCATGGCATTTTGAGATGGATTATTATATAAGCATTATTTGTGGTAGAAAGTAAATGACACAGTGGAAGGTTTTAGGGAAATAAGCTGGGGTTTTGAGAAAAGTGGCTGATTTGGGGTCTTTGCATGACAACGTTTTCTTACCAAAGGGGGCTGGTGAGATCTACTCTTTTAGGAAGATGTGTATTGACCAGAATTTGTGAAATAGCTCAGAATTCATCAGGTAGCAGGGGACCCTGGTCAGACTATATTACTTTCCTATGTTCTGTGTCTCATGGGCAGTTAGCAATGCTCAGACTTTTACACTGGAAGAGTGGATATTTAGGAAGCAGCTGTCCATGGGAATGAGGAGGAGGAATGTCCCTCACACATTTCCATGGTTTCCAACTACTTTTCACACAGGCATATGCTCATTTTGATATTAATCTCAACAGGAAAGCATCTTACAGATTCGGAAATCAAAGCTTGGAGAGACTTTTGACCTGCCCAATGCCACTCAGTTAGTCTAAGGCTGAGCTAAGGCTCAAACCCAGGCACCGCCATTGTAACTTTCAATGCTCTTTCTACCATGGCTCAACTATCTGTTTTGTTATAAAATATTAGCAGAATGGCAAGTGAAATTAAGCATAAGAAGATAGAAGGAAAGAAAAGAAGCATTGGGTGATGCATGATTGATTTATTCTGAACTTGTTCTCATCAGAAATATTTATTGCTCCTCCCTCCAAATACCTGGTGCTGTGCAAGGTGCATGGATGGTACCCAGTCAGAGAAGACAGCCTCTGCCCTGAGAAACTTGCAGCCCAAGTTGGCATGATAGACACAGCAATGCCACTGGTATTGGCATCACGGACTCATGGCCCACTTCTGGTTTCAGCCCATGTGTGGGAGACAATTCCATGACCTCAAGACTCAACTGCAGCTGTCAGCATCTCACTTCGAGGGTGTGCTACATGGCTTTCTCTGCTCTGCCCCTGAGGCTCCTGCCAAGCCATGGAAGCTGGAGCTTGTTTGCCTGGTTCAGAGCTACTCAGGAGAGCTGGGGAATCAGTACACCCAGGGATGACACTTGTACAGTGGGGGACAGGACCTGGTGGGTAAATGCTCCAGTCTCTCACTTTGCAGCTGGACAATTCCAGGAGGTAGTTGCATCCTTATCTCAGGTTCTGCTGCTTTTCCTAAGCTAAGACAAAAAGACAGAACATATGCACACAAAATTATAAATAATATAGAATATAATACTATAAGGCAGTATGACATAATATCTATATGGGAGAGAAAGAGAGAATAGATAATACAGGAGTTGTAAGAAACAAGAATAAATCGCTGAAAACTGGGGTCGCTAGAGTCAAACATTTAAGTGAGATTATGTTTTCAATACATTGTTAAATGGAATCCAGGGCACGGGAATCCGTGGGAGGGAATTTTTCTAGGATTCTTATAAACCTCTGTTTTTCTTTGCTTTACTAAATGCCAGCCATTAACAGTGCTTGAGTCTCCAGTGGAAACTTTAATCACCAAGTGCCCACCATGAAATAGCAGCTTGTTGACTGCTAACGCTCTTTGAAACCCAAGTTGTCTCTATTTTTTTCTATTTTTGATTGGGGCATAATGATATTAGGGTTGACCCCTTATCCTTTAGGGATGATCACATAGCTCCATTCCCTGGTAGAATATTTTTGAGCATAGCCAATGCCAAAATTACTTATCTGAAGTCCCAGGGACAAGCAGGACGGGAATGCCAAGGCTGCTTTGCGAAGGAACTTGTCAGTCAAGGAGAAGTGCAAATGCCATGTGGTCGGCTTTTAAATCAAGACCAGATTGCAAACGGTATTTCGTGGGTCTTGGTTATACTCCAGTTGTCTGATGCTCAGACGTCTGACGAAAAGTGGAGATATTTTTGCCACAGTGAAGTTCTGGCATTGGAGCCAGTTGCCTTGATTTCCATTGCAGAGAGCCAGTTCTGCAGCATGACTCTCAGAAGAGGCAGTGAGGAAGGCCTGGAGGGAGAGGGTGGTCCTCTCAGGGCAGAGATCAGGCTGGAGAAGGAACAGGGTGGAGAGGCTTGGACGGCAGCTCCGTCAGTGGTCCCTGATCTTGCTTTAAGCAAGTAGCTTTCTTTTTAAGGACTCATTTCTCTCTTGCTCTTCATCAGCTCAGTGAATGAGAAGCAAAAGAGCCTCAAAGGGGAAGTAAGAAGGAGGAAATTCAAAAGGCAAAGAAAATATCTGCACATCATGGAGAGCATAAACAAAATGTAAACCTTCAATAACAGGCACCCATCGGCAGATGAAAGGAGGTGAAGCAAAAGCCCACCTCCCAAGCAACCACAGCTGCACAACTGTCTGTTGAAAACACTTACAAAGCTCCAAACATTAACTATTTTGTTCTTTTCAAAGTTTATAACCTTTTCCCTTTTTGCTCAGCTGTGTTCTAATGACAATTCTTTTTTCTGTTAAAGAGGATCAATTTATGAGAACAGGATGTTTGTATTAAATATTAAATCATCAAGGCTTCCTTCAGCTGAGGGTCCCAGCTTGGCTTCAGTTTTCATTGAAATAGACAAACCTACATTCCTACAGAACTACAGAGAGTACAAAGCGTTTGTCAAATCTTGATAGTGTAACCCGGCGTAGGGCCAAGAACAGAATAATTGGTTAATGTCCACATAGTTGTTTGAAGATAGAAAGTACTGTGTAAGTTCTAAGTGGTACTGAGAGTTGAGCCAGAGCTGGAGGGCATGATTCTAGGGGGTCAGTAGAGTATGCTCTTCTCCTTGACTTTCAAGGAACAAAGACACTGGTTCATGTGGATGACATGCATTTTTGGTGGGAGCCATTTGGGCTCTAGAAATTGGCCTTCAGCTCTGGGATGCCTCCTCTCCTCTCATCCCTTCTTGGAGGTTTAAGTATGGGCGTATCTGTGTCATCTTTGGCCTTCAGAGGACGTGCAATGTCCTAGAGGGTGTCCTTCATTTCATGTGAAAGTATTCTGGGTTTAGGAGGTAGAACTTTGCAAAAACAAGCAAATGTATCTTAACGGAATTTACCAGCTCTTCTGCAGGAAGGTTGTAGGTGTTCACAAAAGTGGAGGTAATGTGGCGAAATAAGTCTTGGGCATGTTCATTCTTCCTCTTGAAGAGGCATAAAACAATTATGTGTTTTGTAACCATTATGGTTTTTCAAGAAAACTGAACTCACACAAAGTGGTTTAATAGAATTTAATGGGTGGGGGCGGGTCTCAGCACGCCGGGGCTTCTCCCTCATACCTGGCTTTTTCTCGTAGGCAAAGTGATCCTGTGGAGGTAGGCTGAGTCCACAATTAGCCGGTGCTCAGAACCACAGAAGGCTGCCTCCAGCAATTCCTTATTTTTTGAAGAAATCAGATCCCTTGTCCTGGAGTTTCCCCTGGATATTCATTGGATTTCCACTGTATTTTTTAACATGTTTCTCTATTCTTTTACTTCCTGTAAAGTGGTAGTTATATGTATAGAGTTGATTAGATTTTTGGCAATACTTCACATAGGATGTTAGTGTTAAAAAGTAAGATGGGGGCTTCCCTGGTTGGTGGCACAGTGGTTGAGAGTCCACCTGCTGATGCAGGGGACACGGGTTCGTGCCCCAGTCCGGGAAGATCCCACATGCCACAGAGTGGCTAGGCCCATGAACCATAGCCGCTGAGCCTGCGTGTCCAGAGCCTGTGCTCCACATCGAGAGAGACCACAACAGTGAGAGGCCCGTGTACCGCAAAAAAAATAGAAATAAGATGGCAGAGGAGTAAGATGTGGAGATCACCTTCCTCCCCACAAAAAACATCAGAAATACATCTATATGTGGAACAACTCCTACAGAACACCTACTGAATGCTGGCAGAAGACCTCAGACTTCCCAAAAGGCAAGAAATTCCCCATGTACCTTGGTAGGGCAAAAGAAAAAAGAAAAAACAGAGACAAAAGAATAGGGACAGGACCTCCACCTCTGGGAGGGAGCTGTGAGGGAGGAAAGGTATCCACACCCTAGGAAACCCCTTCACTGGTGGAGACCTTCACTGGGGAGGGGTGGTGGTGGAGTGGGGGAGCTTCAGCGCCATGGAGGAGAGCACAGCAACAGGGGTGCAGAGGGCAAAGCGGAGAGATTCCCGCACAGAGGATCAGTGCCGACCAGCACTAACCAGCCTGAGAGGCTTGTCTGCTCACCCGCCGGCTGGGGTAGGTGGGGGCTGGGAGCTGAGGCTCTGGTTTGGGAGGTCAGATCCCAAGGAGAGGACTGGTGTTGGCTCTGTGAACACAGCCTGAAGGGGGCTAGTGCACCACAGCTAGCCGGGAGGGAGTCCAGGAAAAAGTCTGGAGCTGCCAAAGAGGCAAGAGAACATTGTTTCGGGGTGCACAAGAAGAAGGGATTCAGAGCACTGCTAAACGAGCTCCAGAGATGGGCATGAGCTTCAGCTATCAGCACAGACACCAGGGATGGGCATGAAACGCTAAGGCCACTGCTGCAGTCACCAAGAAGCCTGTGTGCAAGCACAGGTCCCTATCTACACCTCCCCTCCTGAGAGCCTGTGCAGCCTGCCACTGCCAGGGTCCTGTGATCCAGGGACAACATCCCCGGGAGAGCACACGGTGTGCCCCAGTCTGGTGCAACATCACACTGGCATGCACTCTGTACCCCTCCCTCCCCCTGGCCTGAGTGAGCCAGAGCCCCTGAATCAGCTGCTACTTTCACCCCATCCTGTCTGAGCGAAGAACAGATGCCCTCAGGCAACCTACATGCAGAGGCGGGGCCAAATCCAAAGCTGAACCCCGGGAGCTGTGTGAACAAAGAAAAGAAAGGGAAAATCTCTCCCAGCAGCCTCAGGAGCAGCAGATTAAATCTCCACAATCAACTTGATGTACCCTGCATCTGTGGAATACCTGAATAGACAACGAATCATCCCAAAATTGAGGAAGTGGACTTTGGGAGCAACAGTAGACTTGGGGTTTGCTTTCAGTATCTAATTTGTTTCTGGTTTTATGTTTATCTTAGTTTAGTATTTAGAGTTTATTATCATCGGTAGATTTGTTTATTGATTTGGTTGCTCTCTTCCTCCTTTTATTTTTTAATATATATATATATATATATATATATTTTTTCCTTTTTCTCTTTTTGTGAGTGTGTATGTGTATGATTCCTTGTGTGATTTTGTCGGTATAGCTTTGTTTTACCATTTGTCTAAGGTTCTGTCTGTCCTTTTTTTTTTTTTTTTAAGTATAGTTTTTAGCACTTGTTATCACTGGTGGATTTGTTTTTGGTTTGGTTGCTCCCTTCTTTCCTTCTTTCTTTTTTTCTTTTAAATTTTTTTAATTTTTAATAATTTTTAATTTTTTTATTTTAATAACTTTTTAATTTTATTATTATTTTTTCATTCTTTATTTCTTTTTTTTTCTCCCTTTTCTTCAGAGCTGTGAGGTTGAAAGGGTCTTGGTGCTCCGGCTGGGTGTCAGGCCTGTGCCTCTGAAGTGGGAGAGCTGAGTTCAGGACATTGGTCCACCAGAGACCTCCTGGCTCCACATAATATCAAATAGCCAAAGCTCTCCCAGAGATCTCCATCTCAAAGCTAAGACCAGCTCCACTCAACAACCAGCAAGCTACAGTGCTTGGACACCCTATACCAAACAACTAGCAAGACAGGAACACAACACCACCCATTAGCAGAGAGGCTGCCTAAAATCATAATAAGGTCACAGAAACCCCAAAACACACCACCAGACGTGGTCCTGCCCACCAGAAAGACAAGGTCCAGCCTCATCCACCAGAAAAAAGGCAGTAGTCCCCTCCACCAGGAAACCTACACAACCCACTGAACAAACCTTAGCCACTGGGGGCAGACACCAAAAACAACGGGAACTACGAACCTGCAGCCTGCAAAAAGGAGACGCCAAGCACAGTAAGTTAAGCAAAATGAGAAGACAGAGAAACACACAGTAGATGAAGGAGCAAGGTAAAAACCCACCAGCACAAACAAATGAAGAAGAAATAGGCAGTCTACCTGAAAAATAATTCAGAGTAATGATAGTAAAGATGATCCAGAATCTTGGAAATAGAATGGAGAAACTACAAGAAACGTTTAACAAGGACCTAGAAGAACTAAAGAGCAAACAAACAATGATGAACAACACAATAAATGAAATTAAAAATTCTCTAGAAGGAATCAATAGCAGAATAACTGAGGCAGAAGAATGGATAAGTGACCTGGAAGATAAAATAGTGGAAATAACTACTGCAGAGCAGAATAAAGAAAAAAGAATGAAAAGAATTCACGACAGTCTTAAAGACCTGTGAGACAACACTAAACGCACCAGCATTCGAATTTTAGGGGTCCCAGAAGATGAAGAGAAAAAGAAAGGGACTGAGAAAGTATTTGAAGAGATTATAGTTGAAATCATCCCTAATATAGGAAAGGAAATACTCAATCAAGTCCAGGAAGTACAGAGAGTCCCATACAGGATAAATCCAAGGAGAAACACGACAAGACACATATTAATCAAACTATCAAAAATTAACTACAAAGAAAAAATATTAAAAGCAGCAAGGGAAGAAAAACAAATAACAGAAGGGAATCCCCATAAGGTTAACAGCTGAACTTTCAGCAGAAACTCTGCAAGCCAGAAGGGAGTGGCAGGACATATTTAAAGTGATGAAAGGGAAAAACTTACTAATAAGATTACTCTACCCAGCAAGGATCTCATTCAGATTCAATGAAGAAATTAAAACCTTTACAGACAAGCAAAAGCTAAGAGAATTCAGCACCACCAAATCAGCTCTACAACAAATGCTAAAGGAATTTCTCTAGGCAGGAAACACAAGAGAAGGAAAAGACCTACAATAACAAACCCAAAACAATTAAGAAAATGGTAATAGGAACATACATATCAATAATTACCTTAAATGTAAATGAATTAAATACTCCAACCAAAA
Organism: Hyperoodon ampullatus; assembly: GCF_949752795.1. NCBI lineage: Eukaryota > Metazoa > Chordata > Mammalia > Artiodactyla > Ziphiidae > Hyperoodon > Hyperoodon ampullatus. Next base: position 11,268,509 of record NC_136927.1, on the reverse strand, counting down.
GACTTGAACTGGGTGAATGGATACAAAAACAAGACACATATATATGCTGTCTACAAGAGAGCAATTTTGGACTTAAGGACACACACAGGCTGAAAGTGAGGGGATGGAAAAAGGTATTCCATGCAAATGGAAATCAAAAGAAAGGTGGAGTAGCAATTCTCATATCAGACAAAATAGACTTTAAGATAAAGACTATTACAAAAGCCAAAGAAGGACACTACATAATGATCAAAGGATCAATCCAAGAAGAAGATATAACAATTGTAAATATTTATGTACCCAACATAGGAGCACCTCAATACATAAGGCAAATGCTAACGGCCATAAAACGGGAAATCAACGGTAACACAATCATAGTTGGGGACTTTAACACCCCAGTTTCACCAATGGACAGATCATCCAAAATGGAAATAAATAAGGAAACACAAGCTTTAAATGATACATTAAACAAGATGGACTTAATTGATATTTATAGGACATTCCATCCACAGACAACAGAGTACACTTTCTTCTCAAGTGCTCATGGAACATTCTCCAGGATAGATCATATCTTGAGTCACAACTCAAGCCTTGGTTAATTTAAGAAAATTGAAATTGTATCAAGTATCTTTTCTGACCACACTGCTATGAGACTAGATATCAATTACAGGGAAAAATCTGTAAAAAATACAAACACATGGAGGCTGAACAATACACTACTAAATAACCAAGAGGTCACTGAAGAAATCAAAGAAGAAATCAAAAAATACCTAGAAACAAATGACAATGAAAACACGATGATCCAGAACCTATGGGATGCAGCAAAAGCAGTTCTAAGAGGGAAGTTTATAGCAGTACAAGCCTACCTCAAGAAACAAGAAATATCTCAAATAAACAACCTAACCTTACACCTAAAGAAATCAGAGAAACAAGAACAAAAAAAAACCCCAAAGTTACCAGAAGGAAAGACATCATAAAGATCAGATCAGAAATAAATGAAAAAGAAGTGAAGAATAAAATAGCAAAGATCAATAAAACTAAAAGCTGGTTCTTTGAGAAGATAAACAGAATTAATAAACCATTAGCCAGACTCATCAAGAAAAAACAGGAGAAGACTCAAATCAATAGAATTAGAAATGAAAAAGAAGTAACAACTGACACTGCAGAAATACAAAGAATCATGAGAGATTACTACAAGCAACTATATGCCAATAAAAGAGACAACCTGGATGAAATTGACAAATTCTTAGAAAAGCACAACCTTCCCAGTCTGAACCAGGAAGAAATAGAAAATATAAACTGACCAATAACAAACACTGAAATTGAGACTGTGATTAAAAATCTTCCAACAAAAGTCCAGGACCAGGTGGCTTCACAGATGAATTCTATCAAACATTTAAAGAGCTAACACCTATCCTTCTCAAACTCTTCCAAAATATAGCAGAAGGAGGAATGCTCCCAAGCTCATTCAACGAGGCCACCATCACCCTGATACCAAAACCAGACAAAGATGTCACAAAGAAAGAAAACTACAGGCCAATATCACCAATGAACATAGATGCAAAAATCCTCAACAAAATACTAGCAAACAGAATCCAACAGTACATTAAAAGGATCATACACCATGATCAAGCGGGGTTTATCCCAGGAATGCAAAGGTTCTTCAATATATGCAAATCAATCAATGTGATACACCATATTAAGAAATTGAAGGAGAAAAACCATATGATCATCTCAATAGATGCAGAAAAATCTTCTGACAAAATTCAACACCCATTTATGATAAAAACCCTCCAGAAAGTAGAAATAGAGGGAACTTACTTCAACATAATAAAGGCCATATATGACAAACCCACAGCCAACATCATTCTCAATGGTGAAAAACTGAAACCACTTCCTCTAAGATCAGGAACAAGACAAGGTTGTCCACTCTCACCACTATTATTCAACATAATTTTGGAAGTTTTAGCCACAGCAATCAGAGAAGAAAAAGAAATAAAAGGAATCCAAATTGGAGAAGAAGAAGTAAAGCTGTCACTGTTTGCAGATGACATGATACTATACATAGAGAATCCTAAAGATTCTACCAGAAAACTACTAGAGCTAATCAATGAATTTGGTAAAGTTGCAGGATACAAAATTAATGCACAGATTCTCTTGCATTCCTATACACTAATGATGAAAAATCTGAAAGAGAAATTAAGGAAACACTCCCATTTATCATTGCAACAAAAAGAATGCAATACCTAGGAATAAACCTACCTAAGGAGACAAAAGACTTGTATGCAGAAAACTATAAGACACTGATGAAAGAAATTAAAGATGATACAAACAGATGGAGAGACATACCATGTTCTTAGATTGGAAGAATCACCATTGTGAAAATGACAATTAAACCCAAAGCAATCTACAGATTCAATGGAATCCCTATCAAAATACCAATGGCATTTTTCACAGAACAAGAAGAAAAAATTTCACAATTTGTATGGAAACACAAAAGACCCCGAATAGCCAAAGCAATCCTGAGAAAGAAAAATGGAGCTGGAGGAATCAGGCTCCTGGATTTCAGACTATACTACAAAGCTACAGTAATCAAGACAGTATGGTATTGGCACAAAAACAGAAACATAGATGAATGGTACAAGATAGAAAGCCCAGAGATAAACCCATGCACATATGGTCACCTTATTTTTTATTTTTTATTTTTTTTACTTTTTGCAGTACACAGACCTCTCACTGTTGTGGCCTTTCCCATTGCGGAGCACAGTCTCTGGATGTGCAGGCTCAGCAGCCATGGCTCAAGGGCCCAGCCGCTCCGCCACACGTGGGATCTTCCTGGATGGGGGCATGAACCTGTGTCCCCTGCATCGGCAGGCGGACTCTCAACCACTGCGCCACTAGGGAAGCGCCACCTTATTTTTGGTAAAGGAGGCAAGAATATAAAATGGAGAAAAGACAGTCTCTTCAATAAGTGGTGCTGGGAAAACTGGGCAGCTACATGTAAAAGAATGAAATTAGAACACTCCCTGACACCATACACAAAAATTAACTCAAAATGGATTAAGGACCTAAATGTAAGGCCAGACACTATCAGACTCCTAGAGGAAAACATAGGCAGAACACTCTATGACATAAATCACAGCAAGATCCTTTTTGACTCACCTCCTAGAGAAATGGAAATAAAAACAAGAATAAACAAATGGGACCTAATGAAACTTAAAAGCTTTTGCACAGCAAAGGAAACCATAAACAAGACCAAAAGACAACCCTCAGAATGGGAGAAAATATTTGCAAAAGAAGCAACTGACAAAGGATTAATCTCCAAAATATACAAGCAGCACATGAAGCTCAATATCAAAAATACAAACAACCTAATCCAAAAATGGGCAGAAGACCTAAACAGATGTTTCTTCAAAGAAGATACACAGATTGCCACATACTCATGAAAGTATGCTCAACATCACTAACCATTAGAGAAATGCAAATCAAAACTACAATGAGGGATCACATCACACCAGTCAGAATGGCCATCATAAAAAAATCTACAAACACTAAATGCTGGAGAAGGTGTGGAGAAAAGGGAACCCTTTTGCACTGTTGGTGGGAATGTAAATTGATACAGCCACTATGGAGAACAGTATGCAGGTTCCTTATAAAACTAAAAATAGAACTACCCTATGACCCAGCAACCCCACTATTGGGCATATGTCCTGAGAAAACCGTAATTCAAAAAGGGTCATGTACCGCAATGTTCATTGCATCTCTATTCACAATAGCCATGACATGGAAGCAACCTAAGTGTACATCGACAGATGAATGGGTAAAGAAGATGTGGCACATATATACAATGGAATATTACTCAGCCATAAAAAGAAACGAAACTGAGTTTTTTGCAGTGAGGTGGATGGAACTAGAGTCTGTCATACAGGGTGAAGTAAGTCAAAAAGAGAAAAACAAATACCGTATGCTAACACATATATATGGAATCTAAAAAGAAAGGTTCTGAAGAACCTAAGGGTAGGACGGGAATAAAGACACAGACGTAGAGAATGGACTTGAGGACACGAGGATGGGGAAGGGTAAGCTGGGATGAAGTGAGAGAGTGGCATGGACTATGTAAATAGGTAGTGGGAAGCAGCCCTGTGCAAGTGGGAAGCACAGGGAGATCAGCTCGGTGCTTTGTGACCGCCTAGAGGGGTAGGATAGGGAAGGTGGGAGGGAGACGCAAGAGGGAGGGGATATATGTAAATGTATAGCTGATTCACTTTGTTATATAGCAGAAACTAACACACCATTGTAAAGCAATTATAGTCCAATAAAGATGTTAAAAAAAGAAAAAGAATTTAATGTAGGAACTGAACCAGAGAGGTATCGGAAGGGCTGAAAATAAGGGAAGGTGAGGCAATCTAAAGAGGAACAATGCAGAGTGCGGATGTGTAGGGCTGGAGGGCAGAGCAGGGAGGCGGTGTCTACAGAGCTCAGAGGTTGCTTGGGGAGATCTGGGTCCTAGGAGGAAAGCCTGCCTGGAGACATGGAGGAGATGCAACCTCTCCTGAGAAGCCACTCAAGGCAGAGTGAGGAGGAGAAATACTCAAGCTTCTTCCTTTCTCCTGCCTTAGCCCCCAAGGCCAGTGTTCCTCATTGCCCCAACATACTTAGAAACCATATGGACAAGGGGATCTGGGAAATTTACCTCGCAGGGGCCAGCCCTGTGTTACAGAACAGCAGGGTCAGGGTGGGCGATAGATCCAAGAGGCAAGAGGCTAGTGCACAGCACACGTAGGGAAGGCTCAGAAAAGCCCTGCAGTCCTGAGGTCTACGTATCATTGTCTGACCCGGAGTCAGCCGCAATTATTTGGCAGCGGTACTATTAAAATTTGTATGATTATTTTTTAAACTTCCATCGATCCTGTATGACCATCTCGTATGGAGTTTCAAGAGGATTTCAAATTGCTCATCAAGTTTGCTAACTTTTTGCTGTAGCAGCTTGTTTGTTTCACACTGAAGTTGATCAGAGAGATAGAATGAAAAGTGAGTAGAGGCAGGGACTTGTGGCTTCTCTAAGTGGGTGTATTTTTCTTCTTCATTCATGTTGTGGAGGCAGAGGCAGGCAAGGAGGTTAGGGGAGTGTGGTTTAGTGCTGGCCAGTGTGATGCTGGCAGAGGGAAAGTCCCCTCTAGGGAGCGAGTATGTTGGCCAAGGGATGGAGAGGAACACCCTGCTCCAGAGAACTCTGAGGTGGACATGGTCAATGGAGCTTTTATTTTCACAAATGCGTGTGATTGTCACATGGGAAGTTACAACCTAGAGTTTGGACTCTTGGTCTCACGCATCACACTCTCCATCTAGCATGGGGATTCTATCACCCCAATTGCCCTGTAGAGACACCTACCCTTCTTCCCTGTCTTCTGGGTCTCCTGCCTTGATGCCTGGTCCCTCCTTCAGACAGTTTTTCTTAAGTAGCTCACAGAAGTAAACATACATTTTTACATATGTATATAAACATATATATAAAAAGATATAAATATATATATTTGAAGTATTATATAAACCTCTGATTTTTTTTGTATACTGTGTATGTGTGGGTGTGTGTGTTTGTGTTACTCCTACAGTATAAGTGGGATTACTGCAAACTGCAGTGTGATCCTTAAGGGGAGAATTCATCCCCTCAGCATCAGTACACCTTTGGGTCTCCTAAGTCATGCTTGGACACTGGGCATTGATGGGGCATTTGATACCTAGTGCCAAAGTTGCTTCAGAACAAAAGAAGAGACCTTTCAAAAAGTGGCATCAAGGGGGCTTCCCTGGTGGCGCAGTGTTTGAGAGTCTACCTGCCGATGCAGGGGACACAGGTTTGTGCCCCGGTCGGGGAGGACCCCACATGCCGCGGAGCAGCTGGGCCCGTGAGCCATGGCCACTGAGCCTGCGCATCCGGAGACTGTGCTCCACAACAGGAGAGGCCACAACAGTGAGAGGCCCGCGTACCGAAAAAAAAAAAAAAAAGTGGCATCAAGGAATAGTCCTATCTTGGCATTAGGCTACCAAAACTTTGATCCTCAATCTGGAAGATGTGCTTGGGAAAGGTGCATCAGCTAGAGGATCCTGGTATCCAATTCCCTGGCTGCTGCCAGGCAATGTTGGTGAGTGGCAAGGGACCGCTACCCGGCGTCTGCCACCAAATCCCATGAAAGCGGTTCCTTTTCATCTCTTAGCTCCACCTTGCCACAAAATCTACACATTCAATAAGGCCAGTCTCTGTAATTGTAACGCTAAATACATCACTGACTTTGACAGGCAATGTGTGTCATGTAGGCCTTGACAATGAAATACTCGGTGATTTTCAGAAGAGGGTGTGGCTTTTTTCTTCTCTGAAGATCACTTTTGCTATTTTCCCTCTTTGAGTTTGGATAAATCCTTAATACTTGAATCAGTTCCTAGATTCAAAGGTTTGCCTGGCTGCCTGAGAAGTCTATTATCTTTGTCACCTCTGTCTTCAACTTCTGCATTGACCACAATTTACCTTTTCCCCAACTTTGGCCAGTTGCTCCAGCTCTTTTCTGCTTCTCCTCAGTCAGCGTGAGCAAGAAGTTTTTCCTCACTAATCAATACAACTATCCAGTCTCTTTTGGAGATGCTATCAGTTTATCCTAAACTTCAGACAAATCTGTGAGTGCATTTGCCTGCACTTGTGGTTGATTTACTACTAACAGACCAGACAGGTAATCTCCAGAGATCCCTTTCTAGTCTCCAGATTTAGAGCTCAACCCAATATGGTGAAATGAAATATATTAGACAGTGAGAAGGGAGGGGAAGAAAACCCAGGCACATGATTTTATGTAGTTGAGGAAATTACCTTTGCTCCATTTATAGTAAAAACCAAATGAAACCTCTTTGGAGGTTATGCAAATGAAAATTCCCATCACACTTGTTTCGAACATGGTGTCTTTTGTGTGTTGCTTTACTACTCTTGATTCTAGCTGGGACGGTTAGTGGAAGTACCAAAAACCACTAGAGAGGCCGTGTTGCGATATTGCCAGCCTGAATGGAAACAGGAAATACCAAGAATCTTATAATAAATGTGAAGACTTCCAGCCTAATTTCACAGCCTCAGAAGTTTGAATAGAGGTTAGACCAGGCTGCAAATCTTGGGCGTACATTTCAACAAAACTTCCAGTCTCCTGTGACCTGCCCTGTGTCAGAGAAGTGACTGCTAAACTCAGTCTTGGAAATCTCACTTCTGAGATGGACAAGTCGCAGTGCCCTTTCACTTTTTGAATGGACAGTCAATAGAAGGGCTCTTGCTCTGTTGGATAACGGGAAGGAGATTGTATCTGATAGCTCTCTAAGGCCAGTTAGGAAACCATTTGCTGTAACTTAGATAAAGCCCTATTAGGAAAAAGGGAAAAAATCTGGACAGTTACTACTCACAGAGATAGTATTGGCATCTCCTGGGAGCTTGGTAGAAATGTAGAATCTCAGGCCCCAAACCACATCTCCTGAATCAGAGTCTGTGATTTTTTAAGACACTTGAGGGATTTGTGAGCACACTGAAGGGTGACAAACACTGGTTTGGAAGACTCCAGATAGTTCTTTGAAGATTCAGTGATTTCTCCTTGGCAGGTGAATGATGAATAGTTTCAATAGCTAGCTCTATAGTTATAAAAAACTGCCTATATTGTATAGGTAGTGTTATAGTTTCTGTATAATCTGAAGGCTCCCATAAAGGTTTCCTCCAATTCTCCCAAATTCTTTTACGGTATAAGTGTCTGAGAATGTGTGTGTGTGTGTGTGTGTGTATACATATTTCCCCCAATACTGTGTAACAAATTATAATAAATTTAGTAGCTAACACAGCACACATTTATTATCTCACAGTTTCTGTGGGTCAGAAGTCTGGACGTGAGTTAGCTGGGCCCTCTGCTCAGGATCTTATCAGGCTGAAATGAAGGTGTCAGCCAGCACTGGGATCTTGTCTTAAACTCAGGTTCCTCCTCCAAGCTCACTGACTGTGGGCAGGGTCTCTTTCTTGTGGCTGTAGGGCTTTTAGGTCTGTTTTCGCACCAGCTGTTGGCCTTAGACCCCTCTCAGTGCCGTCTGTGCCACAGGACCTTTTCCTTTCACAGCATGGCTGTTTGCTCCTAGGACAACAGAAAAACCTCTGCTGCTGTTTCTTATCTCATCTATGAGCTCAACAGATTAGGTCAGGCCCACCTGAGATAATCTCCCTTTTGATTAAGTCAAAGTCAACTGACAAGGATCTTAATTATATTTGCAAAAGCCCCTTTGCTTAAAATGTAACATAATCATGGAAATGATATCCCATGTTATTCCCAGGTTCTGTCTGCACTCAAGGGGGAGGAATTATACAGAGTATGCATACCAGGGAATATTGGGGGCCATGTTAGAATTCTGCCTGTTATTAAAAATACATTTATACACACACACGAATAAATTTTATATAACTCAAATTTATGTAACTTCCAGGATTATAGATAAAAATTCTTTGCAAATCCCAAACTACATTGCTTCACTTGATAGTTTTATTTTTATATAACCATGAAAAAACTATATTACTACTCTTTACAGATATCTTTCTTCGAATTGATTACTTTTAACACTTAAAATTGTTCCAAAAAATGAAATTTTAATGTCATTACCATATATTGAAGGTCATTTTATTATTCATCATGAAATAGAATGTGACACAAAGTATAAGTTCAAGGGAAATAAAATATTATTAAATTAGATCTATCAGCCATTGCCTGATCTTGAATTCTGTGCCTGATGCTTAGTTCTTTTTGTTAAAAGAGGGAGTAAGAGGGCTTCCTTGGTGGCGCAGTGGTTGGGACTCCGCCTGCCGATGAAGGGAACACGGGTTCGTGCCGCGGAGCGGCTGGGCCCATGAGCCATGGCCGCTGAGCCTGCGCATCCGGAGCCTGTGCTCCGAAACAGGAGAGGCCACAACAGTGAGAGGCCCACATACCGCAAAAAAAAAAAAAAAAAAAAAAGAAGGAGTAAGATGTCATAGCTCCAAACCAAGTTTTTCTCCTTAACATAATAAATTGTTGAGATGAGTGTATAAAGAGTCACTTTCTCACTGTGTGGTGTGATTCAGTGTTCTTGATACTGTGTGAATGACACCTAATTAAGGGGAGTCCCACACTTTGGGATACACTGAGTTCCCTGATGGTCTTTATTAAAAACAAAATGTCTTTTGCCCCAAGTAGGATTGTACGTAAGCTTTGTGTGTTACCTTATATCATTAACCTTTGTTGCCTCCTATGTTAAATGTTCATGTTATTATATCAAATATTCTGACAGCACCAGAAATATTGGGTTGGCCAAAAAAGTGCCTTCGAGTTTTAAGTAAAAATAAAAGATACATTTTTCATTTTCACCAAGACTTTGTTGAACAACGTATTCACCCTTTTGTTCTACTACCTTCTGCCATTTTTCAGGCAACTTCATAATTCTTTCTTCCCCAAACTTTTTATCATTTTGAGCAAAGAACTGTTCCACATGCTTTTTACAGTCTTCCAGGGATTGAAATTTTTCCATTAAGAGAATTTTATAAAGACTGAAATCAATGGAAATCCGAAGGTGCAATGTCTGGTGTATACAGCAGATGAATCAGAACTTCCCAGCTAAGCTGTAGCAGTTTTTTGCCTGGTCATCAAAGAAACATGCCGTCTTGCATTATCCTGATGGAAGATTATGCGTTTTCTGGATGCTTTTCGTCAAGTGCGCTTTCAGTTGGTCTAATTGGGAGCAGTACTTGTTGGAATTAATTGTTTGGTTTTCTGGAAGGAGCTCATAATAGAGGACTCCTTTCCAACCCCACCATATACACAACATCATCTTCTTTGGATGAAAACTGGCCTTTGGTGTGATTGGTGGTGGTTCATTTTGCTTGCCCCACAATCTCTTCCATTCCACGTTATTGTACAGTATCCACTTTTCATCGCCTGTCACAATTTGTTTTAAAAACAGAACGTTTTCATTACTTTTAAGTAGAGAATCACATGTGGAAATACAGTCAAAAAGTTTTTTTTTCGCCTAACTTATGTGGAACCCAAACATCAAAGCGAATAACATAACCAAGCTGGTGCAAATGATTTTCCACGCTTGATTTGGATATTTTGAGTATGTTGGCTATCTCCCACATGGTATAACGTTGATTGTTCTCAATTAATGTCTCAATTTGATCTCTATCAGCTTCAACTGGTCTACCCAACCGTGGAGCATTGTCCAGCGAGAAATCTCCAGCACGAAACTTCACAAACCACTTTTGACATGTTCGATCAGTCACAGCACCCTCTCCATACACTGCACAAATCTTTTTTGTGTGTGTTTCACTGGCATTTTTACCTTTCTTGAAACAATAAAGCATAATATGCCAAAAATGTTGCTTTTTTCTTCCATTGTCAATATTAAAATGGCTACACAAAAATTCACCAATTTTGATAAGCTTTTTTACAAATGCATGCTGATATGACAGCTGTCACATACAATCTAACAAAATTGTTTCAAATGAAGTTAAGGACAACCAAGTGCTACTAGAGCCATCTTACAGAAAAAAACCAAACGAACATTTTGGCCAACCCAGTAATTTCTCAGAACTCTTCTAGCTTCAGAATTTATTATTATATCCAATTAGTGATATTAGATATTTGCATAGAATTATTTATTAGATTGTCCAGTTTGCCACCTATGAAGGAGTAACTTCCTTGAAGGATTGGGAGGTAGAAAAATGTAAAGTGGAAATATAAGGACTGTGCCCTTCTGAGATATGGACTGTAACTCAAGGGAGACACGCCCTTGTGGGGGTCACATGGGGGTCAGAAGCAGTCCTGGAGGCAGTGCAGGATGATGGTGAACTTCTGCTGGTAGCTGTGGGTCAGCTTAGAAAGAGATGGACCAGGAAGAGATGACCGTCAAAAGGTTGAGGAGGTGTCAGAGACAAGCCATTTACCTCACCTTTGCCTAATGCAGAACCTGACATCCCACAACACGCTGGGTATCTTCCATCTGCCCCTTTCAATCCATCACCAGATTATCTGCCTTACTCTGACCCCTGTGGATTTCTGACTTCCAACTGGGTTTGTTAATGGAAGGCATGAGGAGGAGATGGGAAAACTAGAGAATGATGATGGGTCTTTTCCCCCCTGGCTCCCTCCCTGCCCCCAACCATGGATCAGTCGATCCTGTCATGGAAGGTCCTGACTCTGATTGAATCCTTCAGCATTCCAGCAACTGCCTCTAACTCTTGCCCTTTCTGGTTTAGGAGCTCAAAACAGGCTCTCTCTCTTGCCATTTCTCGTTGGTCTCCTAAGCTCTGCCTGCCCATGGTAAATAGTTCCTTTCTTAAACTCTCTTCAGTTTGTGCATGCCATCTTTTCCCTTCCAGTGTTCACTGATACACACACCATCAGTCAATTCAACCAATATATGTTTTGGAATATTCCAAGTAAAGGATGTGTTTTCCTGCTAAGATGCACTTTTCCCACCTTGGATTGTGAAGTTGGATATACACAATACTCTTCTTAAAGATCACCCACATCCAGCAGCCCCATCTGAGTCCTCTCTCCATACCACAGACCTGAGCTGTATGTGGAAAAGCACTTGAAAATAATAATTTACTATGTTTTTTCATTTTAAGAAAATCTATCATGGAAAAGCACTTGAAAATAATAATTTACTATGTTTTTTCATTTTAAGAAAATCTATCTTCTGAAGGTATAAGTAATAGATTTACTCTGCTAAGAAAAAAAAGCACAGTTAAATCTAATCTGTTTTTAATTTAATCTCAAAATGTTAGAAATGCTTTTGAATTTGGGACTACAGTACAATGACTCCTTCCCCTTATTATTATAAAGACTTGACTTGAAATGAGACACTTAGACCCATTGAACCTTCAATTTAGTCTATGAAAAGGATCAAAGTTGTGGGTATAAGCCTGAGACAGGACACTGTGTGTCTCATAAAGGAAAGAGAAACGAGGCTGGATGCCAATTATCCTAGAATTCAATGGTTTCAATTTCAAACAGAAGTTGAACATTTTTTAAAATCGAACAATTATCTTTTGATTCCAACAAAAGATTAGGTAGGATGAACCTGAATTTGAAGAGAAAGAGATATGGGTATTTTTTAAAAGGAGTAACACTAAGTTGGCCATGTATTATTCTTGTACTTCTTTACTGTGAAGGAAAAACTCACCCTGTTTTCGGTGACTCAAACTTTCCTCAGCCAGAGTAGGCTTAGAGTTTGTCAGCAGGGACATTTCAACCAGAAAATTCAATGACAGTTGTTCTCTGTGTCTGTAACTAGGTGGAAAAGTGTGAACAGATGAGCATAAGCTCCTTTGAACATAAATACAAAACAGTCTAGGCTTGTATCAACAGCTTCTCTTTGAAGGATTTGTCTTCCTTGTAAGAACAATGACCATTCTGCATTTATTGAGTGTAAGAGTTGAGTAAATGTGGCTATGAACCACTGGTGCTGTGGGAAATGGTTACAGGTGATTCATAGACAACCCAATAAATAACACATTTGGTAACAGTGATTTTATTAAGGAGTTCATCTCAGTTTGTTGATACCATATTTCATCAATTTTAAGACACACACAAATTTGGGGGGAGTCTTGTAATTTGATGCATCTCAGATTGTTGTCAGTCTTACAGCAGTAAGAAGTAATTGCATTGTCATTGCATGTTTGAAGTTCAATTTGGTAACTGTCCATATTGTTGTCACTTCTATGTGTAAATAGGTATAAAATAGTCTTTAATAAATATAAAACATAGATTCTAAGTGAAAAGAGAGCATTGTGTCATAATTTAATTAGTAGCTTTTTTTTTTCTTTGTATAACATCATACAATAACATGTCTTATCTTCAGTGACGTCTTCAGGATGACCATCTATCTAGTGGTTATCCTGTGCATTTCCTTCCTCTGGTCTTCTCTCATCTAAAATGTTTTCTCCTCTGCCTGCTATAAACTCACATCATACTCATTCTCCAGGGCCTACAGTGAGTATTAACATCTCTAGTGTCTCCCAGTGCCTATAACCTTGAGCAAACAATTCAGCTCTCCCCTAGTTACTGTCTTATAAAGGATAACTCTTTTTGCTAATTTAGTTTCACCAGAAACGAGCCATTTTTCTTCCCTGGGTCCAAGATCCCCTGTTTGTCGTTAATGGATATAATACTGCATGTCCCATCTATTACACAGTTGTGTTTTAAGAATCAAATACTAAAAATGTGATAGAACATCCTTTGCAAGGTTAAAAGACCAGATGTCTTATTCCTCAGTGTTAGTCTGTAGAAGCACAAAAGCTTGCAAACCAGTTGGAGAAGATTTCACCAGGGCCTTGAGCAGATTCCTTTGGCTCCCTTGTGGTGGTTTTATGTGCTTGTCCTCAGCTCCTGTGGGCTTTGTGTTTTGCACCTTGGTCCTCAGAGTCTTGCCCCATCATCTCTCAATGCACCCTATACCCCATATCTGATGGGTATGGGAGGTTGAAAGCTCAGGTCCTTTCCCTGAGGAAGGACAGACTCTGAGGCATGAGCTATGCTCCAGAGCTCCCCAGGCCGGGATGTCACCTGGCATCACACTCTTGCTTGGTGTGTCCTCTTCCCTGTCTGCTTCTTCCACTCCCTTAGCAGTTTCTCTTTGGAGAACTTCCTTAATAAATCACTTATATATACCCTCTCCTAAGATCTGCTCAGGGGAACTCAACTCAGACTCCAGTCTTCAAAGCTTGTTTGGAGATATGCTTTCCAAAGAACAAGACTTTCATTGACCCATTCACTTGGGAACCTATTTATATTCACACACTTACTGAGCACCTATTTATACATGGCAGACACTGTCTTAGGCATTGAGCTGAATGCTGGAAGTCTCTTTTTGTGGACATATAGGCACACAACTAAAAGGTGACAAAACCAGCATTTGAATAGAGTACTTTGCCTCTAAATCCAGTGTTCTTTTCTCTGTTTTCTCTCTGTGGATGTGAGATGCTCTTGTATACTTGCCTGGTGAGTTTTGAAGGTATAGGTCATTTGTTGATTGTAAGACTCTTCCAAAGTTATATGAAACTAATATTAATTTTCTACCCATAAGCAAAGAAAAAGTTGAATACATTTAGTTTGCTTTTCATCTCTGCTTCAGTTTCCTGGGAGAAACATGGTGAGTTTGATTAGTTAATAGTGCATGTAATTTCTGAGTTGATTTAGAAGTTAAAGCTTTTAGACAAACCAGGCTTGGCCTCATAGCAGCCGTTCTACTGATGGCTGAATAGAAATGTCATTCTACTGATGGCTGAATAGAAGTTCCATTCTACTGATGGCTGAGGATTGACAATGGCAAAAACCCATCCATGGGCTTATGGATAAATCCTTCACATCAAGGATAATATCTCAAGAAGGGTAAGGCAGCCTAGCAAAAGATATAAGACATAGCCTTCAAAATTTGAGCCACTAATCTCCAAGCCAGATGTTATATCTGTAGATATTTTGAAGTCCAAGGGTAGGATTGAGCTGCAGACGGAACTCTAAGGAGTTTTCCCATGATGTCACCCTCATCACTGGGATTCCATCTTCAGTAACACAAGCGGACAGTTTGGCTGCTTGTGGGGTATTCTGAATGTCTTCTTGCCAACTGAATCCAGGCATTTGGTTTCTTGATGCCATAGTCAGGACAGTAGTGTAATGCCTGTAAAGTGTCGGAAGAGTACAGGGGAAACATGGAGACTTCTACATTGATCTTAAAACACTCAGGCTTAGTGTAATTTATATTTTCACTGACCAATTTAGTACTCCTCTGGGATGGATCACTTAATTAGAAAGAATAAAAAAAAGCTGTTGTTTGATGTAGATGTCTTAATTATTTCCAAGTGGCAGAATTGATTCCCCCTGTTATGAATTTGCCTCCATTTGTGAGACTAATGAAGCACCATTAAAGGGAATGGAAGGTCAGAGGTCACCTTTTCTTTACATTTAATGTCCTCAAGCTGGTAGATTATTTATGAGGGTTATTATGCCTGGGTAATGTTCCCAGTTTTTCAGAAGAGCTATATTGATATGTAACAATGAGATACCACCCATCTTGACTTCACGTGAGCTCCAGATGTCAACTGGAAAGAAATGGATTGGGAATATGATTCATTGCCATGAATGTTGGCAGGAGTCAACATGGCTCTTATAATCTTGGAAATAGTGATTCGGCTACTGTGAACAATAAAGCTTGTTCTTCCCCAGTGCTGTAGATAGTTCTTCATGTCCTAAAGAGAAAAATAGTGCTTATTTACCAAGCGAGCTCATAAATTGGATTCTGAGCTGTGTTTTCTTTTGGATCCCATGCAAAATTGCAACCAAAAATATATACTCCCCAATAACATAAGAACTTGGAGCATAGATGTACCAGAGGGGTTATGAATTTGTGTTCCTAAACTAGGTTTCCAGGGTTCTATTACTAACTCTGTGACCTATAATCTGTATGGTCTTGGACCAGGTATGTAACATCCCTGTGCCTCAGTTTCCTCATTGGCAAAATGGGTTTAAGAGACAACCTTGAGAATTAAATGAATAATTTTGTGCAAAAATGCTTAGAATAGTTTCTGGTACACATCAAGCATTCAATAAGTGTTAGCAGTTTTTAGCATAAAGGTTTTAAATTGGCCATGTCAATTTCTGCCCCACAGTTTAATTCCTGGGCTGGTTCAGGGGATTGATCCTTTGGTGGATTATCTCTTTGTTTGACCCTGCTTTGTTCCAGCTTTCCCTCAGCTCCATACGCTGCCGGATTCTCTCCCTGTGCCTAGCTAAGATTCCCCTTACCTTTTTTGAGGGGTGGGTGATTTGCCATGGGCCAGTCCTCATCAGGACAGGAAATGGAAAGTAACTATGCGTGTTTGTACGTGTGCAAGGGCCTGTGGTGGGGTAGTGGTTAGAGCATAGATTCTGGAGTCAGATGGATCCGTTTTGTCTTTCATAGCTGGGACCTCATACCTGTATGACCTCAGGTAAATTACTTCCTCGCTCTGAGCCTCAAATCCTCATCTCTAAAATGGGTACAATTCCTAGAGTGATTATGAGAATTAAATGCAACAAAGCACTTGGCATAATTCCTGGCACATGGGAAGTCTTTAATAAATACTAGCTATTCTGTTATACATATCCATCCACACAAAACACACACCAATACCAAAGTCCCTACTTTGGTATTGGAGAGTTTGTTACCATTCAGAGACTGATTGATAGATAATTTAACATTTAAAAATCTACCCTCTAGTTTCTAATCAACACTCCGTTTCAGTTGCCCTTGTCAGCTTTTGAACAGGGAGTCTCACTGAATTATGCAAATGCCAAGTGATAAATTGTACCTCTGCCGTGTGCTGGGGATTCAGACAGTTCCAGTCTCCATTTGATTGTCTTGTCTTTTGCAGAAAACCCATGGGCTTGCTCTCATTTGTTTAGATGGTTGGTGAAACGGTATTCCTCATGACTGATAAAAGGGCTGACACGCCCCTGAGACAGATGGCAAGGGCTGGGCCCTCATGAATTTGTTATTGCTGTCATTGAAATTACAGTTGGGCCCTGTCTTCTGCAGCTGGAGGAGAAATGGGGGGTTTCGTTTCGAAAATGTGGAGCTGGGAAAATCCTCCAGAAGGTGAAGTACAGGGCGAGGGAGGCGGGCAGGACCAGGACTCCACAGCCATGTATGTGGCCACAGCTGACCCCAGTCAGGCTCAGGCTGATTGCTCACAGCTGAGAGAGATGGGGTAGAAGAGACGCAGGGGAGCATAGTAGACCCCAGCTTTGATTCTTTTTTTTTTTTTTTTTTGCGGTACGCGGGCCTCTCACTGCTGTGGCCTCTCCCACCGCAGAGCACAGTCTCCGGACGCACAGGCTCAGCGGCCATGGCTCACGGGCCCAGCCGCTCCGCGGCATGTGGGATCTTCCCGGACCGGGGTAGGAACCCGTGTCCCCTGCATTGGCAGGCGGACCCCCAACCACTGCGCCACCAGGGAAGCCCCAGCTTTGATTCTTTTAAAAACCTGAGCACGTCTGAGAGGGCAGCATCTCCCTGCCATCTATTCCACGGGACCTGAGGCAGGCTTGCCCCACCTCCTGAGTTCCCGGCTGGCCACCTTTGAGGGGCACTATCGCACGTATCAGATCCATCCCTGAATGTTCTGATGTTGTACTGTAGGGGCTATGATGGAGTGATTTCTGGGGGTCAACGGTATTTTATCTAAAATATCCTGAGATGGATGGAACACTTTGTGGTGACGATGGTTCAATCTCATAGGACAGATTTCTTCCCAGATGACATATCTTTAAACAGTAACAGCTAAAATGGATTGAGCACTTACTGTACTGCAGGTTAAACATTTAAGATTTATTATCACACTTTGTTTTCACAGCAGCCTTGAGGAGTAGGCGTTACCATTGTTCTCATTGTACAGATGAGGAATTAGGGAGGGAGTTTCATGTAAGTCTCACAGCTGGAGAAGAACACAGTCATACTGAGACCTAGGGTGACTTATACCTGCAGTGACCATAGAGTTTATTGTCCAAGAGGGACATTCTTAAGAGTGACAAGGGGCACTGTAGTACACCAGGGCAATAGTCATAGTTCAGGACCATTCATGCAAACTGAGACACAAGCTCTCAACCACCAACTATATTAACTCCCTGTGTGTGTGTATTTAATGTAGTTATTTATGTATTTTTAATAAATCAACCTAGTCAAGTGATTAAAAATGAGTCTTCCAGGCACCTTTTGCTAGGTTAGAAAATGAACAATTTGGCGGTAGGGAAACCTTTGAACATTCCTCAAATGCATGCTTAAGGTATATGGTTTGTAGGTCTGATTGGATGCTCTTTCTTCCTTTTTTTCTTTGATGTAATACACCCTGGGTTCACCACCTTTAGACCTTCATTTCAACTCCCAAGGATCCTTTCCCAAATCAACATTGTGCTTCAATATTTAAGCAAGACAGCAGCTTCACTTCCTCCTGAATACCTTTAAGCACCTTTGTCAACAATGATCCTGTCAATAAGATAAATCAGATAAACCTCTGACGTCCTCACAGGCAAGACTACTTTGAATTTAGTTCTCAGAGAAGAAGACCTGGGGAGAATCATCTGAATTCAAAATTGTTTAATAGTAAGTTTCAGGCTATGAAGTCAAAGAAAGTTAGAATAGAAAACATTCTGATCATCTTCTTCGTAGGACATGTTTCAGAACACAGAAGATAGGACCAGCCCAGCTGTGCCAAATACCAATAAGCAATGGCTTTTAGTTAAATATTCATGGAAAGGATGTTTGCTTTTGCCTCAGGATACAATGGTCTGCTCTGTTTGGGCTAAGTGGTGCCATTCACACTTTCTTGGAATAAACACTGATGACCCTAAAATGGATTATCTGGGACTGGCATATTGATAGTCTCTGCAAACTTTTGTTTGGTTGGGCAGTGATGCTAAAGAGAAAATTATTTGGACTTCAAGCCTTGAAGGGCCTGCTTGTTTGTACAAGGTACCACCGGCTGGGCCTTTGGCAGGGGAAACCTGCCTCAGAGCTTGGCTGTTCGGGTCTCTGAGCAAACCAAATGAGGGGGCTTCTGGATGACTCCTTGTTGGTACATGGTCTAATTTGGAGAATATTTTCATTAGTAGGTGGTGACCAAGACTGTCCTTAAGGTAGCCCAAATCTCTTGCTGCTTTCCTTTGTAAAGGCCAGAGGTCACACCTGACTGCCAAGGGAGGAATGCAGCCTCTGGTTATGTATTCTTTGACCTGTACAGTGATCATCTTAGTTATGCTTTTCAAAAATTTGAACCAGTTAATAAGTAGTAGTCGGAAGATTTTGTATATATGTTTGGATTTTGGACTTCTTGGAAATCCTGGAAGTTCTAATGACAATTGTCTAATTGTCACAATCAATAGATCCACGTGGATAGGAAGTGGTCTCTCTAGTTCCCGGTAAGGTCCCTCCCAACAGGCCCGCTTCACTTGCCTCAAGGCCACCGAGTTTGCTGCCCCTTGGACAGGACTTTACACTTTTCAAGTAACTTCTCTATGCTTTTATTTCGCAGATTCTCTCCCACTGAGCTAAGCAAGGCATGCATTATTTTTCTTAATATACTTTAAAAAGAGAAAGTGAGACCTAGAAAGAGTAACTGGTGTGGACAAACTTATCCAGAATGTTACTGGGAGCGTCAAAACCAGAGGCCAAGCCTTCCAACCTGTAGCATGTCCACCACCATGCCAAGCCCTGCTCACACATCCAGGGCTGTTGGAAATCAGGGAGCTGGTGTGAGCTTGTACCTTAGACGGACCACCCTGTTCTATCCGGGAACACACATGCCAGGTACTCCAGAGTTTCTGTTACAGGTTTTGGCTTTGGAGGGCTGTAGCCTGGAGAATAGAATGTGAACAGTCCTGCAAATGTCATTGCTGTTGTGTTGTTCTTCATCTCTTTCTCCCCCATCCCCTCCCCATCCCCCCTCCTCCTCTTCCTCTTCCTTCTTCTCCTTTTTTTCTCCTTTCTCCTCTTCCTCTTCAATCACCACCATCTCCCCCTCCTCTTTCTTCCTTCTTTTTCTCTAATACCTCTTCCTTTTTTCCTCCTCACTTCCTTTCTACCTACATCACATTTAGCTAAAAGCCTCCCCTTGAGCGGTCCTGTAGGAATTAAAGGCTAAAGCCTCTCTGCCTGGACACATTTCAGCCTCAGGATCAGGCATTGGTTGGAGTCCCCTGGAAGTTGATCCTGAGACAAGAGTGTAAATAAAAGTAGTTTTTTATTTGGGAGTGGGGTGATTTTAGGAAACACTAGTAAGGACATGGAGAAATGAAACAAGAGAGGGCAGAAAATCAATAAACGGTGAGTTGTCTAGCAAATAACTGTGGGAAATTGGGGCTTCATCTCCCTGGGGAACCAAGGTATAAAAACAGTGCAGAATATGTATCTCAGAGTTGCTCTGCCCAAGAGGCAAGGGTGCTGGGGTATTTCTTCACTAACTACTGACAGTCACTGAGGGGTGTTCCTTTTGGTGTTGGACATCAATTCCCTGGTGTTTCTAGCTTGCCCTGCACACAGGGAGAGAGCATCCAGAGAGAGTCCTCAGACAAAGAACCCAAGGAGCTGGCAAATGGAAGCCAGTCAGCAATCATGGAAATGACAAGTGTAAATGGGATCTAGATGGGACACATATGCTGTGAAGTCCTTAACACTGGGGACGAGGGTAGGTGAAGATAGGAGATGCAGGGTTAGATGAACCAGGGTGAGTCCTTTAAGAACTCAGGCATACCTGTATCCAAGGCTATATGGTTCCCTCAAGGCTACTCCCATTGAGTTGTGTCCCTCAGTCGCTAGACCAGAGTTGCTCAATATCAATTAGGAACAATTGTATAAAGTTGAAGTTGAGTTTCACAGTAGTCAGTGAGATCTCTGAATGCCAGTGTTGGTGTGTCTATGCCCATGTTTACGTTTTATAGTCCTTTTCATTCATTGAATATACAAAGGGGCCTATGATGGTGAAAAGAGTTAAGAACTATAGGTTTAGAATTCACAGATCAAATTTCAGTGTGTTTGTGACATTTTTACATTTTGGAAATTTGATATTACTCAATTTAGTCATTTTGGGGGTCATTTTCATGGATTCTTTTATTTGCGTTTTCCATTATCTTCCAATTTCTATATAGCTATTTCTACTGAACATAGTTTATGTATTCTGGATCCAAGGTATAAAAACAGCACAGATTTTTGAAATTTGGGTTTTTTGTTGTTATTGTTTGTCTGTCTCTTTTTACACCAGTGGGGTTTTCAGATATGAATATTTGGAAATAAATTGGCTTCTTTTATCATTTTATGTATTTACATATCTATAACCATATAGCTCTCAATGGCTATATATATATATATATATATACACATATATATATATGTATATATACTCTACACATACATAACTTTATTTTTCTATCTAGTCTTGGAGGTAGATCAATGATACTTATTTAATTTCCATTCACTGATACATTTAATCTCTCTGTCTTTCTGTTTCTCTCTCCAAATGCACACACACACACCATGATTGAACATGATTTTCATAAAAATTAAGAACACATAGTCAGCTTTTTACTCATCATCTTACAAATTTGGCATTTTAGAGAGGAAGTGGGAAAGTAGGTCCTCAGATCTCTAGATGTGTGTCTAAGCTGCTGACTGGAGGGTCGTGAGGAAAACAGGCTGAAGAAGACGTGTGATGGTATCTCACACAATACTGATGGGAGACAGCTAGTCTTTAAACAGCTGAAGAAGTTTCAAGGTGGAAGATTTGGTATCTGTAATACCCAGGGAATACTGGGGCTTTACCCCAAACCCAAGCCCCTTTTAAGACATAGAGATGTGATATGCTTGTTCTGTTGGACACAGAGTAACAAGGTTGACTTTGCTTGTATTGATAAGATATATCAAATCTATCTTATCAAGAAGAGAGAGAAAAGTCAACTACTTCAATTCTACTCACAAACTCATGCTGCATCATTTTATTTATTTCTTTATGAAGTATTCATTGAGCAGCTAGTACGCTCCAAGTCCCATGTTAGGTATTGGCCCTTAATAGCTCTTCCTACTCTCTTAATTTACCTTAAAGTCCTTGAACTTCTGCTTCCTGCCTTCTCTTTCCTTTGCTACAGGTGGACAGACATGTATACTCTTGTTAATTATTTGCCTGGGCCTTGAACTCTCAAGAGAAGCATTCTAAGTATGGAAAGAATTCTGCTAAGAATTGCCTATTGATCATCTACCCCTTAGAACTTTTAAAAGGCCAGCTTTATGTGCTCATGTAATCCCCCGAGGAACACAGGTATTCTCATTTAAAGCATGGAAGACAGTGGAATGGCTCTGTGATTCATTTTTGTACTGAAGTAAGCATAAATCAGAGGAAGTTAAATGCTGGCAGAATGGTGGAGTTGAAGGGTTAGGGCTGTTAGGGATCTGGGTCTTCTCGATTGCATTTCTCCCCATGGGGCCTGAAGTCCACAGGGCTGGGAGACATACCCACCTGGGTCCCACACTCTCCCTCTTAGATCACGCTCCATGTAACCTGGATCGTAATTCCCTGCCAAACTGCCCTAAGTCCTTTCTAGGACCTGCAGAGGTCTCCTCCCCAGTGTATCCTCCTGAGAGTAAATGGCACTGCTGGTGTGCGTGCTTTTAGGCTGGAGGAGTGGCAGCTGTGGGTAGCGCTGCAGGGTGTGGATGAAGCTTGGGCAGGTGGCCGAGGTTGTCTACATGTTACACCCTCAACCCTTTGTGAGCATGGATGGTGTGGAATGCTGTAAAGAGGATCTGGCTGGCTTCATTTGTGTTCTTTCCCTGGACCCACAGCTACTAAGAGCTGGCCTGAATCTAACAGTGGACAAGTTATGTAACCTCTCCAAGCCTGTTTCCCTAACTCTCTAAGGGGAATAATAATATTGATGCCATTGCTTTTATGATGAAAGCATATGCATATAAAAGGCACACAATTAGCTTTTATTAAAAGTTGCTTTTTTAACACTATCGTTTTTAAAGCACAGACTGACTACAGAGACAGCATAGTATACTATTCATCAGAGAGAATTTTTAAAGGGAGAATTGCCTTCAAAAATTAGATTGTATGAGAGAAGAAAGATCAGGATGGCATAGAATTTCTACAGGGAGTCCTAGGATATAAATTTTCTCATCTGTAAAAGTGTGTAGAAAAACAGTACCTGCCTCATAAGGTAGTTTCTCTGTTTGCATAAGATCATCATGCAAGGCAGTTATAACAGTCCTGAAGTGTTCAGTGAACTTTAGCTATGAGAACTATGATCGTTACAGTAAAAGATGTGCTATCATCCATTTCTAATTTGTTCATGTCTACCTCTGATGAAAGGAGAGAAAAAGGTTAACATGACATTGAGCCATGGCGATTGGACACATTTATTGAATTCCATGTGACAGACCTCCTTCTGCATGGAAGTTTAGCTGTGATTATGCAGTATGGGCATGGTTACTTAGATTTTTCCCTTCCTTTTATTTTGTTTTTCCTTCCCCAGTGTGTTTAAGAAACCACACCTCTATACAAAGGCAGAAAATAAGTTGCATGAGAGAGAAGAAAGGAGTATTGAATGTGCTCTGAAAGCACACAGGGAAGATGATAAGAAAATATTTGACATATTATGCCCTTTGGAGATAGCTTATCAGAGACTGGGTCAGCTTCATTGGTTTCACAAAATGGTCTTGTTATGGGAAGTTTTCCAGGACCAGCTAATCCTCTGACTGTTGTCTGTGGGTTTCAAGTTCAAGAGAGATTATTGTTTCCAAAGCATCATTTTTTTAAGTTTTTTATTCCCCCCGTCAAGGAATAGGTAATCCAATCTATACATTGTTGTAAAGAGGGCAAATGGGCTTTGAGTTTCTGTAGGAGTGTGTCAGGGAGCTCCAACAAAAGGAACCTACTTTGTTCCCTATGTGAGTGACAGAGGCTGAGGTGGAGAGAGGAGAGGAAATCTCCTCAAGCACATGGTCAATAGCAAGTGCCTTCAAAGCGAAAACATGCAGTGGTGAGTAACTTTGAAAATTAGATGTGGAATGAGACTAAAAACAGCATCCATATTAGGGTCCTAGTTGCTGAAAGTTTCTAAGATCAGTGATGATGAGTAATCTCATGTTAGGTTCCCTAGAAGTAGAGCCTGAGATGGGGATATGGTGCCCAGGACTTAATGAAGAAGGGCTCTCAGGAGAAAGGGAGTGAGGGAAGCAGGTGGGTCCGGGAAGGCATGCAGCAAGTGGGTGGTCTTATCTGGAGCTGAGCTTCAGCCTCATCACAGGGAGAGCTCTGAAGTGGTTGGTCCTACCTTGGGGCAAGGAAGCTGGTCTTTTTCCTGATTTTTAAAACACTCCTTGTCAGTCAATCATTGGCTGTCTCTCCATATCCTCCTGGATCAGAGAGTATAAACTTCCAGGCAAGGTAGATCTGGTTTGGCCAAGGGCAATTATCCAAACAAGGGGACAATTGTATGGCATTGGTGATATAGTGGTGAGAATGGCTGCCTTCCAAATAAGGGGACAATTGTAAAATACCCATAGCAGTTGGTGAATGGGTACACCAGCCTGTTAAAGGGAATTGGAGGTAGAGAACGAAGAGTGCTCACCACTAGCATTGTGATAGGTGATTATATATGTGCTCATGTATGTGAATATACATATATTTAGCTTGGAGACTTAGGATTATGCTTACATAAGCATGTTTCCAGGAATCACAAATATATGTTGCAAACATGACTACATCATTTTTACATTCAGATACCTTGAGTCCAGTTGTGAATATAAAAAAGATTTATGGAAGAACTGGGGTCTTTCAAGAGTGTCAAGTTCCTAGACTGTACAAAACTATGTACCCTGGGTCAGCATTTGGCCCTCTTTCTGTAAACCTTGGTACTTAATCCATAACATTTTTCTCCATCTTCCTTCTGGGGCGTGCCTTGAGAGTAATGACTGTCTTCAGAGTCAAGAGGGGGAGATGGTTTGCATTGAACCTTTGGAGGCAGGCTGTAGAAGAGATTCCTCCACTGACTTAGTTACAATTAGATGGAAAGAGAAGGAGGATCCCTTCCCTGACTTTTCTTACACTTGGTGAGGGGGCCTGAGAATGCAAGTGGCTTGGATCCATTCCACCTCTTCCCTTGAAATGAGTTACTGGGGTTTCACTCCTAGGACTCCTAGGAACCTATACTTGGGTATGTGATGACAGACAAGGCCAATGTGAATGGGATCCCATGTGTTCAGTTTGCCATAATTTCAAATTCTACTGTCCAAGGAATGAGGTATTCCCCTGATACTGACAAACTGTCTACATGCTTGCAGCTTCTTATTTGCGAGTTACTCCTGCACTTGTGCCAATACATCAGATGGAGGCAAGTTAGCTATAGCGTTTCAAAGAACATGATGAGCTTCCTCATGGATAACCAAAGCTGGTAAAATATAGGTATTGCTTCTTTCAATAGAAGCCCGTATATTCTCCTCTCCTTATTTTAAATGTGTATCTAACACAATGAACTAATTTTGGAGATTTTTAAAGAGGAAAAGGGCAAATTTATCTAACAGGTTGTATCCAGAAGTAAATTTAAGAAAACAGTCATCCAAATTTTTTATTCCTTGGAACTATTTTGTACTCCCAGAGAAATGTTATTTTGGTCATCTTGGGGAAAACAACAACAACAATAATAAAACATTTGAGCAGTAGTGTAGAAAAATATTTTTAAAAATATTTTAGTATATTAAGAAGCTCTTTATCACAAACCTGCCTTAAAGTAGATCGAAAGGACATATAAAAGCCACAGAACTTGATAAAGCAATATAACCTTTACCTTGCAGTTACATTATTCTCCTAGCTTTAATTCCTCCATTGTGGATTTCATAATTTACTTAAGTTATTTAAGTCTTTTCACTGCATTATTTAATGACCTTAAGCTTTTGATTTCGTTGTGTGTTCTATTATTTCTAATCCTGTTTGGGGCATGGGTTTGTGGGGTGTTTTTGACATGTTCATTCATTAACAAATCAAAGACATAAGTAAGGCGTGATTTATACATCTCTGCCCCATCCCCAAACGCCCTCTCCATCATCATGCGACTAGAAGTTGTACCTGCTTTGCCACCAGTACGGAACAACCCATACCACTCAAGTGTCCTAGAAGACGAGGAAGTAGGGAAGGCTGCTGGGTCGGGCATATGGAACTGCCTCTGACTCTAGTGAGCTGTGGGACTTGCTTTGGCCAACAGGACAGTAGCAAGTATAATGCAAGCAGAGACTCAAAGAGTGCAAGAGCATTGACTCTTTCTTGCTGCTCTTTGGAACTTTGAGACCACCAAGTGAAGAAGTTTGGGCTTATCTGCTGGAGGAAGAAAGAGTCTTGGCTCAGTCATCCCTGTTGTCCCAGCCAACAACCAGGCAACCATTGGACATGTGAGTGAGGTTTTCCCAGATCAAGCAGCTACATGCCCGCTGACCAGAGGTACAGGTACCTAAGAGCCCAGAAACACTCATCGAGCTGGCCCAGGCCAGAGCTGTCAGTTGACCTGCAGAATAATGAGCTAAATAAATGGCTGTTGTTCTAAGCCTGTAAGTTAAGTTTGGGGCTGGTTTAAAGAAACCTGATATAGTCTTGAAAAGACACTAGCCCATATTATTTCTAAGGTCATTTTGTATCTACACATTTTAATTCATCCTCCAGTTACTAGAAAGGGGGATGAGTTTTTGTTTTATGGTACACTGAATAAGAGGCTCTACAGTTTTCCATTTGCAGGTAGTCCTGAGGACTTAGCATACCTGACACCCCACCAGAGGAGAAACCTACCAAAAAAGACTGAGGTACCTGATAGGCCCCTTTCTGTGCTCAGCCAGGCTCTTAACCTCCATTGCCTCACCCCACGGGGGATCTTAGCAAAGAAAGAAACTTCCTTGCCAGCACTCTCCATACCCCTCCTGTGGAATAAAGGGCACGAGAGGGAGTCATGTGAGACTCACTCTGCTCACCCATGTCTGTCACAGAACCCATACTGGGCTGAGCCCGGTCAGTCAGTGATGTGACCTTACCAACAGCAGGGTCACTGCAAAGCAAGGGCCTAATAGGTAGAGCCCAGAACTCCAGCTTGAGAGTTGGGTCTGGTACAAAGGAAACAAATTACTTAATGAAAGATTCCAGGTCCTTGATCCATCGGATGTGGGCTTTACCTGCCTGACACGAGTATTGGCGTGTTAGCTAACACATTCCACCTGAAAGAGTCATCAGGGAAACCCCAACCCTGGCCTGGCTCTGCCCACAAGAATTCCTGACACACATCCATGGCCGAACAATGGAGCAAAGCTTGCAAACAGAGGAGCTATTTAGACCTTAAACCACTGGTTCCAGACACTTACTGCTAAGATTTTCTTTGCAGATGAAAAGGACTTGCAGAGTACAAGGTACATGAAGAGGAGAATCAGGAAGACTGAGTTCTTCTGGCCTGAGCTCTACCAGCCCTGGCTGTGTGACTGGCCAAGGCAATGTCCTTTTGAGGAACTCTATTTGTTACTGGTAAAATGAGGAAGCTTAACTCTACCATCACTTAGACCCATTGAGAGCTGATAGTATACATTTCAGTGGTCTCGGACTTTTAACTGAGTGTTGGTGAGGGTAGTCTTTCAGGTGGATCTTTGAATAGAGTTAAGCAAGAGATCTGAGATCTGAGGCAGTTGGAAAGGAAGATATTTTCCTAAAAGTGTTAAACTCTAGACATAAGGTAACAGCTGGTACCAACCCTGTGGGCTGGTGTTCATAGGAATATAGGATATTGAACTAAGCAGACCGCGGTCGCCATCTCCAAGAGTTCTGTCTTGCTTCCCAACAGCCACTCTCCTAGTTTCGCACCTATGTCACTGGCCATGTCTCCAACTCCTTCCTCCTCCAACTAACCTGTGAATATAAGGGATCCAATTTGGGCTTTTTTGTCTTTTTCTGTCTGTACTATTTTCCTAGATAAGTGGCTTCAACCTTGGCTGCACACCAGAATCACGTGAGAAGACTCTTAAAAAATCCCCCCTAGCATTTGGCCCATGCCTCAGATCGTTTGCATCACCCCATCTAGGGATGGGACCCAGGCATCAATATTTTAAATAATGCACCCGGTGATTTCAATATGCATCCAAGTTTGAGAAACAATGTCCTAGATCAATGGTTCTCAAAGTGTGGCCTTTGGATCTGCAGCAACAGCATCATTTGGAAACTTGTTAGAAATGTAAATTTTCATCTCCTTCTCCAGACTTACTGAATCGGGAACTCTGGGGTGGGATCCAACAATCTGTAGTTTAACAAGGCCTCCAGGTGATTATGGTGTTCACTCAAGTTTAAGAACCACTATTCTGTATCTAACATAACCTGGGGTTTCTCAATTTTGTCACTCTTGACACTTTGGGCTGGATGATTTTTTTTTGTCAGGGATGTCCTGTGCCTCGAGTCCCAGGCCTCTACCTTCTGGATGCCAGTATCACCCTTCCCCTAGTAGTGACAATCTAAAATATCTCCAGATGTTGCCAAATCCCCTGGGGGAAAATCACCCCCTGTAAACACCACTTTTCTAGGTGAATATTTATGAAATGGTCCTCAAATTTGGCAGCACATTGGCATTACCCGGGGAGCTTTAAAAACTACTGATGCTTAGTACCACCATAGAGATTCTGATTGGATTGGTCTAGGGCATGGCTTGGGTGTCAAAGTTTTTTCAAAGCTCACCACATGAATCAATCCAAGATGCAACTAACACTGAGAACGACCATTCTAGACAATCTCATTTGACTCTCATGGCATTAACTACCATTCACATGGCAATGATTTCTAGACCATTCCTCTGAACTCTGTGTACATATACAACTGCCTGCTTCATAATTCCCCTTGGATGGCTTAAACCATATGAGGCCAATTTTCACAATTTGTGCTTTATACTGAATGTTACACCCATGCCTTGCCTTCCTTTCCATTCCCACTGCCATATCCACAGCCAAGGATCCCCATCACCTTGTTCTTGAAGGTTATCCACACCAGGCTGGCCTCATTAGTTCTGGTTTCTAGTTCTGGTTATCAAGCCTGCCTTCAGCTATCAGCTAATGTCAGTTAACATGTCATATGGCTTTCGTTTGTTTATTCCTCCTTCTGTTACGGCCAGTGAGTCCCCAGAATGTAATTTAATGATTTCCTGAGGACAAATATCTGCATTTATTTTAATGGTTAAAATACATGTGGATGTTATAGCCTCAAAAGAATATGTGTTTATGCTCTGATTCTTTCTCACTATAAAAAAATAGTCAAGCATACTGAGAAGATAAAGTTAATCAAACACTCCTAATTTTATATATTGATGATAGAAAGTAAATAACCCTGTTGTTCACACATTTCCATAGGTTATTATGCCACCTCATATATGCTAATTTCATTGACCATCTTATTTGTCTATTTCCAGGTTGTGCCTGTAGTTTTTCTACTTTCAAACACTTACCTACTCTAATCTAAACTTTGACAGATTTATCACCAATTAAAAAAGAAACTCTTTCATTGATTCCTTAGTTTTCTATGGATAAAGAAACCTAAAAGCCAGAACTCTTGGTAAGTTCTCCTATATGACTTTGGCAATGCTGTTTTCCAGGAGGTAAGTTCAGTGTTATTTCCGACATCGCCAGACTCATCATGGACCCAGTAAACCTGCTCCCTTCTTTGTCTGGAGAACTCCCATGGGCATTCTCACCACTTCCCTTCTCCCAAGGTGCTGTTCCTGCCTAGAACTCCATGTCCTACTTCTGTTCTTGGTCACGGTTCTTCCTTCTCCAATGTGCAGGCATGGTCCTTCTTTCTCCATGGAGTTTCCTTTGACAATTTGCTACCACTCCATATCCTCCTGATTACTTGACTATAGCAGTATTTATCAGTGTACCCTCAAGAAGTTATAAAACCAGCCTCTGTTAACACTGAATCCTTAATATTTCTATCCTTATTTTTTTAACCTCTCAACTACACACTAGGCTCTTGAGGGAAAGCAATATGCCTTGCAAAATTAGTTTCTTTCTTACTGTTAAAACTTTTATTTTTAAATAATTTGACATTTGTAGAAAATTAGCAAAAACATTACAAAAAAATTCCCATAAGCCCTTCAGCCAAATGTATGCATATGTACATAGGTGTGTGTGTCTCCTTCTTTGCATGTGCATGTGTGACTGTATGTGGATAAGGTTTTCTGAACTGTTTGAGAGTAAGTTGCACACACGATGTCTCTTTTACTCCTAAACAGTTCACTGGGTAGTTCCTTCTTTTTACAAGGACTTTCTCTTACATAACAACAGAACAATGATCAAATCAGAATATTGGGAGTGATAAAGATCTATTATCTAATCTGTAAACTTTATTCCAATTTCACCAATTAGCCCACTTATTTTTCTTCATAGCAAAAGAAAGAGAAATCTGGCCCAGGATCCAATCTAGGGTCACTGGATGTGTCTAGTTGCAATACCTCTTTGGTCTCCTTTAACCTGAAACAGTGCTTCACTCCTTCTTGTCTTTTACACCTTGACATTTTTAGAGAGTATAAGCCAGTCATTTTGTAGAATGTCCATCAACTTGAATTTTTCTGAGGTTTCATCATGTTTAAATTCAAGTTATACCTTTTTTTTTTGTCAAGAATATCGCAGAAGTGATGATAAATCCTTCATATCAGAAGATATTTGATTTCCATTTGTCTGTTAGTGGTGGTCACTTGCCTAAGGTGGTATCTGCCAGATGTAGTAAAGATACTACTTTTCCCTTTGTAGTTAAATATCTTATAGGGAGATACTTAGAGACTATGTAAATATCTCTTTTTTCCTTTGAAATAATTTCAGACTTATAGAAAAGTTACAAAAGTCACACAGATTTCAGTATGCCCTGTACCCAGCTTCCCCTTATGTTGATAACTTAACAGAAATATAGTGCAATTATCAAAATCAGGAAATTAACATTAATACAACACTCTTAACTGAACTTAGAAATTCACCATTTCCCCCCACTACTACTCTTTCCTGTTCAGGATCCAATCCAGGACCTCACATTGTTTTTATTTGTTCTGTCTTTTTAATCTCCTCTGATCTATGATTGGTCCTCAGTATTTCCTTGTCTTTCATGACCTTGACACTTTTTTTTTTTTTTTTTTTTTTTTGCGATACGTGGGCCTCTCACTGTTGTGGCCTCTCCTGTTGTGAAGCACAGGCTCCGGACACGCAGGTTCAGTGGCCATGTCTCACGGGCCCAGCCGCTCCACGGCATGTGGGATCTTCCTGGACCGGGGCACGAACCCGTGTCCCCTGCATGGGCAGGCGGACTCTCAACCACTGCGCCACTAGGGAAGCCCCTTGACACTTTTAATAAGTGTTGATTATCTGTGTTTTAGACTCATTCTCAGGTAGTTTGTCTGTTATATTCTCCTGACTAGATTGGGTTATGCATTTGTGGCAATAATGTGGCAGAACTGATGTTGTGTCCTTCTCAGTACATGATATCAGGGGAACATGGTGCTGATATGTCATATTGAAGGTGATTTAACCTTGATCACTCAGTCAAGGTGGTGTCTTATGGATCTCTCTCTGTAAAATTACTATCTTTTCCCATTGTAACTGATCAATATCTTAAGGGAGATACTTGAAGACAATGCAAATATACTGTTCCTTCTCGAAATTCCCCATTGATTTTAGCAAGCATTGGTGGATTTTGCCTGCAACAGTTATTACTGTGGTCTTTGCCTAGAGGTGATTTTGTCTCACATATTGTTTCTCAATAAACTAGTTTTAACATCCATTGGTGATTCTTGACTGGAACAATGATTACTGTGGTGATGGTCAAATGGTGATATACAGAATCCCCAATATTGTTTCTTAATGATGAACATGACTTTCTCAGGAACATAAACTAAAACTGGGAAATTCCTATTGCCAGCTGTGAACCTACTAATTCTACTTTGTGCTGTCCTAACACTAGACTCTAATTTCTAGATGGTCATTGAAACCAGGGCTGCTTTGGGAAGAACTGTAACCTCAGAGGAATTATTAAGAGAATTCTATGGGGCTATACCACATCTTTGTAATTTAGGAAGTGGTTTTCATCTTAATTGGGTACTTGGCATAATAGCAGTAATCAGTGACATTTGTTTAGCACCTTATAATTTTGAAAGCAGTACTTAAAACACTTTGAAATAAATTATTTGGTATGTCCACAGGCCAGATTTCACCTACTGGCACTGGCAAATATCTTTTAATAGACAATTTTTTCTATTTTCTAGATCTTCTTTTTTTGGGGGAGGAGTGGTCTGAGTAAGGGACACCAGCTCGCTATAACAAACATTGCCAACACCCCAATCTCAGCAGCTTAACACAATACAAATTTAGTTTTTGTTTATAGAAAGTACAATGTAGATTTTCCTGGCCAGTATAAGGCTCGTTCAGGGACACAGGCTTCATCTCTCCTAGGGTCTCTTAGAGTCTCTGTTTTTTTTTTTTTGTTTTTTTTTTTTTTTTGCTGTGTGCGCATAGCACATGGGATCTTAGTTCCCTGACCAGGGATCAAACCCATGTCCCCTGTAGTGGAAGCACAGAGTCTTAACCACTGGACCACCAGGGAAGTCCTCATTTCTTTTGTTTAAGATTCTCTGCATTTGGATGCCAGAAGTGAGAAGAGGAAATTTGGAGAATTCCTTGGGTGGTTCTCGTGGCCAGGCTGGGAATGACATATCACACCTCTAATTGCTTTCCACTGGCTAGAACTTGGTCATATGGTCATTTATACAGCAGGGGAGGTGGGGAAGTGTAGATTGTCTGTATGCCAATGGAGGTACGGGAAATGATTTTGTTGAAGCTAGCAGTTTCTGTCACAGTGTTGATTCTGGGAGGTTATCACATGGCATTATGAAGCTCACAGCTCAGCTCAGAGGTGATTCATCGAAATGTGTTGTGTTGAATGTGTCCGTTGTACAGGGGCCTCCGCCTAAATGATAGAAAGAAGGTTTCCTGACTTTTTAATTCCAGTTGTCTTTGCAGCAACAGTTTTATTTTCCCTAATAGCCCTGCTCCCCTTGGATACCTTGTCTCTATGAACTTTTCACTCCAATAAGCTACGGAATCAACCGTCCCTCCACTTAAGCAGTATACCCACACATTCAGCAAAGAGTCATTGATTACTATGGAGCCCCAAGCCAGCAGAGAATAATCCAGAAGAGCTGAAGGAATCAGACACATTCCTAAGGTAGAACTGTAGAGCCAACAGAAGCAGTAGGGTGAGGGCCTTTGGGGGAGAAGCCTCTCTTTTGCCCAATTTCTACCAGGAAAAAATGCCAAAGTCAAAACACTCTGAATCCCAGCATTTGATGGAGACAAAGTGAATTTTTAAATGATTATTTTTAAAAGCTCATTAGCAACAGCATGACAAATTTATCCCTTGTTAGCCAGAACAGAATGGCAATCTCTTTGAATTTGTATTTTCTTCAAGTTAAATATCCCCACCACCACCCACATAGTCCAGAAATACTGATCACCTCTATCACATATTGAAAGTGGCCAAAACTTCTCACTACTCAGAGAAACCGATTGAAGGGAGGGGTGATGCATTTTGTATAACTCTTGATGGTTCATCGTAAAGGAGTGGGGTTCTCCCTGGGAATCGCAAAAGACTTCACTTTGAGAACAGTTTAAGAAAATGAATAAATCTAGCTTTGTAAGGAGTGTTCTTTATCAGAAAAGAGTCATTCCAAATCCCGTATCCTTGGTAGAATTAGCTGTTTGTGAGTCAGAAGGATGTTAAGGTGATGTGACAGAGAAAGTGTTTTCAGCTGAACATAATTCCCTATGATTGATCCTGGCTGCAAAGTTTTCTGACAGCAGAAAGTTATGGCAAAGTTGGTACTGCCACCTCCGCTGTCTGGACAGGCAGATACACACTGAGACACCATGCTTTTCTCTTGTGAGGCACACAGCGTCATCGTATTATTAAGAAGAAGAAAGCAGGGCCTCCCTTTTTGTCTAATCTACATCCAGTTCTGTAATTGATGTGAAGCATGAGGTTTACACTGGGGTCAACTGACACATGACCTCCTAGCTTCTCATGCCATCAAACTGCCCTTTCTCATTATTATTATTTATTGTTCCTTGAACTCAGCAAGCAAAAGTGGCTCATACAATAACTCTGGCAGTGCCAAAGCAAATAGACGTACTCCTGCCCCGAGCTGCTTAGGGTTTGGTGACACAAATAATACTGTGCAAACGAAAAATGCAGAACAAATGGAGAATGGAAAGTATATGTTTCCCCTTTGTCCCATTTCTTATGCCATTATCTCCACTGTCTTGGACTCAATGAAGGAAAGAATACTGGAAATTTATATCTCTGTTTCTGAATAATTGTTTGAAAAACAGTGAGAAGATTTAGAGAGTTCAATAAGTCTTGTGAAAAAGCATTTGAAAAATTCCACAGATTTAGAAATTTTACTCCTTGGCAGGAAAATAATTCAACATAATTAGGGGGATAGTTCTTGAAACGAGAATATTACTGTCTACTATTGTTAAATCTAAACGTAAGTATAATCTGTTTTCCTGCCTTCCTTTTTTTAAAAAAATTACCTGCTACGCTAGCCTCCACTCCCATCTACTTTTAAAATATTTTATGTCCATCCCTTTGCCCACTTGGTGGGCATTTACTGTTGTTTTTCTGTCCAGTGTCTCTTCTCCCTTCTGGTATTTGCATGTTTCTTGAAGACCTTTCTTCTCCACAATCAGGTCCTGTGGGTTAAGCAGAACTGACTCCACCCCAGTATCCCAGGGTGTTCACATGACCCAGGCTCATGGGGGGAGGGTGATCATGTGACCCACATCTATCCAATCCAAGTACATCCCAGCACTTTTGGGGGTGCAGAGAGAGGAATAGGAGTGAGGTGGTAGAGAAAGGTCTTATCTGCTGGCATTACTGAGAGGGTGAGAAAATGTTCTGGAACCATCAAGCACCATTTTGCCATCTTGGGTTGTGGTGGAAGAGTCAGTTCGGAAGGGAGTCCACCAAGAAGGGCTATGATTTCAGAATGTTCTGTGGCCATCACTTGAGTTCCTAGATGTACTAGTTTCTGAAACCAGTCATTGCTATTGAGTCAATACAAATTTTTATTTCTTTTAAATGCCAGTTGAGTTGGATTCGCTGTCAGCTTGCCAGAAGGGTTTGGAAGAACTCATCACCCTCAGAAACACTCCAGGATCTTCATTTGTGAGAAGATCATAAACTAGAATCACAGTAGTGCTTCCTATATAACTTTATTTCTCCTATCATTACTAAGTTTTTAGGTATCTTCCTTGGTATTTTCATGCAAAGTAAACGCTGCATAAATGTCTCAATGCATTATTGTCCACATTCTGAACATAGAAGAGCTTGTCAGCTATACTTTAGGTTATTAACTCACCATTGTTAGGGCTACGGGTTAAACTGTGTATGTCGGCGAAGTCTTTCCCTCATGACCGTGCTTTGGCTGAATCCCATCTCCAGAGAGAGGAAATGTTTCTGTCACTCTCCCTCTTCCTGAGGAAGCATGTCTCCAGTCTTGCAAAGTCATCACGCCTGAAAAAACCACCACCAGGCTGTGATAACACACAGATCCCTCCCATGTTGCTAATTATGTTGCCCCCCCCCTTAAAACCACTCACCTCTGCAGTGTCCCCACCACTGAGTAATTGGCTTTTCCTAGAACAAACACACACAGTATGTGCTCTAAGGGCAAAATCAGGCAAACTTCAGGAAAAAAAAGAGAGGTACTGATTTATGTTCTATTATTTATAACATGAAAGCTTTTATTACTTCTTGCTTTGTTTCTCCTTGGTTTGACTCACTTTCCGAGGTGATGGGGCATGGGGGTCCTATAGTCTTATCCTGAATCCTGACTTCTCTGTTCATCAAGTGTATAATCTTGGGCAAATAACTTAAACTTTATGCTGCCTGTTCTCCTATTTGTTTAAAAAAAAAAGAGGATTAACAATACGTTCTTTGTGATAATGTTGTCAGAATTAAATAAGATAATACACACAAAATATTTAGGACAGTGCCTTGTATGCAGTAGGCACTAAAATTAAGGTGAGCTGCTGTTAGTGGCTGGATAGTTTCTCTCTATCCTCCTGCCCTTGTAACTGCTTTGCTCACTGTCTCAGGCTAGACTTGTCACCTTCTTTGCTCACTAGAATAAGCAACTCCTTATAGAGTATGATTCGAGGTACCTCGGAAAGGTTTTCCTTGCACTAAAGTATTTATCTTTTTGCCTCTGCTGAAATTCCCCTTATAAGCTTATTCTGTGTTGAATGTTGAAAGCCTCTATTAAAATATAATGGATAAAGAAGACGTGGTACATATGTACAATGGAATATTACTCAGCCATTAAAAGGAATGAAACTGAGGTATTTGTAGTGAGGTGGATGGACCTAGAGACTGTCACACAAAGTGAAGTAAGTCAGAAAGAGAAAAACAAATACCATATGCTAACACATATATATGGAATCTAAAAAAAAAATGGTCATGAAGAACCTAGGGGCAAGACGGGGATACAGATGCAGACCTACTAGAGAATGGACTTGAGGTTACGGGGAGGGGGAAGTATAAGCTGGGACAAAGAGAGAGAGTGGCATGGACATATATACACTACCAAACGTAAAATAGATAGCTAGTGGGAAGCAGCCGCATAGCACAGGGAGATCAGCTCAGTGCTTTGTGACCACGTAGAGGGGTGGGATAGGGAGGGTGGGAGGGAGGGAGATGCAAGAGGGAAGAGATATGGGGACATATGTATATGTATAACTGATTCACTTTGTTATAAAGCAGAAACTAACACACCATTGTAAGCAATTATACTCCAATAAAGATGTTAAAAAAAAAAAAGGAACGAAATTGGGTCATTTGTAGAGATGTGAATGGACCTAGAATCTGTCATACAGAGTGAAGTAAGTCAGAAAGAGAAAAACAAATATCGTATGTTAATGCATATATGTGGAATCTACAAAAATGGTACAGATGAACCTATTTCCAGGGCAGGAATAGAGACGCAGATGTAGGGAATGGACATATGGACACAGAGGGGGAAGGGGAGGGTGAGATGAATTGAGAGATTAGGATTGACATACATACACTACCATGTATAAAATAGGTAGCTAGTGGGAATCTAGTGTATAACACAGGGAGCTCAGCTCAGTGCTCTGTGATGACTTAGATGGGTGGGATAGGGGGGTGGTGAGAGGGAGAGAGGTCCAAGATGGAGGGGATATATGTATACATAGAGTTGATTCACTTTGTTATACAGCAGAAACTAACACAACCTTGTAAAGCAATTTACTCCAATTAAAAATATATATATATAACAGCTCCAGTCCTTACATACGTTTAATTTATCTACTGATTCATAGCAGAGGTCAGATTCTGGGGGCATGAGAAGCAGGATGAGTCGGTGGAAGAAAGGCCAAGACAGTGCTGTATTTTGCCTCTGATTTCAGAGCTTTGGGAGAGATAAGAAAGGGGTGATAAAAGAAGGAGAGGATCCTGCCTGACCAACCAGACTGCCAGAGCCAAGCAGTGAACAGCGGGTACAAGATGTCAAGGTGAGGGCTCCACCACCTCTTCACAGGATGCTGTGGTGGGAATCTCATGGCTGACACCTAAGCTAGATGGCATAATGCTACTCCAGGCAGCAGTCAGAGGTTGGTCACAACAGAAACTGGTCCACTTTGAAATCAGAGGGATTTAAAACAGGGAACTGGACACACAGTTGATGGAAGGTCTGAGATGCCAAATAGAGGCTGCTGAAGAAATGGGGAGACTAGGAAAACCAGTAAATCATTAAAACCCCTGGGGCTAGAAGTACAGGAGAGGCGGGTAATGGCCCTAAAACTGGGGGTTGAGGCCACGAGCAAAAGCTGGAACCTCTCTGGCAGGATCCAAAGCCACGGAGAAGACCCAGAGATACTGCCTATAGAAGAGAAGGAGGGGAAACAGCCTAGCCTCTCCCTTTCTTCTGCCCTCTGACCTCCTGCAGGGTCTCCCTGTGGGTGAACCTGGCTGGAAGAGAGCTGGTTACAAGAGCCTGAAAAACAGAGCCTGCAGGACACTTTCCCATGGTATGTAGGGCAGCCTGGGAGATGGGGCTAAGGATCATCTAAAAACAATCAAATAATGGGCATGGTGCTGAGAGGGAGAAGGAAAACTACTTTCCTATGGT
Source organism: Hyperoodon ampullatus (assembly GCF_949752795.1). Lineage (NCBI taxonomy): Eukaryota > Metazoa > Chordata > Mammalia > Artiodactyla > Ziphiidae > Hyperoodon > Hyperoodon ampullatus. The sequence goes on along the minus strand of NC_136927.1, from coordinate 11,230,722 downwards.
CAGACAAGAAGGTGACTGAGGGACATGAGCTGTCAAATGTCTTCTTTATGTTTCCCATGCGTGTCAGTGATTTTGGCTTGGTTTTTAGATCTGGGCTTAGATGTAGACTATTCTACACTTTAATTTTTCTCAAAGGGGAGTCTGTGGAGTTTGCATTAGAAACAGCTGTACTTTTAATTCAACATGCTAATTCCTAGGCCTCACACCAGCTTTTTAAAATGCATTTCCCTTATTGTGAGGCCCACTGTTTTACCCACTTCTCTCTATGTTGTTTCTGAGGTTTGTGTTTATTAAAACTTTTGAATTTAAAATTAGGACAGCCACTCCCTGGATGAGCGTTGCTTTGCTTCTTTTCCCTCCTGGGTGATGGCGATGCTGTCCTTAGGAAGTTCTAGTCTACAGGCCTGTTCAATACCCACCCAAGAGTTCTGCCCAGGACTTAGATCTCAGATGAGAAATGTCTCTTGTCCAAAGATTGATGGTTTAACTTGAGAGAAGGGCAACAAATTCTCAAGCATCTTAACAAATCTCCCATCCCAGGCACAGCATTGCATAATTGAAAAAGTTAGAAATAGAAACCAGAGGAATTCCTTGGTACAAGAGGTCAGGGAGATAGACTGCCCAGCAGGACTGCAGAGCAAGCTGCTCACTAGCCCCGGGAAGCCATTTCGGGCATTGGAAGCCAATTTCTTTGCATTTCCTGCAGCGTTGCTCTAACTGGTTGGTTTCCATTGCTGTAACTGGTGTTGTGTTGGTGCACGTTAATGAACATAGGCCTGAACATAGATGCTCGTGTTAAGTATTTTTTGGTACACCAGCTAAGACTTTCATCCTCTTTGACCCTGCTTTCTGTCTTCAAAATGAGGATAGTTACTGTGTTTCCTTTATAGTGTAGTTGGGAGATCACCTATATTAATTGAAGAAGGATTTATTTATTGGGTGCCTCCATGTACTAGGTCTCATGTTAGAAATATAAAGACAGGATTCTTGCCTTTAAGGCCATCAGAGCCTCTAAAAAGAGAATCTGTGTGTGAAAGCAGTCTACCTTCTGATGCTCTATTGAGTTGGAAGCTATTATTTAAAGTGCTACAATAAAATCAGTTGCTACAGCTGTAGTTAAGATGGGATCTGAAGGACAGACTTGGAAAGTCACCTTCTTTTTTTTTTTTTTTGCGGTACGCAGGCCTCTCACTCTTGTGGCCTCTGCCGTTGTGGAGCACAGTCCGGATGCGCAGGCTCAGTGGCCATGGCTCACGGGCCCAGCTGCTCCGTGGCATGTGGGATCTTCCCAGACCGGGGCACGAGCCCATGTCCCCTGCATTGGCAGGCGGACTCCCAACCACTGTGCCACCAGGGAAGCCCCAGAAAGTCACCTTCTTAAACCTCAGGACCTCCAGAGAAGAATCATCAATGCCTGGGGTGCTATTGGCAGGTCTAAGTCCTCACTCAGGGGAAGAAAAAGAAAGAGTAAGTAAGAGAGGGATGATTAAAAGACAGGAAAATCAAAAAGACTGGAATGAAAAGTTAAGAAGAACAATGCATAGCTGCTAATGTCTGCCTGCAACTACCCCTTAAGTTACCACCCTGCCAAACGATTCTGTCCTGGTTTTCTCTTTATAAAGCATTTACAAACAGGGATAATGTAAATGTGAGCAAAAATCTGTTTTCAAGAGAAAACAGAAACTTGCCTTTCATGTTTTAAGATTCATTTCTTCTTCCTTATAAATTATCGCACACATTTTGTTTCTTTTGTTTCGTTGTATTCTACTTCTGAGGGTAATGGGAACCTTTCTTTTATCCTTTCAATTGGGGTTGACGTGCACTGTGCTTTGCTTTGAATATTTACCTAATGTTTTTTTTATTTTAACGCAGTTATTTACAAACTTTAGCTGTATCAGAATCACTTGGAGGGCTTCTTAAAACATATAATAGATGTCTGTCTGAACTGCACATCTAGAGTTTCTGATTTTGTTTCTGGTCTGTGGGGTGGAGCCCAAGAACTGCAGTTTAACAAATTCCCAGGTGATGGTGATGCTGCTGGTTGGGGTGGGAAGCACCCCTTTAACATTTCAATAACGTTATTGAATATTGCCTCTGTTTTCCTGAGTTTGGGGGTCTCTCTTCTTCCTATAGAATGTGTTCATTGTAGAATATTATGATAGAATCTGAGATGTTAAATCTACGGGCTTTTGTGCCATTCTTGTGCTGAATGTTTATATCCCAAATATTTGGAGATCCCTCTGAATGAATGATTCTGTATGCATGTGGGCAAAGCTTTGCTTTGGTAAAAAGAGAAGATACGCTTCCACGTATCCAACTTCTCAGTTCTAAAATAGAACATGACAGCATGGCAAAGACAGGTGGACTCAATCCAGTCCCAGAAATATTGTGAAGAATCATCTCCGGTGTTCAAGAGTGACCCCAACAGTTTTGATATTATTCCCACTTTTGTTCATATGAGAAGGTCTGGCAAGAGAAGGAGAATTCAATGGTAGGTCATTGGTTGTGGGCTTTGGACCAAGTTAAGTCACTCTTGAGCTGTGCTGCTGGCCAAGTCCATGGCCCTGCTTCCCCAGTGGTAAAATGGGAAAAACAACCGTTTCTAGACTCATGGAGTTGCTGGGAGGCTCAAGGGCTGCCAAGCGTGGAAAGTGCTCATGGATCCTCGGCTGCTTCTCATTAGGACCTGGTTTGCTTTCTTTTCCCGCTGTGCAACTCTGGCTGAGGATGTTGCTTTCTGGTCTAAGCTTTGGAGGTGGTGACAGATTGCTGTGCCACATTGAATGGAAAATGCCCTGCCCGGGGGATCTTTGTAAGATAAGGAATCATCACATTATAAGGAAAATTTCCCCACAACCCTTGAAATAGTGTCAAAGCTGCTATTTTCATGAGTTTGGCTGACAAGCATGGTGGGTGAGCTGTCAAAATCCTCAACCTCAAGGGCAGAAATTTCTTGATTTTGATGGAGAAGCAGATCTGAGGAAAAGAAAGAAATAGAATCAGGTTTTCTCTACTGCTCTGTAGGGTCTTCAGCAGTCGTTTTCTCATCAGTGTTAGATTAGATGGACTCAGAGTTACCAAAGGGGAATTATAGTAGATTATGCTGAATTAGATGCATCCTGGTATCAGAAAGCAATTTTTAAAAATATAATCATTTTATTAAAGCATAAGACACATACAGAAAAATACACACAGCATGAATATAGAGTTTGATGATTTTTTTTTTAATGAAACACACTCATGCAACCAACAGTCAGTTCAGGAAGCAACATCACCAGGACCCCAGACCTTCTTTATGTTCCTCTCCAGTCACTACTATCCCTCCCCTCAAAGCTAAGCACTATCCTGCCTTCTAGCACCCAGACTAATTGTGTCTGTGTTTTTTATTTGACATAAGTGGATATAGTCTTTTGTGTCTGGTTTCACTCACTTAACATGTTTGTGATGTTGTGTGTGTGGTTTGAAATTTATCCATTCTAAGTGCTCTATAGTATTCTATTGTGTAAACTAGCCACAGTTTATTAATTCAAATATCATGGAGATTTTGTTTATTCTTAGTTTTGGTTATTATGAATATCACCACACAAGCATGTGGTGAATATATACACGAGTGTTGTCGGAGTATAACTGTTGTGTTTTCAGGTGAACATGAATTCGCCTTTAGCAAACACTGTCAAACAGTTTTCCAAAGTGGTTGTACCATTGACATGCTAACCAGCAGTACATGAGAGTTCCAGTTCCTCCACATCCTTGCCAAAACTTAATTTAGATTGTGGTTTTATTTCAGCCATTGATGTGCATGCCAAAAAAACCAAACCAAACAAACAAAACAGAAAAACAGCAACATGAAAATCAGTTCAGAATTCCCCCTGCTCCAATACTGGTGTTTCAGTGTTTATTAAGGAAAGTATTATTTTATGGAGGTAATCTCTACATGATGGCTAGTTTAACCTCTCAAAGGATTCGAGTCAATTTATATTAACTCCATGGGAAGCTGCATCTGGGTGAAGATTGAATATTTCAGTACAGGAAATGTTCTAGGTTTGTCATTGCTACACATCATAAAATTCTTTTTCAGGGCAGATCAACCTGGAAATTCTTCTTTACCTACTCAGATCAAAGAGTATAAATCTCTTCAATTCCCAGAATGGAGAATGTGTGCATAAATTTTAGAGAGAGAAAGAGCCCAAGACCCACAGAGACCATAGAACAGAGTCTATAACATTGCAGTGTCAGAGGTGACATTCCCTGATATGTAGTGCTAGTGGATGGAAATTTATAATGAATATTGGAAGAATTAAAACCTTAAATTATAGAATTGACTTCATATACAAAGAGCAGTCGCAAGAACTCTGGATATTCAATTAATGGTTGTGTGTGTGTGTACATAAAGCATGAACTTTGAGAATTGCAGAGAGCTATTTCTCTGCAATCAGTATTAAACATCAAATACAAAGAACTGATCATTCTAGTGAAACAGATGTGGGAGAAACATAATAAACAAATCAAAAGATGATAAAGAAAACAGTATTCAAACTGTCCCAAGACTGAGAGTTTTGTCTTAGGTAGAGCTGACTAAAGATTTCAGGAATTCTCCATTGAGGTATTGGATAGTAAATCCAAGTTGTAGTTAATTTTATTTTTATCACATTATATTACAATTAATTTTCAATTTCCTGAAGCCTCATTTGCCTGTGGGAACTAAGGAAATAACAACTCAATCTCACTGTCACTGTATCAGTTATCTATTGCCACAGTAATGCTGTGTAACAATCACAAAGCCCAGTCACGTGCCGCAATAAACATTTAGTTAGCTTACAAGTTTGTGGGGTTCAGATGATCTGCACTAGACTTGGCAGATTATGGCTGGACTGGTTCATGTGTCTGTGGTCCTATTTGGCTTAGCTTGGTGACTCTGGTGATTTTGGCTGGACTTGGGCCCATGTACAAGGGTTGGCGCATCTAGCTGAGATGACTGAGAGCAACTTGGCTCCACCCAAAACTCAGTGGAATACAATAAAAAGCATTTATTTAGTTCACAAAGCTGTGGGTCACCAGGGTGGTTCTTCTGCCACAAACTTAGTGGCTTAAAACAATACACACTTATTATCTCACAGCTTCTGTGGGTTATGAATCTGAGTATGGCTTAGCCAGGTTCTTTGCTTTAGGGTCTCACCAGCTGCAGTCACAATGCTGGCTAGGCTGTGCTTTCATCTGGAGGTTTGATTGGGGAAGAGTATACTTTAAACTCACTCAGTTCATTGGCAGAATTCACTTCCTTACAGCTGTAGCAGTGAGGCCCTCAGTTCCTAAAGACCTCCCCCTTTTTTTTTGCCTGCCACGTGAGCCTCTCCACATTGCACACATTTCTGCTTCCTTCTTCAAGGCCAGCAGGAGGGCAAGAGTGACTCTACTGAGATGGAGTCTTGTATGACTAATACAGTCATGTGAGTGACATTCCATCTTCTCTACCATACTCTGTTGGTTAGAAACGAGTCACAAGTCCACTCACACTCAAGGGAAGGGGATTCATAAAGCTATGAACTCCAGAAATTGGGAATCACTGGTTGTCACCCTAGAGTCCATCTACCTCAGCTGGCCTTGCTCATGTGTCTTGAGATCAGTTGACTCTCAGCAGATCTAGGGTGGCACGTTCACCTGGCAAAGGTAGAGATGCAAGAGTAGGAGTGGAAATGCATAAGTGATTTTTTCAGCCCTCTGCTTGCATACTGTCTGCTAACAACAAATTGCAACTAACTTGCATCCCATTTGCCCAAGTCACAAGGCTCAGAGGGAGAGTGAGAAGACAGTACAAGGTTACCTGGTAAAGGATGTGGATACAGGAAGGGTAGAGAACTGGAGTCATAGACACTGCTCTCACCTTCATCTGCATAATCCAAGAATTCAGCCCTATGGAAATCCCATCCCTCTCTTCCTCGGGCCTGTATTTCAGGAAGATCCTAGTGTTCTGTTTAGTGTCTCACAAAACGCTCAAAATCCTGGTAGTTTCTCCTGCTCTGGCAAACCCTCTAGACCCTCTGCTGCCTGCAGACTCCCACACAGACTGGAACTTACAAGACCCCCCTGTTATCACTGTTTGTGAGAACACTTAACATTTCAGCAGATGTGCTTTCTCCTAAACTCCTTAAACTAAATAACCTTTCTGTTTCCTACCAGAGGAAGGGGGACTATGGTTATTACCCACTCTGTAATTCTGTTCCTTGTCTCAGAGGATCATTCATGAAATCAGTTTCTACCCACTGTCCCTGTCTTTACAGGGATAAGGCCAAACTCATGGTATCCTCCACATGCACCCCCCCGCATGTTCAGGTAGCTGTAGAACTAACCATCTCTGTACTCTTCTCTGATTTAAAGGATGCTCCAGGGCTTGTTATAGGCAGGTGCTTCTCAACACTGGTTGCATATTAGAGTCACCCAAGGAGCTTTTAAAAATTCCACTGCTTGAGACACACCCAAGAACAATCTCTAGGAATTGGTTCCAGACATTGGCATTTTTAAAGTGCCCCCAGATGATTCTGGCATGTAGCCAAGATTGAGAACTCCTATTATAGACAGACATGTAGATCAAGGTGTCTCAAGTAATAATTGCACTTAAGATTCTGGAACATAGAGTAGGTAGAAAAGTTTATTCCTATTTGACTGTAGTAAAATACATTATCTCTTTCAAAGGATTTTTTTCATGAGAAGTTTCTCTCTGCCTCTATATTTAGATGGAAACACATTTGCTTTGAAATGTCCTCTCATCTAGCGCCCTGGCACCATAGATGAGAAAAACAAAAGCCCAGAGAGATGTATTCACTTGCCCAAGATCATATGACTAATTAAAGCACAGCTAGGACTGGGTCATGAATTTTCTGTCTTTTCCTCTCTTCTACATCAATCTATTTCTAAAAGATGGACTTAAAAGTTTTGGGAGTGACAAGTTGGATTCTATAATCTTCTCAATATACATAAAACTACCCATGATTTCTGTCATTGACCAAACATAGAAGCAGGTGCTTCAAAAGTTATGGAAACTGCTAGAAAAACAAATTATATGGACCTTTCTGGAGTGAAACTCTAAAGTCCATCTAATGCCCTTGTCCCCAAAGCTGTCTTTCAGATCATTCTGAAGATTAAACATCAAGTTTTAAAGAGTACACTGGAGTGTCTCAGTGTGCTATTAATTATTGAAAACTTGGTTGTCTTTATTCTAATTTAGACACACAGCTGCTTTGGGGACACAAAGGAAGAAAGAGGGTATTATATGAAATCTGCCTGTTTATTCAATGCCTTTAAAGATAGTTTCTTCAAATAGCCTATGGATATACATTTAATATCTATACTTAAAGTTGCTAAGTTTTGAGAAAAGGAAAAATTCAGGTCTGCACTACATACTTACTGTTCCCCGTGCTAGGGGGAACACAGGAGAGTAAATCCTGCAGCTGTGGATCTTAAAGTGTAATGGGCACCAGAGTCACTCGTGAGGAAGTGGGAAAAGAGAGACTTCTGGCCCAGTGCTCAGAGTTTTGGATCAGTAGGCCTACCGTTGTGTAATAACCAGCACTTGTATTTTCTGTGTTCTGATGCTTTGACCTCTGGAGTTTTGCTGACCCCGAGGGACCTCTCTGTGCTGGCCAATTCCTAGAGACAGTAAACAACGTGCCCTTGAGCATGCCTTTCAAATGCAGACCTCTAAAGCCAGGACCCATGCCCCAATCACCTTATTTATCAAGCTTTCTCACTCTGGGCCACCACCCACCAGCCCTCGTTATCCCAGGGTCAGATACCAGACCACTGGGCACAGTTCCTATGACCCAGAGCCTGCTGAACTTATTCAAACTAGTTAATCCTAAATCCGTATACCTGTCTCTTCTGTTCCTTCCCGCAGAAACCACAAGAAAGGACCTGTTCCCCCTCCCCATCTCCTGAACGACCCTGGTATTCCCCATGGCATGGACTGCCCCTGCCTCTTAGTATCTGTGAGTATAACAAAGTACCTTTTTAATGCCAATGACCTCCTGATCTATTGACCTTACCCTACCTCAATAGTAATCAAATCTGTATTAAAACACGTGGGATATAAGAATTTGCATTTCTACCATGTTTTCAGGTGACACTCCTGATGCTCGTCTTGGGGACACATGTTGAGAACCACTTTCCTGAAATATTTGAAAGCTGCCATGTTATGTCTGTCGGTGGGGGAGGGAAAGTCAGGAGCAGCAGCTGATGGAGGGGTCCTGTGGTAACAGAGAGAGAGTGAAGGTTTTTGTAAAAGCTCTTTCACCCACTTAACCATCACACTCCTGCGCTCAGTAAAGCATTTCACCCTCTAGCTGAGTCCTCATATGAGAGCTGCGTTAATAACCCTCTATCCCAATGCTGTGATCTTTGCTGAGTTACCTGTGGGAGCATGAGAATACAGAAAGGGGATGAAAAGCATTGGTTTTAAGTCCAGCTGGGGGTCTGATGCTGAGTTGCAGGACCTTGGAAAATTCACTTCATATCCCTGAGCCCAAGTTCCTTCTGCTGTAACTTGGTGACAATAATACCTACCTCATAGGGGTAATATTAGGATTAAAAGAGTTAAATGCCAAGAAAGTGCTTAGTCCAGCCCTTGGCGTATAGTTGGATTTCATAATACAAGTTATTGTTATTGAAGTTATTTTGGGGATAAAACACAGGATGGTAATCAATTGCATTGTCTTCCCCTTTATATAATTTTATGTCTGGCGTTATGAGTTAAGAACAATGGTGTATGGTCAAAGGGATCTAAAAATAAGATTCCACTACATTTGTTGTTCCACAAAGCAGAAAACCAGAATCCCCAGATGAAACTCCCCAAGACTGTTCTCTAAGTGATAAAACTACAAGTGTTGCAATCTTCTCCCAGGATTTTATGCTAGAAGAAAGTTGTGTTGTCCAGGATATGCTTCGGTTTTAGTCCTTCTTTGGCAAGGCCAGTGGTACAACGGTGCATGGTGTCATTTCTCCATATGTGGCCACATGGTCAGAGCAGTGGCTGTGCAAGAATGGCCCCTTCCAACCCAACGTGTCTGCTGTACGCATCACTTCTGAGTCAGCCACTTCCCGTCACGGATGAGCTTTCACCAGTAAGCGCTTTGAGGTGCTTCAGTAGAAAGGCGGAAATCACTATTTCTTCTTCTCTGTTCATCACCAACATACATGACAGACACATTCTGATTATAGGATCCTTTTCATTGTGAGGACCAAATTAGTAGAAAAAAAATTTAATTCCCGGATATCCAGCTGAGTCAAGATTCAATTTAGTCCTTTTGCTTTTATGGTGTGTCTTTTGCAATAAAGCACAAGGCACATCTGATATTCTCTGTGGGCTATAATCACTGACAATTTGGCTCAGGACAAAGATTACCTATTTTAGTAGGAGAAAAAGGATGCTGAAGAATATTTTAACAAAGTTGATCAAGTGTGCTGAACAAGCAGTTTTTGGGTAACTGGATGATGTGGAGATTTCTACACTGAATGGGTTCATGGCATGAGTGTAACTGATGTTTCCCAAAATTTAAAGCAGTGGTGTTTTTTGTTGTTGTTGTTGTTGTTGTTTTAATGTGTCTAATAACACACCTGAAGGTCATAACCAGCATTTAAAGTTAAATAGAACAAAATTATCACAGTACACCACCCTTGGTAAGGGTAAGTATACATAGGTATGTGTGTGTGTGTGTGTGTGTGTGTGTGTGTGTGTGTGTAGTTTGCAACATACAGCTCACTTCTTCAGTGGATCATGGCTGAAAAATAAGTTTGAAAAACACTGCCTTCGTTATTTCTTGAAATGGTTTATTTGGGATACTGACAAAACTAAATAACTTTAGATCCCATGGTAAGATTTCTTTTCAACCTCTTTCATTTCTTCTGATTAGGTAGAAAATCTCCATTTGCTGCTAACACATCCCCATCAGCTCTCTAACTTTTGTGGGTCTCCCTTTGAAAGGAGGAAAAGCAGGCCTCAGACTCAGAGTCTTGGATAGGAAGGACTTCTGTTTAGGGTATAAATATAAGTGCTGCTGATTTTCTGTTAAGTTCCATTGGAGCTTCTTACATACTACTCGTACCCCATGGAATCATGGTTTCCATTTCTACTTCCATGTTGTTCCACAAGGATTTACTGTTTGTTTGTTTATTTTCAGTGACTTGATTTAAGCAAAAAATAGTTGTGAAGAAAATATTAAGTAGTACACTGTGGCAAACAATGCTGTAGGGGGTCTGGACTGGCCAGGGAGATTAGAAACCAGCACCCTTGGTGCCTTTGGCTATGTCTCTCTCTCTAGAATTCAGAGCTGTCTGGTGGACTCCCCTGTGGCCAGCACGACTGGCACCCTCTTCATGATTGAAGCAGATTAGACTGATTGACATTGGAGTTCCCAGACTTTCCAGGGGGTGCAGGTAATAGCTGCATTTCCTCCACAAAATAAGGAAAACACAGGCAGGTATGTCCCAGGAAGTCCTGAGTGCTGGCTTCCCACTGCTAGTATCCTATCATTGTACTACCATTTTCACCAGAGACAATATCTTGGGTCTTGGCACCATGTACTTTTTCTTTGCTGGGCCACACCATCTTGATTTTCTTTCTTTCTTTTATTTATTTATTTTCTTATACCTAAGCATTGCCTCAGAAGGGAAAAAACACCAACAGGATGGGAAACTCAAATGGGTTGATGATACAGAGCTCACTGGGGACAGATAACCAAGCTCACATGCCCAGGTTCAGTGGCCACTCCAAGATCTAGCTGTACCTCCTGGCTGGGCCTCTGTGGAAAATTTCCCTTTGTGTACAGGGAAACCTGAGAAAACCAAGCGTGGTCTGAGGTCTGAAGTCCAACTGGCCCCGCTCTCCTTTCTCTGATGGAAGAGCCTAAAAATAAAACAGAGGCAACAAGTGTTAACACAGGCATCGTTTCTTTTCCCTGGTACAGATAACACCCCTTTTAGTGCAACAGTAAGTAGGGCAGCAGGTAAATTGAGAGTCGCCTTTGTCCCGTCCTAGACGTGCCTGTATCGACACCAGGGCAAATTTTCTCTTTCCTTCAATTAGCTTGGCACCGTCATTATCATGATGCTTCCCCTCCATGCCCCTGGAGAGCTGCTAAAATGCCATCTGCATCCTCAGTCAACTGGCCACTTCAACGTGGGACCTACAGCGGTGACGCCACGCCTTCCCCCACAGGCACGAGTTGTTCCCTCTGCTGGGACAGGAACCACGTTGACCCCTTGTGTGTCAAGATTCAAGGTCTACCCCAAACCTTCCTCTTCCCTCCTGCATCCCTCCCTGGGCAACATCGTTTGGGAGGCGACGCTGTGATCCGGAAGAGAGCTTTGTGAAAGGAGGTTGCAGAGTTTGAGGGAAAAGCCCATGTTTCTGCCCACATGGCTTTGGCTGTACTTGCTTGCTAGTTTGAGTGCAGAGAAAATGCAGACAGAATGAAGTGCCTGGGCGATTTATGCCTTTGGCAAATTGTTCTGAGGGCTTGAGAGAAAGAGGAGAGGGGACCAAAGGGCTCTGCATTTCACTGTAAAAATAGCCAGCCTTGGGCTCCTCCTTTTCCTGCTCCTGTCTCCTCTTCTCACAGGGAGAGCTTTTGAAAGGGGTTCCCCGCCCCCATCCTGTTCCCCCTCCCCCAGCCCTCCCTTCTAGCCCCGCATCTGTGACGCCAGTTCATTTGAATGGCAAGATTTTTCTGAGCTGGGATAAGCGAGATACAGGAAATCACTATTGAAAGACTTCTTTATGCTTGTTGTCATCATCACCTTAGTATGAGGGGACATCCAGAGGGTCCAGTGACGAAAGCGGAGGCCTGGGCCAGCAAGGATGCTCGAGGACCCAGAGGTGATAAAGACAGAACTGATCATCCACAGAGGTCAAGGGTCACAGTGAGGTGGTGGACCTCACTTCCTTGGGTCACAGCAGTGGAACTTTAGATCACACCCTGAAACTTCAGATTTTTTTTAAGAAGCTTTGTTGTCCTGCTAATGACACTCTGGGTGGGGGGGACAAACCAAAATACTCCCCCCCAACCAAAAAATAAATTCTTGATGCTTTGTGTACCTGCATAGCTAGGATTACGTATGTGGTGACCAAATGAACTTTCTTAGACTGAATATTAAGCAATATCTTACCTATTTTTGAATCAACTGCACTCTGCTATAGCTGAGCTCAAACTTAGGGTGATTCTGTTGATACCAAGGATTGTCTACGTTCAATTTTTGGTTTCCAAAATGTGTAGGTGGAGGCTCCTTTCTAACCTACCCACCTGTCAAATGTTTAGATAGATTGAGGCTCCATAGACCAGAATGGAGTTATTATAGTTTCCTGTTATTCAAGCATCTATGCTACATATACTTAGATCAGTGTGGTCCCCAAACCAACAGCATAGGTATCAACATCATCCAAGGACTTGCTAGGAATGCAATTTCTAAGGTTCCAATCCAGAACTTTGGAATTAGATGTTCTGGAGGTGGGATCTGTGTTTTAACTAATCCTCCAGGAGATTCTGAAGTAGCCTCAAGATTGACAATCTCTGATTTAGAAAACTCATAAAGCCAGCACTATTTCCTTATTTTACATTTGGTAGTAAAACTGCTAAGAATGAAGATATACCTTCTATGTGGTGGCACAAATAATTTTTCTGAAGCTCACAATTTTCACAGGATGTCTCTAAAACAGAAGTTAGATGGAATCAAATATAATTATGACCAACTTCATCAAATTGATCCATTCTCAAAGAATTACCTTAAAATATGTATGTTGAATATATGTTGAATCTTTTTCTTTTCACTAATGCTCATTTTGAAATTGGAGAAATATTTTCTGACTGGGGAAAACAATTGGTCTCAGAAGATCAGAAATTGGCAATACAGAATTCAGAAAAATTCTTTAAAAAATCACTCTAAGGAAAAAAAAAGATTTTTTTTCTGGCAACAACCTTGCAAAATGCAAAACTATTGACATACATCAAATATAGATGCCATCACTTTGTGTTTTTTATGTTTGTTAATAAATGATAGCTAAGTTAATAGAGCACACTGGAATGAGTAAAATTCTCTTTACTCTTTTCAAGATTTCTCAGAGGAATAATATGATTTTTTCCCCCTTGCTCAGCCACCATTCCCCAGTATTTCATGGATGGCTCTTGGAAAGCAATAGGATGATTTGAATGAAGAAAGAAGGGCAAGATTCTAAATGCAGAGGTAAATCTAAGTGAAACACATCTACTGAAACAGGAGACTTAAGATGCCTAAGCATTTTTATGATATAAATCGTAGGGCAACACAATCAACTACTTAAAAAAACATATGTGCATAAAGAGATCTATCAGTAACTGTTCCAGTGGAAGCAACAGCAGTCCTGCAAACTTGATGATGTGTGGTTCAACAACTTCACATTTCAAATAAAGTAGCCAGAAGTGGAAGAAATATGGAAGCCACCAAGTTGTAGACAGCAAGACTAGAATAAAATGGATTCTAGCTTGTACATCCAATGCAGCCTCCAAGTAGGGCATCTTTCTGAAATCAGTCACATATTTGCAAATCTGACACTTGCTAAGCTTTCCAGGGAAGAATATAAGAGAATGAATGGGTTGAGTGGTCTTGTAAATTCAGTTCTGCCCTCTCAGTTCTCTCATTTAAAATAATTTAATTTCAGTAGAAATACATGTTTTCATACAGTTTTCAATCTTTGTGAAGGAAACAAAATTTATTTTAGAACTTCTTTGATGCATAAGTAAGGGTAATTTATATCCATTCTTTCCTGTGTTAGGAAAACAAATGCATGAAATATTTGAGTTGGCAGATTTTTTTTTTCTTGCTAGAATTACACTGTGGCTAAGATGGCTTTTGGAACCTGTTTATTTTCCATATTTCTTCATTTGCCAGCTAGATTTTCTTAACAGCAAAGGTTGCTACACTTGGCTTTCCTATGTCGAGAATTCAATAGGAGTTTAATAAATTTGCTGGCTCCTGATTTGCCAGTTCGTATCTAGAACTTGCCCTTTTTTTAATCTCTCATATTGCTGAAGCAGATTTGCTAATGTAATCTGGAATTTGCACTTTCAGCCCTGAAAGAAAACTTAGCTCTCATGTCATGCAACGCTATGATTTTATAGATGAGGAAACTAAAGCATAGAGAGTTAATCGAAAGTTACACAGGGACTCATGAGAAAAATTCCAGTAGAATCCGGGACCCTCCTCTCCCCCTGTGCCCCCCCCCAAATCTCCATCTTGGTCTATTTCCATTACGGCCACAGCTATGAACAGTAATTAACAATCAAGTATCAAGTAAAGCAATGTGTCATTTTAAATTTTTGGTCCATTTAGTTAAGCTTCTTTCCTGCTCCTATCAATGCATAAACCACAGAAGGATGTTCTTAAGACCTGAGCACCTGAGAACATGTATTTCTCATTTTTTTGACTTTGCAGATTATGTATTTGACAGGGGCTGGCCTTGAGAAAATCCTTAGCGGTAAAAATATTTTCACGTTATTTAAGAAATAACTTTGCCTTTGATCTGGCATTATTCCTTTTTTCCTTTTTTAGAATAAAATTTTATTATGTTTATTTTCAAACATACTTTCATAAGGAAAGAGTATATTCTATTGATCCAATAACCCAACCCAGATTCAACAATTACTGAGAGTTTGTGATACTTGTGTAATCTTTTCCTTTCCCTCTCTCTTTTTCTCCTGAATTTTTTTAAAGCAAATTCCAGACGTCATTTCATCCCACCTCTAGAGTCCCCAATAAACATCTCTAAAGAGTTACGGTGACTTTGCTTCATAAACCTGATGCTATTATCACACTTAAAAATTAGAATTACAAGGTCATCCAGTATCCAGTCAGTGTTAACATTTCCTTGATTGCCTCAAAAATATTTTAAGAGTTGCCTTTTGTCATTATTCATACATGTGGCTATAGGTTCAGGATTCTAGCAAACACTGCACACTTAAAACAAGAAAGAAAGATGAAGAAGTAAACTTACTTAGCGAGAAGGGTTTTCCCAAATTCTCACAGCTCTAATCTGGATACCATTCAGTGTGACAGGCTTCTCTCTGGGTTCCCACAGCTGGTTAGTGTTTTGAATTCCAGCCTCATGAACTCATATCAGGCTCCACGGGCTAATGCTCGGCACCCAGTCTCGCGCTCATATCTCTGATGACAGAGTAATGGAGCAGCCACGGGCATTGTCTGCCTCTTTCTAAATGCACTGTCATCTGTTTTATTCCTCCATCTCTGCAGGCAGTGAGGGACTCTAATGCCTCTGGGAAGCATTTACATGGCTGTGGAGGTAAAGGTAATGACATTCAGGCATCTTCTGTTGAAAGACCAAAAAATAACCTGCTCCATTGTGAATGAGCTTCTGGATCTTCAGGGTCACAGAGGGTTTGTTTAGATGCACACCTTTTCACATCCAGGTTTCTGCCTCTATGTTGAGCTTTGAGAAAGATACATGAAGATAAAATAGGGAGAGAGAGGGAAAAAAAACATGAAGACATAGCACAATTGGATATAGAGTAAGTTTAGGCACTGAATTTTGATTATGATTTTCCTATAAGCACATAACAGATACAATTTCTTAGAGAAAAGGCAGTCTTCTGCTTATGGTAAAGGAAATATTACTTCCAGAAGACACTACATCTAATCTAAAACATGACAGGCTCTTCTTTAGATCCTCAAGGGGTGCTATTTTAGGGGCCCACTTGACTCTCCCCAGTATCTAAAAGACTACACAGTACTTATTAAATGAGACCTGAAATTTAAATTGTTTTTTCTTTTTCTTAGTGTAAATGTTTTGTCTCCTTTCCATTTGTGTTGATTTATAACTTAATGTGAATAGAGCGTTTATTCCCCCAGCTTTATGGAAGTATAATTGACAAATGAGAATAGGTTTTGAGTATGCATGGAGGAGAGGTCACACTAGACTTTTTAGAAGTGTAGGGGGCATGTATGGAATAGTGGGCATAGCAAATCCAGGTGCCTGTTCTAATGGGGCTTTACACTCTAGGTGGGGAGAAAGGGTCATCAACTTAGAAACAAACTCATAGACAAGGTCACCTCCAATCTTGGTAAGTGGCTACATGGACAATGCTGGGCAGTGTCTGTTGGCAGATACTTAAAGGAGTGTCTCTGGTGGGAACTACTTCACAAAAAGTGTGACATTTGAACAGGACATGAATGAGTTGAAGGAGCCAGGCATCAGAATTTTCTAGGCAAAGTCCTCAAAGAAAGATTAAACAAGGCCTCAAAGAGGTAGGAATAAAGTAGATTCATGACTGGAGTGTGTGGTTTGTGGCAGATCATGAGGGCCTTGGAGATCATGGCACACTGTGGGTATGAGGCCGGCCTGGCCTCTATACAGCAGGTATGTGAGAATTCTTTGATGGCAGCAATTCTCAGACTTTAGTGGAATTAGAAGCCCCTGAAGCATTTGTTCCAACTCAGATTGCTGGCCCTACCCCAAGGGTTTCTGATGGGGCCTGAAGTTCTGCATTTCTAACAAGTTCCCAGGGGATGCCCAGGCTGCTGGTCCAGTGTCACACCTGGAGAAACACTGCTTCAAAGAGAAGTTCCAGGCGGGCATCGTCTTTGTCCATCTTCTGCAGTTACCCCAGAGAAGAGATTTCCAAGCAGAGGGGAGTAGATGGCAGCTGTTGTGACCTGATTAACACCTTCTTTCCCAGAACACTTTGCTTCTTCTCTTCTTTAGAATCAACATGAACCTGTTTAATATCCACCTGACCCCTCCCCAAAATGGAAAGAGAATTTCCAAGTGCCATGGAATCACCTTATCGAGTCACTCCCCACAGGTTTCCAGGTATCCTTGGGGGCAGTGGGCTGTGGCAGCCATGGCCCAGGTTCGCAGGCAGGGGCTGCTCTCAACAGTCCCTGTATCCGCATCCTCCTCTCATCGTGGGGTTCCCTGAAAATACACTCCATCTCCCCAGACATTTATACAAAAGTAACAGTTAACAGAGGCCAGCAGAATCGCTGAGATCCCCAACCAGGAAGTGTTCAGACCGTCAGGAAACACGGGCGAGCAAATGTTTACCGACCGTGTAATTAATATGATGCTTTACCCTGTCTATCGGCCCTTAGCACCATATTTCCTGTTCAGGGCAGTGGAAAGCTAAAATATTAGTTGTTGTTTGACCAAAGGAACAAGTGTCTTCCAAATGAACCCATGATCTATTAGCAGTCCTGCAGAGTCTTCCCATGGGAACAGGCATTTTACTTTGTTTTACAGCTAATTTCTTTCTTACAGCAGGTTCCCAGACACATCAAATGCCTTGCATGTGAGTCTGAAGTTAAGATTTATAGTCCAGGCCCATGTAATTCAATGTCAAACAACTCTGATAACATAAGGGCTGGAAGTCAACCATTTTCTCATGAGTTCTCATAAAAAAGTCATTTTAGCCAAATTGGGTTTGAATAGCGGGTGTGCCTCTGTGATTTGATGGATGCTCCGTACCCAGGAGTCCCTGGGAAGAAGCTGGCTACTTTTGTTTGCTACTGTAGCAACAGAATCTGTAAACAGACAAAGGGATTCCTGGTTGATATTGTTGGAATTTGGATTTTGTTGCTTTTATTCTCTATTGATTTCAAAGGAGAAAGAGACACACAATGCTTTCTCCTCTGATGGTGCATTGTATCTGCCTTTGCTGTCTTTGATTTCTTTTCCTCTGTCCTATTATTTGCCTGGCATCTCTCTGTGGCCCACACATCATGAGGGTCTCTTTCCCTAGAGTAAAACCACCACTTGTGCCAAGAGTAAGTTGGAAGGGAGGGTGTTTTCTTTGGTTCTTGTCTGTAGGCTCATGGGTTCACAGACTCTTAGAGAAGGAAGGACCTTGGGGATCACTTAAAATAGTCCCTAATTTACAACTGAAGGGGAAGGGAAGTTGAGTGTCTTTCCCAAAAGTTACAGCTAGCTAGGAGCAAGATCAAAGGTCTAGTGACTGGTCTCTTCCACCCCCCATATAATACCCTGAGTTTTTAGCTGGCTGTGGGGTATGAAAGGAGAGGCAAGGTCTTGTTTCCTGTAGCCCAGTGTTTTGCAGGTTATGATGTGATCGACTTCTTGTCCTATGGAAGCTTGTCACAGACAAGCTTCCCTGAACTGAGCAGGTGTCCTGCCAAGAACAATTCAAAACTCTTGGGGAGACACCTATACTTTGTTGGCGCTGAGCATCTACGGAGGAAAACTGCTTTGGACTTTCTGAAGGGGAGTGGAAAACAGGAGAGGTGTTGAGAGTTGCTTCAGGACTCCATGGGGTCCTTCATCTGCAACACAGTGTAGTGAATTTGTTCTCTCTCTCTCTTTTTTTTTTTTTTTTTATTGTGGTATGCGGGCCTCTCACTGTTGTGGCCTCTCCCGTTGCGGAGCACAGGCTCCGGACGCACAGGCCCAGTGGCCATGGCTCATGGGCCCAGCCGCTCCATGGCATGTGGGATCCTCCCGGACCGGGGCACGAACCCATGTCCCCTGCATCGGCAGGTGGACTCTCAACCACAGCGCCACCAGGGAAGCCCTGTTCTCTTCTTTAAATACCCAGATTAGGAAAAAAACCAAAACAAAATTAATAAACTACAAAGCAATTCTAAGGGATGACTTTTGTTCTTACAGATCTGGATGTTTTTTAACCTCTGGCATTTATGCAAAGTAAACCAATATGCAACAAGCATGCACATCACCATGTGGAGAAATTTGGACCCTTGGAGGCCTTGCAATTCACAGAAGATCAAGGACAGGCAGAGCTCAGGCGCTCAGGAATCCTCACGGCCAATAATCTCATTGTGACAGACCGAATGGGTGACAGTGACATTAACGATGATAAAGACAGAGGGCCCTGATGATCACGACAGAGAGTGGAGGTAGGGGTGGGGAGGCCAGCTGGTCTCTCCAATGGTCACGTGGACCCAGCCCCAGGTAGTAGCTGTAAATATTAGTGACAAGGACAGAGGAATCAATTCTCAAACAAAGCAGTTGTGGGCATCTCTTCCACATTGTCTATCTGGACATAAAGCAGAACTACTCCATGTGTGGTCCAAGGACCAACCGCATCAGTATCACCTGTGGGGCTTGTTAGGAATGCGAATTCTCAGGCTCACTTCAAACGTATTGAATCAGAATCACTTGTGGTGGGGTCCAGAAATCTGTTCTAACAAGCTCTCCAGTTGATTCTTGCTCAGCCTAAAATTTGAAAAGCATTTGCAAAAACTTGTATTATGAACATATAAATGCAACTGAATGAAGTTGATGGTGTGTTTGTTGGGACTATATTGGAGGATTTGCTGCTCGAGTGTTCAAGTGTGTTTTTTTTCCTTAGCTACCTGGTTATGGATAGAGATAACTGAGATACTAAAAGGGACTTTACTTTTCCTTCTTCGTTCAACTTGGAATTAATTGTACGAATTATCAACTAACTCTAGGTAATTGAATTAAGTCCAGAAGTCAGATGGCTGTTTCTTAGCATAAAAGGGAGCTGAAATTTGGGATTTTGCACTATCTTTGGACCCAGAAAGTCAGTGGAGAGAAGAAATTTAAACTTCTTCTCCTTTGGAATTTCCAGTCTCTACCTATAGATTTAACACAGTCTCCTATAGAGAAAAGGGCACCTGCTTTAGAATCAGATCCTGGTTTCAAAATTTGCCTCTGCAACTTAAAAATTGTGTTTCCCTGGACAAGCTACTGATCTCCTTTCAACCTCTGCTTCTTCATCTATAAAAGTGGAAGAATAATTCCTGCTTCATAGAGTTCTTATGAGGATTAAAAAGACCAAATGAGATGGTGTAAGCAAAATAGGTAGAAGCGAGATTAGCCCATGACAAAGTCTCACATAAGGTCATATAATTATGGTGATGATGGCTATGATGATAATGATATTGATTCCTGTTACACAAACATGATTGGGGTCAAAGGGTAGAAGTCTTTCCTTGGTAATTTCTTTCAGAGGTTTTAATGTAAATCTTATTGAAGTACACCATTTGGCAAAGGATACACATCATAAGTGGGCACCTCCATGACTTTTGCAAAGTGATTACAAACCAGCACTTAAATCAAGAAACAGAACATGGCCACCCCCTGAAGTTTCCATGCCCCCAACCACTGCGATTCTGATTTTAGCACCAAAAAGTAGTTTTTCCTGTGTATGAAACTTTACATAAATTAATCATTTGAGTATATGTTTTTCAGTGTCTGGCTTCTTGTGCTCAAAATGTTCTTCTTGTGAGATTGATCCATATCACAGCATGTTATTGTAGATTGTTCATTCTCATTACTAAAGAGGATCTAATTGTTTAAATACATCATAATTTGTGGATTCTATTCCTGGTAGATATTTGGTAGATATAATTGTCACTTTTGGCTATTATGACTAGTGCTCTATGAATACTTGTGACTTTGTTCCTGGTGAACAAATGTATATATACCCACTGGGTATATACCTGGGAGTAGAATAGTTGGGTCATAGGATATATATGTGTTTGGTTTTAATCATACTGCCAGGTGGTTTTCTAACATGTTTGCACAGATTTATACTCTCATTATCAGAAGATGAGCATTTTAGTTGCTCTAATTTCTCACCAACACTTGATCTAGTCTATTCATTCTGGTAGTGTTTATGGAATCTCACTGGGGTTTTAATTTTCATTTCCCTGATGAACGGCAAAATGGAGTACGTTTTGACCTGGCTACCTAGATATCCTCTTTTGAGAAATGTACATTCCAATCTTTTCTCATTAAAAAAAATTATGTTCTTTTTTTCTTATTGATTTGAAGACATTCTTTATATCTTTATATGTTCTGTCTATCGGTCCTTTGCCAGATACATTGACTTCAAATTCCTTCTCTTACTCTATAACTTGCCTATTTTCATCCCTGGTAAAATTGTAATTTAATGACTTTTAATTTTTTTTAATTACTCATTTATTTATATGGTTGCGTGGGTCTTGGTTGTGGCTCGGGCTCCTTAGCTGGCGCACGTGAACTCTCGGTTGCAACATGCATGCGGCATCTAGTTCCCTGACCAGGGATCAAACCAGGGCCTCCTGCATTGGGAGCACGAAGTCCCATATGCTGCGCCACCAGGGAAGTCCCAAGGACTTTTAATTTTGTGAAATTAAAACATACAGGCCTGCTAGTTACATTTGCATTTGCAATAAACAACAAATAATTGTCTGATACAAGTATGCCTCCAGTACTTTTAGAGACATCCTTATAGTAAAATGTATTCATTGTTTAATGGAAATTCAAATTTTACTGGTTGTCCTATACTTTTATTTGTCAAATCTGGCAACTCAGAAGGGTTTTTTTCCCCCCCTTGTGAGGGCTCAAATGTTTTTAGAAGTGGCAACATACAGCGCTGAGGAAGAAAGGGGGCACTTTTAACCAATTAGAGCCTCTTGGTTGGTCTGGAGCCCCATTCAACATACATCAAAGGATTTTTAAATCCTGTCTTTTCTTTTTCAACTTGAATTCTTTGTATCTTCCAACTAAAGTATTCCTGAATAGTTTTTGGACATGTAACCTATTCTTATAGGTGCAGCTCTGTTCAGTTTTCACTTTTTCTCCCTGATTCTGAACCATGCACGTCAGTATCCAGTGGCCAGTGTTAGTGTAGGTCCAAATGGAAAGTGATTTAATGCCTGCACTCCTGCTTCTGTTTACTTTCCTCAGACATCTTAACTACTCTTCTCAAAGTCAAGTTATTTTTTTCCCTCCTTTCTACTCACCACTTCATGTTTACTGAGGGAGCTTGGAGGGAAAGTACAGGCAAAACAGCGGTTCCTGTGGCCGGTGCAAAAAAAAAGAGAAGATGTATTAGGAGGAAAAGGTAGGAAGGAATTGGAGGTTAGGTGCTAGACAGAGAGACAGCAGAGTTAAATCTGAGAAGGCAATGACGGCCTAGTGTAAGAAGGACTAAGGAGGCTAAAACGGAAGAACTTATAAAAGAAAAAGGAACTAAGAGAAGAGGGTTCAATTCAACAAATATTATTTGAGCAACATGTTTCAGCCCTCTGCCAAGATTCAAAAAAAATCAGAGGGTAAAATGGAAGTTAGCTTTGAAATAGGGTAAGAAAATGGAATTGTCGGTTAGAAATTGAAAAGGGTGCTGCAGGTCATACGGTGCAGAAGAGAATATGGAAGTCATGTAAAAGGAGAAAAAATGACTGAGAATCCGATTAAAAGCAGCATCCCCATCAGAGTGCCCTGGGAAGGAAACCCAGAGACTGGGGTCTGGTCTTGATTTCTACATAATTGTTAAGATGTTGGGCAATTTAGTTTGCACCATGCCCACCCATTTTCCCCAGGCCGCATTTTTCCCCACTGTGAAATGAAGGCATTTGTCTTTGCTTCTCAAAATTGGTTCCTGGACCATCAGCATCTCCAGCCTCTGGGAGTTTGTCAGAAATGCAGAATCTGGGCCTCCCCCAAGATATGCTGAATCAGAATCTCTAGGCATAGGGTCCATAAATCTGTTTTTTAACCAATGCGCTAGGTGATTATGTAACATTCTAGTGTTTGAGAAGTACAGG
The DNA here is from genome assembly GCF_949752795.1 of Hyperoodon ampullatus. Lineage (NCBI taxonomy): Eukaryota > Metazoa > Chordata > Mammalia > Artiodactyla > Ziphiidae > Hyperoodon > Hyperoodon ampullatus. The sequence continues at coordinate 11,208,156 of NC_136927.1, read as the reverse complement.
CCTACTCCAGTGTTTTTCAAACTTCAATATGCATCAGAGTCAGAGCGTTTGTAAAAATTCAGATTTGGTTCCATAGGTCTGGGGTAGATCAAACACATTCTTAGGTGAAGCTGATATTACTGGTCAGAGGATCACACTTTGAGTAGCAAGGGTCTGGAATAATCTTTAAGCTCCCTTTGAATTAAAAAAAAGAGAAAAGAGGCTTCTCTGGTGGCGCAGTGGTTGAGAGTCCACCTGCCGATGCAGGGGACTTGGGTTCGTGCCCCAGTCCGGGAAGATCCCACATGCCGTGGAGTGGCTAGGCATGTGAGCCATGGCTGCTGACCCTGCGTGTCTGGAGCCTGTGCTCCGCAACAGGAGAGGCCACAACAGTGAGAGGCCCGCATACTGCAAAAAAAAAAAAAAAAAAAAAGAGAAAAAATATTAATTAAAGAGAAAAATAAGAGACGAAAGGTAAAAATAAATCTGTACCTTATACACATTCATGTGGATCACAGTATTTATGAGGTTGTTTTTCATAGCAGTTGTTGTATTGACCTGAGAGGGGCGACAGACAGGTAAAACTTCCATTCAGTATCCACGCTATTAGAGGTTGTGTTTATGATTTTAAGATAAGGCTTTTCTGGGAAAATCTGCTTAGGGACTGACTTCCTGATTATCATTGCCCTCATAGCAGAATGTGTGTAATAACCTTTCCCCAAATCATGACCTTCTGTGAGTTTGTACTTGTGCAAGACCCACCCACCCTTAAGTATTTGTATACAGACACACACAGTTTCTTGGTGGCAGCAAAACAGGACAGATTCCTGAGCCAGTGTAGGCCACAACTGTCTTGGCCCCAGCATAGATCCCAGGCCTGAGGAATCCCAGCCTTTACCACATTTTAACAAGGCAAACCCCAGACTCTTAGAGTTCAGGCTATGGGAAGTGGCAGGAATCTCCTGGCAGGCAGCCCCCAGTCCTGAAGATTGACTTGGGAATTTAAGTGCAAAACTGTCTCTGTCTGGAAACTTGTCAGGATAGAAGATTGACCTGTCTTCTGCTGATGCAGGAGGGTTTCAGGGCAAGAAAAAAGGATAAACTGGTTGTTGGGTAAGAAAGATCTGTGTTCCAGGACCTTGTAATACAGGGAAGGATGTGAATAGGGAAAAAAGGATGGATTAGAAGTTCATTTTGTCAATATTGATGATGATGATGATGATGATGGTTGTGGTGATGATGATATATTTTAAGTACTTTAAGTGTCAATCTTTTTTCAAAGCTTCATGTCTGTTATTTGGTGCTTACAATAGCCTTGTGGGCAGAGCTCTATTAGTAACTCCATTTTGTAAATGAGGAAACAGGTCATAGATGGTTAAGAAATTTGCAAAAAGTCATACAGCAATGAAATGCTAAAAGCTTGTAATAAGTCGGACAGTATAACTCAAAAGCCACCATGCTCAATGTTTCTTGATACATATTAGGTCACGGGTTAGGGTTTATGTAACTTAGTGTGAGGTAGCAGAAAGAGTCTGGAAATTTGAAATAGGAGTGTTTACTCCTAATATTACTGCTGATTACATGGATGTGGTAGATTGACTGCAAAAATGGCCCCATGTCGGGCTTCCCTGGTGGCGCAGTGGTTGAGAGTCCGCCTGCCGATGCAGGGGACACGGGTTCGTGCCCCGGTCCGGGAGGATCCCACATGCCGCGGAGCGCCTGGGCCCATGAGCCATGGCTGCTGAGCCTGCGCGTCCGGAGCCTGTGCTCTGCAACGGGAGAGGCCACAACAGTGAGAGGCCCGCGTATCGAAAAAAAAAAAAAAAAATGGCCCCATGTCTTCCCTTTTCTGTAACTCCTTCTTCTCAATGAAACTTTGCAGCAACTCCTTTCAAGAGGTGGCTTCTATTTTTCTGCCCTGGCCTTAGACTTGCTTTAACCAATCAAAGGTGGCAAAAGTAAAGCCTGAGCCTCAAGGATATTTGCATGCCTCTGCTCACTCTCTTGGAGCACTGCTAACACCATGAGACCTAGTCAAGACTAACTTGCTGGAGGATGGGAGACATGTGACCTAATCACCGCTGTTGCCCCAACCGATAACCATCCAGCCATCAGACACAGACTGATGCTGTTCAGGCCATCCAGCCTCCATGACTTGCTGAATGAACCCAGCCAAAATCAATAGAACAAGACTACCTAGATGACCCATAGCTTTATAAGTAATAATTTAGGTTGTTGTTTTAGGGCACTGAGTGTGGGGTCATTTACTAGGCAGCAATAGATAACTGATACATTGCATGATCCAAGGGAAGCCATTTAAACCCTATAGAATTTTGACGGAACGACACAGGTGAAACCACCCTCCAAATATTTCATAAGTCCCTCATCCTTGTCTTGGTAGGATATGCTCTCCCATTCACCTTTGTCAGGAACTTGGAGCCCACTTTCTTCTCCAAGTTACAACTGTTTGTTCTGTGGATGCAAGGACTAAATCTCCAGATCCGCCCTAACCTGGGATCCACCACATGAACATATGGGCGGCCCACCATGGTTGATCATGTCTCTACCCCTCACCTTGTCCTCTCATGCACAGTGGGGCTCCTTCTCCTCCTGCCTTCTAGGGGATGCTCAGCAATCTACCAAGGTCTATATGTGGTTTGCCCCTCTGAAGCTTTAATTAGTGGCATCTTGGATCTTGATTGCTTCAGGGGTGGCCACTGAGTCTGACTTCCCAAAATGGATACCCAGAGGGTGTGAAACATGCTCACTCATTAGATTTAAGAAAAACAGAGAGGTCTTTATTGTAAATAACTAGGAAGATAGTCTATTTTATTTTGAAACTATCAATTTGGTAGGCAGATAAATGATTGGTTGATGGGAGCTAGTTTGCTTTCTATTGAGGATAAACTTTCTCCACCTATTTAATAATGTTAATTTAAATTCTGGGTAGAAGACAATCTAATCTGTTAACTATGATGAGTTTCCATTAACTGCTGTGTGAAGGGATAAAATTTACTCTGTTTTCTAGAAAGGGAAGAAAAAGGATCTCAGTTTTGTTGGTAACTGCCTCACTGGAGCTCTCTGTGCCACATGTGTGTGGTTTAGCTGGCGACCGTGGTGTCTGTATGTATGTGGTCATAGATTTGTTATAGCCTCTTGTCTGCCAAGGCAAGACCACCAGTTCCATTTTAATTCTAAGGTGACCTCAGGCTGGAGCCCATCCACACTGCTTGAACATAAACGCTGACACTCAATCCACTCATCCTCTTGGCCTCACAACTTGTTTTTCTTTTTCTTTTTCTTTTTTTCCTAAGAAAGTTTGAACATTTGTTAGCAATCCAAAACCAACACTTCGTATACAAGACATGGTGATGACATAATCCTTTATAGGTTCTTATACTTTCACTATACTGCAAACTTTGCCGTGGTTTCATAAAAATGTCTCAAATTGAAGAGCAATTTCTAAATGACATCTTTGGAGCTAGGGCATCAAGTTTTACTGTGGTGATAATTGCAATTCTTTTGAGAAATACAGAATCAACACCTTAAGTAGAGGGTTGTCTTTTTAAAGAATGGCTTTGGACAGGCTTCTGTTCACTGTGTCTTTTGATATGGAGAAGATAGAAACTCACAGTATTACATGGACCCCTGTATTTCCACAGTCTGGCAGTGCAAGGAAAACTGAATTACTTTTTTTTTTCTCCTGATTTGAATTTCTAATCAAAGGAAAAGAAGAGAGGAGACTGTTAGGTGAATTTTCAAAACTGAGAGTCGATGAGTATCATGCCTATGACAAGATTTTCATCCCTAATTCCTAACTCTGAATTTAAATCTCTTGATTCTTAGGCAATCTAAGCACTTGTGAGCCTGACAAAGAGTTGGAACTTTTTTTCCCCTAATAATGTTTGGTGGCAAGCTTACATGGTGGCCTATGTCCATTGGTCCAATTACAAAATTTACTTGATTTAAGTATATTTCTATATTTGGAGTTATACTTGTTCTCTGAGACAGCCTGTCCTCTTTCCAGAAACCTCACTCAGTGACTTGTTTGCAGAAGTAACCAGTTAGACACTTTGTGAAATTGCCAAGGGTTTCTCTCTTAGTTACTAACCAAGTTTCACAAACATCACATTATCATGAGTTAAAAATAATTCCTATTGGGCTGATGGGAGAGGAATGCCATAGTTAACTGCTAAAAACGTTGGGAGTGTTATGGGTGACACTAAAAGGGTGCTAATGTTTCAGCCAGTCACAACCAAGTTCCTACTTGTGGAGAGATGAATTCCACCCTTGCAGGATTCCTCTGGGGTGGAAGGTGGAATGTCAAGGGCAGAGTGGAAGAAATCCTACCTTCGAACCCATCAGATGATCTGGGTAAGAGTTCCAACTCCACCAATTCACTTCCAGTGCACCAATGATTAAGCATTTTTTAAAAAAATTATTTATTTATTTAATTTTGGCTGTGTTGGGTCTTCGTTGCTGCACGCAGGTTTTCTCTAGTTCCGGTGAGCGGGGGCTACTCTTCACTGTGGTGCGGGGGCTTCTCATTGAGGTGGCTGCTTCTCTTGTTGCAGTGCACAGGCTCTAGGCGTGCTGGCCTCAGTAGTTGTAGCGCGAGGGCTCTAGAGTGCAGCCTCAGTAGCTGTGGCGCACAAGCTTAGTTGTTCCGTGACATGTGGGAACTTCCTGGACCAGGGCTCGAACCGGTGTCCCTGCACTGGCAGGCGGATTCTTAACCACTACACCACCAGGGAAGTCCTGATCAAGCAACTTATTCAACCTTGTACAAGCCTCAATTTTATCATCTGTAAAATGGGGATAAGAAGTATTTCAGCAGGACTGTGATGAGGATTATATTGGGCACTCTATGCCCAGTAGTTGACATGACCTCCTTGTTTGCTACCTGCTTCTCATGCTCCATTAACAGACTATAGTCCAAACTTCCCAACAGGGCCTGCTAGACCTTCCACAGTCTTCCATTAACCTATCTTTCCAGCTGAATCTCTCTCCAGCCCCTCGACCTCACAGGCATTTAACTCTGGCCATGCTCTACCCTCCATGCTTCGTGGCTCATGCATTCCCTTTGGTGGAAATGCCCCTGCCTCTCCATTCACACAGCAATCCCCCACCCTTCCTTTAAGACTCAGCTCAAGCATCACTATCTCCCAGATGTTTTTTCTCAGCTGACCCATCTCTCCTCTGGTCTCTTCTATCCTTTCTTTAAACTGCTAACATTGTGTCCCTAGTTTTGGCTCACCTGCTGAGCCAAATGGTGGCTACCATTGCTACCATTGTACATCTCCTACTAATTCACCCCTGTATCTTCCTACTTCCCTGGCTGCATGATTCCCAGGTCCATCTTCGGTTCCTTTTTCCAGTCAAAATTTTAAAAATTGAATCCACTTGGGTACTCACATTCAAGTTGTGCTGACAAGATGTGTGCACATAGAAATCTTTGAACTTTGCTGATAAGAGGAAGCCTAGAATTTCAAGTCCATTCCTTCATTTGACAGATGAGGAAAATAAAACCGAGAGAGACTGACAGGCTTGTCAAAGTCAACAGCTTGCTGACACAGAGAAAGAGAGACCCAGAATGTCTGACTTCTTGCTCAGTGTCTTTCCATGAACTCAGTAGACTGGGTGAGGAATAGTTGATTCCGAAATCAGCATCCATTTCCTTCCTTTGGCTAACGGCCCTTTGATTTTCCTTTGAGGAGTTATATTTCCTCAACTCTCCATCCTTCCAATCCAGCTGGGAAGGATACTTCCCCAGCCCTAAGGTGGACAGGTGGCCCTGGCAGGATGAATTAGCATGTTCTGTGCCCTCAGCTACATGATTGGTGTGTGATAGGCATGGGATTCAGCTAAGCTTAGTGAAGCAAAAGTCCAGAATTTTGCTTGAATTGTGGAGGAGAAGTCTCTGCTCTGTGGGATTTTTTTGCCATGAAGATGGCATCAGCCTTGATCTGTTGTGAGGGGGTCACGTGGTTGGTGGAGGGCTTAACTGAGAATGAGGCAAACGCAAAGAGAGGAGAGCCCAAGAGGAAGGGACGTGGAAGACGAGCAGGAGGAAGAGAGTGAATGAGAGAGAATGAGGGAGAGCGTGGAATCCAGAATAAATACATCATTTGAACCCCTGGATCCAGCTGTAGCTGAAGGAGGATACCTTGGAATTTTTAGACTCATAAGCCAGTAATTCTCTTCTTTGCTTAAGCCAATTTGATTAAGACTTCTGTTACTTGTGATTGAAAGAGTCTTGAACTGTACATCATCTAACTCTCTTCCTTACTGATCATTTCTAGAGAGATTTTTAATACCTCAGGATTTTCTGGCTCAGTTACTCAAACGTTACTACATTTCTGAGCCTCAGTTTTCTCATATATTAACTGGGAGCAGTAACACCTACTTCATATCTGGAAAAATAAAATAGTATACACTCAAAGCATCAACACAGATTAGATGATCAATTAATGATATTTATTATGATGGTTATTGATCTGATATATCACACTTTGAGATTTGGACCATAGTGATTCTTGGTGTGTGTGTGTGTGTATGTATGTGTGTGTGTGGTTTATTTTAAATTTTCAAATGTAGAACTAAAAATTTAAGGTCATTTTGCAGGAGTGTTATCAGTATGCCACCATTAAAAGCATAGTGTATGAACATATTTAAGTTATGTAGGGCCTCCTACCTGCCAAGCCCTCTTCCAAGAATTTTACAAACATTAACTCATTTAATTCTTATAATAAATTGAGAAGGCACGTTCTAGGACTATCTCTGTTCTACAGATGGAGAAACTGAGGCACTTAGGAGGGTAAACATTTTTTCCATTGTCACATAATTAGTAGCATCTGGAAGACTGAACATCTTTTCCAATGCCTCATAGTTAATGAGTAACAGAGCTGGGACCTGAACCAGGCAGTCTTATGCTATAGGCCATACTTTTTGTCACTGCTTTCTGCTGCCTCTCGACAGAAGCCTATGGACCGTGGTCCCTTGACCAACAGCATCAGCATCGTTTGGGAACTTGTTAGAAACACAGATTCTCAGGTCCATCCCAGAACTATATTTTTTATTAGTTTCTGCTTTATAACAAAGTGAATCAGTCATACATATACATCTGTTCCCACATCCCTTCCCTCTTGCATCTCCCTCCCTCCCACCCTCCCTATCCCACCCCTCCAGGCGGTCACAAAGCACCGAGCTGATCTCCCTGTGCTATGCGGCTGCTTCCCACTATCTATCTACCTTACGTTTCATCCCAGAACTATTGAATCAGAAACTCCCGGTGCTGAAGCACAGCCAACTGTGTGTTGACAAGCCCTGTAGGTGATTCTGATTTGGGCTAAAGTTTGAGAGCTCCTGTCCTAGATCAATACATTTAAGCCATAATTCACAGACTGGCTGCTTATAGTTCATTAAAGTAATGTGTTCAACCAGTGACTTTTGAATTCCTACTATGTGCTGTCATTGTACCTGTAGGTTCCACCAAACAAAGCAATAACAGAAGTGTTCCCTGGCAAACAAAGAGTCAAATAAAGATGTAAATAAATACAAGATCCCAACTGTCATCTCTGATAATGTCTGGGAAGGAAAGAAGTGTGATACTAGAACTACGACAAGGAATGGGAGATGGTGGGGGTATCATAAAGCCTTTCCTCAGTAAGTGATGTGTAGGCGGGGCCTGCGAAAATGATGATTCTCAACTTGCTGCACGTTGCAATCAATCACCTGGAGAGCCTGAAAAATGCCACTTCTCAGGCTGCATCCCAGACCAATCAAATCAGAAAGTCAGGGAGGGGGGAAGGTACTGGTTATTTTTCAGCTCCCTGGGTGATCCCAACTTGCAGCCTAGGTTTGAAGCCACTACATTATAGGCTCCATAGAAAGTAGTTAGACACTATGGAAGAGTGGGGAGAGTGAAGGTAGTGCCAAAACAAAGAGGCTTTGATAGAGAAAAAAATAGGAAGGCATAAGATCTGTCCATGAATAATACACTCAAATAATGCATCAAATACATTGATGACAGGACAGATTAGCTTCTAACTACAGGCTACTTATTAATAGATATATTTAGAAGAGAAGACAGGTTAGGAAGACACAAGTGGAAAACAGAATATGAAGAGATAGATGAATTCAGGTAGAGGAGTCTGAACTTATTTCACATAAAAATTTTCAATAAGCATTTCTGGAGTGACTACTAAGTGCTCTCTACTAGAAGCTCTAAAGATAAAGTTGAATTTGCAAAGCTTTTTCACCCCCAATAATCTCACGGTCTTCTGATGTAATCCTTCTAGGAAAAGCAGTTTTTATTTTAATATAAAATTGTAACCTGCTTATGTTTTTGTACCAACTCAGGTGGAAAATAATCAGAAACTACGAACTGTAGTTCTGCATGGCATCTTATTTCCAAGGCTATTTAAGTAACTGGATATAATTAGTTGAAAAATGCATACTGTCTGAGACTCAAATGTGAAATATTGATTATATTTTGGCACCAATTAATAACTCCCCTGTATCCACACTCTGAGCAATGAGACTTCTCAGCTTCTGCCATCAAGAGATGGTTTCAAAACTATAATTTGAAAAGACACATGCACCCAGCCCTATGTTCATAGCAGCACCATTTACAATAGCTAAGACATGGAAACAACCTAAATGTCCATCGACAGATGAATGGATAAAGAAGATGTGGTACATGTATACAATGGAATACTACTCAGCCATTAAAAGGATGAAATAATGCAATTTGCATGTATGAACCTAGAGATTATCACACTAAGTGAAATAAATCAAAGACAAATATATGATACCACTTATTTTTGGAATCTAAAAAATATAATACAAATGACCTTATTTACAAAACAGAAATAGACTCACAACTTATGGTTACCAAAGGGAAAAGGAGATGGGGAGGAGGGACAGATTAGGAGTTTGAGATGAACAGATCCACAGATACTACTATATATAAAATAAATAACGAGGACCTACTGTATAGCACAGGGAACTATATTCAATATCCTGTAATAAACCACAATGTGGAAGACTATGAAAAAGAATATATATATATATATATATATATATATATATATATATATATATATATATATATATATATATATATATATATACACACAACTGAATCACTTTGCTGTATACCAGAAACTAACACAATATTCTATATCAACTATACTTCAATTTAAAAATTTTTAAAAATGGTCTCTTTTCAGCCTCTTGCCTGGATTTTTGAATTGCTTTGACCAGTAGAAAGCAGAGGAATTGATGACATGCCACAAGTCTTGGTCTCAAGAGTCTCGTGTGATCTTGTTCTCTTGCTCAGCTTAGCCCAATGAAGAATGAGAGACACCCATGGTTCAAACGTCCCCGCTGCCTCAGCCAACAGCCAGTCAACACTCCCAGACTCAGAGTTATATAAGTGACCCGTGGGGATCACAGACACATGATAGGGCCCAGCAAAGACAAGAAGAAGCATCCAGCTGAACCCAGCCTCAATTGCTGAGTTGCAGAATCATAAGCTAAATAAATGGTTATACTTTTAAGTCATTAAATTTTGGTGTGGTTTGTTAGACAGCAATAGCTAACTGATAATATAAGCTTTAGGAAACTTTACAATAATTTCCCATAATAAATTTTGTGCAGTGAGTCAGGAGTCTCCTGAACAATGATCCTTGTGAGAGCAATATTAACTAAAAATAAAAGTTAGGAATGCTAACTATACTTTCTCTATTGCAGCTGTCAGCCTTTGCTGTTTTACTGTAATATAACTATCAAATTAATTTGGTTCAAACCAAAGACAGGGAGGTTTCTAAGTAGCAATGATTTGTCTATTTTGGTAGAAATGAGAACATTAAAGGAACACGTTGAGTTTGTAATTGTGTGACACGTTACTTATTAGCAGGAGTGATTTTGGAGCAAGAGGCTCCAAGATGGCTTTTTGTTCTATTAAAAAATAATTCCAGAAATCTGCTTCCTAATTCAAGGGCACAAATAATTTAATTGAAGTCTATAAAACAGGACACATGAGCAAGTCACTCTATTTTCCTCACTCTACAATGTGTGTGTGTGTGTGTGTGTGCATATTTGTGTCTCACACTGCATTTGCTTTATTATCAGTCTTGATAAACTCTGAGGGAGAAAGCCACTTGATTTTGTCATGAAATGTCTCCAACACATCTTCCAGAGTGTGGGATCTTCTTTCAGGCCTCCATGTCTGAGTGCCATTTGCTAATGGGCCTTTCCCCCGAGTGAGGAAGTTGGATCACTTGTTGGACGTGTGTCAGGGGGAGATAAGAGAGTGTGAGAAACATAGGGGGTCCTGTTGCATGGTTATATATTCTGGGTTATGCCCTTTTAATGATCTCTGTATAAGTTTTCTATCTTTGAATATACTTGTATATACATACAACATCAGAATCCCAAAGTTGGGAAATAGGAATTTAAAAAAAATATATTAAACTCTGTTTTGATTTCAAAACACCAGTTATTTGCTCAGTTCCTGAAATATCCATTTTCAGTGCATAAAGAGGTCTGTGCTTCTGAGAAGTGCATGGGTTTCCTGGCTGGGGTGTAGTGGTTCTCCCCCTGTCTACTTCTGCCAGCATCATTCTCCATTTCACTGGAATGGAGTCTGAGGGGACCACCTGCCATGGACCCATGCAAATAGTTCAGAGGCTCATGGGCAAGACAGTGTCCTACAGTTGATTTGAGACTGATTTGGAAGTTGGAAGTTTGGCTATAATTCTCGCCTGCCACTCTTTACTGAGTGATCTTGGGTGAGTCATTCAGCCACCAACTAGTTCTCATTTCATTTAAAAAACAAGAAATTGGAGTTGACAATCTCTTGAGTTCCTTTATGGTTATTTCTTGTTACAATAACTGGGCAATGCTGGAAGACAGTGCTCACTGATACGGCCACTGGATAGTATATTTGATTTTCATTTGTTCTGTTTGAGCTAAAATATTAGACCAAAGAACTTTAAGGTCTTCTCCCCACCGGCCTTCCCCATCTGACTCTAACAGCCATGTTTTGAACTCAAAAAAGTCCTTAATGCTTTCATGCCCATAGCCATGTAGTATTTGTAATTCAATATGGATTATGAAATAATTTAGTGGTATTTCCATTTAATATGTTTAAAGTGAAAATTTGGTTGCTTAAAAGGGTATGTTACAAGTTTTTTGGAGTTTTTACTCATATAAACTTGAAATAATGCATGCGATTCCCTGGTTCTGGAACTCCTTATCAGAGGAGTCATAGATCTTTTAGCAACTCCATTAAGCTATCTCTACAGAAACATATTCCAATGCAAAGGTTTAGTTAAGGGTTATACTGTTAACCAGAGGATGCTGCCCTTTTAAGAGAAGAAAGCTTTCCTTTTTGGGAAAAATATTTGATCAACTTTGGCTAAGTCTTAAGCAATGATTTATGGGTTTCAGTTGACCCATTTGTCATGGGTCTAGGCAAAATGAGTTTTCTATTGATAAGATGTCTCCTGTGATTACACTTTATCTTTGGAATGGGATCTAAGGATGGAAGAAAGAGAGATGATGAGAAATGTATCTTCTTTTCCCTGGAAAAGCTTTGGAGAAAGGCATCCTTTACCACACAGTTCCTCCCCCATTTCATATATGGTAAACTCTGATGCATCACATCCTGAAGTTTGTATGATCAGATGCAACTTTGCTGGTGTAAGACACTTATAAGGACAATAATGCAGGGGACTAACCCTTTATGCGACATGATATTTTGCTCTATTATACTGATATGACTGTTGGGGCAGGCTAGTTTATACAGCAAATTCTTACAGAATTTCTCATTTGCACTGGTCACTACATTTGCATTCTACGGTTTATAAATCTTGACAGTGACAACCTAGTAGGTGTTTTGATTGGTTGGTTGTTTTGTTTTGTTTTTTATTTTGTTTTGATTTGTGTGTGTGTGTCTGTGTGTGTGTGTGTGTAGTGTGTTAGCTTTTTACTGAAGTGTGATCCACATGCAGAAAAGTGAACATATCACAAGCAGACAGTTTGATGCATTTAAAAACTGAATAGATGTGTAACCAACACCCAGATCAAGAAAAAGCCCTTTTCCAGCTCCCCGGGACTCTCCCTCCCAACCTCTCCCCGACCCAGTGTAACCTCCCTCCCTCCTGATTTCTAACAGCATGATTTAGTTTTGCTTATTTTAGTCTTTATATAAAATGAACTATACAGTATTACTCTTTAGGGTCTGACTTCTTTCGCTCAACATTATGTTTGTGGGATTCTTGCATACCCTTGTCATTGCTGTTTTGTAGTCACTTGTGTGAATACACACAACTCATTTATTCAATCCACTGTTGAGGTGCATTTGGGCAATTTCCACTTTGGGGCCGTTAGCAATAATGCTGCTCTGAACACTCCAATGCATATCTTCCAGGGAACATATTTCTCTTAGGAATATGCCTACAGGTGGAATTTATGGGTCAGAGGTATACATTTTTTCCAAAGTTATAATATTAGAGTTGAGTATGCAGAATTGACTGAGTTATGAAACCAAACATGCATTTGTTTGAAACCTGAATTAAGTGCTGTTGGGGAAAAGAGAAGAATGTGAAGGAACATAACATTTTTATTCACAGGAGTACATTCTAGTGCTTCCAAGCTAAGGTTGTCCTTCTAGACAACCGCAGGATTTGTAAAGCGTGCTGACATGGCCCCTTCTGCGGGGCTGCCCAGCATTCTTGCCACATCAACTCTTCTAGCCCAGACCTTGTCAGTGTTATGGGAAGTGGCCTTGGCTCCTTTGTGCTCAGTTCCGGCCCCAGGTTGCTCATCGCTCCCTGAGCCCATTTGAGGTAACACACTGACAGCTGTCAAGATGAATCATGACTCTTCCTCAGACACACAGGGAAACCGAGTTTGTGACTAATAGACAAATCCTCTGGACACAGGCTGAGCCACCGAGAGCCAGCCTTGTCCAGGCAAGTTAAGGCCTGAGGTGCAACTTCTGACAGCCAGCGGGGAAAGCAAACATTGGCAGAACAGTAGTGTTTATTTGCTTCTCTGATTTTGAAGACACTTAGCTTTCTCTCAACCCACCTCATTTCCTCCAAAAAGTTGTATTAGCTTATTTGTGGCCCCTGATGTGTGTCTCCCTGTTTATGCATGTGCTCAGAATCCAGGGAGTGTGGCATGCATAATAAATGCCTCCAGGGAGATGTGGTCTCAATGCTGATGCCAGTGGGCATTGAGCACCACCTTCCTCCTGCCCATCTTTTACTCTCTCTGACTCTCCCTTTTCTTCTGCACAGATAGATTAAAATAATGAAGGACTTGAAAGTTTTGAGGAGAAATGAGATATGAGGAAGTACATGGGGATTTTTGGTGGGAGATACTGATTATCTGCATAGATGTTTCAGGTCTCCTTAGATTTTCCTGGAAACCATTTGGCTTTCCAGTTGGCTTTCTCAGACATTACTTAAAAGTTGTGTGTGCATGTGTGTTGGGAAGATGTCACCACCAGGTTTTGCAATCACCTGTGTGGTGCCGGTTCTGCAGTACCTTCATGGAACCAGCCCATTGCAAAAGAGTGTGCGATATTGTTGGCTACAAGTAGGTATTTCCTTGCATAAGAGTTGGGTGACATTTTGAATCCCTTAGAATTGGCCTCCTCACTTTGCAACATCCTTCTGTCATCCTTCAAGAGAACTTGCTCCAAGGACAGAAGAGGTGGGGTTTAACTTAATTTCAAGAGACTGGACAATTTAATTCTCACCTGTTGAAAGCACCATGTTTATTGAAAAGGAACTTTCAGAGTGGGCTCAATTAAGCCCAGACAGTTTAATTTAACGTGTTCTTAATTGTAAGGGGTTATTTTTTCTGGCATAGAGCCACCCAGAATTTTATCTGCAAGTTCCCCAGATAATCTCCATCTTCTTGCACAATTTTCTCAGTGATGTTCAGAATTCCACTGCAGTGGGACATTCCAGGGTTTTTCTTTTCTTTCTTTCTTTCTTTCTTTCTTTCTTTCTTTTTTTTTTTTGAGTTTGTTTTACATCATTTGAGGGTGTATAAATTGGTGGATGTTGGCAGCTTTCCTCTTCACAAATCTACAACCTGTCTCCAGAGGTCAAGGCTGTTTCCTGTAGAACTAGAGGTGTCTAACAATGGCAGGCCCATCCTTATATTCAGTGATTCACTCTCTGTCTCAAACTTCCCATTGTTATTGCCTGATATTTTTACAAAGTAGGGCCTATTGCCATCTCTGATGTGAAAAGAGTAAAGGTAGAGATAGGGATGGAGGAGTTAGCATTACAGAAAGAGGTATCATGGGCCTCCAACCCAGTGCTTTTCAAAGTATGGTCTCTGGACCTGCAGCATCAGCATAACTTGAAAACGTCTTATATAAGCAAACCTACTGAATCAGAAATTCTGGGGCTGGGCCCAGCAATCTGTGTTTTAACAGATAATTCTGAAACAGCTAAAGTTCGGGACCAATTTCTCTCATAAAAGATTACCTTTGCCAGTCTTAAATATTAAGACATTGTAAGCTTTGGGAGCAGTGTCATTGTTTAGGGTTTTTTTTTTTTTTTTTGGTTTTGTTTGTTTTTTGCCATTTGCTTTTGGTTTTCAGTGGGGGTAATTCATACTGTGAGTAAGATGAGAGATATAATGTAAACACACATAAAATATTAGGTACAATTTCCTTAAGCCTGGGCTCTCTTCCAGGGGAAGGATGATAGGAAAACTGCTGGGAAGTATATTGAATATCCATCTCTTCACCTTTTATATATGAAAAAAATGGGATTACAACTCTCATCTTAGGCTTGTAACCTGAATGCCTTCTAGACCAGGCTCTCCCTCTTGATTTTTTGAATAGGTTTCTAACAGTCTTTTTTTTTTTTGATGTTTTCTTTTGCACGGTTGCTTCGAAACAGTGTTTTGGTTTTCTGAGTGTTTTCTTCTATTTCTTTCTGGAAATTTCTCTTAGGGCATCCTTAATTATGGGCTTCTCTTGAGTATATATGACAACAGAAAACTCTGAGTTACAACTGGAAAGAATAGAATACAGAAGAATGCTGTCTTACTACTGCTATAGTTGTCAAGTCATAATAGTTGTTCCACAGTGTGTCATAATAGTTGGTCCACAGTGTGTCTATTGTGGGATAAATAAAGGATTGGTGGATTCACTTCCCAAAACTTCAAATTGATGTGTGACTTTGTGTGATTGGTGAGGAGAAATCATGGAGCAACAAATCATCGTGTGTTAATTTCCATGTCAAATTGATGGAAGATTTGACAACTGCCTGTTTAGTTGTTGGATGATCAAGTCCATGTGTCTAGTTAAGGTACAATAGTCTGCCTCTACCTGAAGTATGTGCAAGGGCTTTTGAAATGCACAGTCTACTTCTCAAGTAGGTTATATCATTGCCTGGTAACTTTTAGAACTGCTTTTCTCCTTAAAGCAAGCATAGAGTAGAAATTTAACATGTCCTATCCCCCACACAAAAAATACATTAGATGAAAAGAATAGTTGATTCCATTGGAGAACTAGACATTAGGAAAGTACCCAAAATATAATCAAATGGATTGAAACTTTAGGAATCCAGTGAGCTATTTTAAAGGGATAACAAACTAATATAGAGACCTCTAATTGGTTATAAAACAATTTGTCAAGTATTTCGGGACAAAGATGAAGGTGGTAAATTTATCTGAAATAGTTTAACTCCACTGTAATAACAAATGTAAACATCTAAACATATGCCTCAGACTAACATTTTCTTTGAAAGAGGAAACCATGGGAGACGTTGCAAATGCTTCAGGAAAACAAGGCGATGCAATTATATACTGCAGAGCATAGGCTCTGTATGAAAACTGTTTTTCTCTTTGGAACTTGAAAGCTCCGCTCCCCTCTGCTGTCTTCAAAGGCATTCCACACTAGGCAAAGTGGCTTAATGACAGCTCTGCCGGCTAAGGCTGGGCGGCGAGGTCTGGAGCTGGAACCTCAAGTCCCTGCCCACCCTCAGTCACTCTGCTCCCCCCGATCCTTGCTTCACCCACCACATCCAGCTGTCTTTCAGGGCCCATCTGGGAGCCAGGTTAGCCCCAGAATGCCCTAGAGCCCTGAGATGCCTCCATCTCGTTTATTTGTTTACTCTCTCCCTGCCAGTCACATCAAGCTGTTCATTAGGATGAAGGCTAGGATTCTTGAATCAAATCCGATTGATAGATTCTGAGCGCTCTGCTTTCAAACTCATTTAACTAATATTAGTATTAGTGCTTTCAGAAAGGTACTTTAAAAGATCATTGTTGAGGTATAATTTACATACAATAAAATGTCAGATAGGAAATGTGGAGTTTGATGAGTTAGGCTAATGTATACAACTATGCTGCCAATTAAGAAATACAGCATTTTCATCAGTCCAGAAAGATGCCTGTTGTCTCTTAGCAGTCACCTCCAGCCCTACCCCAGGCAAACGCTGATCTGATTTCTATCACCATACATTAACCTTGCCTTGTCCTAGAACTTCACACAAATGGAGTCATACAGTATATACACTTTTATGTCTGGCTTCTTTCACTCAACATAATGTAAACATACAAATTTACACACCAGCCTAACATTTTCTTTGAAAGAGGAAACCATGGAAGGCTTTGAGAAACGTTCAGGAAAAGAAGCCAATTCACCTGTTTTGTTGCACAGAGCATTTTGCTCCTTTCCATCACTGCATAGTATCCTATTCTATGAATATATCCAATCCCCTATTAATGGATATTCAGGTTGTTATATATTAAGATTCAATAAACATTTGTGTACAAGCCTTTTAGTGGACATATGTTTTGATTTCTCTTGAGTAAATACCTGGGAAGTGGAATTGTTTGGTGATGTTTAACTTTGTAAGCAAAGGCCAAATTATTTTTGAGTGGTTTTTCATAGACAATCTATGAGGGTTTCTGTTGTGCCGCATACTTGTCAACACTTGATATTGTCAGTCTTTTTAATTTTAGCCATTCTAGTAGGTTTAAATGGCATCTCACTGTGGGATGGTCAGGGTTTTTTTTTATTTTTTAAATCTCTGACCCCTTTTCAGTTTCTTTGCTGGTAATTCTAACAAGGGACCAATCAATTTAGAAGACACTGTAGAGATGTAAAAAACTACCCAGAATGAAATGGACAGATATCACTAACTCATTTCACAGCTCATTAACTACTGGCTTGTGATTGAACTGCAAACTTTAGGGCATTGTATCTATTTTCCCCCTTTCTTGGAAACTTAATCTATCTGAATACTTTATCTTTCAACATTAAAATTTCTTTAAAGAAGGCAAAAACTGAAGGAAGTCATGTTATTAGTTTCCTAAGGCTGCCATAACAAATTACCACAAACTTGGTGGCCTAAAACAACAAAAATTTATTCTCTCACAGTTCTGGAGACCAGAGGTCTAAAAGCAGCTCCCCTGGACCAAAATCAAGGTGTCTACAGGGCCATGCTCCCTCTACAGACTCCAGGAGAGAATCCATTCCCTGCCTCTTCCAGCTTCTGGTGGCTGCTGGCATTTCTTGGCTTGTGGTCACGTCACTCCAATCTCTGCTGCTGTCTTCACATTGATACCTCCTCTGTGTATGTCTGCCTCTCTCTTATAAGAACACCTGTGATTGTGTTAGAGCCCAACTGGTTAATCCAGTATACTACCCCCATCTCAAAATCCTTAACCACATCTGCAGAGGTCCTTGTTCCAAATAAGGTAATATTTGGAGATATTAATATTTAAAGATATTTTGGTAGGGATTTAAGGGGTAGATTTTTCAGCTTAGCACAGACATTCAGCCTTAAATGTAGTTGTGTCTAAAGGTGAGGTTCCTTACCTCTTTTGAGGAAGGAGGGTAAAGATGCCTGGTAGAATAAGAAAAATACATGAATATACAGACTCTATGAAAGTCCTGTAGGTTCCTATGACCCTCTGGAACTCATCCATGAATATCAGGAATAAAACACCATTATGAGGAGAAATGGAGCCCAAACCCAGGTGCACTAGATGGTGTTATTGTTCATAATTCTTCCTTCCCTCCAGCCCTTCTCATGGATTCCTTGTAGGCAGACTCTTCTTTCCCTCCCTACTACTGAGCATGAGTTTCACTACATGACTTGGCCAGTGAGATGTAAGCAGAAGTGATACAGTGTAGTTCCAAATTGGGCCTTTAGGAGATTTGGCAAGCTTCTATCACCTCTTCTGGAACTCTGATCTCCACAATGAAAATATTTTGCCTCAGGTGGTCATTGCTTCTTCCTCCTGGGTCCTGGCAGAAAGACTTGTGGAGTAAACCTGTACCTGACCCAAAGTGGCATCCAGCCTGGTCCAGAGAAGCCCAGTGAACTCCTTCTGGACCACAGCTTTCCTGAAGGTCTGTAAGCATGAATTAAATGTTTGTTGTAAGTCACTGAGATTTTTGAGTTGTTAGGTAGCATTGTCACACAAAAGCTGATTGATGCACCATATTTAAATCTCCATCTACTTTTCTACTTTGGCAAGCTGTCTTGGACAGTGGAGAAATAAAACCTTAGAGTATTCATTGCTTTCCTCTCTCTAAAATCCTAGAGCACGAGTTAAACAGCCAACTCCTCATTTCCCCTTTCCTGCTGCCCTTAGGAAATGAGTCAAAAGAGTTTCCTAAACCAAAGGCACTCTAGTCCCCAAAGAAAATGCCAAATCATGATACATTAAATGGTTCTCAACATCAAATGGCTCGTAACTCCAAAAAGGAAAATGAGCAGAATAAACAGTTCTCTTCCCTTAGAATGGGAGAAAATATTTGCAAATGAATCAATGGACAAAGGATTAATCTCCAAAATATATAAACAGCTCATGCAGCTCAATATTAAAAAAAAAACCAACCTAATCAAAAAATGGGCAGAAGACCTAAGTACTCATACCTCTGAAGAAGATATGCAGATGGCCAAGAGGCACAACATCACTAATTACTAGAGAAATGCAAATCAAAACTACAACGTAGAATGGGCATCATTAGAAAATCTACAAACAACAAATGCTGGAGAGGGTGTGGAGAAAAGGGAACCCTCTTACGTGGCTGGTGGGAATGTAAATTGATACAGTCACTATGGAGAACAGTATGGAGGTTCCTTAAAAAACTAAAAATAGAACTACCATATGACCCAGCAATCCCACTACCGGGCATATACCCAGAGAAAACCATAATTCAAAAAGACACATGAACCCCAATGTTCATTGCAGCTCTATTTACAATAGCCAGGTCATGGAAGCAATGTAAATGCCCAGCACACGAATGGATAAAGAAGATGTTGTACATATACACAATGGAATATTACTCAACCATAAAAAGGAACAAGGGCTTCCCTGGTGGCGCAGTGGTTGAGAGTCTGCCTGCCGATGCAGGGGACACAGGTTTGTGCCCCAGTCCGGGAAGATCTCACATGCTGTGGAGCGTCTGGGCCCATGAGCCATGGTCGCTGAGCCTGAGCGTCTGGAGCCTGTGCTCCGCAACAGGAGAGGCCACAACAGTGAGACGCCCACGTATCGCAAAAAAAAAAAAAAAAAAAAAGGAACAAAATTGAGTCATTTGTAGAGATGTGTATGGATCTAGAGACTGTCATACAGAGTGAAGTAAGTGAGAAAGAGAAAAACAAATATCGTATATTAACACATATATGTGGAATCTAGTAAAATGGTACAGATGAACTGGTTTGCAAGGCAGAAATAGAGACACAGATGTAGAGGACAAACATATGGACATCAAGGGGGGAAAGTGGCGGGGGTGGCTGGTGGTGTGATGAATTGGGAGATTGGGATTGACATATATACACTAATATGTATGAAATAGATAACTAATAAGAACCTGCTATATAAAAATAAAATAAAATAAAAAAAAACAGTTCTCTTCTCTCACTTAAAAGTGAACCCCAATTTCACAATATCTAGAGTCAAAGCAGTGGGGAAGAAGCTGCCATCTTTTTCCTGGAGTCTGGGGAAATATTTGTCTTTCCTACGTTTTTTGATACTTGCTGATTTCAGGGACCTAACAAAAGGAGATGGAGCTGGGGGCGGGAGGAGTTGAGGGCTCCAACCATGGACTTGAACATCTGTAAAACAGGCAATTACCATGCTTCCCTCATGAATCCCACAACATTTAATGCACTTTGGTTTCATTCTTAGGCAAAATTTCATTGTGTACAATGCTAGTATTTGTAAAACCTGTGCAGATTTGAGGTTACTTTTGGTAAAACAAACAAACAAACAATAGTATTCCCTCCCCCACATTTCACCTAATTGTCTTCACTTCATTCATACCAGTGTTCTGTATTCACTCTTCTTATAGGGACATTGGTAGCAAGTTATAGCCAAGCTTTTAATTGAGAGAAATGCTTATTAACCCTAAAATTCCATCATCTAAGAATTTTCATTTAAATGACATTTTTTTTTTGTTGTTCAATATTAGAAAGTAAAGATAATGAAAATTTATAGTTGTCTTAAATGAATTCCTTCCCTGAGTTCAGTGCTAGGGCTTCCCCCACCTAAAATGAGGAAGTGATGCTTGGGGAAACATATAAAGAATTGCTGATATGAAAGCAGCTCTAAAATTCAATAGTGCTGATAACATTATAGATAGAAGAATATGAGAGTAGGGAGAATAGTGTGCCTTAGAGATGGCAGTTTGTATGTTACCTTTTATGAGGTGGCTGGAGGAATAGGAAGTTTATCATGTCAAGCTACCCTCACCTGTAATAGTGAGGTCTGAACTTTGTTCAGCTGGATATACTTAAAGTCATTAAAATGTAACATACAAAAGTGGTTCTGTCCCCTCCATTTGAGGTTTCCAACATAAATTATTACCTTGCATGATACACTTAAAGTCAGGTCTGTTTTGTATCAATGCTAAATTAAAATGGAAAAATAAAGCCAGAGAAGATGCTAAAGTTCACCGATGTAGTAAAAGGTGAAAAGAAAGCAAAATGACGTTCCATTTTCCAAAAGGCTACCAGTTCTGCCTTTGATGTTGAGATTGTTCAGTTACCATGGAAAGTGAAAGATGTTCCATAATCATTAAATTGTCATTTTCCCCCATCCTGAGCATTGTAGTGCATTTCCTGTCTCAGTGAAGCAAGATAGATTAGGTTCAGGAATCTCCACGGAAAAGGCCACTTTTCATTCTGTGTAGTGCTGACCTTTTTTTCCTTTCTAATAAATACAGTCTTGAAATCCTCTTTACCTACTGATGCAGTCCTGTTTCAGAATGGCATTCAGGTTCTTATGCCATTGTACAGTTTTATTCTCTTCTGAGGCATCATCATCTTCGTAATATTTAAGTAGTTGGATATTACTTTATGCTTCATTTAAGGTCTTTCAGCATGTTTGTGCTTGTTTGAGAGGTAATAGTTGTCACTGGCATTCTAACAGAAAGTAACACAAAAAAATTGAGTTATTTTAAAACATCCAGTTTGTTGGATGTATGACGTCTAGTCAACAGGGAAATGGATTTGGTAATGACTATTTGTTGGATCTCAGATTCTTCTTGCTTGTTTAACACATAGACCAAAGACAAGCCTTGTTTAAAACATTCTTAAAATATCCATGTGTATACTGTTAAAAGAGGCAGATGAGGCTTAGCAAGGTGACCTGATCTGGAGAACAGAGCTCTGTGGTAGCAAGCCCACCTTCTAATTCTGGTTCCATCTGTTTTCATTAACCTCTCAGAGTTTATATTATTTGGTTACAACAGAGTCAGGGTCAAAGTTGTTCAGTTATTTCCCACTGATGTGGTGAATGTAATCATCTACTTGATTCTCTGGCTTGATTTTTTTTCTCTTTGGATAGAATCTCCTGCACCCCATCTTCAGGTTAGGTTCCACTGAAGAGCCAGAACCAATCTTGTTCTTAGGGGTTCAGTATCCTGGAAGATG
This sequence comes from Hyperoodon ampullatus, assembly GCF_949752795.1. Lineage (NCBI taxonomy): Eukaryota > Metazoa > Chordata > Mammalia > Artiodactyla > Ziphiidae > Hyperoodon > Hyperoodon ampullatus. Next base: position 11,186,239 of record NC_136927.1, on the reverse strand, counting down.
AAGTATTCATGCAACCATATTCCCCATTTCTAGAAAGTGGGTTTCTCTCCTGTTTCCATGCTACACACTCCCCTTCCAATCTGAAGTTGGCACGCCTCCATCAAGGGGTATGGTTTCTGTTCCCTCCCCTTGAAACTGGATGGATCTTTTTAACTGCCTTGATCAACAGAATGTAGACTTGAGGCTCGCTGAATTCAGAGGTGAGGCCATGAAAGGCCATGTGGTATGCTCTCTCTCTCTCTCTCTCTCTCTCACACACACACACTTGCTATGGGAAGTCAGGTGCCACACTCAAACTTGCCCACCATATGAGTAAGCCGCGGTGGAGCTGCATCATCTAGATTCAATTGACTGAAGTACCCCCAACCCCGAACACCCCACAACAGATAACTGCAACCATATGAGAGACCTTAAGGAAGCCCTTTCCAAATTCTTGACCAATGGAACTGTGAAGGCAAACACAGATTGTTATTTTAAGCTACTACCTGCTGTGATAGAGAACCAAACAGAGGGTTTACTAAAGGAGCTATTAAAGAATCTGAGGGCAGGCTGAGGATAACGACAAAGGCAGTAAAGTATCCTGGAGCTTCTAACAACCAGGCTGTTACCTCTCCTAGGCCTTGGAAGTACAGAGATGTGGAGAGAGGTCCCCCTGGAGAGAAGAGGGGCCTTTGGTCAAGGGATATAGCCAGCCAGCACAATCTCTCGGGAAGATAACTGGGAGGAATAACAGCTCACCTCATTCTTTCTCTTTTAAGTCTCTGGCTGAGGGGCTCCACGTGGGCCATTGGCCAAATCCAAGCATCAGAGGATGAATTGGCCTTTAATAAACAAAGATACTGGGAGAGTTGAGATGTTTGATTAGCAGGAAATACACAAAAGAAGAAGCAAGCTTTTAACCAAGATTGAGAATATGTTTTTCATTCTGAGTAACCTGATAATGGGGAAGATGATGCTAAATCATGTGTGAGGTTGGTCAAATTTTGGTCTCATAGGAACCTACTTTCTCTTTAAATGGGAATCATGATTTTTTACTCACCAGATAATTAATGGGCATTTATTATGCCAACAGTGTTGTGCTAGATGATGCAAGGAAGAGATGAGCAGTCATAATTAGTGTCCTTAAGAAAGAAAAATATTTGATCAAGGGCCAAATTTCTCCCTTACTTTAAGGGTTACTTTTCTCTCCTCTTAATGAATCTCATTTAGAAAATACCCTATAGATTATTAATAATGTTGGCCAAAGAGAACCCTGTTTGTATATCTGCAATAGATGTCATAATGTTTATGGACAGTGGTCCCCAACCTTTTTGGCACCAGGGACCGGTTTCTTGGAAGACAATTTTTCCGCAGACATGATTTTGAGATGATTCAAGCACATTACATTTATTGTGAACTTTATTTCTATTATTATTACATTTTAATATATAATGAAATAGTTATACAACTCACCATAATGCAGAATCAGTGGGAGCTCTGAGCTTGTTTTCCTGCAACTAGATGGTCCCATCTGGGGGTGATGGGAGACAGTGACACCTGAAGTGTGTTGCTTATGCTCAGTCCACTCCATAATCTTGTTTTGGTTGCTGTCACTGAAGAAAACCCTGCCTCACAAAGATAGGATACTGGAAATTGAAGCAGGCTTTTCAGTGCTTTTGCAGCAATCTCAGGATATTTCGCCTTGACTTTAATCTAGAACGTATGGAGATTTGAAGTTGTCTCAAACATATATATTTTTTTTAAGTTTCTGCTTTATAACAAAGTGAATCAGTTATACATATACATCTGTTCCCATATCCCTTCCCTCTTACGTCTCCCTCCCTCCCACCCTCCCTATCCCACCCCTCCAGACAGTCACAAAGCACCGAGCTGATCTCCCTGTGCTATGGGGCTGCTTCCCACTAGCTATCTACCTTACATTTGGTAGTGTATATATGTCCATGCCTCTCTCTCGCTTTGTCACAGCTTTCCCTTCCCCCTCCCCATATCCTCAAGTCCATTCTCAAGTAGGTCTGTGTCTTTATTCCTGTTTACCCTTAGGTTCTTCATGACATATTTTTTTCTTAAATTCCATATATATATGTTAGCATATGGTATTTGTCTTTCTCTTTCTGACTTACTTCACTCTGTATGACAGACTCTAGGTCTATCCACCTCATTACAAATAGCTCAGTTTTGTTTCTTTTTATGGCTGAGTAATATTCCATTGTATATATGTGCCACATCTTCTTTATCCATTCATCCGATGATGGACACTTAGGTTGTTTCCATCTCTGGGCTATTGTAAATAGAGCTGCAATGAACATTTTGGTACATGTCTCTTTTTGAATTATGGTTTTCTCAGGGTATATGCCTAGTAGTGGGATTGCTGGGTCATATGGTAGTTCTATTTTTAGTTTTTTAAGGAACCTCCATACTGTTCTCCATAGTGGCTGTACCAATTCACATTCCCACCAACAGTGCAAGAGTGTTCCCTTTTCTCCACACCCTCTCCAGCATTTATTGTTTCTAGATTTCTTGATGATGGCCATTCTGACTGGTGTGAGATGATATCTCATTGTAGTTTTGATTTGCATTTCTCTAATGATTAATGATGTTGAGCATTCTTTCATGTGTTTGTTGGCAGTCTGTATATCTTCTTTGGAGAAATGTCTGTTTAGGTCTTCTGCCCATTTTTGGATTGGGTTTTTTGTTTTTTTGATATTGAGCTGCATGAGCTGCTTGTAAATTTTGGAGATTAATCCTTTGTCAGTTGCTTCATTTGCAAATATTTTCTCCCATTCTGAGGGTTGTCTTTTGGTCTTGTTTATGGTTTCCTTTGCTGTGCAAAAGCTTTGAAGTTTCATTAGGTCCCATTTGTTTATCTTTGTTTTTATTTCCATTTCTCTAGGAGGTGGGTCCAAAAGGATCTTGCTGTGATTTATGTCATAGAGTGTTCTGCCTATGTTTTCCTCTAAGAGCTTGATAGTTTCTGGCCTTACATTTAGATCTTTAATCCATTTTGAACTTATTTTTGTGTATGGTGTTAGGGAGTGATCTAATCTCATACTTTCACATGTACCTGTCCAGTCAAACATACTTTTAAGACCACCGTTATTCGCAATCTCAAGTAGTTGATCCTCTTCTAGCACGGACAAAGTCGATTCACCTGGCTTATTCACAAACGGGTCGCAGATTCATTCCTTCCCAGTTTTTGGGGGAGTTATCTTTTGTGGCTGGGAAGTAATGCTCAAACTCTTTTGAAAGCTGAGATAGGTGATCATGCACTGGCTGGGAGAAAGAAGGCCCTGGCTCAGTCTCTTTCAAAATCTCTGCTAATGTTTGAAACATGTCAAAAATCCCAATGTTCACTCGTTGCCCCCATAATTCCAGTTTGGCTTTGAATGCAGCCACTTTATCTGCCGACTAGAGCACAGTTGTCATTCTCCCCTGAAGTGACAGATTGAGTTCGTTGAGCAGGTTACAGGTCAGACAAGTAAGCAAATTTTGCGACCCATTCTGTGTCACTGAAATGTGCTGCCAGTGGTGACTCTTTTTCTAAAAGAAATCTCTGGAGTGGCTCTCATAACTCAAAAACTCTGGCCAGTGACCTACCTTTAGAAAGCCATCTCACTTCTGTGTATAAGAGAAGACGTGTGTGCTCTGCATCCATCTCCTCACAGAGCTGTGTAAACAGACGTAAGTTAAGGGCATGTACTTTAATGTGGTTGATAATTTAAATCACATCCTGCAAAACGTTGTTAACTTCAGGTGACATTTTTCGGCTAGCCAGCATTTCTCTATGGATGACACAGTGCGTAGACTCACATTCAGAAGCAACCTCTTTGACCCGAGTAGTGAAACCAGAAAGCCGTCCAGTCATGGCAGCCACTTTGTCTGTGCATATGCCAACACAAAATGACCAGTTCAGTTTTCCTGATATGTAATCATTCAAAGACTTGAATAGTTCTGCAGTTGTGGTGTTGGTTGGCAACAAAAGTGCACATAACATATCCTCATGCACATCCTCTTGAAAAATACATCACACAAAACCCAGCATTGTTGCCTTGTTGTCAACATCGGTAGATGGATTGCATACCACGGTGACTCATTAATCCTCCCTAACAATTGTGCCTCAATATCCTCTGCTATTTCATCAATTCATCTAGTTATGGTGCTGGCCAAAAGAGGAACACGTGCCACCTTTTGAACTGCAGCCTCTCCTAAAAGTTCACGACAACTGTCCTTAGCAGCAGCCAGGATCAACTCTTCACCAATAGTAAAGGGCTTCTTAGCTTTAGCAATGCGGTTAGCCACTAAGAATGATGCTCTCAGTGCAGACACATTTGATGAGGTGGTGGCCTTCAATAATTGCTTGTGTTCTTCGTGTTCATGTTTTTTTCTGTTGAAAAATTCCAAAGGCTTGTCTTTTAATGCAGGGTGCTTGGTCTCCATGTGGCGAAGCAGTTTTGAAGGTTTCATGGCTTCGTTGGATAGCCGGTCGCCACATATTATACAAAGTGGGCTTGGAGAATGTGAATCACCTGTTGCAGTGAACCCATAATTTAAGTAGGACTCTTGGTATTTTCTTTTAAATGCAGTTTTCTTTTGGTTGGCAGTCTTAGAGTCTTCTGCTGCCTCATCATTGGGTCTTTCCCCCTTTTCAAAGAAGCTCTCCAACGACATTTGTTTTTTACTCATTTTGTCTAGGGTTAGCTTGTGGACTTACCAAAACTGTGACTGAGACAAGTGTGCAGTAAGGGAAAGCGACACGGATGGAAGTGGTAAATAAAATCATGGTTGGGCCACACGCGGACTAAAATAAGTGTCAGATTCTGACTTAAAGCCTGCCGCCAGATGCAGCTGTAAACTTGAAGTACATCAACTCACTTTCCACTATAAAGCTGCCACCAGATGCAGCTTAATTGTCACTTGCCACTCACTGATAGGGTTTTGGTATGAGTCTGCAAGCAATTGATTTATTATGGTCTCTGTGCAGTCAAACCTCTTTGCTAATGATAATCTGTATTTGCAGCCGCTCCCCAGTGCTAACATCATCGTCTCAGCTCCACCTCAGATCATCAGGCATTAGATTCTCATAAGGAGCATGCAACCTAGATCCCTCGCATGTGCAATTCACAGTAGGGTTCACGCTCCTATGAGGATATAATGATCCCACTGATCTGACAGGAGGCGGAGCTCAGGTGGTAATGTGAGCGATGGGGAGTGGCTGTAAATACAGATGAAGCTTCACTTGCTTGCCTGCTGCTTACCTCCTGTTGTGTGGCCCAGTTCCTAAGAGGCCAAGGACCATTACCAGTCCATGGCCCAGGGGTTGGAGACCCCTGTTTATGGACACTCATCTGGATTTATGACACAGGGAGAAGACTGTGGTTGAAAGGTATAGAGTCATAGAGGCTTAATTAAGGTGGTACTGCTAGTTGGTGACAGAGATGAAATAATTTTCATATATCTCCAGGATTTCCAGTTTAATATTCTTTCACACTAGACTGAGTTCCCTTGCTCTAAAAAGTGTGTGGTTTTCCAGATCCATAAAGCCAACAAGTATTCTGATGAATCTTAATATGCTTAAAGGAGAAATCATTTTCTTATAGTGGATACAGAGTCTGGCATGCAATAGGTATTCAGTAATTATTTGCTGAATGAATCAAAGACAGGAACCTTCAGACAAACCCAATCAAATTCTGTTTCCTTTCTCTTCCAGTCTGCATTGTGCAATGTTATCCTTAATTCAACCCTAAATCTATTTTCCCAGAAGCAGTGAGTGGTTTTCTACAAGTATGCTATTTCTGGGATCTTGTTTGGCTCCAGCATTTTTTTTTAAAGAGCCTTGACTTTCCAGATTTGAGTAGCAGCTGCTTTTTTGAATGACATACAGGACTACACATGCTTTTTCTGCCTGTTTCTTTCCTCCTGAAACCCAGAGGGAGTGACATCAAGGATTGTGATTAATGGTGCTTGAGTGTTTCCCTTGCCCTCCTCCACACTTTTATACTAGGAGAATCTTTTTTTAGAAGCATCCATCTCCATCTCTGTCTTGGTTTCTCATGTGTTTTTCTTTGTGATGAGAATCTACTTAGCAAGCTCCTTCCTCAATCCTTTGCCCTGTTTCCTGTTATTTTATCATCTACTATGATTCCCTTTACCATCCATTTTAACACATTGATTATTATTCTTCCCTCTTTTTATGGAAAGAAGTTAAATTTATGGATAGTCTCCTTTGGACCAAGCAGTGTTCTAGGTTTATCCATATGTCATTTCCATTAATCCGTATAGTCTTATAATGTGGGAAATATGATTTCTGTTTTTCAGATGGGAAAACAGATGTACAGTGTTGTCAAGTAATTTGCACATATTTACACAGTGTAGTTGGATCATCCACATCCTGGGTTGCTCTTCACCTGTGTGTCTAATGATCTAGAAGGTGTGCAATGTCTTCCTGGTCATTTTGGTAATGACAGTACCATTGCTGTTTTCATTCATTTAGTCAGGAAGGGGGTAAGTGAGACGTATAATTGAAAAGGCTGATATGGGAAGGAGAAATAGAAAACAGAAACAAAGGCTGAATTTCTAATTTTTCCTCCAACTGCAGCAGAGCCCTCAAGACTACTCTGGATTGTGTTAGATTCTCTCTCAGTATCCTATGAGTAAATTCCACAATTTTGCTGCTCTCTTCAAAACCTCTACCCAACACAACCCTTCTCCCAGGAGGTGATCTTGCATCGTATCCCTGTCAAAATAGAGAAATATTAGTCATCTACCTGACTCTTAGCCAAAGTACCTGCCTATATTTACTATTTCCTGGGCAGATAAAGCCCCCACCCCATTGATCTGGCCACACTGACCATCATTCTCTTTTCCCTTCTAGCCAAGCTACTTGCCAAAGTGCCTCAATTACTTCTTCACCACCTTGTGGGCACTTCTCATCCATCCTCCCCACACTAAGGAAGGTCTGACTTGGCTTTGTCTGTCCAATGCTACTGACCTGCCATGATAAAAGTTGTCACTTCTGTATGGTTCCCTTCACCCCTCTGTGACATTTTACATTACTGACCATGAATAGTTCATCTTTGTAACTCTTCCAGTTCTCTGGCATTTGTACCAACTGGTTCTTCTCTCAGTTATGTTTTATGTTATTTTTTTAACAGGCTTATCATCTGTTACCCAGGCCTTAACATTTGCTGCCTCTCAAAATTCTGGTCTTAGTCCTCTTTTCCTAATGGAAGTCATTCTCTTGGCTCACCACCACCTCAAAATTATAGCGAACTCTTCTTTTGAGCTTCAGATTTATATATGCTAATAATTGCTTGATATTCCATTCTGAACGTTCAACAGATCCTTCAACTTCTTCCCCACCCACAACCTCTACTAAACCTGCCTTTCTTTCTGTAATCCCTCTGTCAGTTAATGGTATTACGATTTGACTGGTTACATTGAACCAGAAAGCAAGAAGTCACTCATAAATCTTTCTCTTTCCCATCAAATCAATTCCAGTTCATCCCATAAAATCAAACAATCCCCAAGTCATGATCATCTTATCTTCAAATTCTACTTGAACCTGTCCCTCTGTTCGTTCCTTCTATCATCCCCACACCATTTCTCATGGTGTTTTAACAGAAACCATCAAAATGATCTCTCTGACTCCATTTCCCCTTTCTAAAACATTCATTCTTGCCAGAGTGAACTATGTGAAAGGTTAAATAAAAGTAGGCATGTCTCTCTCCTGCTTATCATTCTTCAGTGGCATCACTTCATAAACATGTAAAATTACTGATGCATAGCACACCATAAAAGAGCTCTACTACCTGACCCTTGACCACCTCTCCAGTTGCATCAATCATCTTTCATCTGAAGCTTTCCCACCCCTACCTTGCCCATACCTCAAGCCCTTGTTTAAGTTCTCTTTTGCTTGGAATGCTCTCTTTCCCTTTCCCTCCCTCCACTTGCCTAAGTCAGCCCTATCTTTCAAGCACCAGCTTGGAATTTCCTCCATGAAATCTTTCCCAAATCCCCTGTCAAGCCTAGAAGTATCTATCACAATACCCTGAGTAGGAGCTTAATAAATATGTGGTGAACTCTCTTCAAACTTCTGACCACACTCATACCTCTTGATTTTATCTCCTAATTTAAAGGTAATAACTGTAAGACAAGAATTCCTTCATCTTCCTAACTTCAAATAGTCAATTCTTCCTTTGTCTACCTACACCAAATCCTTCTTCTCTCCTGTACTGTAGAGTCTCCTCCGAAAGTGGAACTAAGTAAGACAACAATAGTATCAAACATATGCATATCAAACATTAGGAGGAGAGAGAGGGAGAGGAGACATTGTAAATGATCCAAGTTCTCATTATTTATGTCAGTGATATTTAACTGATGACATAGAGAAGTAGTGGCATAAACATATTTTTTAGACAGTTATGTGGGGAATCTTTAGAATGGTCAGAATTAGAAAGGATGATGTTGCCTCTGGGGAGTAGTAGCAGGGGTGAAAAAGTGGAGAATGGATGATTTCTCTAATGATATATTTATTTCCATTATAAGCATTACTTAGCTGTCAAGAATGTGTCATCTAAGATAGGCAACTTAACAAAAAGAGTAATGAAACATATCTCTCAGGGATGTTATATTGAATGAGTTAATAAATATCAAGGAGCTTTGTAATTTTTAGAGAGTGTTTCAACCATAATGTGAGCTGTTTCCCAGCTACTGTCTACTTTAGAATCAATTTCTCTTTCTAATGATTGTCAATATCTACATTGCAATGACAAATTCATTTTACAAAATCCATACAACACGGTATTAACAAAGAAGAATCTGCTAAAATAATGTCATCAATTACATTCACCATTAGTGCAGAAAAGAGAGTTTATTTAGAAGTTATTAGCAGATTTTTTTTACAAGGTTTCTACTTTTTATAAGGGATGGTAGAAGTTATGAGAAATGCCTAAAGGATAGAGAAGGCCTCTGCTATTGAGGAGCTCACAATATATTGACAATTCATTGCATTTGGGAAAAGCATTTGAAATGAATCCAAAGATGCAACTGCTAAATTTTAGTACCTAAATGTTTCTTTACATAATATTGCCTGCCTATTGAGTCAGGAGATACTGATATAAACAGTATTAAGTGTTGTAGGATTTTTTTAAATTTTAATTTTTGATTTATTTTTATAAGCATGAATAGTGTCTCCAGAAAAGAGAAGTAACTATATTAAGGCCTCAAAACATTTTAGCTAGTGTTGTTGTATATAAGTTTCTCCTTTTTCCCTAAGTATAGTTAGGGTTTCTAAGAGTTTTTCAAAAACATCAGATAAGTAGGTACAGCAGGTCTCTCTCCTGACCACAGAGGAATGTTTGATGATAGTTTTAATGAACCACTTCCTTATTTGGTAATGGCTATATTCTTATCATGCTAGTAAAATTACATGTCTTTTTAAGCATACGTCTTAATGTTTGATGACCCAGTCTTGTTTTCTGAGGCTATCACTTTCATATCTGTTACACATAGCACTTAAACAATGCCCTCTCTTTCTGTTTCTGTAAGTATGACAAATTCTGCACCAGCAATACTGTTTAATCTTCTAATAAAATAAACCAATTATAGAAAAGGACTTTGGCTTTTTGCTTCTTAATTACTCTAATTTGGGCCCCAGCTGGGGCTCATCTCTGACAATCTTCACTCCATCAGATAAAGGGGAAATTGTTTAAAACTGTTCTGGATTTGTTGTAAGCAATGGACCAACTTCTAAAAGGTTTATCTCAAAGTTGATATCTGATAAAAGGCAAATATTAAGGCTGAATCAAAATGAAGGATGTTTTGAGACTTTTCCCCATTCAAACGGTCCCAATTCATTATCATGATGAACCTGAAGGCATCTTTTATTTAATTACTTCATTTAGCTATTAAGAAAGCTTTAAAAAATTTTTTCCAGATTCCTTTTATTTTGAAAATTTACTGAGTGACTAAAATCAAGAATTTTTTATTGAAGTGTAGTTGATTTACAATGTTGTGTTAGTTTTAGGTGTAGAGTTTTAGGTGTGATTGTTATACATGTATATAATATACATTCATAATATATATATTCTTTTTCAGATTCTTTTCCATTACGAGATACTGAATATAGTTCCCTGTGTTATAGAGTAGGTCCTTGTTGTATATTTTATATATAGTAGTGTGTATCTGTGTATCTGTTAATCCTAAACTTCTAATTTGTTTAGAAGTTCCCTCCCTTTCCTCTTCGGTAACCATAAGTTTGTTTTCTATGTCTGCGAGTCTATTCCTGTTTTGTAATAAGGTCATTTGCGTCATTTTTTTTTAAGATTCCACAAATAAGCAGTGTCATGTGATATTTGTCTTACTCTTTATGACTTACTTCACTTAGTGTGATAATCTCTGGGTCCATTCATGTTGTTGCGAATGTCATGATTTCATTCTTTTTTAATGGCTGAGTAATATCCCATTGTATATATACCACATCTTCTTTATCCATTCCTCTGTTAATGGACACTTAAGTTGCTTCCATGTCTTGGCTGTTGTAAATAGTGCTGTTATGAACATTGGGGTGCATGTATCTTTTTGAATTAAGAGTTTTCCTCTTTTCTGGAAGTATGTCCCAGAGTGCGACTGCTGGATCATATGGTAGCTCTATTTTTAGTTATTTAAGGAATCTCCATACTGTTCTCCATACTGACTGCACCAATTTCCATTCCCACTAAATAGTGTAGGAGAGTTCCCTTTCCTCCACACCCTCTCCAGCATTTAATATTTGTAGACTTTTTGATGATGGCCATTCTGACCAGTGTGACGTGATACCTCATTGTACTTTAGATTTGCATTTCTCTAATAATTAGTGATGTTTGAGCATCTTTTCATGTGCCTGTCGGCCATCTGTATGTCTTCTTCAGAGAAATGTTTATTTAGGTCTTCTGTCCATTAAAGTCAGGAATTTTTGAAACAGTACAGGAGATAGCATTAAGGACTTGATTTCAATAAAACAGTGAAATAGAGGAAGGTGAAGACAGTGATGAAGATACAGATAAAGAAGGAAAAGTCATAGTGGGGAAAAAAGAAGATATGGAGCATAAGTAAAGATATACGAATGGATTTTGTGTCCAGGATCCTTCTTATCTCTATTTCCATAAAATTACACGTAAGTATTCTGCTCGAAAATGCTATTCAGACATGAGTTAGAAGTTACTAGAACTCATTTAGATCACACACACACACACACACACACATATACACATACTCATAAACATAAAGCAATACCTTCTCATTACAGAAAATCTAGAAAATTGAGAAAGAAGGAAAGAAACATAGAGCCCTAGTACTCTCCACTCCAAGCAGAAATCCTGTTAACATTTTCTATCTGTGGATATGTTAACTGTTTGATTTAGTTCTTTTAAATCTTTTAATTCTATACTTCTATTTTATTTCTTACTTTTTTTTTGGCCATGCCACACAGCTTTCGGAATCTTAGTTCCCTGAACAGGGATCGAACCTGGGACCCCTGCAGTGGAAGACCAGAGTCCTAACCACTTGTCAGCCAGGGAATTCCTTCTATTTTATTTCTTATTTTTACACTTTAAAAATTATAATACACTTTAAGACTTTTTAAAAACAATTATTTCACTAAAGTATAATATATATACAGAAAAGTGCATAGATCACAAGTATACAGCTTGAGGAATTTCCATAAATTCGTGCCCAGTCATGACATCAACAATTTTACTTTTTAAAAATAATCAGATGCTACCTGCTATAGGACTTTTTCCTTAGTCTTGCAGTAGAGATAATTTCCCCCTAATTGTGACAAAATTAACTAGGCTCATTAATGGGGTCTGAAGATGAAAAGAAGGGGGGGTCTTAGTCACAGAGCTAGAATGGTAACCAGCCCTGATGTAGGAACACATGGCTGTGAAGGATAGTGTTGAGGCAAATAAAATAATCATAATCATTTAAGACCCCTATGGGAGATGAGGACTCAGAGAGCAAACAGCAGTAGGAGGTGAGCACTGGTAGCTCCACAAGGCAGTGGTGATGACAGTCCAGGGCAAGGGACAACCCTGGTGGGGCTTTGGGCAGAAGCAGTGACCTGAGCTTCCAGTATCCGGATGTACTCAGAGCCCTGGCTATAGGGGATGGGAGAAGCTGGTGACAAGAGCAGGATAAACTGGCAGGAACCTCGGCTGAGGCAAGAGTGGAAATGTGACAAACATGGGGATGGACTGAGGTACTAGAGGCAGTGAGAACCTCAGTAGGATAAGGGATGGGGGGCATTTAGGGAAATCAAAAGGGAACTGAATCACAACAACAGACATCTCAAATACTGGCAGGAGAACAAGAGGAGACACGAGTTATTGTAAATCAACCAAAATCTCCTTATTTAGATTTGAGCATCAGTGTATGGTATGGACAGCTAATACATAATAAAATAGAAATGATATAGAATGCAAATAGAAATACAGAAGAGAAATAGAAATAAAGAAATAGGCAGTAAAATAGAAACAGAAATATAGAATGGAATGTTGATACATAAAGACATGACAAAATGAAAAAAAAAACAGAGTAGGAGAAGAAATAGAGGACAAAAATAGAAATAAATAGAAGAAAATAATATAGAAATGAAATAGATGTAATCAAAGGTATATATAATTATCTTGCATTATGTGAGGAATAATTAGAAATGATAGAATAACAATTAAAAGTTCCATTTTGGTCACATATTCTTCTGTCATTCAATTTAAATCATGTTTAATTTCAGTTCTGATTTCCTATTTAATTAGAAGTTGATTTTAAAATTAATTTAAAGTGATTTCCTTGAAAACCTTATGTTTATTATGAATATATAATTTACTGCAATGTGACCAAATAATGTGTCCTATATACATTTTAACTTTGGGGACTCACTAATTTTTTTTTTTGAATATACAAATGTTATTTTTTGGAACTTTACTTTTGAGTCATAACTTAGCTGAATATAAAGTTCTGATTGAAAGTAATTTTTTAAAAAAGAAAATAATTTTCCCTGAGTAATATAATGATAAAGCTCCACTATTTTCTAAGCAGCTCTTGGAGCTCTTGAGAAGCTGCTATTAGTGTCTTTGTCAGTCTTTTTAAGGTAATTTATAGTTTCTCCAGCATCTTTAAACATTATTACTATTATTGTTGTGCAAGCTTGCCAAGCTATGTTCATATATAGATTTATTCTTTAATCCTGTTCCAACTCAGCATGCTGCTTTAAGTTGGAGTCTCACATAATCCTTCAATCTTGAAAAATCTCAACTGTTTGACTATTGATGCTCTGTATTTTTTCTCTACATCCTCCTTCTGAAACTCCAATTAGAAACTGGTAAATCTACTCAATCTATCCTATATGTATCTTTACTATTATATAATTCACATATCATAAAACAAACCCTATTAAAGTCTACATTTCAGTGTTTTTCACTCTATTTCCAAGGTTGTGTAGCCATCACCACTGTCTAATTCCAGAATATTTCCATCACCCCCGAAAGAAACCATGAACTCCTTAGCAGTCACTCCCCATTCCTCACTCCCTCAAACCCTGAAAACTACTAATTTACTTTCTATTTCTATAAATTTGCTTACTTCAAACAATTCACATAAATAGAATCACACAGTATGTGGCCTTATTTTGGTGTGGCTTCTTTTACTTAGTGTAATGTGTTCAAGGTTCATCCATATTGTAGCATAAATCAGTACTTCTTTACTTTTCATGGGTGAATAATATTTTATTACATGGATAATACCATATTTTGCTTATCCATTCATCAATTTATGGACATTTGAGTTGTTTGGGCTATTATGAATAATACCACTATGAACATTTGTGTACAAATCTTTGTGTGAATAAATATTTTCAATTATCTTGGGTATATACCTAGGGATAGAATTGCTGGGTCATATGATAACTTAATGTTTAACTTTTTGAGAAACTGCCAAACTGTTTTCCACAGTGGCTGCACTAGATTACATTCCCACCAGCAGTGCATGAGGGTTCCAATTTCTCCACATCCTAGATAACACTTGTTATTGTTTGTTTTTTTTTTTTTTGATTATAGCCATCCTAGTGGATATGAAGATGTATCACATTGTGGTTTTGATTTGCATTTCCCTAATGATTATGATGTTGACTATCTTTTTATGTACCTATGATCATTTGTGTATCTTTGGAGAAATATCTATTCAAGTCTTCCACTCATTTTTAACATGGGTTCTTCTTTTATTGTTGAATTATAAGAGCTCTTTGTTCTTCACTCTGGATACTCGATCCTTATCAGGTATATGACTTGCAAATATTTTCTGCCATTCTGTGAGTTGTCTTTTCACTTTCTTGATGATGGTCTTTGAAGTACAAAAGTTTTAAATTTTCATGAAGTTCAATTTGTCTAATATTTTTGGTTGCTTATGCTTTTTGGGTCATGTCTAAGAAACCACTGTCTAATACAAGGTCATGAAGAGTTACACCAATGTTTCCTTCTAAGAGTTTTATAGTTTTAGATCTTACATTTAGATCTTTGATTCATTTTGAGTAAATTTTTACTTACAGCATGAGGTAAGAATCTAATTTTATTTTTGCTCATTGGATATTCATTTGATCCAGAATCATTTGTTTGAAAGTCTATTCCTTTCACCCATTGAATGCCTTGGCACTCTCTTTGGAATCAATTGACCATAAATATATGGGTGGCAATGGCTGCTTTTCTCAGCCAATGTTCACTCTCTAGGAGCCCTACACCAGCCCCCTCACACAGTGACCTTGGCTCTGGTCTCTGGGTGTTCACAGGCCATATGTCCCTGCAGGGGCTGAATTCAGGCCACCAGCACCTTTGTCCAGACCGTGCTCAAAAGCTGGCACTGTCAGTGTTTACTCTGTTCTCTCTGTTTTCACTTTTTCTTTTGATCTTAATGCATAATTCATTAGCTGGTATTTGTTTCCCTTGATTAAAAACATTGTCTATCTATCTATCTATCTATCTATCTATCTATCTATCTAATTTTATGAGTGTATGAGGGGTGTTGTCCTTTGCGTGCTTCTTTTTGCATTTTGACCAGAAACACATAATATTTATAAATATTCCATAGGTCTGTGTCAGGTATTTCTTGTCAAAATAATGCCATGAAACATCTACAAGTCCTCAGTTGTGTATAATAATAGCATGTACTGCTCATAGTCCAGGGATGGCTGGCTAGAAAGTTCTGCTGATTTTGGCTAGGCTTATTTGATGATCTAGAAGTTGGCTGGCTGTTGGCTAATTTAGGCTAGCCTCAGCTAGGATAACTGGGACTTTCAACCTCCAGTCAGCTAGCTCAGGCATTTTCTCATGGGGATGGCGGAAACAAAGAGAGAAGGCAGAAACACTATTTCAATCCTCTGCTATTTCTGCTAAAATAACTTTGGCTAAACTAAGTTGCATGTTTGTGTCTGTGCTGCCCATGTTGGGAGGGCACTGAACAGTAACATGGAAAAGGGCAAGGATATGGATGGCTACACAAAGAACTGGGGCCATATTTTGCAATAGATCATCCACAGGAGTTTAAAAAGTATGTATTCTATGACTCCATAAAATAAAAGAGGAAGAGAGAATGAATGGGATAGGAGAAGTCAGAGTGAGAAATAGAAATGCAGCTGGGGAGGACAAAGGGAAGATGGCGGAAGAGTAAGACGCGGAGATCACCTTCCTCCCCACAGATACATCAGAAATTCATCTACACGTGGAACAACTCCAACAGAACACCTACTGAACGCTGACAGAAGACCTCAGACCCCCCAAAAGGCAAGAAGCTCCCCACATACCTGGGTAGGTCAAAAGAAAAAAAAGAATAAACAGAGACAATAGGATATGGACGGGACCTGCACCAGTGGGAGGGAGCCGTGAAGGAGGGAAGGTTTCTACACACTACAAGCCCCTTCGCGGGCGGAGACTGCAGGTGGCGGAGGGGGAAAGCTTTGGAATAGCGGAGGAGAGCACAGCAAAAGGGGTGCGGAGGGCAAAGCGGAGAGTTTCTGGCACAGAGGATCGGTGCCCTCAGGCACACACCAGCCCGAGAGGCTTGTCTGCTCGGCCGCCGGGGCGGGCGGGGCTGGGAGCTGAGGCTCGGGTATCGGCTTTCAGTCGGAGCGCAGGGAGAGGACTGGGGCTGGCGGCAGGAAGAGAGCCTGAAGGAGTTAGTGCACCATGGCTAGCCCGGAGGGAGTCCGGGGAAAGGGTCTGGAGCTACCGGAGAGGCAAGAGACTTTTTTCCCTTTTGTTGCCTGGTGCGCGAGGAGAGGGCATTGAGAGGGCTGCTTGGGGAGGCGCCGGAGACAGGCGCGAGCCGCGGGTAAGTCGCGGACCTCGGAGACGGGTGTGGGATGCTGGGGCAGCTGCCGCCGCCGCCGGCCGCCCCCGCCGCCGGCCGCCCCCGCCGCCGGCCGCCGCCGCGGGGCCTGTGTGCGAGTGCGGGTCACTGTCCGCCCCGCCTTCCGGGGTGCCTGTGCACCCCGCCACTGCCGGGGTCCCGGGACCCGGGGACGGCTTTCCCGGAAGGGCGCACGAAGCACCACGGGCTGCTGCAACGTCATGCCGCCCTCTGCCGCCGCAGGCCCGCCCCACACAGTGCGCCCCTCCCTCCCCTCTGCCTGAGTGAGCCAGAGCCCCCGAATCACCGGCTCCTTTAAACCCGTCCTGTCTGAGCGAAGAACGGACGCCCTCCGGCGACCTACGCGCAGAGGCGGGGCCAGGTCCAAGGCTGAGACCCGGGAGTTGTGAGAGCAGAGACAGGGAAATCTCTCTGTGCAGCCTCGGAGGCAGCGGATTAAAGCTCCACGGTCCATTTGATGTGCCCTGCGTCTGTGGAGTGCATGAATGGACAGCGAATCATTCCAAATTGAGGAAGTGGACTTTGAGGACAAGATTTAAGACTTTCCCCCCTTTTTCCTCTTTTTACAACGAATTATCCCAAATTAAGGAGGTGGACTTAGCAAGATTTCAGACTTCTCGCCCTTTTCCTCTTTTTACAATGAATTATCCCAAATTGAGGAGGTGGACTTGGAGAGCAAGATTTTTGATTTTTCCCCCTGCTCTCTTTTTGTGAATGTGTATGTGTAATCTTCTGTGTAAGATTCTCTCTGTATAGCTTTGCTTCCACCATATGTCCCAGGGTTCTATCGGTCCGTGTTTTTTTTTTTTTTCAATAATTACTTTTTAATTTTAATAACGCTACTATATTTCATACTTTATTCTATTTTACTTTACCTGCTCTTTCTTTTTTTCCTACCTTCCCTTCCTCCCTCCCTCCCTCTGCTCCTTCTTTCCTTCTTTCTTTTTCTTTCCTCCCTCCCTCCCTCCCACCCTTCTTCTTTCCACTTTCTTTTTCTTTCCTTCCTCCCTCCCTCCCTCCCTTCTTCCATTCACTCTTCCTTTTGCTTTCATTCCTCCCTCCCTCCCTCCTTTCTTTCCTTCTTTCTTTCCATCCTTCCTCCCTCCCTCCCTCCCTCCTTTCTTTCTTTCTTCCTTCCTTCCTTCCTTTCTTCCCTTCTTCCTTTCTTTCCCTCTCTCTTTCTTTCTTCTACTAATTCTTTCTTTCTACTTTTTCTCCCTGTTATTCTGAGCCGGGTGGATGAAAGGCTCTTGGTGCTGCAGCCAGGAGTCAGTGCTGTGCCTCTGAAGTGGGAGAGCCAACTTCAGGACACGGGTCCACAAGAGACCTCCCAGCTCCACATAATATCAAGCAGTGAAAATCTCCCAGGAATCTCCATCTCAACACCAGCACCCAGCTTCAGTCAACGACCAGCAAGCTACAGTGCTGGTCACCCTATACCAAGCAACTAGCAAGGCAGGAACACAACCCCACCCATTAACAGAGAGGCTGCCTAAAAACATAATAAGGCCACAGGCACCCCAAAACACACCACCGCATGTGGACCTGTCCACCAGAAAGGCAAGATCGAGCCTCGGCCACCAGAACGCAGGCATTAGTCCCCCCTACCAGGAAGCCTACACAACCTACTGAAACAACCTTAGCCACGGGGGACAGACACCAAAAACAACGGGAACTACGAATCTGCAGCCTGCAAAAAGGAGACCCCAAACACAGTAACATAAGCAAAATGAGAAAGCAGAAAAACACACAGCAGGTGAAGGAGCAAGATAAAAACCTACCAGACCTAACAAATGAAGAGGTAATAGGCAGTCTACCTGAAAAAGAATTCAGAATAATGATAGTAAAGATGATCCAAGATTCTATTTCCAAGATCCAAAATCTTGGAAATAGAATAGACAATATGCAAGAAACAGTTAACAAGGACCTAGAAGAGCTAAAGATGAATCAAGCATTGATTAAAAACACAATAAATGAAATGAAAAATACTCTAGATGGGATCAATAGCAGAATAACTGAGGCAGAAGAACGGATAAGTGAGGTGGAAGATAAAATAGTGGAAATAACTGCTGCAGAGCAAAATAAAGAAAAAAGAATGAAAAGAACAGAGGACAGTCTCAGAGACCTCTGGGACAACATTAAACGCACCAACATTCGAATTTTAGGGGTTCCAGAAGAAGAAGAGAAAAAGAAAGGGACTGAGAAAATATTTGAAGAGATTCTAGTTGAAAACTTCCCTAATATGGGAAAGGAAATAGTTAATCAAGTCCAGGAGGCACAGAGAGTCCCATACAGAATAAATCCAAGGAGAAATACGCCAAGACACATATTAATCAAACTGTCAAAAATTAAACACAAAGAAATCATATTAAAAGCAGCAAGGGAAAAACAACAAATAACACACAAGGGAATCCCCATCAGGTTAACAGCTGATCTCTCAGCAGAAACTCTACAAGCCAGAAGGGAGTGGCAGGACATAATTAAAGTGATGAAGGAGAGAAACCTGCAACCAAGATTACTCTACCCAGCAAGGATCTCATTCAGATTTGATGGAGAAATTAAAACCTTTACAGACAAGCAAAAGCTGAGAGAGTTCAGCACCACCAAACCAGCTTTACAACAAATGCTAAAGGAACTTCTCTAGGCAAGAAACACAACAGAAGGAAAATACCTACAATAACGACCCCAAAACAATTAAGGAAATGGGAATAGGAACATACATATCGATAATTACCTTAAATGTAAATGGACTAAATGCTCCCACCAAAAGACACAGATTGGCTGAATGGATACAAAAACAAGACCCATATATATGCTGTCTACAAGAGACCCACTTCAGACCTAGAGACACATACAGATTGAAAGTAAGGGGATGGAAAAAGATATTCCATGCAAATGGAAACCAAAAGAAAGCTGGAGTAGCAATTCTCATATCAGACAAAATAGACTTTAAAATAAAGACTACTAGAAGAGACAAAGAAGGACACTACATAATGATCAAGGGATCGATCCAAGAAGAAGATATAACAATTGTAAATATTTATGCACAAAACATAGGAGCACCTCAATACATAAGGCAAATACTAACAGCCATGAAAGGGGAAATCGACAGTAACACAATCATAGTAGGGGACTTTAACACCCCACTTTCACCAATGGACAGATCATCCAAAATGAAAATAAATAAGGAAACACAAGCTTTAAATGATACATTAAACAAGATGGACTTAATTGATATTTATAGGACATTCCATCCAAAAACAACAGAATACACATTTTTCTCAAGTGCTCATGGAACATTCTCCAGGATAGATCATATCTTGGGTCACAAATCAAGCCTTGGTAAATTTAAGAAAATTGAAATTGTATCAAGTATCTTTTCTGACCACAATGCTATGAGACTAGACATCAATTACAGGAAAAGATCTGTAAAAAATACAAACACATGGAGGCTAAACAATACACTACTCAATAACGAAGTGATCACTGAAGAAATCAAAGAGGAAATTAAAAAATACCTAGAAACAAATGACAATGGAGACACGACGACCCAAAACCTATGGGACGCAGTAAAAGCAGTTCTAAGGGGGAAGTTTATAGCAATACAATCCCACCTTAAGAAACAGGAAACATTTCGAGTAAACAACCTGACCCTGCACCTAAAGCAATTAGAGAAAGAAGAACAAAAAACCCCCAAAGTTAGCAGAAGGAAAGAAATCATAAAGATCAGATCAAAAATAAATGAAAAAGAAATGAAAGAAACGATAGCAAAGATCAACCAAACTAAAAGCTGGTTCTTTGAGAAGATAAACAAAATTGACAAACCATTAGCCAGACTCATCAAGAAAAGAAGGGAGAAGACTCAAATCAATAGAATTAGAAATGAAAAAGGAGAAGTAACAACTGACACTGCAGAAATACAAAAGATCATGAGAGATTACTATAAGCAACTCTATGCCAATAAAATGGACAACCTGGAAGAAATGGACAAATTCTTAGAAATGCACAACCTACCAAGACTGACTCAGGAAGAAATAGAAAATATGAATAGACCAATCACAAGCACTGAAATTGAAACTGTGATTAAAAATCTTCCAACAAACAAAAGCCCAGGACCAGATGGCTTCACAGGGGAATTCTATCAAACATTTAGAGAAGAGCTAACACCTATCCTTCTCAAGCTCTTCCAAACAATATCAGAGGAAGGAACACTCCCAAACTCATTCTACGAGGCCACCATCACCTTGGTACCAAAACCAGGCAAGGATGTCACAAAGAAAGAAAACTACAGGCCAATATCACTGATGAACATAGATGCAAAAATCCTCAACAAAATACTAGCAAACAGAATCCAACAGCACATTAAAAGGATCATACACCATGATCAAGTGGGGTTTATTCCAGGAATGCAAGGATTCTTCAATATACGCAAATCAATCAATGTGATACACCATATTAACAAGTTGAAGGAGAAAAACCATATGATCATCTCAATAGATGCAGAGAAAGCTTTCGACAAAATTCAACACCCATTTATGATAAAAACCCTGCAGAAAGTAGGCATAGAGGGAACTTTCCTCAACATAATAAAGGCCATATATGACAAACCCACAGCCAACATTGTCCTCAATGGTGAAAAACTGAAACCATTTCCACTAAGATCAGGAACAAGACAAGGCTGCCCACTCTCACCACTCTTATTCAACATAGTTTTGGAAGTTTTAGCCACAGCAATCAGAGAAGAAAAGGAAATAAAAGGAATCCAAATCGGAAAAGAAGTAAAGCTATCACTGTTTGCAGATGACATGATACTATACATAGAGAATCCTAAAGATGCTACCGAAAAACTACTAGAGCTAATCAATGAATTTGGTAAAGTAGCAGGATACAAAATTAATGTACAGAAATCTCTGGCATTCCTGTACACTAATGATGAAAAATCTGAAAATGAAATCAAGAAAACACTCCCATTTACCATTGCAACAAAAAGAATAAAATATCTAGGAATAAACCTACCTAAGGAGACAAAAGACCTGTATGCAGAAAATTATAAGACACTGATGAAAGAAATTAAAGATGATACAAATAGATGGAGAGATGTACCATGTTCTTGGATTGGAAGAATCAACATTGTGAAAATGACTCTTACTACCCAAAGCAATCTACAGATTCAATGCAATCCCTATCAAACTACCACTGGCATTTTTCACAGAACTAGAGCAAAAAATTTCACAATTTGTATGGAAACACAAAAGACCCCGAATAGCCAAAGCAATCTTAAGAACGAAAAATGGAGCTGGAGGAATCAGTCTCCCTGACTTCAGACTATACTACAAAGCTACAGTAATCAAGACAGTATGGTACTGGCACAAAAACAGAAAGATAGATCAATGGAACAGGATAGAAAGCCCAGAGATAAACCCGCGGACATATGGTCACCTTATCTTTGATAAAGGAGGCAGGAATGTATAGTGGAGAAAGGACAGTCTCTTCAATAAGTGGTGCTGGGAAAACTGGATAGGGACATGTAAAAGTATGAGATTAGATCACTCCCTAACACCATACACAAAAATAAGCTCAAAATGAATTAAAGACCTAAATGTAAGGCCAGACACTATCAAACTCTTAGAGGAAAACATAGGCAGAACACTCTATGACATAAATCACAGCAAGATCCTTTTTGACCCACCTCCTAGAGAAATGGAAATAAAGACAAAAATAAACACATGGGATCTAATGAAACTTAAAAGCTTTTGCACAGCAAAGGAAACCATAAACAGGACCAAAAGACAACCCTCAGAATGGGAGAAAATATTTGCAAATGAAGCAACTGACAAAGGATTAATCTCCAAAATTTATAAGCAGCTCATGCAGCTCAATAACAAAAAAACAAACAGCCCAATCCAAAAATGGGCAGAAGACCTAAATAGACATTTATCCACAGAAGATATACAGACTGCCAACAAACACATGAAAAGATGCTCAACATCTCTACTCATTAGAGAAATGCAAATCAAAACTACAATGAGATATCATCTCACACCACTCAGAATGGCCATCATCAAAAAATCTAGAAACAATAAATGCTGGAGAGGGTGTGGAGAAAAGGGAACACTCTTGCACTGCTGGTGGGAATGTGAATTGGTACAGCCACTATGGAGAACAGTATGGAGGTTCCTTAAAAAACTACAAATAGAACTACCATATGACCCAGCAATCCCACTACTAGGCATATACCCTGAGAAAACCATAATTCAAAAAGAGACATGTACCAAAATGTTCATTGCAGCTCTATTCACAATAGCCCGGAGCTGGAAACAACCTAAGTGTCCATCATCGGATGAATGGATAAAGAAGATGTGGCACATATATACAATGGAATATTACTCAGCCATAAAAAGAAACGAAACTGAGCTATTTGTAATGAGGTGGATAGACCTAGAGTCTGTCATACAGAGTGAAGTAAGTCAGAAAGAGAAAGACAAATACCGTATGCTAACACATATATATGGAATTAAAAAAGAAAAATGTCATGAAGAACCTAGGGGTAAAACAGGAATAAAGACACAGACCTACTTGAGAATGGACTTGAGGATATGGGGAGGGGGAAGGGAAAGCTGTGACAAAGCGAGAGAGAGGCATGGACATATATACACTACAAAACGTAAGGTAGATAGCTAGTGGGAAGCAGCCGCAGAACACAGGGAGATCAGCTCGGTGCTTTGTGACCGCCTGGAGGGGTGGGATGGGGAGGGTGGGAGGGAGGGAGATGCATGAGGGAAGGGATGTGGGAACAGATATATATGTATGACTGATTCACTTTGTTATAAAGCAGAAACTAATAAAAAAAATAAATAAATAAAAAGAAGAAAATGTCAAAAAAAAAAAAAAAAAATGCAGCTGGCACCATATTAACCTGTCAAAGCTGCTTGATGGACACATTGCAGTTTATTACACTGCTCTCTATATTTTTATGTATATTTGGAAATTTTCCATAATAAAAAATTAAAATATGTATATTCTATATTTCTAGGTATAAAGGTTTTTTCTAGGTCCACTAGGTCAAAGCTGTTGTTTTATTCAAATTTTATATATTCCTAGCTCTTTCCCAATTTGTTCTATCACTGTAACTGTGGGCTCATCATGGGCAGAAACATTTCTGGAGCATGTTAGAGAAGCCTAGAGGTAAGTAACCTACAGCTCCCTCCATGCCCCTTGCCCCAACCCCTTCTCCTAGAAGGGTATATGTTGAACAGGTTTGTCCTGAAATTTGTGGGTGTATCTGGGAACTGCATATTATTAGTCATTTTTGTTTGGAGATTTCTAAGACAAGAAGCTTGTCCAAGTTCCTTGAATGAGGATTAGGGGTTCATGGTGGGATTAGAAATGAGATCCCCATGTCCATTTCTATGACTTTCAGCATTTGGAAGAGGATTGTTAGTTCCTGTGCCCTTAGGTACCTTGATATTGGGGGTAGCCACTGGGCTGTCTTGGTGATGATTGGCTAAACAATTACATACATTCCCAGAAGGAGTAGGTAGTTTATGACTCACATGGGTCATAGGAAAAGTGGCTGCCCCTCCATGGGTCCTTTGCACCCAGGAACAATAAGGGATCTAACTCATGTCCTAGGTAAATATTTGTCTCTTTCTCTTTACTTATTTTCTATATACAATTTAAAAATTATTGATATTTTTCATTTATTTATAATAATATATATGAACTGAAAACTGTAATAATGTTTCCTTTGATGCAGTCCTGTGACAAGGATCTCAGGTCAGGTGATAACATGTCAAGTTATCAGAATATTTTGAAAATATCATACTCATTACCATTACTGATGAAGTAGAAGCAATAATATAGCAGAGATAGGAGACCACTACTGGTTGCCAAGCTCTGAAACTGGCCATTCCTCTTCATTATTGCCACTTTTTGATACACCACTTACTTAACAGGTTGACCTCTGGCTCTTGAAGAGCCCTTTGTTTTCCCTCCTAATATCATGTTGGAATTTGAAAGAACAGTGGTTCTTTTGGTTCACTGCATTCCACTGGGACCCTTCCAACTCCAGCTCATTAGAAACACCCCCGAGTCTGAGGACTAACTATTATGTCATATGTCATAGCAATGAAGTAATGGTGGCAGGCCAAGGCAAAGACCAATTTTATTTTTGCTGCTTTGAGAAATTTCCCGTATTGTTGAAAATGTAACTCCCACCTTTCAAGTAAAAATTATTACATGTAGATTCTCAGGGTCAAAAGAACAAGTGAAAACTTGTTAGATGGGGTTAACCCGGATTGAGTTGAGGAGACTTTTGAATAGATGACCATCCTCTCTTGGTTAGGCTCCCTCTTTCTGACCCTTTCAGGTGTGTCTCATATTAAATATCTTATTCTGGAAGGATGTGAGTGAGAAGACTGCAAGGAATTCCACCAGAAGCTCTATCATCTTCTTTTTAGTTTAAACAGGCAAGTCTTTATATCTTTTATACTGACTACAGCTGTCCCCTTTTAGAGATAGTCTTGGAGAGAAAATTGCTAATTTGGAATAGGTATACTTCTGTAAGTTTATATCAAGTAAACATTTTCCATTAAATATTTCTCTGTATTCCAGTTTTTGAGGAAAGCAACACAATTTTTTACTCTCAAGTTTCCTTTATCCTCCAAAGTACTTTTCAGTGAATAGATTGAAAATTAATGAGTGCCATTATCTACAAACTACTAATTTTAGATGCAATCCTTTTTATATATCAACTCCCTCTCCTAAACAATGCTCTTGGCCAGTCGTTTTCAAATTGCAATGAAGACACGTTTTATAGCTCTGTTCTGAATCAGGAGACCCAGTCTTCCCTGATCATAATCTAAATGTCTATAGTCAGATAACATAGAGGTAAAGAAAGTTCCAACATCCAGTAGGGAGAATATCAACAAAAGCCTTTTATCTCCTTTTTATTTTATTTTATTTATTTAATTTGTTTTTGAATTTTATTTAATTTATTTTTTTATACAGCAGGTTCCTATTAGTTACCATTATCTCCCTTTTAATGCTCTTCTCGGTTCAGGATTTGTGAGAAGATGGTTTGTGGAATGTTGTTTGCTGGGTTTTTTTTTCCAAGAAAACATCCATAGTTTTCATTACCTTCTTACCAAGGTATGCAATCCACAAAAAGTTTGGAACTCTTCCAAGAGCATAATGTTATTTACTATTACAAATACATTAATTAAAAAAATTACTATACATAGGGAATAAAGGAAAAGAAAGAAAGAAATGTTTACTTAGTACTTGAGTACATTATAGAAGTGACACATTCTCAGTTACCTGGTTTCTAAATTTCAGGGTAAACTAATTCTCTTTTTTTCTTATGCTCAACAATTCTTAATTCCTTCAGAGAAGCAGTGTATTAGTCAGATTTTGCTGCAGTAATACCACATAACAAACAGCCCCAGATTCTCATGAGCTTACACTGACAAACATATATTTCTTGCTCATAGATCTGGGGTGGATTTTATATATGAACAAAAATTAAATAAAAAACCAAAATTGGTCTTTTATTCAAAAGTTGACGATTCTGAAGAAGAAATGCAAAATCATGCCACCAGATAAACAAAATCAGACCAAACCCACGTGGTGAGCCATCTTAGCCATCTCTCTGGAGTTGCTGTCAATTCTTCTCAAAAACTATTTTCTTTATCCTATTGTTTGTCAAATACTAGGCTCATGTCCTGGAACAGAAATTACATCTAAAATAAAACTCAGCATCTTCACCATTGTTTATCTCTCTAACACCTGCATATCTACCAAATATGTTGTTCATGTTAATCTTATTAATATATTTACATCACAACCCAAATTTCAAAGTTATCTTCAGGTCCTTCATGTTTTTCATTCCTCTAACTCAACAATATATAGAATTACCTTCACCATCTTTCACACATGGTTGATTCCCTCTCCTGACCCTTTTAAAAAATTATCAACACTCAGTTTTCCTCCACTGCCCAGTTCAGCTCAGTTCAGGTCATTTTTACCTCTTTTCTCATTTACCTCGCATTTTGGTCTCTTTCCTAGACTAATGAAATTGTTTCCTAACTGGTCCCTTTGTTTCCAGTCTTCCCTAATGTTTAGTCTATTATACTCATGATACAAGAGTTCCCACAGGAATCAAATTCCTTGGTTTTAATTTCAAGGTTCTTAAAACTCTGGTTCCACCTGAAGTTCTGAACCATTTAATGACCAATTGGACACCAAATTAAAAGTGGTCTCTGTCATACACTGGGTCACAATCTAAATGAGAATTCAGCCATATGAAAAAAAACAAGTCTGAGAGAAGTAGAATGCTTATCACGTTCTGGTGAATATACTGCATAGGACTTGGATGGATGAACAACTTTTTGTTTTAATGTGTATATATTCATTTTAATAGTTATGAATTATTTTTAATATATTCTAAAAATGTGACTAGTCTATTAAAGTTATGGTTGCTTAGATAGTGTTAGTCAGAAAGAAGCTTAAGTAAGAACAATGTTAGGTATAAATCAACTTACAGAAAAATAATTAATAATAATAAGGGTAAACAAATATGGAAAAATTGGGAAAGTGACAAGTTTTGCAACTGGTCTAGTAGTGATGGTGTGGGAGACAGATGGGAAAAATAGGAGATAAACCTTGAAAGACAAATTGGGACACACTAGAGGTATTCTACTTTCATATCAGACTGATTTTAGTCTGTTTTCCCCACAATGAAGGAGCTCAAAAGGGGTAAGTGTACCAGGTTTCGCTGATTAATACAGTCCAAAAAAGTTAGTGTCTTAAAACAACAATCAATTATTATTTAGCTCCTGATTCTTAGGGTCAGTAGTTTGGGCTTGGTCTCTGCTGGGTGGTTCTTCTGGCCTTGGCTGAGTTTGTTCATCTACCTGTGACCAGTGACTGGGCTGGCTGGGGGCAGGGTGGTCTAGGAGGGCATCCACTGGGGAAGCTTATCTCTATTCTCCTGGTCTCATCATCCTGCAGAGCAGTGATACACACACAGACACACAGACACACAGACACATGCACACGTGTATTATCGCCTTTATCTACTCATCCTAATATATACTTAGGTTGTTTCCATATCTTGGCTATTGTGAATAATGCGGCAATGAACATGGGAATGCAGTTCATTTCCTTCAGCTATATATCCAGAAGTGAGATTGCTGAATCCCATGGTAGTTGTATTTTTAATTTTTGAAGAGCCTCCATATTGTTTTCCATAGTGTCTGTGCCAGTTTACAGTCCCAACAACAGTGTAGAAGGGTTACCTTTTCTCTATGTCCTCACCATCACCATCCTTACCATCACTTGTTATTTTTTGGGTTTTTTGATAAAAACCATCCTAATAGGTGTGACTTGTGGTTTTGACTCACACTTCCTTAAGGATTAGCGATGTTGAGCACATTTTCATGTACCTGTTGGATATTTGTATGTCTTCTTTGGAAAAATGTCTATTCTATTAATCAAAAAAATTTTTTTTTGCTATTGAGTTGTGTGAGTTCCTTAAATATTTTGTGTATTAACCCCTTATCAAATACATGACTTACAAATATTTTCTCCCATTCTGTAGGTTGGGTTTTCATTTTGTTGATTGTTTCCTTGCTGTGCAGAGCTTTTTAGTTTAATGTAGTCTCACCTGCTTATTTTTGCTAACTTTTCCTTCTTGATGGAGGAGCTGCAAAGTCACATTTTAAAGGGTGTGGATATAAGGAAGAGTGAAAAGTTGTGTTCAAACACAACATGCATATTGCATATTTTAGGATGATTCATTCATTACAAACCAGTAAATGCCAAAATACTATAGAATTAATGGCCATCAAGAGGGATCCAAGGCATGCTCACCATTGAGAAGGTTAATATAATGATAAGTCAGGGAAAAATAATGTAAGACTGAGCTGGGGCAGTGGGGGTGTAAAGGATGTTTGAGGTATTGTAAAAGGAGAATCCCAGAATTTGTCAGGGTAGTATGATTAAGGGGTATATGTTGTGGTGGAGGGTGAGGATAGAAGCTGTGCTCCTGAACAACCATTGGAGGATGACGCCATTAGTCCAGATGATAGACGGGAGCAAAGGAGGCTTGGTTAGTGTCGATGGTAGGTGGAAGAGTTGAGATGCTCATGTGTTATCTATGTAGCTGTGTCCAGAAAGAAGCCTGAGATTTGGATCTGGAGCGCAGGACTGAAATCAAGAATGAAGATGTTAAATTTGGGGGTCATTAACATTTTGGTAAGAACTTGCATGCGTAGGAGTGGGTATGGTGCAGAAAGAGCATGTTTCTTGTACCCCCAGCCATGCTGTACTTTGTGCACTTTGGATGCCAAATTAATAATTGTCTAGCCATCAGCCAAAAGAAGTGCAGTCTCCTCACCTTCTTCAACACCCAGGGCCAGGCCATTCCATTTCTTGATGAGCTGATTGTAATGAAAGAAATTATAACAAAAGTCAAGTAGATGCAGAACCTGATGTATTGAATTTTTTTTGAGCATCAGCTCTGTGGGTTCCTGAGCCCAGCTCTTTCCCTCATGAATCTTGACAGTCGCCTTCTGAATGAGATACTCCTGTCCACCTCACAGATGAAGGGCCTGAGGTTTACAGGTTCTTAGCACTTCTGAACATTTTCTAGGTCATGGCACACATGGAACATGATACTAATTATCCTGACCACTGGGGGAAATGAAGGAGGCTTGGGGTTATGGGTCCGAAGACCAATCAATCTGCCCCGGTGGCTGAGGACATCAATATCTTGGCATACATGTTACAGGCATGTAGCACCACAGTGGACCTCAGCCCACCAGCGGGGAAATTCTGGGTTAAATAAACTGCCCAGAGTAGCAGAGGTAATAAGGAGCAAAACTATGACAAGAATTCAGTTTTGCTTGACTCTGAAGTTCAGATTCTTTCCACTACTTCATGCAATGACTCTGCCTGGGTTTTAGGATTGATAGACTATAGGAATGGTTTATCATTTGAAAGATAACTTGAGACTATAGGCAAAGATAATGATGTCCTTTGTTTTTTAATCCCTAAATTCAGTTAAATATTATGGGATAAGCAAACAATAATGATATTTCTCTTTCTTCCAGTTTATATAGATATTCTAAAGTGGTAATTACTAAGATCACACCATATTAAGGAAATGAGCCATTTATTCCCACTATACAGTGTATGGGCTTGTAGATATATCTTAATGGCCACCATATGTATTTTTATGTTTTATTTTATTTTATTTCTGAAATATGTTTTCCATTTCAAAATGTCCATTAATTTCATTGAAATAAACAAATCTTGCTTTAAAGAAATGAGGTGAATTACATTATTATAAAACCAGGGAATTTTGATAGTTTTGACTCTCTGGGTGACACATTGGACTCTTCTCCAAGGGAAACTCATAATGAGAAACCTGTCTTAGGCACAGGCTGAGTCTATACTGGGCACTGGATGGGGATGGCCACCCATGAGCCACATCCTTATGTCTCTGCCCTTAATACTTACCTCATTCTGTTGTGCCCTTACAGATATGCGGAGAAAGTACACTTACTCTGCTTATAGTTACTTTCCTCTTTTTCTTAGAGAATGGTCATGATTCAATAGAACACAAGAAGGTGGCCTTAGACACACTTGGAACAGAAATTTGCATTTACTTTTTTGTATCTCTGTGATTTGGAGCAAGTGACATAACTTCTCTGACTTTCATCTGTAAAATAGGAAGAGGAATACCCACCTCGCCCTCATAGAGTTTCTGTGGGAATTAAATAAAGTAATGGTCATAAAATACTTCCCTTTGCTCCTGGCTTACAGATACACTAGTGTGGTAACAAAGGTGATGACATGATGGAGGTGGTGATTGTAGAGGTGGTGAAAATGGTGGTGGAGGTGATGGCTTGGGATGCTGGTGGGTGGTAGAGTTAGTGGGGGTAGTGATGATGACAGAAGTGGTGACAGTGGTGGAGGTGGCCATGGAAATGGAAGTAGAGGTGGTGATGGAGAAGCTGATGGAGGAAGTCATGGTGGAGGTAGTAGTATTGGTAGTGGAAGTGGAGGTGTTGCTGGAGTTGGTGGAGGTTGTAATGAAGATAATGGCTGTGGTGATGGTGGTGGCGGAGGCAAGGATAGAGATGGTGCTGGTAGAGGAAGTAGAGGTGGTTTGGGAGAAAATGGTGTAGGTGGAGGAGGTGACAATAGTGGAGTTCGTGGAAGTAGAGGTGGTAGTGGTGAAAGTGGAGGGAAACATTAATGGTGGAGGTGAGAGGAGGTGGTGGTAGTGGAGGGTGGTTGAGGTAGTAGAAGTGATAGTGGTGGTGGTGGTGGTGATAAGGGGTATTGGTGGAGATGGAGGGGAGGTGGTGATGGAGACAATGGTGGTGGTGGCGGTGGTAGGGTGGTGATGGAACTGGTGATGGTGGAGGTGGTGGTAATAGTGGTGGCGGTGATGGTGGAAATGGAAATGGGGGTCGTAGTAGTAGAGGGGCTGTTGGAGCTGCTGATGATAATAGTAGAGGTAGAAATGAACTTGGAGGTGGAGGTGATGACAGGGAAGATGGAGGTGGTGGTGGAAGTGGAAGTGACAATGGAAGAGAGAAGACAGTGATCATGTAGGTGGTCCTGGAGGAGGTATTGGTGGGATAGAGAAGGCAGAGGTGGCAAAGCAGCATGGTGCTATCTACAAGGAGCAGAGTAACTGGAACACGTGGCTAATCTTCTATCCTAAGAAAGTGAGAATGAAGGATAGAGACTGTCTATCCTCAGGACAACTTTGCTTTAACCAGGAGAGATTCAATTGACACTGGGTGAACAAATGGTACCTCTTCCCAGCTAATCTGGCAAACTGGTATCATCTGAGATTCAAGACTAAATTCCTTTTACTTTCATGACCTGCTGCCACCCTCTGCATTTAATTTCCCTTCCTTTAAATCCACTGCTGCTTGGATAGTGAACTCATGTGTATAGGTCACAGTAAACTCAAATCCCTCTTGTAGCCGCTTGTCGGCTTACCTGGCTCTTAACGCATGAATCCCTGTGGTAAGATGATTGATTAACTGAGTTCATGTGGTCCTTCTTTGGACCTTCTGCCATCACTAAGGTGTGCCGGCTTGACCCTGTGTGGATGTGAACCATGTAGTGTGTCTGGTCATTGTCCTCCCTGTATATAAACCCACAGAAAACGCAGCCTTGCAGCTCTGAGTCATGGCTCCTCGGTCCTTATGTTCTCTTTTGCTCTTAAAACTGTTGTTTCTTGAGCTGCCCGAGGCACTGATTTCTAGGTCAGTGATAAAATTCCACCCAGTTAAGCCACATATATCATTTCCTCCACCACTTTCCAAACAGCATTTCTTGGACTGCGCCAGCCAGCCGTGGGCTCTGTGGCTGGCATCAGCAGGGCCCACTCCTTTCTGGCAGCCTACATCCTTTGCCAGTTCAGAAGGCCACGGCCGCACGGCCCCAGCACCACGATCTTCAATGAACACTGGGGACCTGCCAGGCTTCCCAGAGTCTCATACGAGCAGTGTTTGTGCTTGCCTTTCATGTTGGAAGGTCTGAGAATTTCCACCGCTGTTGATCCACCTCACACAGTCTCAAAGCACACCAGGACCTGTGTGTCTCCTCAGGGTGGGGTTGCCTCTGGAAAACATTTCTGGTCCCAAACTTTGGGACGTGTGCCCTGCCAGGACCCAGGACCTTTGGGGAAGTGTCTGCTTTGTGCCAATTAAAAGTGTTTTATTGTTCAGAGCTGGGCTACTGGCTGAAGCTCTTCTTTCATCAGCCCCACTTTGTTAAGTATTATTGCACTCACTAATCTTCTCTCCTTGACAGCTCCTGGCCAACAGAATTACAAGTTCAAACTATGGAAACAAAATGCTTTTTATTTATTATACTCTTAAGATGTTTTCAGTAAGGCAGACAGCATCTACTTTGCCAAGTGGGTGTTGCGACTTTCCAGAGGTTTGGCTAGTTAGCAGCCTGCCAGTGAAAACACATGCTGTCCTCCAGCCCTTTGGTGGGTGTCCTTCACCTCGGACGGAGCCTCCTCCATTATCATGTTTGGCCTCCAGAGGAGACAGACAGAAATGCTTTGAACCAAGACGAGCAGTTCTGTAGAGTAATACTGTCTAAGATGGTTTGTCTGGTCCATGCTTTGACTACTTTTGTCCTTCCCTTGGGAATACTCATAGCAGCTAATGTTTACTGAGCATTTACTATGTGTCAGGCACTGGGCTGAATGCTTTATGCAGGTTATCACATTTAGCCCTCCAACTATGGCAGGAGGCAGGTACTAGTTTTATCATTCTTCTTTTATAGATGAGGAACCAAGGCACGGAGAGTTAAATGATTTCCCCAAGTCACACAGCTGGTAAGTGATGGGTTTGGGATTTGAATCTACTTAACCACTCCATCAGACTGTCTCCTGGATTTGGTGACTAAACACAAGAAAACAGGCAAACACGACACTAGTTAACTAGAAGTGAAGATTTGGTTAATGAATAGAAGGATATCTCTTGGCCTTTCAGCCAAGCAAATATACTTTTTGGGAAATGAAAAGGGAGATTCTTTCTGCTCCCAACCTTAAGAAGACCTGAGAAAACCCCCCTTTTGGCCACAATGCCTGCCGTGGCCACAGCTCCAGGCCTGCAGGCAGCCCAGATGACCCTCTTTCTGTCTGGAGGCAATGCCTCTTTGGTTGCCTGATTCTGCTGTTTGTTCTCCCCTGAAAGATTTACAGTCGGTTTCCATGAAGCTTTCCTCCTTTCTCCCTTTCATGCCTTGTATGTTTGGACTTGTCCAGTTTGGGGCAGGGGGTGAGCATCAGAGAAATCCACTTCTTGAATCACCTTAATGGTGCCTCTTGGTGAGTTCCAAGGAAAAAGAGATTATTTCTAAAATCCTTAGGTTGGGGCAGCTGCACATGAATTGATTTATTCGCAAGCCCAAACAGGTGTCTTTACATTAGGCGGTCAAGGGCAGGAAGTTGCCTCTTGTGGTTTCAACCTGGTGAAGGGAAGGGAAGGGAGGGTTGGTGTGGGACAGACAGGCTTTCCCGCAACTAACTTCTTGTTGGATGGATTTGAAACAGAAAATTTCCACTGCTATCCAGGGAATGTATGTGAAATCGATTAGCATTTCTGGCACCACCAAGGACAAACTGGGCAACTGTATTCAGTTCGGAGACATTTTAGATCTTGGAACAGGATACCTGGGAAGCATCTCAGAGAACACTGATGCCTTTTAGAGACATTATCGGGCTGCCTGTGATGCTGAATCACCATTGGTATTCACGGCAAAGAGAGTGCAGCATTGTCATTAGCCCAGATCACCTTACAGAAGGGTATTATTCCTTCGTCCTAGGCATCCCCTAGACACTCACACACAGGAGAACTTCACCATTTGAGTCACAGAGTGGAACTTTGAAGTTGGGTGACCTCAATAATCTTGCATGAACCAGGAAAAGGTGGAGCTAGTCTCAAGATAAGACAAAATATCAAAAGTTTGCAAAAAACTAAGACACAAAGAAGCCAACTGAGAACGAGGTTTTATAATCTTGGAAAAATATAGTGTGTGTCTCTCCACATGGTGGCTAGAGAGTGTGTGGTTTGAAACAGTCTGTATGCTGTTTTTTTCCAAAACAGGTAAAAAAAAAAAAAAAAAAGAGGTTTAAAAAAAAAAGGAAGAAAGAAAGAAAAGAAAAAAAAAAAGGAAGAAATCTCAAACAGTAGCAGACTTGGGGCCACCTGAAACAGATGTACATTTGTGGGATTTGGCTCTGGCAGGAAGCCATCATGGGGAGGTAATAATTTGATATAAATGTGGTTGTCTTTCCATAGCTTCAATCCTCAGAATGCTGGCTTTCTTTACTTTCTCCCCCTTGAGAACCAAGGAGAGGAAGGGGGTGGACCCCATGCTGTTCCAAGGTCTTAGGACTTTCCTGGTTAGCTCTCTCATTAAGGAAATATATGTCTCTGATTGACAAGGACATCAGAGTGGTTTAGCTCCATCTTCTCCACTGAACAGGGACACTGGTGCTTTGAATGAGAATTATAGAAGAATTCAAGTTGAAGGCCTGATCTCCTGGCATTCCCAAATCTGTGCCACCTGGGTAAGGAAGGCAATTTTGCATGAAGTGTTTTTTCCCTAACGCTCCAATCACATCTCTTAAGTGACACCTTTGCTTACTACCAGCCTGAGGCCGATGCTATAAGAAAATAAGAAAACACTAGCTTTCTGCTTTATGATTCTCTGTGGTATCTAATATTCACCACTGCCTTTCCCAGGACATTGCCCATAGTATATGATCAGCAGATATTGCTTGGTTTGATGTGAATTAGATGACGCATGATACTTGGTCTCACAGATTTCTGGTCATACTTTTGGGAAGTTTTGTGATATTCTTGCCTTCTATAAATTCAAAATGTCCAGTAGATTGTGAGATATTGTACTGGAAAAGTACAGATTACTGTAGAGAAAGAAATATCCTTGAAAAAGTTCTTTTTAGCTTTTGGAGTTGGAAGAAGAGAACAGTGGGTAAAGGGTTTTATGAAACTTAGATGTAGGACTCAAGTAAAAATCTGAATTTCCTGTGTATGTGACCTTGCTAAAAAAAATTCAGGTGAGAAAGTGGAGTGTCTCTATAATTAGGAAAAAAAGCAGAGCATGTATGTCTTCAATTCTTACTGTGGGTGAGACTTCATATTTTGATTGTAAGTGTTAGTAGATAAAACTGTGGCCTCTGTCCAGACCCTTGCTACTACAATGTCAGAGAGTGAAATTGAAATATATTTGGTGAAAATCAAACTTGTTATCACTTACGGTTCTGACAGGGAGTAATGAAGGGGGGAGGTGATTAGACTTGATGGTTGAAAGGGAAAGAGAACCTAATGAAGGCCTTTAGGATTATTTTTTCCTTCCCTCCAGAGATTAGTGTCACTGGTACTTATTCTTTATGCATGGGAGACTGAGAAAATGACAGAAGTGCATGGAGGCTACAGTTTTAAAAGTGAGATTGGAGTCACCCCTTGGAGGCTGACCAGATACGTATGGAGAGGGTTTGGCAAAAAGAAAGTACTTTTGAGTTTACTTTTTTTTGTTTATTACCAGAGAGTTTCATTCGGTTGAATCACCCATGAATTGAGATACTTATTTCCAGTGATTTGCAAATAATTTTCCAGTTTAAATAGAAAATTGGATTGTCAAATTAGAGTTGAACACATTCTAGATCCTCTGAAATTCTGAAAAAGAATTTTGGGTAGACTAATCATCAGTACTGCCAACTATTCCAACAAGAAGCTAAAATGAGCTCCCAAACATAAGGACCAAAATGTTATCCTTCAGCAAACCCATTGTTAACAAATTTTCATTAAATCCATGATCTCTCAAGTTTTATTAGCTGTCTTTAGCAGTGTTACTTTCAAATAGTTTATTCAATTTGCTTTAAGTAGATCTAAGCATTAGAATTATGATGATTATTTAACCTGTATTCCCTTGGCAGTACCCAATTTAACTATTGTGTTATGGTTTTCCCAGTGACCATAAAAATGTCCCAGATAGTCTAATATTTTTTTACTCACACAGTCTCACACATGTGGAAGAGTCTGAATCCCACATCTGGAAGCAGCAGGGCAGTCATTTCCCAGACCACATATCTCATTGGGATGGGGGGGTGTTCAAAGATATGGGTACCATTCTTAGACCACTTGACTAGGGAGGTAAGGAGGAGGTGAGTGTGTAGTGATGAATCAAGCAAAGGGTGAGCTGAGCCTGAAATTTCTAAGAGTCATGGAGCTGAAGCACTCTTCAGTTGTCATGTGTTCCTCACTGCATAAAGCTGGATGTTATGTATACACAGCAGAACTCCTCCAAGACTCATTCAAGACTCATTCTCAGATGTCCCAGATCTGATTTGTAAAGATAATTTATTCTTTGTAAAGATAATCTAATTTGGCAAGTATTTACTGAGCATCTACTATATGCCAGCCACTGTGCAAGGTATGTGGAGATATAAGAAAAAAGCCCTCCCAGTTGTGGAGTCTATATTCGGGTTGGGTGAAACACTCCATTAAGTCAATAAACAAATTAATGTAATATATCGTATGGTGATGAGTATAATTTTAAAAAAAAGCTCAGTCAGCATAAAGGATTGAGATTAAGCGAAGAGCTCTTTTAGACAGGATGGTTAGGAAAGGCTTTTTCTATTGAGGTGACATTTGAGCTGAGACCTAATGTAGTGATGGAGGAATCCACATGGGTCTGTGAGAGAAGAGGGAAAGAGAAGAACCAAACATATAAGGTGGGAATGTTGACATAGTCCAGAAACAGCAAAGACGCTACTCTGGCTGGGCTGGACTAAGCAAGGAGAAGACGGGGAGAGGTTAAGATCAGTGAGGCTGTGGGGTCAAGCTCATGTAGGGCCTTGTAGGATTCTACGGTAAGTGTCCTGGGAAGCCATGGGAATAAATGGATGATTAGAGCTGCCATTCCAAGAAGCAGGCTCCAGGGGGGAGGGATCCCAAGCTCTAGGCTAGGTAAGCTTGAAGTGCCTGCTACCCTTCCAACGGAAGTATTGAAGAGGCTACGTATTATGTAAGTTTGGAGTTCGGAGAAGAAGTATGGGCTGGAAATGGATGTTTGTGAGTCACTAACATGAAAATGGCAACTAAAACCAAGAGATTGGATGCAATCAAATAAATAATTAAATAATTATAAAGGAGACAAATATTTGCCAGTTCTTGATAAGAGTTCCAGTTAAGAACCTCTGTATGGATTGATATAGATTTATATCATGAGATAAATAGTTTAGATGAGATGTCAGGAGGATCACCACCCTAATTCCTTGTGTAAGATCCAGCTCCCCTTGTCCCTTTACTATGTCCTTTCTAAGGAAGAAAGAATAGAAAAGGTGATTTTTCGTACCCCAGATATTGATCAGAATGCTTTTTACTGTGGGACAGGGTTACTGTGCTTTATAAGGCATGTGCCCATAATTCAATCTTCTCTTTCACTGCTCTTTTACAAATGGTTGATTTTGAAAGATGGTCTTACTCCTTGAGGCTAACTAACCATATTTCCACTTCCTGTATGTTCTCCCATGTGACAACCTGGACTTTGCAAAGGGGTTGACTTAACCTTCGGCAGGGTGGTCTAGGTCAGTCTAGTGATGTTTTCTTTTCTCGTGTTCCATCCTGGATAGTGGAGGCTTTCCCACACTTGATTGGCTAATTGGCTAACTGGCATAGTGTTTCCTTTGCTGCTTCCTTTGCAAAATAGGTATTTCTGGATTTAAGGAAATAGAATAGAAACACTCATCTAGGCCAAGAATCTAGGTCCTTGATTACATTTTCACCAGAAAACCCTGTGTTGGGCAGTCTTGGCTGCATGCTCATGGTACTTTTTTCCCGTTTTAGCAATTGTTCATTGTGTGTTTCTCCCTGGGGGAACCTCAGAGGGGAAGACGGATGAGGGATAGCATTTAGGTATCTAAATCTGAACAAGTGTTTTTTTAAAGACACTGCTAGCAAAGTGTGGTTTCTTGGATATGATGAAACACCTTGAAGTAATGTGCATTTTGTGGGTGCCTTTGACTCGTCCTCTCTGACTAGGCAGGGATTGTGTTTTGTTCCCAAATATATTCCCAGTGACTAACATGATCCCTGGCATATGGGAAGCATAAGGCTTGTTGAATGAGGAAAGGAAACAGTGCCCCTGGCATTATCTATCCTCTGAAAGGGGGCAGTATCATGTTCTCACAATGAGCCATTCCTTCCCCCTCTTTCCCATAGCATGAGAATTCACCTCTCTGAGACTGATCTTATTTCCAACTCTCTGAAGGTACCCGGGGTTCTGAAGGTCATTTGTTGCTTTGGCTTGGGTGCTGGAACAGCCACATCATGCAGCTTTCTGTCTCTTCTTGAAATTCTGGAACAGGCTGTGGTCCAACATGGAATTATGTCCTTGTACTTCACTGTATAAACAACCTGCACCTCCAGTGTGGTCAGCTAATTACCCCGGGACCACCTGTGGATTCTGACCCCACCGCCCTCATGCCCACTTGATTACATACTTCTTTTGGCTAGGAGAATTACAGGTCCATCTTCTCTCTGCTCACTCAGATTTTACCTCTTCTCTGTGGCCCAACTCTGGTGAACTCCCTAGCATGACTTTCTCGGAAGTTGGATGGGGCTTGGAATCGTTGTCACTCACTTGGCAGTAATTGCTTCCTTGCATTGTTACTATACACTAATACAGAGGCTCTCAAAGCTTAGCATTTACCAGAATCACCTGAAGGGCTTGTTAAAACAGATTGCTGGTCCCCACCCCCAAAATTTCTGATTCAATAGATCTGGGGTGGAGCCTGAAATTTGCATTTTGAACAAGTTCTCAGGTGATGTTGATGATGCTGATTTTGGGACAAGATATAGAAAATGAGGAGGCTGGTGGTTCTTAATCCTGGCAGCACATTGGAATCACCTGGGGCAAATTCTAATCTACAATGCTTAGGTCCCCATTTAATCAGAATCACTGGATGTGGGACCCACACATTGATAGGTGTAGGAGAAACCATCCTTTCCTCTCCTGGAATTACTACAGGTCTATAAGATAGAAACTTCTGCCTTCTTGGCAGTATTGGGGACAAATACATCTCTGAGATGATGTACTTTTAAAATGCCAATGGGCCATATTCCTTTACAACAGTGGCTCTCAAAGTGTGGTCCCTGGACTGGCTTCTACAGCATCACCTAGGTCCCATGTCAGACAGATCTATCTGCTAAGTCAGAAACTTGGGTTGTGGAGCCCAGCAGTCTGTATTTAACAGGCTCTCTAGGTGATGCTGATGGACCAGGGCTCTAATAGATGGATAGGTGAGTGGATAGTTCAATCAATCATTCTCAACCATAGCTGTGCAGTAGAATCACCTGTGGAGCTCTTACATATGTACAGGCCCCAACCTCAGATATTCTGATTGAATTGTCCCTGGTGGGCATCCATAAGTTTCAAAACACCACAATTGAGTCTGTTGTGCAGCCAGGGTTGTGCAATGACTGAGATAAATATTGCTTTGTAACCAATTAACCTGTTTACAGTGGCTGTGGCTCTATTCCCACACGAACAAATTTTTTGGCTGACAAGGTTTGTCATAAATGGATACAATGGTCAAAGAAGTTACTGCTGTAGACTGAATGTTTGTGTCCCCTCAAAATTAAAATTGAAATCCCAGTCCCTAACATGATGGTATTAGGAAGCAGGGCCTTTGGTAGTTGATTAAGTCAGGAGGGCAGAACCCACATGAATGGAGTTAGTGCCCTTATGAAAGAGGTCCTGGAGAGTTCGTTGGCTCCTTCTACCATGTGAAATCAGAGAGAGATGATGGCCTCTATGAACCAGACTCTCACCAGACACCGAGTCTGCCCCCACCTTGATCTTGGACTTCCCAGCCTCCAAAACTGTGAGAAATAAATTTAGGTTGCTTATTAGACACCCAGTCTATGGTGTTCTGTTATAGCAGCCTGAATGGACTAAGACAGTCACCATCACCATGTCCTGTGGGGGACTTGCATTGAACTTATATGAGAAGTACCCTGTGTGGGAAGTACACTGATAAACACTGAGGGTACAAGTAATGTGACAGAATTTTTGAGGAATTACAGTGTAGAAAGGGAAAGGGAGTGTGACAGGTTAATTGCAAAAATGGTCATACACCTTTGCAATGTGCCTCTGCTGCTCTGTACACCAAGAGGTTGGGTTATTTCCTGATCCTTGAGCCTGGACTGGTGTGTGCCTTGAATGGATCAACAGAATGTGGCAGAAGTGACATGGTACCCATCCCCTAACCAGGCCTCCAGAAGCCTTGTGTGCATCTATGTTCTCTCTTGGTCCCTGTATGGTCAGGCCATTCAAGGTGGCTGTTCTCTTGCTCTCTGTACATCCCCTTCTCAGCCAGTCCCTGTTTCACTCACATGATTATCCAATCCTCTTAATTATAGGGTTTAATTAGTCCCTGATAATTGATGAGACCACCTGATGTCAGTTCCCCTATAAATGGTAGCCCCCTGCCCCAAGTAGCAAAGCCTGCTGCCACGTCCTGCCCCCTGTCTGCCACACAGAGTGGGGATCGCTCCAGGACCCTTTGTGTAAGATCCCCTGTCCCATAAACCATTGATGTCTCTGTCACTGTCTCTGGGCTCTTTCTTCGGTCTTGAGGCTGGCAACTACAAGGCTTGCAGGCCTGTGGAGTACAGCTCAACAGACCCCACTGCCATTTTGAGAACGAGCTCAACATAGGCTACTGGACAATGAAAGACCACAGGGGATAGAGCTGATCCCAGCTGAGGCCATCCTAAATCAGCAACCCTTCATGACTCCAACAGCTGATGTGGGTACACGACAGAGCCCAGTGAAAACAAGAGAACCAACCAGCTAAACTTTGCCCAGATTGCTGACCAGCAGACCCATGAGCTAAATAAATGAGTATTATTTCAAGTCATTAAATTTGGGGTAGGTTGTGAAGCAGCAAAACCTAAATGATACAGATAGTATAAAATTAATCGAAGTGTTCTGAACCTGAACCTATGAGCTTTAACATAAGGCTTAGTGGTTTCCTAACAACTGACTGTAGGAGGAAGAGAGAGTGTACAGTGTCTGGAATTAGACAGCATTAACTCCTTTGACAGCTTAGCATATCAAAATCAAAGCCTTTAAAACACACACACACATAGGGCTTCCCTGGTGGTGCAGTGGTTGAGAATCCACCTGCCAATGCAGGGGACATGGGT
This sequence comes from Hyperoodon ampullatus, assembly GCF_949752795.1. Classification (NCBI taxonomy): domain Eukaryota; kingdom Metazoa; phylum Chordata; class Mammalia; order Artiodactyla; family Ziphiidae; genus Hyperoodon; species Hyperoodon ampullatus. Next base: position 11,145,068 of record NC_136927.1, on the reverse strand, counting down.
TCCAGCCCTGGTCCGGGAATATCCCACATGCCGCGGAGCAACTAAGCCCGTGAGCCACAACTACTGAGTCCACGTGCTGCAACTACTGAAGCCCAAGCGCCTAAAGCCTATGCTCTGCAACAAGAGAAGCCACCGCAATGAGAAGCCTGCGCACAGCAACAAAGAGTAGCCCTCACTCACTGCAACTAGAGAAAGTCCGCACGCAGCAACAGAGACCCAACAGAGCCAAAAATAAATAAATTTATAAAAAACAAAACAAAACACATATTCAACTAAGGTTATTCATAAAAATTATTTTTGTCAGCAACAGAGGGGAAGTTTTGTGATTCAGAGGAGATGGGGGACCAGGGTCACTTAGGTAGCAGAAAACTTGCAACACTGAGTAGGAGAGACGAACTATAGCATTAGGTTAACAAACTTCAGAGTTATGTAAAGTGGGCTTATAAACTTATTCAAAGAGGTCATGATATTTCTTGGGGATGGATATTAAATGAAAGAGTTCCATCACTCTGTCTAGTCTGTTTAGCTTCTCTTAACTATAGGATATCCCTCCTTGTGTATTACAGCAGTTGTTTTCTTCATCAATGCATATTGATTGATTTTTCTGATAGAATCTGTGGCTCTCTTTTGGTTCTCAAAGGGATTATTGATGGCCAACCCCCACCCCAATTTAAAAATCCATAATCCTAAAATTAACAACACAATTTAAAATGTCTATGCAGAATGATAAATATGCATAGTGCAGGCAAGTCCTTTAAGAATTTAGAAAACTGATTTGGGCCACTGATAGAAAAGGGCTAGTAAGTGCCAAATATTTTATGTATGTCACTTTATTTATTTCTCAAAAAAATGCCCTAGAAGGTAGTTGCTGGTATCTTCATTTTCTAGATGAGAGCACTAAAGCTGAAGATTAGGAAGCCAGTGAACAAGTTAGGGTACTTTGATTTCAAGAAACGAAGCCCAATTCCAATGTCTTAAACAATATAAATAATTAGCTCATGTAATTGAAAAGTGGTGAGGTAATGCAAGCTTCAGGTATGGTTTGATCAGGTCTTTGGCTCCTTTGAGATTCTTTAGTTCAGCCTTTCTTCTTGTGTTGGCTTTGTCTTTCAGGTGTCACATCTTATGGTAGTTGCAGGAGCTTCAAGTCTCTGAACTGCATATCACACCACCCTTAAGAAAAGGAAACAATCAATGTATGAAAGGTTTAAGCTCTACTAGGCTAGAACAAACTTAGGTCACATGGCCACGTATTGTGGTGATCAATCACCATGGCTATAAGAAAGCCATATGCTAATTGGCTTAGGCTGGGTTATCTCCACCCCTAAAAGATATGATGACAACAGGCTTATATTGAATGGTTTAAGTGATCATGAATCATCCCTTGAACCATGGTCAGGGCCATTCACCTCCAAAGCCCTTAGCTTCCACACAAATGGCAGAAGGCACAGAGACTGGCATTATCCACGTTGACTAGTAAGTGGTAGAGAACGCATTTGAACCATTTTTTCTCCAAGTCCAACCTCATGTTCTTTCCCAAATGCCTACCCTGTCTCTATCCAGGAAGTAAGACTTGAAATAACTGGGCCTTCAGGGTTGGACCTAGGGAGGTGATCTTAAAATGTTCACTAACTTGTAAGAGCTTTGGAAGTCTGGGAATGAAAAGCACGATTGTGTGTGAACTCAGAATTAACAGCAAGGGCTGTGCCTCTCTCCATTGGTAAGGTTATTAGAAAGACTAGCCGTCATTTGTTCTACTATCCCGACAATTCAGGGAATTTTTATAAGCAGCAATTTTTGTATAGGAGGGGTTAAAATGACTTCTTAGACTTTGAGGGTCCATCTCTAATAATGCATGTTGGCAGAGGGAAGACAAAGCTACGATTCAGCTGCTAGGTCTTGGTGATGTCATAATCACTTATGACAGCAGTAGAACTTTAAGATTGAATTACCTTCTTTGTACCCACTGAAGGAGCGAGCCTTGCTGTGTATAACACATTGTGTAAGCTAAACAGTGTTTTGTGGTTTTCACATGGCGCATGGGAAGAAGGGGACTTGATCTGTGAACCCAGAAGATCATGAATCTGATATGCGGAAAGACAATTTAACCTCGCAAATTGCTTTGTTCTCTGATACGTACTTCTAAAATTAAATAAATTAATATGTGCTGACGTTTCCCTAACCTAAACTTTAGGCATCACAGTTTGATTAATTTAATGAGGAGTCCCAAATTGAGCACTGCATTGTGTAACTAATAACACTATAATCTAAGATCATAGATTCAGTTAATGATTCAAATCCATTAAAAGTTATTGGTTGAAATGCACATAGTAGGCAAGGGGATTGAATCAAATCTGTTTTTTTTTGTTGTTTTTTCTCTTAGCAATGGAACATTTTGTAGGAATATTGCCAGTTGAGTATTCCAGGTATAGAAAACATGGCCAGTTTATGTATGATTCAAATTTACAAGGCAAACATACCAGATTGCAAATCAGAAGGGCTGTGGACAATAGAAAATGGATAAAGCCTCCAAAGCCAAAGAGAAAATGGGGTTAACAGAATTGATTGTTAGAAAATATTCTGAAAATAAGTTTTTTTAACTTAAATGTTTTTTTATATTTTTATTTTTAGTTAATATGGGAGTTTTACTTTAAAAGTTTTATTTTTTTCTCCTTACATGTTTTTTTCCAGACAATTCTGGGTGACTAAGAAATTATGAGTCATGTTTTACCTTAATACATATACAGTTGCCAAGAAGACACCTCAATCATCAAAAATGACCAAGACCTATTTCAGTTATAGTTTTATAAATTGTTAACAAAAAATTTTTTTAAAGACCTATAAAAGCCCTTTGGCATATCTATGGTTGTTTACAGTAGAGCTGAATGTGAAATTAAACCCGAGTTGGGGACAATCCAAAGATTCATCAAGAGAACACCTGAATCACTGCTGACAAAATGTTCTTAGGTGTTGACTACAGTCAGATGTACTCAAGATTAAAAAATTTTAAGTGCTTCATTAATTTAAGTCACATGCACATAAGAAAGTCATATAAATAAAAGACAGATCCTATCATTAAGATTGCTATGCTGTGTTTCTTAACATTGGTAGATTACTCAAGGGCTTGATGCTGTCAGAAATGATTAAGACCCTTCCTTTTAACAATTAGACTTTCTTTTTATAATTTTTGCCTGATTCTTATATAATATAAATAAAAAGCATTTAACCCACTCAGATGTGCACAGGGATTTTGTTCCCCTAATAACTTCCAGACATTAAAAGAAAAAAAAATTGTTTGATCAATTCTTGCACCACTTTTGAGTAGTGATATTCTAATATATTCATTTTAGAGACGGTTCAACAGAGCAAATATGCCCCAAATATGAAAACAAGGAAAGGCTTTTTAATGACAAGTTCTTGCTATACAGTACTGACTTTCACCTTTTCAGGGATACTTGTGGCTTCCTCATATGTGACATCTCCCTTTATGTTTACTTCCCCACAAGTTCTTGCTATACAGTACTGACTTTCACCTTTTCAGGGATACTTGTGGCTTCCTCATATGTGACATCTCCCTTTATGTTTACTTCCCCACAGTTTTTTTACCCAAAGGTAGACTCGTGGCTTGGGGTGAACTGAACTGGCCTGGCCAAGCTTGGCTGCACAGTGGTGCCAAGCCAAATAGATAAAACCTGTGAATTTTTCCCCAGCCCACAAGGCCTTATCTGAGTGAATGGAATGCAGAGATTATTAATGATGTACTATGAAGCCTCTTGCCCTGAGGGCACTGATTCAAGTCCTGCCTATACCTACAAGGTAAGTCCCAGAAAAATGTTATTGCAGATTAAGGGCTGAGCAGTCAATTATGTGAAATGAGTTGGTGGTTTGAGTCAAGACCTCAGTTGACCAGAGTCCAATTCACAAAAACCACCAATAGAATTTATACCCTCGTTGGCAGTATATTCAAGAGAGTGAATTAATACCAAGCGACTGAGTGGTCAACTTCTCCTCTGATATTGCCTGTGGGGCTAATACAAGAAAACTTGCTTTTTGGCTGATTCTGAGGTTCCTGCTTCAGGAGAAATGAAAATGTTCACTTCCACAAAGTCGATTGTCAGAAGAGCTTAATTAAACCGAAGCTGCTTTTTATAAAGCAACTCCTTGGCCTATAGTTGCTTATGCCAGCAGACTTTAAACAGAGCCCAGATTTATAGAGTTACATAATTCTGTGGTTTTGATAGGTGATCAGTTATTGGTGGTGGGAGTGGAGCAAATAAAACTACAGGTTTCTAGATCAGTAGAAATCTAGTGTTGATGCAACAATGAGAAAGAATTAATCTGTCTTTTAAAAGATCATTATGAATTTTAGAACTGGATGGCTGCTTGAAATGAAAAGGAAGAAATCAATAGTTAATACAATGAACCTATAAGGGAGTTACTAGTTTATTTTAGGGAGGAAGAGTGTAAGTACATGTGACTACCATCACATAAGAAACAGAACCACGTCTAGAATTCAGTGACTAAAAATGTGCTTCCTCCTCACAACTACTTTTGTCCCCTTCTCTCCTACCTTCCCCATTCAAAAATTAAGACCATTTTCACAGGCTAAAACAACAACAACAGCAAAAAACAAACAACCCCCAAACTTTAAACAATGAAACCATTTAGGTAATAATTCATTTGGCCAACATTTCTAGAGCATCGGCCCAAATGTTTTCTTCCAGAAACGCGAGCCTGTACCTGGCCTGACACTTAGCACCAGGAGCTTCCAGTCAGGTCCTGAGATCAGACCACCTCTGATGCCTGGAAGACGGATGGAGGAAGAACTTTACACTTAAATTGCTGTTTCAGGCCAAAGCAAACTGAGGTTCTACAATCTGAAAAACTCTGTCTTTCCCCCCAGGACCTGTCCCTTGGGAGGTAGATGAACCACCTGAGGTATGTGTGCAGGACACCAGGGACAGAGGTGGCAGTGCCTGCTGGGAACAGGGGTGGGGATGACTTGCACACAATAGACACAGTGGTGCCAAATGGGACGCAGAGTGGTAACTGCTCCCCCTAAAGCCTTTACATCTTAAAAAAATCACTTTTCTTTCTGTCAGATAAGAGCATCTCTCTCTCTCTCTCTCTCTCTCTCTCTCTCTCTCATACACACACACACACACACACACACACACACACACACACACAGGGTAACTACTTTTGGTTTGTTTGCCTGTTACCTCACCCCCCTTCCATTCTAGCATCTCTCTGCAGCCACTTAACTCCTTGGTACCTTATACCTAAGACAAGAGCAATCTGTGTCCTTCCTTCTTTGCTGTAAAGAATCCCATTGTCTCCAGGAAGTGTAACACATCTATTCATATAATTAATGGCTCCTAAGTGATGAAATCGCACCTCTTTCACAGTTTGTCTTCTCCCTCCTGGATAACTGCCTTAATACAGAGGTAGGACTCAAACGATGACATTAACAAAATGAGGAGGGTGTATGTCAGTCTGTATCCTGATGGGAAAGAGGGAGCATGTGTGAATTATCTATCCTCTGAGGAAGGTTTCTTTACAAAGGTAGAGGTGGGGTGGAGGATAACCACAGGGTAGAGTGGAGTCGCCTGTGGTTAGTAATATGTTACTGCATCATAACTGCCCTTAGTCTTGAAGGAATGAGGACAGAGAACAGCTACAAGAGCCCAGTAGGACTTACTTCACTCTGTATGACAGTCTCTAGGAGTGAAGTAAGTCAGAAAGAGAAAAATAAATATCGTATGTTAACGTGTATATGTGGAATCTAGAAAAATGGTATAGATGAACCAGTTTGCAAGGCAGAAATAGAGACACAGATATAGAGAACAAAGGTATGGACACCAAGGGGGGAAAGCGGGGAGGGTGGGATGAATTGGGAGATTGGGATTGACATATATACACTAATATGTGTAAAATAGATAACTAATGAGAACCTGCTGTATAGCACAGGGAACTCCACTTCGCTGAATAGTAGAGACTAACACAACACTGTAAAACAACTATTCCCCAATAAAAAGAAAAAAAAAAAAGAGCCCATGAGGAGTAGCCACACAGAGGAAGCTTCCCTGATGGGGGCAATGACCTTCAGCCCAGGAACAGCCGCCAGAGGTGATCTTGCAGAGAGGGGGCCAAGAGGCTCAAACCCTCCCTCACCTCCTCCTTCCCCCCTTTTCCTCTGGGGGCTCCTCATTGGGTGAACTCAATTGTTGTATGAGGGACCATACATAGAGCAGAACCTGGGTCTGGAGGGGCAAACAGAAGACAGTTGCTAACAGGTAGGAATTTTGACAGAACACTTCAAATGATGTGGTGTAGGCTCCTGTCTATTTTGTCCATCTTGGAAGCTGACCCCAATGTCACACATCATGGAAAGTAAAGTTATGACTGTAAAACTTTATACCATCTTTAAAAGTGTGTTCATTCTTAATGCACAAAGTGCTATTAGACAATTTGTAGCTTACCTGAGCCTCCTTTTCCCCTCTTTCTCTCTCTTTTAGTTTCTCTCCATTCCCTGCTGCTCTTTTGAAGAACTGGCCAAATAAAGTACAAAGTGACCCCAATTAGTTTTGCTCATGTAGCCAATCATTAAAAACTTTGAAAAATCCAAGTTGAAAAAGATGCAAAAACAAACAAACAACCCCCGGAAGTTTGTACATAGTCAAAAATGCATCAGTTAACTTCATTTGTCCCTGGAACAAGCATTTATGAGCACCTTCCACGTGCAAGAAACTGTGCGAGGTGTCAGGTTACATGTAAAAGAATGGCAATCCTCTGTGACCTCAAAGAGTTTATGGTTCAGTCATGTAGAAGTGTATGAGGACAGGCAAGTGGGGATATAATTCAAAGAAGTGGAAAAATTTCATACAGTTTTAATTGCAAAGTGTAAATGGAAATGCTAGAGGGTAGCAGAAAGGGCTCTGGAGGTACCCCTCCTCCACCCAGGAGTCAAGTCAGGGGAGGTTTCTCAAAGGAAGGGACATCTGAGATGAATTTCTAAGAGCAGAGAGAATTAATCAGGTGAAGGAGCATAAGGACATTTAAAGAAGATAAAATACCCTACGTGTCAGGGAAGAGGTGTGAGACTAGACTATGAATTTAATGGGTAGGGCTAGAATGGAGGCTATAAAGGGTTGCATGGGGGCATGGGACCATTGATAGATCAGACTGGGGAGGTAGGTAAAACCAATACTGAGTCTTCTGTGTCATGCTAAAGAGCTTGGTTTTTATGACAATGATAATGGAAAGTTACTAGAGGATCCATAGAGGAAGTGATGGACACAGATTTCCATGTCTGGCAGCTGTGGAGAGATTGACTGGAATTCAGCAAGATCGGAGGCAGAGACTCAAGTCAGGGAAATCTGGAGGCAGAGATGGGAAGGGACTGAACAGAGAGGCTGTAGCAGAGGGATAGAGATGAAGGGAGAGAGTCAAGGGATGTTATACAGTTACAAGCAATTGGGAATCATTGTTGATTGAATGTCAGACGACATGGACATTTCTGCTCTATTTTCACCCAATGCAGCTGGTAGCTGGTGGTGCCATTCACTGAGGTGCAGGAACCAGCAAGGGGGACAAGTGTGCTGAGGAGATGGGGCATTAGCTTCAGACAGTTAGGTTTGAGATGCCATTGGGACATCCAGGTGGAGATGTCCAAGTTGTTAGATAAATGCATCTGGAGATGAAGGTGGGCGTATACATTGTACCGTAGACTTCGGTTTTCATTGCTATGCCTGAGTGGCTAAACTTTAACAGTACCATAAACCTGAAGTAAATAATACATCTTTTGGTGGTGACAGATTCCAAGCCAAGTGCATTGTTTCCTTTTGTAATTATCTTTTACCAAAAATAGAAAGATTTCCAATTGCCTTTGCAAGAAATGTGGATGAGAGGCCAGGGGATGTGGTGGAGAAAAATGCAGTTAGTACCTTATTGGCAAATTGGACCAGAAATAAAAATGAAGACCTAGAGCATTATATTACCTTAAAATTTTAGAAATTAGGGAAGTGTTCTAGTGAGCAAATGCAATAAGATGAATAATTGGGTTTCTTTTAAGTAGGTAAGAAAATAATATTAGCCATCATGGACCAAATATTGAATATGAGTCAGTACAAATGAGCAGTTGTTACTAGAAAGAGCAGAGGCAGAAAGTAAATTTTGGAATATGTATTAAGGAGTGGAAGTCATGGTTAAAAGTCATGTTTAAGTACTGGGTAAACTTCAGAGAACTTGGAGAGCATCCAAACGTGAAACGAACTGCTTTAGAAAATATAGGATGCCATTGGAGGTTGAGTTTTGGGTTTCATATTATATCATTGAACACCTGCTGCTAATTCTAGTTACCTACTTAGTAGGCTGCCTATGAAATTAACTAGTTTTAGGAGTTTGTCATTGAAGCAGATCAAGTTTTACAGGCTATAGCTGTGTCTCTTCCCGTGTACTTCCACCATGCATTTTAATTCAAGGTACCTTGAATTTATGAAATTTATTTGACTTATTTTAATACTTTTTTTTGAGATAATGGTTGATCAACTTGGCATCATAGGCTTACATTAATAATTAAGGATGTATTGGATATAAATCATCTAAATACAAATTCTTACTAAAGAAAACTAGTTGCTTTTTAATTTGCAGATATCCTTCATATTAAGCCACTAGACCAGGCAGGCTATGAGAGTCATCATAATCTATTGCATAAAATGTCTATTATTATTTTGGAAGGCTTTACAATTAACATTATTAACCTAAGAGACTGTACTGGACACTCCTGAACTACTTTATACTGTCTCATCAAAATCTTTATATAGTAAAAATGTAATTTGCTCTTAGCAAAATGCCAGAAGTTTGCAGACATGCCAACTGGAAAACATTATTCTGTTTTTTTTTTAATTACTTATCTCCATGATATCCTTTTTATTTTTAAAAATCTTTATTGGAGTATAATTGCTTTACAATGGTGTGTTAGTTTCTGCTTTATAACAAAGTGAATCAGTTATACATATACATATATCCCCATATCTCTTCCCTCTTGCATCTCCCTCCCTCCCACCCTCCCTATCCCACCCCTCTAGGTGGTCACAAAGCACAGAGCTGATCTCCCTGTGCTATGTGGCTGCTTCCCACTAGCTATCTATTTTACGTTTTGTAGTGTATATATGTCCATGCCACTCTCTCACTTTTTCCCAGCTTACCCTTCCCCCTCCCCATATCCTCAAGTCCATTCTCTAGCAGGTCTGCATCTTTATTCCCATCTTGCCCCTAGGTTCTTCATGACCATTTTTTTTCTTTAGATTCTATACATATGTGTTAGCATACGGTATTTGTTTTTCTCTTTCTGACTTACTTCATTCTGTATAACAGTCTCTAGGTCCACCCACCTCACTACAAATAACTCAGCTTCGTTCCTTTTTATGGCTGAGTAATATTCCATTGTATATATGTGCCACATCTTCTTTATCCATTCATCTGTTGATGGACACTTAGGTAGCTTCCATGTCCTGGCTATTGTAAATAGATCTGCAATGAACATTTTGGTACATGACTACTGGACATATACCCTGAGAAAACCATAATTCAAGAAGAGTCATGTATCATATCTTTATATGGGTAACCCTATGACTAAGGTTGTCCATATCTGCAAACTAGTTCCAAGAATTATAAGTTATAAAAGGGAAATAAAATACTGAATTCGTACTCCAAGTGATGTTAAGTAGTTGGTTTAACGAGATTTTAAATGAGTTGTTTTGGTAGCATCTGAACGTAATACGTGAAAACATACATTTTTCACATTCACATCCAACACTCACTTTTTTCAAAGAAATTTCCATGTCTTTTCACTCTTTTGAGTGACTCTATGTCCTATCAAATGTTGCCAGGCTGAGATTTTAAAATCCATGTGTTACACAGAAATTTCCATTATGATGACATACCCATATTCCACTTATTTTAACAACTCTTCATTGAAAATGAATTATGTGTTAGCATTATTTACCATAGCTCTGAGCCAGGCTGCCGTATATAACTGCTGTGGTGGTATTGGGTTTAGAGCCAAGAAAATAGAGAGAGATATGAAAAATTCTTAAAAAGATAATGCCTTAGTATGGGAGAAGAAAAATGGCCATAAAAGATCATCCAGCTACATGCTAAAATGGAACATACTCATTTTTTCCCTCCAAGCCTTACCTAATTGTTTTGGCTATTAAAAACTTGGACATGTTAAGTGTTTTGAACCTCCATTCAAAAGATCTTTAAAATTTTTCTTTCTATAGGAGTGTTGGTTACAACAAAACACTTCTCTATCCTAAAGCACCTCAATAGTATTATATGATAATTAGTGATGAGTACTTTGATTTCTGAAGATGACTGCTATTGATTTATAAATTTCTATACAAGCTCCAAAGGTACACTTGGTGTACCCACTCATGATTTTACAGGGATTGGCTCTTCCCTTTCCCTGCCCTTCCCTCTTCCAAAAATCACCTCGCTCTTCCTTTCAAACTCTCCCCCTCTCTTTCTCTTCCTCTCTGTCTCCCTCTCACTTAGTTATTATTATCACCATTTTTTCTTTGGCAAGATTTGTTCCAAATCTTTATCTGTGTTTAAGAACAAAATGGATAATGACCCACTGAAAATGATCAGGGGAAAGGTATACAGGACTTGCTTGTGTACATATTAAATAATGCTGGTTATTTACTGTTGTTGTTTCCTGAATGCAGGGCTATAGCTAATAATTACAGGTTGAGGTGATAGCATGTGTATGCACAGACTGCTGTGACTCCGTGTGGTCCCCTTGGTCCCTGAGCTGGCTCTCCGAGATTCAGGCATCTCAGAAGATGCCTGTCTGTTTCTTCTAGAGCTACTGATTCAGGTCCAGTCAGGCACCTACTTGGTTGTACGTAGAGGGGGACGAAGAGCTACCCAGTTGCGTAACCTCCTCAAGGCAAACTCATGAAGTGAAACTGCAATCTACAGCAATAAGAAGCAACATCCCTATAACATGGTATAATTGGAAAACCATTTTTATTTTGGTGATCCTTATTAAAGTCTGTTGAGAACATTTTATTACCTTCATTTTATAAATGAGTGAGAATGTGTCTCTGAGCTATTAGGTGACCTTACTAAGGTCACTTAGTTGCATAAACTTCAGCCAATAATCCCATCATCAATATTGTCCATGGATTTTTTAAAGAAACAAAAACTTGCTCTAAGGTGAAAAAATAATTTTATCAGGATCAAGATCAAAGAAGCAGCAGCAACATTTAATTTAAAAACAAAACAAAGCAACCTTAACATCTGCCTGGAGTATCAGTTGGCTGAGCTCAAGGGAAAGCAACCACACAAAAGCTGTCATATTCAGAGACAGCCTAATCCCAGATGATGTCATTGCTTTCCCCCCAAGTCCCCACTTAATGAAGTTTTAATAAATGATTTTTCATTCCACATACACTCTATGTGTATAATCCTTTGGAGTAATGTTAGGCATATGCTGGCACCCAGAGCAGTATTTCCAGTACCTTCAGCTTGCTTAATTAGTCTCCTTTCTATGAATGTTCACATGACATCAAAAATATCCAAGTGGAAATTTAAAAATTAAGCCAGGCACCTGGATATTCCTAAACATGCAGATGGTTGCAATGATATACACCTGTGTTGAGCAGGTCTACATGCAGATGATGGTCCAATTTCATGTAGAATTAAAACATTGTTAGTTTGGTTTTTTTGTTTTTTTTTTTTTTTGCATTACGCAGGGCTCTCACTGTTGTGGCCTCTCCCATTGCGGAGCACAGGCTCCAGACACGCAGGCTCAGTGGCCATGGCTCACGGCACCCAGCCGCTCCGCGGCATGTGGGATCTTCCCAGACCGGGGCACGAACCTGTGTCCCCTGCATTGGCAGGCGGACTCTCAACCACTGCGCCACCAGGGAGGCCCAAAACATTGTTAGTTTTTAAAATATACTCAAATATTAACTTTATCATCAAGGTAAAGCACTGTCAGTTTCTTGAGCAACATTCTTTTACTCAGTAAAGTAGATAGTTTAACTGAATGAATATATATATATATTTTCCCGTAAGATTTAATAAAGGTGTTTTAATTTAAACTGAAAAAAAAATCCTACTTTAAAAAATGTTTGCATTTCCTAAATTGGTCTTCGTAAACAAAAAGTTTCTCATTATTGATATAGATGAAACATTCTAATGAGTGATGGGAATTTTGCTCTCCATTTAAATATCGTATTAATACCCAGACACAAAACATCATTGTTCGGTTTCACATAGAAACTGCAAGTTTATTTTGTTTGAAAAATGGGGAAATAAACTCCTGTTTCGGACTTCTCTTTGTTGTTCTAGCTGTGTGTCATTGACATTGGCATGACTTGTCATGGGAAGGTGTAACGAGGCAAGACTGGAATTGTAACAATTATTAACCTGCAAATCTGCTGTGGCAAAGTAGATTCCAGCTAGAATGACATCTCTAAGTATTTCAGGAAATAGTACTCTTGTTTGAACTACTCATTTTATTAATTTGATTTGATGAATATGGGAGGGATTAATAACTTTTAAATATAAAGAATGGCCAAATGTCATTAACTGTACATTTCACATAGGCTGATAGATTGGACACTGCCCCTCCCTCCCGGCCCCACTGTCTCTTTCGTGGTAATTTATTTAGCTGGGAAAGCTTGGGTTTGGTGTAGCATCTGGTTTTCAGTGATATCCTGCTGGTCTTATCCAATTTTCCAGCTGGGAGCATGAGGCATAGGGAGGTCGAATGACTTGCCTAAAGGTCACCTGGTAGCTCAACTGGGATTATAACTCAGAATCTTTCTGATTTTCCCATCCTTTGCTCACTGGACCACAAAACTCCCTTGATCCCATCTTCTCAAGCTTGCCTGAGCAGGAAGTAATGTGTAAGCCTAGAAAAAAATCCCAAATTAAATACTGGCCACTATCATCTTCTTTAAAACGTTTTAAACTTCTACTGATGTGACTCTGATGGAATCTCTCATTTTCATTCTAACACTAGAGAATATTTCTATTCATGGGAGTATTGTCCCTTTCCAAGTGGTTACCTTGTGAAGGTTCATACTTAATTGCTCAGATGTTGATTTTGGTCAAAACATTTTGAGAATGCCAGTGACTTTCCAGAATGCTTGTGGCAGGAGAATACAGCTACTTATGTGTATAATAGGACTTGTTTATTATACTCTGATATGTGGTACTTGACTACTAAGTTCAAAAAAACCCGCCTAGCTCATCCTATCTTACAACTTCTAGACTTGCCATTCCCTCAGCCTGAAAATCCTCCTCATGATTTTCTATGGTATCTTTTTATCATTGAGATCTTAGCAGAAATGGTACCTTCTCAGAGAGAGGCCTGCTCTATCTAACCTCCTAATGTAATGGCTTTCTTTATCTGATGTCCCCATATTTTTCTTCATTACATGTATTGCCATTTACAACTTTTGCTAATTTTGTTTCCTTTTTATTCTCTGAGTCCTTACTCTGAGTGTAGGAGTCTAATCTGTCTTGTTCCCCAGCACATACTAGACAATGTTGGATATATAGGAGAAACCCAATAAACGTTTGTTGAAAGAATGAATAGCCATTCCTGATGAAAGAAAGGCTCTCTTCTCCTTTTCTTTTTACTATTATTCAAGGAGTTTCAAAAGAGATGCCCATGGGGTAGTGAGGGCGAGTGGAGATGACCCTTAGTCATCCAGCCAGATCAGGTGAATTAACCCTGAAGGTCAATGGGCTGATGGATGACAGCTGTCCCTGTCAGATCACCCTCTCATCCATAGTTTCAACCTTGGAATTGCCCTCAGGCTTGGCTGGTGATCAGCAGAGGAAAATCAGTTGTGTTATATTTATAGTCACACTTCGTTTTTGATCCAAATTTGTAGTTTTGCCCACTTTCATCACCCACTTTATTTACCCAATTGATACTTAATGATGCCTGTTCACTTACAGAAACCAAGTTCACATTTGAAGACTGACCAATGTGCAGAATATTGAAAAAACTATCTGACCCCTGAAAAGGAATTCCCAAGTTTTTGTATCAACAGACATACTGTACCGGAATCTCCGAGAGTGATGGCTTTAAATAAACAAGACTTGAGAAATATTTAACATAGTCAATGTTTTTAAGAATTCAGCCAGATAACTTTCCAGATTTGCTTGATATACACTTATTCATGACTTTTGAGAAGGAATCAAACTGTGTGGGACACAAAGCCCTGTTGCTGGTGACTCTACACGTACGCTACTCAGCACTTATAACCTAGTGGTCTGATCATTGCTTTATAGGGGAGGAAACAGGACCACAGAGTGACTTTCTGAAGTAGGGCTCTGAGTTATTCTGACTTCCCAGTGTGTGCTTAGCTGCAGGTGTTATGGACGAAGGGCCCAAGCCCTTGTTTGCCCTGTTCTCCTTACTGTGAGCTCTCTGAAGAAATCATTTCTGTAGGATCTGGCCATTTTGCCAGCTACAACTTACAACTCTGGATAGTAATTGCATGAGGTTCTGTCTGGCTGTGTTGGAGACCTGGAAGGTGGGGATCTCAGGCAGTGAGCAGTTTCCCTCTCACTTGACAAAGAGTACTCTGGAGACATTTTGAAGTTAATATGGGGGAGTTACAGGGTAACACAAGGTACCTGTGTTACTATTCTTTAGTATCTTTTTTTTCTTAACATCTTTACTGGAGTATAATGGTTTTACAATGGTGTGTTAGTTTCTGCTTTATAACAAACTGAATCAGCTATAGGTATACATATATCCCCATATTCCCTCCCTCTTGAGCCTCCCTCCCACCTTCCCTATCGCACACCTCTAGGTCGTTACAGAGCAGCAAGCTGATCTCCCTGTGCTATGCAGCAGCTTCCCACTAGCTATCTATTTTACATTTGGTAGTGTAGATATGTCCATGCCACTCTCTCCCTTCATCCCAGCTTACCCTTCCCTCTCCCCATGCCCTCAAGTCCATTCTCTACATCTGCATCTTTATTCCTGTCCTGCCCCTAGGTTCTTCAGAACCATTTTTTTTTTAGATGCCATATATATGTGTTAGCATATGGTATTTGTTTTTCCCTTTCTGATTTACTTCACTTTGTATGACAGACTCTAGGTCCATTCACCTCACTACAAATAACTCAATTTTATTTCTTTTTATGGCTGAGTAATATTCCATTGTATATATGTGACACATCTTCTTTATCCATTCATCTGTCGATGGACACTTAGGTTGCTTCCATGCCCTGGCCATTGTAAATAGAGCTTCAATGAACATTGTGGTACATGTCTCTTTTTGAATTATGGTTTTTTCAGGGTATATGCCCAGTAGTGGGATTGCTGGGTCATATGGTAGTTCTATTTTTAGTTTTTTAAGGAACCTCCATACTGTTCTCCATATTGGCTGTATCAACTTACATTCCCACCAACAGTGTAAGAGGGTTCCCTTTTCTCCACACCCTCTCCAGCATTTATTGTTTGTATCTTTTGTTTCACTTATAAAACTACTGCAGCAATCCTTCATGGATTCAATTTCAACCTTCTGGGCATGTCAGCTGAGACATGTCTAGTTCAGAGATATGGACAAGCAATTGTTACCATCACACCACTCTTGAACTCCTGTGATAATTTATAACTACCCGGATGAGTGCGCTTGAACCCCACATTCATGGTATTATTAAAAAGAAACATTAACAAACTACTAGAACTGAAATGAACATTGAAAATGGACTTCTTCCTTGATTTGCATATTTCAGGACAGTTATCTTAAAGGTGTTCAGATTATTTCACGTGGTTCCCCAGATAGACTGTACACCTTTGTTCTAAAAAATGTGGTGAAGAATTCATTGGCTTCTTGAATTCTCCAGTAATTATCTTGGCTTCCAACAATCATTTTCTTTTTATCATTGGGAAAGAATTAGATTGTACTCACACTTTTTCCTAGAAAGGTCAAAAGTTGCTCATGGGTAGGGTGGGTATTGAGAAAACAGGATATGCCATTAAGGCATTTCTCTGTTTTGAGCAGACAGAAATGTGATCTTTTTCTTTTTCTTTTTCACAACTGATATTAAAGCACCTCCCAGTGTTCCAGGCCCCCAGAGGGTCATAAAATTTGGGTCATTAAACTGATGATGGGAAACCTATCAGGGGATTATTTCAAAACAGATGCAAATGCCTATATCCAGAAAATAAACTCCAGACACAATTCAAACAGCACACACTGATTAGTGTAGTATAGCCACAAAGGATCTTGAGACTCTTTTTCCAGTATCATCACTTGGATTTCATACTTTGTAATTTCTTTTAGAGAGTCGGTCTTGCATGATCCTTCAATCTTTTCATAACAAATTACCTTTTGGAGAAGAAATCGATAACTTCTTATAAAGCTGACAACTGTCTTTCCTTTTCCATTCAGATCAATGATTCTGTGGACCAGTTTCCTATTATTAATCATGCTGACATTAGAAGGAAACTGAAATGAAAGAAAGAGTTTGTGAACAAGGGTACTGAATGACAGCCAAGTCGAACCATCAAGTACATGCACTCAGTCAGCTCCTGATGGATGATCTTTTGAAACACACTGTCTGCATGACGTCATGGGAAAATCTTCTTTTTCGTTACTTTTGGGAGTAAACAGTCTGATTCCCTGGGACATATTTTACACTATCTTTTCCTCTAAAGAACTAAACTTTTCTTTTTCCAAGAAGGAATGTTTTAGAGTTACTTAAATTTATAAGAAATGATCATGTGGTATAACTGAAAAACAAATAAGAAATTCCTGCTGGCCTGATTCCTCTTCACTTATTCATTTATCAACAATATTTATGGATTATTTACTGTGTGTAATAGTGCAGTATAGGATGTTGTATTATTTAGATGTCAAATGGTGATACATTTGGGGATTATTAGGGGATGTCATTCTTTTTTGAAAGCAGAACTAGCAGCAATTATGGTATAGTTATATCTAGAATTTTAATTTGTAACAATGCCCCAAACTTGGCATCTCATGAAATGGAGTGGCTCCAAACAGCAATGATCTCTTCCATGGGGGAAGAAGGTGCAGATTTTTAAGTGCCGCGATGACTATGGTAACTGATACTCCTTCTTGCCTCAGATTCCTATGTAGAAAGAGTGCAGGGGAAAATGAATTGGCTACACATTGTTATCTATCTCCACAGGCAAAAAAAATCAGGACAGAGGTCCTTCACTTTTTTGATATCTTGAAATGTCAAGAGAGAGAGCCATCTGAAGGGGGTAAAGAAAGGGGGTGAGTAGGAGAGAAACTCAAACATTAATGGGGAATAGAATTTCTCTTGCACTGGCCACAATACATATGTTTGTTATAAAGCAAGAGGCGGGGAAGACATGCATGCCTGATGTTGAAGAAAAGCCTGTTTGTGCCTCATACACTGGAGAAATTGTCTGAGAACAGTTCATCCATGTGAAAATATGACCCATGTCATTTTGCCAGGGTCGTTAAGACATTGAGCTGCTGAGTAAGGCCTGATTGGATAAATTCAAGATCCTGGGGGTATACATACTTCCTAGTGCCCAGTTTTTCTAAGATGCAAAAAAAAAAAAAATGTCAGTGGAAATGAGGTTATGGAGTGCCACTTGCGTGGGCGAGACAGGGTCTCCATAGGGTGGGAACCAGCCAGATCTCAGACATGGCCCATTCTTTTAGATTCTGCCCCATTTTCTTAGTGGGCAAAATGAGAAATAGGGAATAACAGCCCAACACTGGTAGCCAGAAGAAAACAGTGGTATTTAAAGATGGGGAAAGGGAAAGGTTACACATCATTTTGAAATGAATTCCCATTCTCTTTTGACTATTGTCATATTCATGTTTTACAAACTCGTAAAATGTCTGGAGATAAAATTCAGATCATTTGTTGTGAAAAGAAATGGCTTCATAGAGGAGCTTAGAGGATATGAAAGCTATATTGAATGAACAAATATTCAAAAGTAGGCAGGAAATATGGAATAATGGACAAGATCTTTTCCTTAGTAGAACTGTATAAAGTTTGAGGGCATCATACATGAAGCAAAATAACTCATTGGAAAACAAAAATGAAAAAACCCTCATCCTTTAGCTGTTTCAGTTTTAACTAGTCTCGGATGAATAAACAATTATCTCAATGTTAAAGTTTTTAAAAAATTGAATTGACAATTGTGATTATTCTGGCTTATTTCCAGTGTCCCAGGCTCTCTCTTATTCAAGAGAGTGACAGAGCAATCACATAATTCATTCAACAAATAGCAAAATCTTACTAATTTACAATGGATCAGACCTTTAATTTCTCTGGGCCTCAGTGGCTTTATCTATAACTTGATGGATTACAACTAGTTAATTTCCAAATTTTGTTCTTTGGACTGTATGACTGTTTCCCAGCTTTAACATTTCAATAAAGAGGTTTATAATTTGAATACAAGTCTTGAAACTATTTGTATTTCTAGAAAAACAAAATATAACAACCCCATTATGATCTCTCTGCAGTGCCACCTGAATATGTGAGAGATGAAAAATTCCTGGTTTCTTCTTGTATTCCTATATTCTAGGAGTTGTTTTCTTTTGGGGGAACATTTTAATTTAATAGGCACTTACTTTTTATTTTTTTTTAATCAGTAATGGAGCTGAGAATTGGGCAGGGTGGAGCTTGCATTGAACCTAAGTGAGCCATTCAGTTTTAGTGTGACAGGTTTCAAAATCTTCCCAAAATTAAGGGCAGAGAATTTATTTTAAAGGATACCTTTGAAAGAGATATATCTTTCTGCCTTTTTGCCTTAAGGGTCTTTGAGCTTGTTTCAAGCAACTTAGATTTAACAGCTTGAGATCTGCTAGTTATAAAAGTGTTTTGTTTTTTTTTTCCAAGAAAGAAGATGTGCTTTTCAAATCAAATTGGCAGGTACTTACAGAACCATTGCTCTGAATGAAGGAGTGGAAACATGAGACACTTGTAAATATTTCACTGCCATTAAGAAGTTTCTTTTGAGACACTCATATCAGCCCACTGATAAAATGTCATAAAATAACTGTCATCTCCACCTTTTATAGAAGCAACCCTTGGATTAGTCAGAGCTGCTGGATTGTAATAAGGAAATGAGTGTTTAAAAAATGAATTAAAGGAAAAGATGACCTTCAGGTTACTCTGGTCATTGATGAGGTCAGGGGAAGGAAGGTTCAAAACTGAGTAGGACAGAGGTGAGTCTGACTCTGGATGCAAAAGTTCACAAGTCTGCATTATGAATAATATATGTAGGAAATGAGTGTTTACTCCTCATTGGCAAACTGGAAGGATAAGATAGCTTCCTTTTGACGCGAAAAAAGACCTAAATGTGAGATGCTATTTTAAACACCGAACAGCTGTTTCATCTTGAACTAAAAAGAACAAAGAAAACACCCTCAAGTCCACATAGGATATATTGTGCTTTCCCTTGTGTGTGTGTATGTGTGTGTGTGTGTGTGTGTGTGTGTGTTTTCCCTCCTTTTACTTAGGATAAGTGAAATGTCATTTTATCTTGGGATGTTTCCTTTATAGACCAGGGACTTGAAAAGTTAAAATATTGGAAAATTTCCTTTTCATCATTTTCGACATAAACAACTTTTCATTGCTTTAATATGAAGTGTTTTCTTTGTTAATCCAACAGAGATCAATGCCTGGAATGCTAAATTGTATACTTAAGGGAAAAATTATGATGGTCCATGGATAATATATTTTAGCTAAGGCCAAAGCAATAGGATGGCATTATATCATAGTCTAAGAGATTTTCCTTGCTCTGGAGAACCATTTGAAACCAAAAGCATAGCCTGAATCACTGATTTAAGAGATTTCAATTATCCAATTAATGCCTGGGAATCCTAGAATCTTATTCACAAAAGAGTTTAAACATTTATGTTTGGATAATTCAGAAAATGAATTTCTGATTTGCAGAGCAAGCTTCTTGGGAATTTAACTCAAGACACCTCTTTGATTGATGTGAAAAGGTATACATCTTTAAAGGTTTGAATTAATACATAAAGTCATTTGCCTTGGTTTGGATTTTATCCTGGAAATTGCTGAGGCTGAATGCATAGAACAAAATTTTTACATATTTAGTAAATAGCAGGTTTATTTACTTCTTAATTCTTCATAGATATTTGTATCTTCCCTCCTAATTTAATATTTTGGAAAATAAAAAGCCATTACAACATATTCTATTCTCCCAGATAAGAAACACACACACACACTTAGTTCTTTTTACCTGGAAAATTGTTCCATTATGCAAGCAAACACACACTGAAAAGTTTAATTATTTACTTATCTGTCTGTAAAAGGCTGGTTCATAGACTGTGGCTTTTTTTTTGAAGGAAAAACTTTAGCTCTTTTTGGTTATGTGGTTGCAAAACGTATGTCTGCTATTTTATAATGTTCCTGGCTCTCTTTCTTTTTAAGTCATGGGACAATTTTAGTTAAATTTTCCAGGGGTTTAATTACTTCTAATTTTGTTTTTGAAATAAAAGATGAATTTCTTTAAATTAAGAACAGGAATTTCTAGGCCAGAAACTGCTATTTGTCTTCCTTTAGATAGAGATCTCAAAGGTACTAACATCTTGTAAAAGTTAAAAAAAAAAAAGGAAGAAGAAAAAAAATCTGTGCCAGACCTTCTTTTTAATCCAGACTTGGTTATATAGCACATTAATAAATTGTCCTGTCAACCTTTAGAACATGGGTTCAACTCCAATTGGTTTAATGGCCACAAATGTTTCCTTAGAAGGATTCCGGATTTCTGGATGGAGGAAGAAATGCCAGGGATTCTCAGGACAGGCTTGAGACCCCCCCTACCCCCCACAGAAGGTGGTCTTGGGAGATAATCACACCCTGCTGATAGGATTTGGCAGTTAAACTAGATAGAGGTCAGCCTGTCATTTTGTCTATTTAAATAAGTCACTTGTGATTAAGGATAAGCAGCAAATATTTTTCTTGTTGTTTTTTTATTCTCTGTCTCACTTTTGGGTCCTTGCAGGCTCTCATGTGTTTCTCTGATGTTTCCTCCCTTCTGGAGGATTTCTCTCTCTTATTCTCTCCTGCCTTTTACATGAAAAAATGTTCATGTTACCTCTGTCTTTCTGCCTTGGAGACACAGACTGGGTGACGATTTATCATTTTATTCCATTTAAATTTCAAAAATTGGTATTCCAATCAAAACTCTTATCTACCAGATGTTCTGTGACATCTAGAGAAAATCAAAACTTAAGACAGTTTTCTCTACTATTTCCCTCTTTGCTAAAGTCAGTAGAATCACTGTTATGTAATCGAGTTCATGGTAATTTCTCCATCTGCTTGGGTACTTTGGTACATAAACTTATTTTTTTCTGCCTTTTGAAAAAATTAAATGATGTCTATAATTTTATGGAAATGCATGAGGGCTGCCTTTGCTTTTAGGACTTTTCTTGACTATCAAATAGCAGATCCTTATAAGATCATGCACTTTTTCATAAAAGTATTTGGTTGTTAACACAAAATGGAATCAGTGATACAGAAGTACTTGCATCTACCAATTTGTTTGCTGCAATTGTTTGCTAAATGTCATTCTGAAATACTGTTTCTCTTTCTCAGAGGCTTTCATCCAATGCTCTTCTACTGCTGTTGGACTAGGTAAGACTCTTTCAGCTGCCCATGCCATTAACCAGGCAGGGCTTGCAAAGGGGCAGTACTTTGTTGAGTGAAAGCAGATGCGACATAAAGCCAGCCATCTCTTGGGCACTCTCTCATACCCTCAGTCCACCTTCATCTCTAATCATTTCTGATGCATCTGACTTTGGGCAGGCTTAATTTGATGGTGTCCACCTCAGCTACATCACATATTTCTTGCTTTCTGCCCTGGGACAAGAACCTCAAAGTACTCAAAATGTGCATTGCCTGGAAGGGCCAGATGATTACACCCTGTGGGGCAGCCCTTAGCCAATGGGGGACAAAAGCTAGT
Organism: Hyperoodon ampullatus; assembly: GCF_949752795.1. NCBI lineage: Eukaryota > Metazoa > Chordata > Mammalia > Artiodactyla > Ziphiidae > Hyperoodon > Hyperoodon ampullatus. The sequence continues at coordinate 11,123,077 of NC_136927.1, read as the reverse complement.
GCATCCCTTGAGCAGACCATTCTGAAGCCCATTCTCAAGCTCTTCAAATTTTGCCAGTGGGGTTGAGCCCCACGTGGTCAGAGCAGTGATCAATGCACTGTGGACCAAAATTTCCCAGTTTTCTGCTCCCATTCTTGGTATCATTTCCCCAAATAAACTATTTGCACACAGGTTCTTGTCTCAGCCTCTGCTTTCTAGGGGAACCCAGCCTCCCATAAAACAGCACAACACAATGCAAAACAAAATAAAAACCCCAGAGATTGTCCTTCTAACATGACTTGCTACCTCATATCATGGTTATTTAGATATAGTTCTATCTCTCCTAAGAAAAATGTTTGCTTTTCAAAGTTGGGGCAAATATGGTGAGCCCCTGTTTTATGGCAAGCTCTCTGCCAGAGCCTGGGGGTACAACACCGGAAGAGAAGACACCTCTCCTGGAAAGGAACCTACAGTCCAGAGTTTATCCTCTTTGGATATTTCACAATAGAGGCACAGCAAATTATTTTTTTAAAAAGCCAAATGATGTTTCTTAAATTCATATAGAACACTCCTTTGGTTAAAGATGCTTATACCTGCCTTAGTCACAGGACACTGTAAATAACCTTTTACAGAAAAAGTATGTGTGTTGTGAGAATCAAACAGGAAGCCAAGAGGTAAAATGCATCGGGGATGGTTTTCTCCAGGAGAGATTTTGAGTGAGATTTAACAAGAGGTGAAAGACCTGGGTTGACAGAGGAAAAAGACAAAGGCATTTCATGGACAGAGAATAGGGGGAGAGAGAGAGAGAGAGCTCAGGGTTCAAGAGCATAAATATGTAAGTGTGGACACATAGACTAACATATACTTGACTGTGGTCCTGCAGAAATTAACATCCTGTGAACAGTAGATAAGTAGATAAAGTTTGGGGATTAAATAACTTTGAGAAATTTGTGTATTATTGTCAGAATTCAGAAGTTCATAGCCTACATTAGATTAAAGATCCCCGAGAAGTATTTATAAAAATTAAATAAAACAATCCCCCCAAAACAAGGTGTGGAGCTGATCATCTCCCAGACTTCTGTGACTACGAAATCTTTTGCCACTAAGATACTGTTCAATCATCTTGAGGCACATTGATATTCCATAGAGTGGATCTTGGGAAATTCTGAAAGGGAGCAGTGCTGAGAAATAAAGTTGATGGGATCTGGGATGGGGTGGGTATGGCAGTGAACCTCGCATATGTCATAGATGTGTTTGGATTTGATATGTCAAGCAATCAAATGCTACTGTCTCTGTCCTGGAGAAAGAAATATGGTTCATTGCAAAATAATTTAGCGCACCAAAATCACACTTCCAAATTCATATTGGCTTTATCATCATGCGGTTACATTCATCATGTCCGTTGTTGGGAAGGCAGTATAATAGAGGATTTTGTAGCCAGATACGTATGTTCACATCCCAACATCCCTTCGTCCTGTGTGACCTTGGCTCATGTCTCCATGTTTCTGTTTCATCAACTATAATAAATATGGACATGATGATAATGGTGCCTAATTCACAGGGTTGCTGGAAGGATTAGATAAGGTAAAATAATAAAAGCACTTAGTAGAGTGTCTATTATAGAGTATGTGACCAGTAAGACATAACATATTTATTTTTACAGTAATAGTATTGTGTAGTGGAAAAGGCACAGACTTAAGGACAGACCTAAGTTTGAAACCTGTCACTGTCCTTTATTGGGTTTACCAAATCCTATACATTAGTTATTAGTTATTACTATAAAGAAGGGAATAATAATACATATCTCACCGGGTTATTGTGTGAGCATTAGAAATACTGATAAATTATAAATGACATAGAAGCTGCTCAAGTAATCACTACTGGTATAATTATCATTGTGATTCTACAGTGTGCCTCCATTTCTTCTTAGGGGCAGTATACTGCTCCAGAAGCTTCCTCAATCTTTTTCTGACATTGCCTGAATTTCTCCAATGATTCCTTGTGCTGATTTTTGGATTATAGAGCATTGGTAAATATTTGCTAAATAAATGGATGCATAAATTAATATTCCTGTAATTGGGGATTTCACCCAGTGGGCCACTGACAGAAAATATGTGACAGCAAAGCTGAATTGTGCAATAAATCATGCTCTGTGCAGTCAAAATGAAAACGGGTCTATTTTATTCTTGCTGTATAAACAGAGAAGTTAAAATCTAAGGAAGTTATTAGTCATGCATTTTGTTCTTATAGATTAAATTTAGACCTAAACTCACTCTTTTTTATGTTTATTATGTTTTTTAATGGACAGGTAGATCGGGGATAAAATGTTAAAATTTTCTCTTTGGTGTCTGTATCATCTCCTTGGGTTTTTGTCAAAGGGCAGATTTAAATTTTCATTTAAAATAAGATATTGTAATAAGGTATTTTATTCTAAAACATTCCTTACTAGAAATCTTAAATTTACAAAACGAGGACTGTTTTTCCCATAGTGAAGTCAAACAAAGATAGAATTCCCAACTCCCTTTTTATTTTCCTTCTTTTTTTGGATTAATGCCTTATCAGGTTTTAATTCAGATCAGTCCTGGAAAGATTGTTTAGCCAGATGACATGTACCTTTTTATATTGTTATGTGTTATGTACTCTTTCATATGAAGACTTAGGTGGGGATTTTTTTAAAAGAAACACTTAAGATTTATATTATAGTCCACGCCACCTGAAGTGGACCATGTAAGGCACATAGGTCATGTGACCACTCAATACCTTTCTTAAAGGGGTATCCTCCCACGGGATGAATATTTTATAAAAAGGACACAGAGACATGTGGTTATTTTTTTCCACTGAAGCACATTTCTCTAAAAGACCAAGGATGAATTAGCCAACTGCAGAAACAAACATATCCTTGTTTCAAAATTTTGCCATGTCTGTGTCCTCATGTTGAAATGCCCTTGGTCAATGTATTGAAATTTTGAATTCTTGTAGTCCTAAAGGGAATAAACATAATTCCTCCTATTTGTGAGTTCTTTTAGAGTTTATGATGCATTTTCATACACTTCATCCTTGTTGAAGAGTTCCTTCACGTTTCAGGGGATATTGTATTTAATGAAAAACATCAAATGCATGGGTTTTCCCAAGCTCCTGATTTATTCCTCTCCCCCACGTTTCCCCTTTGGTAACCATAAGTTTGTTTTCGATATTTGTAAGTCTGATTCTGTTTTGTAAATAAGTTCATTTGTATCTTTTAAAAATTAGCTTCCACATATGAGTGATATCATATGATATTTGTCTTTCTCTGTCTGACTTACTTCACTTAGTATGATAATCTCTAGGTCCAAGATAGATAACCAACAGGGACCTACTGTACAGCACAGGGAACTCTACTCAACATTCTATGATAACCTATATGAGAAATGAATCTAAAAAAGAATGAATATATGTATATGTGTAACTGAATCACTTTGCTGTACATGTGAAACTAACACAACTTTGTAAATCAACTGTGCTCCAATAAAATTAAAATTTACAAAAAACCCATCAAATGCAATGACAAACACAGTCAGTAAATATGTTTTATAAACCACAGTGGTGCCTAATTCCCCACTTTCACAGTTGTTCCCAATGAAAACACCCGACCCTCCATCCCCCACAAACAGGGCAGATAGACATTACATGCACAGTTGGATTCAGCTTTGACAAGAGATTTAAGGTTGCAAAGTAACATAGGGTGGGTTTAGAGTAGAGCCCATTCCTTGTTGTTTTCCTATTTGGATATAGACTAATTTCTAAAAACCACTTGATTAGAGTACAGCATGACTCTTAGAACAATATATTGATGTCTTTTAATTTACTGTAGGTAATAAGCACATGAAAGAAGAGATTCTGGATTTCAACCTTAGTTATTTGCAAAAATCCCAAGTGCTCTTAGTCTACGTCGTTCTTTAAACACACATACATATATATACACACTCACACAAGCAGCAAGAAAAGGAAAAAAAACAACCTGACAATTTAACATGATGAAGAACAGATTAAGACCGACTAATCTGGGATGTTATTATACTTGGGAAGTTTCAAAGGCAAGAGCCAGAGTCTCTAAAGACTGAAATTGGACCATCTTATTGATCTCTAAGGCAACTTTTGTTTCATATTTGTATTCTAAAATAAGAAAAAGATATCTAGGGCAAGGAATAAGAATTCTAAATAGGTTGCTTCACATGTGCAAAACTTGATTTTTCAACCCAAATTTTACAAAGTTTTGTAACGGGCAGTTTTACTATTCTCCAACTTAATGATAGCCACATGGGCAGAATCTCTTTGAAAATGTGTATCTTATTTGATATTTATCTAACATATTACATAACTTAGAGTTCCTTGACAAATATATTGAATCATATTGTCCTGGCTGATTTGCTGGGAGCAAAATTAAAGTGGAGGAGATTGGTATTGGGAAGGGAAAGAGGAGTATTCAATGACAGAATTGGCTTCTAATATGGCAGAAAAACAACACTGTTAAAATTTGAGAAGGCACTTTTAAGTCTTATAATAATCAGCAACTAAAAGGAAGAAGAGGTCTAAAAATAACGATGGATAATTAACAGTCTAAAAATAGACTTGGCTAGCCATATGGAAGTCATTACAGTCTAGAGGTTAAAGGGGCTGAGGAGAATAAAAATCAAATCAAATATTATTGTATATTAAACCCACTACCAATAAACATAGTCTGTAAATGCTTTACAGAGTTCAGCTCCATCAAAGACAATTCAGTACAAGAAAAATATAAAGGCACAAATGATCATTTCCTAATTCATCAAAGCATTTTTCTTGGGAAGGTGATTTTGGCTCCAATCCAAAAATGCTCCCTCTGACTTAAGATATGCTTGTCATGCTATTGATATAATGGGGATTCTGTCTTTTACAACGGGAAAAATATAGTGATCACTTCTTATATTTAGAATAAACAATAATACTTCCAATATAAATAGCATTGCCCTAAGAACAAATAATTATGCAGAAAAAGGAGACTGTCAACAGAGATAGATCTAGTAGAGGCTAGTAGAGGCTAAAGGGTTCTAATTCTTTTTTTTTTTTTTTGAGATTAAAGCTGTCAGTGTATCATTTCCTCTGTTTGTATTGTTATTGTGGGAAGATACAGGAAATGTTATTTCTAGGTAACTCTACAACTCACTCTCAATGTTGTAGAGTTTCTAGGTCTTTTATACCTTTGATGTCTCCTATCCTTCTTGTTGCCTGGAAGGCTAGGGGAGGAATCTTGAATCTGCTTTTCTTAGGTTTGAACTTCTGGGTTAGAAAAAAAAAAAAGTAGATGTGTGAAGGAGTGATTGGAAGTTGACTAAAATAGAAAGCAGTGTACTACATGGAAAGAACACAGGTGTGCTGTGTCAGGCAGGGACCCAAATTGGAGATCAGGCTCTGCTTGTATCCTGTGTATGACCTTGGCCAAGAGATTTATCTGTCTGAGCCTCATGTGTCTTATCTGCAAAATGAGAATAATGGTTTCTTGGTATTTATGTTGAGTATTGTAAGTATTTTATGAAGAAACATATGTAAAATCTTTAGGAACCCAAGGCCTTGATACATAACAATTTCTTAATAAATGATAGTAGCTTTTAATATTTATGTCCATCAGTTCAATCTAGTCACATTTAACAGACTCTTAAGATGTAGACCAGACAGAGATGGCAAAGTTCACCAAAACAGTTTGAAGCTTCATGGTTAAGGAAGATTGTATTCTTTCTACTTTGCAGCCCTGCCATTCAAATTTCAGGATTCTTTCTTGCTTCTCCCTATTGATTTTAAATGATTTTTGCTTTTTAAAATAAAGCCATTGAATCAGGATCTATTTTTTCATTATTTTAATATCAGAGTATCGGCTACACCCATGTAATAATTCTCATCTGTGTATTGATTTTATTTTTCATCTTCATATGAATATGATTGCTTCTGATTTGTAAATAAATGATAAAGCCTAATGAATTGTAAAAATGGATGCAAATACTGAGTCCCCATAAAAGATCTTGCACATTTCTTTTTTCTTAGCTAATATACCTTTTCTATTGCCATTGTTCATAGGCTCTTTCCAATAGATTTCTAAATGTTTGCTATTTGTGAATATGAAAGTATTAATTTCCATGAAATAATACTACTTTATTCAATAACTTTTTCAGTCGAATCCTTGAGTTTCATCTGCTACTTAGTCAATTCATCTGAAAATTGTGATGCTTTTCTGTCCTCCTCTTTTTTTCAATTTTTATGCTGCTAATTTTTTTCTTGTCTAACCATGTATAAAATTATAATGAGTACATTCAGTAGAATGTTAAACACCAGCGATGATAATGGACATCATTGTATTTTTCCTGACATTTCTGGGAATGTCTCTAGTGATTCCCTGTTAGGTATGGTGCTGGCTTCTGGACTGAAATAATATATTTTTTTTAGGTTAGGAAATTGTCTATCTATTACTATTTTGTTGATGGTTTTTATCAGAAGGGTTTTTGAATTTTGGTAAATTTTTAGTAGTTTTTTTCATTTTTAGAACTATTACTATGAAGACAATTATAAATTTATTAAATTTAGTCACTTAAAAAAATCTACACTTAGTATATAAACATATATATTCACTCATAGTATTTGACTTTTGAAAGTTTGTCTGTGTTTGAAAAATCTGTACCAAGTTATTTTGGATGACATTTTTATTAAGTTGTAACAGTCTTTTTTATCGATTATTTTATGAACAGAAACACTAAATAGATTATTTACTGTATAAAATATATGCAGCTTAATAAAATGTATTATTGCCCTCTTGTATTTTTCTTTTTGTGTTATTCTGTGTGTCAAAAATATTTTATTGTCTATTTATTTTCCAAATTGAATTATAACCTGATGGATTAGTTTCATTAAAAAGTTATAAAGAATTGAGAAAAAATCCAATAATATTGGAAATAAATATATCAACCCAAATAATAAAAACAAGTGAAAAAGGAAGCAAAATACCCAGAATACCATAATGTACTTGCCTCTTGATGTCCCTAATTTGAGTGATTCATAACCAATTTCTAGAATAGTGTTTGTATCTTCAATTAATTCATTACCAATTAGCTTTTAGTTTCTGAGCTGGCCCACAGTGTCAACAGCAAGTCCAGAGACCTACCTAGTGGTATTGTGTTATTTCCTGACTCAGTAATTTATGAACATTTATGAGGTTCATAAAGAAAAAAACATTAAAGGTATATAGGGAAAGTCTCATTTCCTCTTCTGTACCCATCGACTCAGCCCTTACCTGTCACCTTTCCACAGGTAACCACCAAAGCAGTCTTTTAGTTTTTGTATGTCCTTGCAGAGTGTACATGCATGTACAGATAACTATGAATAAAGGCTCTTATTCTCCCTTCCCCTGTTTATACAATAGATAGAATAGGACACACATTTTTTGCACTTTATATTTTCATCAGTAATATATCTTAAAGATCATTCCATCGCAACAGATTAAAATATTTTTCATTCTTTATAGTGCATTATATATTTTTATAGTGCATTATATTATAATTTTTATAGTGCATTATATTATAATTTTTATCATTTCTCTATTAGTGGACATTTAGAATGCCTCCAATATTTCTCAATGGCAAACAATGTTGCAATGAATAACTTCCAAAAATCAAAATCTATATTGATAAAGCTGATAAACAAGCTTTGTTTTTTCTTTATGCCTTGCAAGAGGGATTGTAAATTGATGCAATCCCTATGGAAGGCATTTGGCAACAGCTATCTAAATTACAAAAGCCTGTTCTCCTTAACCCAACAATCCACTTATGGGAAGAGATTCCCTTTTCTGTTTAGGTTTCCATAGGGCTTGGCTTAAAAATAGGGAAGAGATTCCTGATTTAAAAGGTATTGCACTCTATTTACAGGTGAATATGTTTTAAAGACTTTAAAGAATAGGATAGGTGCTTATTAGGAGATCTATGTAGCAATCTACCAATCGTCTGAGACCCTCTTCAAGTATCATGTTTTGAGTTTTTATTCACATACTGTCATCAGAAATAGATTTCTATCTTAGACCAAATAATTTTAGACCTACAAACCTTGCAATTTCAAGTACTTTCTCTCAGGTTCATACTCAGAGTATTTCCATTATACTTCTCCCTTCCACCAACTCATTACCTACTTCACTTTATTTCTTTTCCCTCAGTAGAAAAGGCAATTGCATTGGCAGAAAATTGTCTGGTCTTTTTTGTATTTCTTCCCTCTACTCCTTTCCCAAAAGATCCCCTGTGATTTAAAAACTAAATAGATGTTTTTCTCTCTTTGGAGAGAGAAAAACATCCCTCTCCATTCTATAATATAAGATGACATTTTTACTAATTTATCCCTCCTTCATCCCTCTCCATTCTATAATTTTAAGATGTCATTTTTACTAATTTATAATTAATTTTGTCATATTACATAGTAACACTCAAATAGAAGGGTGATCATGAAAAGAAACTGCCCCTTCCCTCACAATTAACCCCTCTCCTAGTTTCATTTCCCAGAGGCAATCTCTTTTAAAATTTCTGTTCAAGTGTATCTAGTGTTTAGTTTCATAACTTTAAATAATGAGGTCATACCGCTATTCTTGAATTATTAACTTTAAACTCTCTATTTCTTTTCTTAAATGAAAGATAAGGGTATAGCTCTTACATATCACCCTACTCTCCCCACTCCACTTCTTTTTGATTTTTGTAACTATTTAATTCTTATCTAATTCCATTGACTAACTACATACATCTTTAATTTATATACTTAAACATTTTTTTCTTTTTCCCTAATTATGAATATTTCTTTGATTCTATGTAAGGTACGCTTTTTGTCCTTACTTTTTCTACCACCTTCTTCCACCACTTCTACTTCCTATTTCCTGAGAGATAGTTGTCAAGGTTGATAACATTTATATTATATTATGAAACTATAGTTAAACTTTCTTTATTATTTATGTATTCAATATGTTGACTCTCACAGGTGAAAACACATAATTATAAAGTAATTCTTGTTCATGATAGAACCAAAGAGTGAGTTATAATTACAATTGCTCCTCTATTAGTACAAGGTCTTAAAATCATTTGGAATTACTATTTGGAGAGTGTTTCTAGTGCCAAGAGATAAAACAGTCACTACTTTTTATGCTCAATTGGGTGCTCCAATCTATGCTTTTTCATGAACAAATTTTAGTTAGCTTTTATATTTAGACCAATATTTCCTTGCTTTTTGTTTTATAGTTATTGCTTGCCTTTGTTTTCTCATTGAGAAAACTATACTCCCTGTCACCCAACCTCTTTGAAGGCTGAAGTTAAAATCTGTCTTCTCCATGGAGCATGTCCACTATGACAACACTGAGGACATCTATCTTGGGAAAAGATAAGTGTCTTCACTTATGATAAATCTGTGTATTGATTATGATTAACACTAGATGCTTTTACTTGGACATAGCACTAGTTTTTAAAATTATATTTTGCATTTCCTCAGGTAGTCACTGTATCATAATGCTCTTGAATAACTTTGTTTTTTCACCTCTTGTGCTACTTATTTTTTTTTCCACTCTAATGCTTACAATAGTTCAAAGCTTCCTGTGGATTGTAATTTACATTAGTTGAAAATGCAGCCTCTAAATGAAATCTACATCTTGGATATTCTGCAGTCATCTTGATTCTTTGTACAGGGAAATGGCCCACTAAGAGCATGTTAATGGAAATCACTGGCTCACGGATTCCACCTGTATTTCCTGGGTCAATCACAGATATGCCCATACCTCCTAACTCTATATTATCTTGACCATGTCCTTTAACATCTCTTGCACTCCCTTTTCTTGTACTTTACATATCTTTCTGGTATTTATTCCTTTCTATTCCCAATACCATCTTGGTTCAAGCCCTTATCTCCTCCTTAGGCTTAGGGTTAGGGTTAGGTCAGCTCCTAACTGACCTCCTGCTTTCAGAAGCCTCACCCAAACCCACTCTGGCATGACATTCCCTGGATCCTAAGATATCCATGATTCTTTATGACTTAGCAATTAAATTTCGAACTCCTAACTCTAGCAATTAAATTCATCCATGATCTAACCACATGTTCCCAAATGCCCCTAAAGAATAATAAGCCTAAACTTATCCCTCAATAATAATAGTTTTAAGTTCTTTAGATACATATTGTCTCTTCCCCTCACCAACCTCGCTTATGGTGTTCTCCCTTTTTGCAATGCTCATTTCCAGTCTCTGCCTGATTAATTTCTCCTACTTTTCAAAGACTTTTTCAAATTTAATTACTGCCAATGAGTTTCTCTGATGCCTCAAAGCTGAAATTGTTTCTCTTTACCCATGCCTTCTTCTAGAACTTCCTTAATATTAGTTCTTAACTTTTAAGAGTCCCTTGCATTGCACTCATCTCTTTGTGTTATGCTCCAAACTAGATGTGTCTTCTTTGAGAAAAGGCATGTGCTGTGCATATTTTATGTACCTAAATGAACCCATCATTGTAAGAACTCCAGAAATATGTTGACTACAAGACTGAATCTATAAAATGAAATTAGTCATTCTCACCCTTGCTTACCTTGCAGGGACATAGGCCTGCCTTATTTGGAGGAAGGATTGTAGAAATACATGGAGCTATTCTAAGATGTAGTTTGGTTTTATTTTTTCATGAGCAGATAAGCGACTATGAACATGGTGTTCAGGACAGATGTCAAAAAAGAAATAGATGGAGCTGCAGCCTGATTGAACTTCCCATTTTTAGTGGAACATGATGTGAGATGTTTAAATTTTCCCTGGGGAAATTAAGACAAATGAAAAGGTTGACTAAAAAAAAAGTCCAAATATATTTTATAGCCATGTATAAATTCAGACATGAAAGCATTTAGTCATTCATATTGCAGGCTAAAAAGTCATTCTGTCCTGGCTTTAGAAGAAGAAACTTTATGTCTTTATTATCTGTGGGCCTTGTTAAAATTGCAAACCTGTTCTCTCCTGTGTGTACTGAAAACCACTTCTCACAGCTCAATAAATAATAATGGCATAATGATCAAGAGATGGGCACTTAGAAGTTTCAGGAGCAAATATCCTGTGGAAGGGGGTATTTATATATGGGAAAAGGAATTTTTCCTCACATGCCAACATGACTGACTATATAAGCAGATAGCATTTCAAATCTTTCAGTGAGTTTGGAAAGTTCAAATGTTGGCATTATAGTTATATACCTGAAGTATATAAAATGTCAAGTTGTACTAAAATGTAAGGGAAACACTGAAGTGGTTAAATAAGCAGCCTGCTGGTGGAGGAAAGAAAGGAATGGGTAAATAGCTTCCTCCTCCTCTCAATTTCAGATTAGTACAGATTAAAATTAGCATATCAGATGAAGGTCATCCATTACAATTGCTTTATTTTGTAGGTAAAGGAATAAAGGTGTGAGGAAATAAAATCACTCCCTGTACTGTTTTATCATCCTGCTTACAATTTATACTTGTGAAAAGTAGGCTTTATGTACCAGATACCCTCTTGCCTTGGATAACAGGTGGTGGATCCTTCATTAAATGTTTTTCTATTCCCACTAACGTTGTAAAACAAACAAATATTTCTGCTCTTTCTTTTAATCTCAGGGATTGTGAGAATGAAATGTTGTCACTAAAACAATTATGTGCTTCATCTGTTTTAGGAACTAGTATAAAATCAAGTGCCTTCAACCTAGTAAGTGCAGAACCGGAGAGGGTCTACATGTAGAATTCAGGGGATCTGTGAATCAGGATGGGGGAAGTTACATTTTTATTGTCACTGAGTTCTATCTAGAATAGAGCATTTCTTTCAGTAATAAATGTGAGCAACACTTCACAGTACCAAGATATAGATATTTTCATGTTTTGTGACAGTGGTTACAATATCTTAAAATCTCATATATGTTTCTCACCACTTTGGAAATGCAGTAGCTAATAGACTCATTTAACTTAATAGTCACATATGAATTCATTAATTTTTAAAAGCTATGTGTTTTACTATATCACAAATCTTTTTGTTTAATTACATTCATAGAATTGGTTTCCTTTGTATTTGTATGTATTTTATCTTATGTTTTAAAAAACATTTTGAATTTTGTTTCTTTTTGTGGCTGAGTAATATTCCAGTGTATATATGTGCCACATCTTCTTTATCCTTTCATCTGTCGATGGACATTTAGGTTGGTTCCATGTCCTGGCTATTGTAAATAGTGCTGCAGTGAAGATTGTGGTGCATGTCTCTTTTTGAATTATGGTTTTCTCAGGGTATATATTAACACGATATTGTGAAGCAATTATACTCCAGTAAAGATATATTACAAAAAAAATTTTTTTTTGAAAAGAGTCCATAGGCTTCCTCAGATTGCCAAGACTTGGGGAACAAAAAGGATTCTGAACCCCTGTACTAAATAACAGCTTCAAATGTTTTGGTTTTGTTTAGAAGTTAATCTTTATTTCTTTTCAACTATGTAGTTTTGAAATTAGTTTTAACAATGTTTTCATTGTAATTCCAGATACCATGCTCACTAACATTGATTTTCTATGTCAGCCTCCTTTAGAAAGAGAGATTAAGCTTGAGTTTCTTGTAGGAATTTTTATTGCTCTTCTAAAATGATTAGAATGCTGTATTCACCAATGGAAAGATCATTATTTTTTAAGAATAAATTTAATATCTTATCAAAATGGACCTTAAAATGGGATTCCAAAGCTTCTAATTTAATACTGGAGTTATTCTCATGCTTCACCAATTACTGAGACAAGAGCTATTAAAGCAAAGAGGTCAAACAACACTACTCTTAAATCTGGAAGAAAACATGCAAAGATATACACATTTTCCCCACTTTATCCCTAAGTAGATTAAGTAATTTGTGGCTGATTGTGAATTATGCATAAATTACCCATATACAACAGAGTTCCTTAAAACTACATGTTGTTGTTTGGACATAGAATGTTTCTATTTTTTATTTAAAACAATGAATGAGACTGAGGAATTGTTGCTGAAGGGAATTAGGATTTAATCTTAGCAAATCATATCCAGGATGTTATGAATTAAACATGTAAAATAATTTAAACTTTAAGAATAATCTCTCAAATATAATTTCTGCATTAGGTTGAATTTTTAAAAACTTGGATAGTTTTATGTATACCTTTCCAGAGATCAAAAGTCAGGGTCTGGGAAATTGGGGCCAGAGGGCACCAGCCAAATTGAAATGTGCATATCAAGCAACACTTTACCACACTACTCGCTTTTACTCCCGTTGTGTCTGCAGTTTGGAGCTGGGGAGGGCTTATAAAAATTTTCCGGAGGCAATGCTCTGAAAAGGCAAGGTGTAGCTGTCAGGGCTTCGGTTCTTTACATTTCAGTTTACAAAAAACTTTGTGTTTTTCTTTTTTTTTCTTCTGAAATCACTGCTGATCATCTAAATATGTGGCAGTGGTGACACAGTCGTGGCAAAGTGATCACACATCATTACATAGTGCACACGTGATTATTTATGCCTTCTCAACCACAGTGTAAGTTACAAGCAATTATTTTTCCATCTCCTCCATGTAATTACACTGTAATCTAAAGGGACATGTAATTGCATGGACGGCTTCTGCACTGAATTACGCAGCTGTCAAGGACCACGTGAGACCCCGGGAGCCTTTTACCAGCTAGCAGCCGGGCGGTCTCTTTGTGTAAACCTGGTGGCCTGAATATAAGGGCTAGGCTGGGGGGAGATTTGCAATCCAGATGTGAGGTGGGGTCACCAAGTAAACTGCCTGAAGGGGGGACAACAGCCTATCTGTTTGATATCCAACCTCATCAAATGGCCCCTTGATTTCCTATCCTCAGATTATGAAATGTCTGTGTGAGAAAAGGCAGCTCCCCTGAAAGCAAATTTTTTATTGGTGGAAAATTTCCTTAGGACTTAGGGATCTTTTATTTGTCATTGTCAGACTCCATATACTTACTAAATGCACAATACTTTAAAATATGCAGTTTTATGGTAATATGTGTGCTCAAAGAAAATGATGAATTGCTTGACAAAATACAAAATAAATATTACATTATCATCCAAGAGAAAGAGGAAATAAAGGCATTTTTTTCTCCCTTCCTTCCTTCCTTCCTTCCTTCCTCCCTCCCTCCCTTTCTCTCTCTTTCTTTCTTACAAGGCACAAACGTAAAAGCAACACATTAAGTCAATAATCTGATGATGTGGTAATTTGCCACTATTTCTAGCGTGTTTATCTAGGAAGGAGCAATTTCTAATTGTTTAGCTATTTATTTATCAGGGTGACTTCTCAGACAGTCTCTGAGAGGCCAGAGTTTGTCCAAGTGGAAATCAGGAAAATCCCCAAAGAGGCAATTCTAGAACTTTGATGATCTGATCCTCTGGGAAGAAAGCAGGAATTTTATGGGAAAGATCGGCTATTCCTTGTCTCACTGGCCTCTCAGGAAAGGTAAGGTTTACATCAGCTTCACCACTGGGATTGGTGATTATCCAGGTTGGTGTGTGACATGTGCAGGTGCATGTGCATTGTATGTTTCTTGTGGGTGCATGTATTTCACTTCATGCTGGGATTCTTATAAAATGAAGCTGTTTGGAACAAGAATGTCTTCAACTAGATAGTAGTGTTCTGACAGAAGTCTGGGGAATCAGAGCTAAAGCAACAGTGTTGGATTGAATCCTGTGAGCAAAAAGGCAAAATCCTTGCTTGATTAGCCTTTAATGTGAACTTTCAAATAAGTGTGTAGTTACATAATTATCACTAGACCTTCCAAATGGATGTGAATTCTGGAGCTGTTTTTCTTGAAGTGATTTGAATAAAAGAATTATTTGAAGAATTTAGAAAACAACCTTGCTCAAAAGAAGGCTATTTAGAAAATGTGTCTCTCAAATGGATCTTCCCCCCCACTTCCCAGCTTTATTGAGATAAATTGACATATAACATTGAGTAAGTTTAAGGTGCACAATGTGATGATTTGCTACACACACACATATATATATATTGCTAAATGATTATCACAATAAAGTTACTTAACACATAATTACCATTTGTTTTTGTTGTTCTGGGGATAACATTTAAAACCTACTCTCCTAGCAACTTTCAGCCATACAATACAGTATTGTTAACTATAGTCATTACAGAACTTATTTATCTTCAAAGTGGAAGTTTGTAACCACTTTCTTTGAGTTGGGCTTTTAAAGATTCCACATATAAATGAGATGATGAAGTATTTGTCTTTCTCTGTCTGACATTTCATTTAGCGTAATGCCCTCAAGATTCATCCACGTTATTGCTAATAGTAGGATTTCTTTCTTTTTTAATGAGGAATAATTATCTATCTATCAATCTATCATCTACCACTTTTTCTTTATCCAACAAATAGATCTTTATTCAGCAAATGGGGCATATTTTTTCTATTTACTCATGTACATGTATATTAATATTTTTATAATCTATTCATATGCCCTCTAGTATAGTTTTATGATTATATTTTTGGGAATGAACATATATAGGTAAATCCATAGATAGATGGATGATGGATAGATAGATATATAGATAGACATATAAATACAGTGAAATTATTGGTTTTCATTACTGAACATTTATAGGAGCAACTCATATACTGCCTACCTCAAATAATTCTCTGAAATAACTGAAGATTCAATGTATATCCTCATATTTAGATACTTTGATGATTAGCCATAGCCAGTAGTTCTAAACCTGTGATTGGCATTACCTTACAAGCCTTTAATTTCTTGGGTAATGGTTTCCTTAACCCTAGAGTCACTCACTAATAAGTCAGGTGTTTTAGATGATTGTAAACTTGATTTGTTTCACTTTAGGCTCTCATTCATCACAGTGACACACACTTGTGGGATAGAGGTTGTAGTTACATTTTTTTGCCTATGGAAACGTTGCATTGTCTCCCTTTGACCTAAATGCTAAGTTCCCCTTAGGTTGTCATGGATTTTTGACTTTGTGAAATACTTTGAGATTTCAGACTTTTTGTTTGATGTTACCACCACATTCAGGGACCTCCAGTGAAATAAATGAGAGATTCAGATGAATCTGCTTGTGGTTTTGTGTGGTATATAAAGGTCAGTGTTCAAAGGGCAACCCCCTACCATGGGAAATGCAAGTACACTCTAATTAGAAGAAAAGGTAAAGCGCTCTCTGTCTGTGTGAATACCATTAAGGACTGAGCTAAATGGGGTTTATTTTTTTCCCCTAAAATCATACTATTCAGTAACTATATCACTATTGTAATTTGTGGAATTTATTGAGTTGTCAACAGAAAAAGATGTTTAAAATATTTGTGTATTAACTTCAAAAATCGTAGCTTCACAGCTCTTATACTACAATGAGCAATTTATTTGCTTGCCCATCACAGGTTCATTCCTAATTTTGTTAAACCCTTCAACTATAAGAACTTGAATTCAGTATACAATAAATCTACTTTCTAAATTTGTGGGCAGTTTCTCACCTTTCCTTTTAGAGTTGGACTTCATGTTACTTTCCAAGGGTTTTAGTTCGTGACTATAATTTGGTTACATTAACACAAACCAAAGTGATAGTAAAGCAAAACTGAAGGTGTCCCAAACAGTCAACAAAAGGCAGGGCATGGTTTGGATAAGCTGTCTAGTGAGAGGCAGTATGGCCTTGTGAGAGAAGAATTATGGTCAAGGGCTCTGCTGTCCTGTACAGGAGCCACCAGCCACCCCATGGCAAACGAGCAGTTGAAATGCAGTGGGTCCAAACTGAGATGTGTTTTCATTGTTAAATGCACATCTATTTTGAAGATTTAGTATGAAAATAAGAATGTAAACTATCGCATTAATAATTTTTAAAATATGACTTGTTGGAATGATAATATTTTGGACATATTTGCTAAGTCAACTATAATATCAAACATAATTTCATCTGTTTTTTGTTACTTTTTTTAATGTGGCTACTGGAAGATGTTAAACCACACACATCACTCACATTATATTTCTATTGGACAGTGCTGTCTAGAAGTTAAATAAATGGGCTTTATTGGAAGTCCTTTATTCTCTTGCCAGCACAGTTTGGCTTTGGTTGATACATATAGTTATAAAAGCCCTCAGTTTCTTCATCTGTGAAATGGGGATAATAACATTTCCCACTTACTGACATCATAGGGCAGTAACTATAATGTTTAATGACCCAGAGCTTGTAAAATGCTGAGTTCTTTGGATCTAGTAGAGTGAAACTAGCTTTTTTTTTTCATTTTAAATTCCCTGAGGACTGGACTATGTGAATAAACAAATAGAGTGCATGGGAAAACACCCACACACTCACATAGCTTTGGCCCATTTTCCCTTTGGTAGATTTATAGTGGCTACAAATGGCAGGGGAAGAAAAAAAGAATCATGTGCTAAAAAATGCCAAATGCACTACTGTCAGGCTTGGCTAAGCTTTGTATGGCCTAAATATCTGTAACTCTAAAAATGCCCATACTGGGCTGATAATTGCTGAAGCTGTGGGGACATGGGGCATGGACGTTTATTATATGTTTGTGTGTATGTGTGTGCGTCTGTGTATTTGAAATGTTCACAGTAAAAGTGTTTTAAATAAATAACTAATGACCATTCTGCCATATCTTATCCCTTGAAATTTTAAAAAATTTCCCTTGTGTTTTATATGACATAGTTGTATGCTGATGGTCTCCTTCACAATAAATTTTACATACACAACCATTCTGCCAAATGAATATTTTTGCCCTGAGCTCGTGGTTAGATGAAGCCTTTCTTTTCCTCATGATTTCAGAGCAAAAGGATCCCAACACAGGCATGAGTAAATGAACCAGGATGAGTAAATGAAAAACTCACCCTTATTCCTGCTCCTAACTTTTTACTGTTTTAACATTTAATGATTTAATTCTCTTGATGTCTTTTTCCCCCGCAGTGGAATCCAAAGCCTTTTTTCCCCACCCCCAATCTCAGAACTGACAGTGTGTATATGAAACACGCTTGTTTTTAAGCACCACAGAGTTTTATGTCGCCAAGATGGACCCAGTTTCTTCCTGAAACACAGGAAGCATGGAGTATTTTCATCCTCTGAAGAAGCAGCCTCCTGACCCGCTGGAGCCAGTGCAGTCATGCTGAGTGGTCTACGTTTTCCTGTTCCTTTTCTTTGTACAACACGGAAGTCTTGTTTGATGTCTAAATATGAGGATGCTGGAACTCTTGCATGCCAAAACTTGACTTTATATCCGTAATTGTCACATCCTTTATTGAGAGCTACACACTTGCACCATTGTGATAGGCTTTTGTGTGTGTGTGTGGGGGGGATAAATCGATGTCAGCAATTATATTTATGCATCCATTTCAGGTGTATACCCAAAATGTCCTTCAAAGGATAAAGGCATCAGGCCGGAGGGGGACATTGTGGGGGGATGTGTGTGTTTGATTGAAACTAGAATAATAACTTGAGATCATATAGTTAGGTGTTGAAAATCATAAACCTTAGCCTAGGGCTCTAAGAAAACTCAGGAGACAATCTCGTTGTGTCCACTTTCAGTAGGCAAGTAACTGTTATTCCCATTTTACAAACAAAAACTCTGAGGCCTGGAGAATTAAATAACATGATTAAGGAACACAGGTTATTGGCGGTAGGAGTGGGGGAGAGAATACTGAATTTACCTTAGTGAGAAAGTATTAGTCATTTAAGGAGAGTATTCGTTTTAAGTGGAGAATGATAGCTATTGATTGAAGTCATCCCTTGCCTAACCTTTTGAAGGAATGATGTCGTCTTAGAGAATTTAAACTGAACAACTGTTTCAGTGAGTGGGAAAATTCAAGGGCTTAAGCAATACCCCATAGGCACCTTAGAGCTGCAGCAGCCTGGAGGTCCAAGGTTTGAGCAGGGGGGATGAAGGGCCAACCATGGGTACCAGCCTGGCTGCTCTGCCTGGTGGGGCAACGGGAAGGAGAGCTGAGCCTGGTAAGGGCAGCTGTGCCTGGAGGGGTAGACTTGGGTCAAGGGGGAAGCCACGTGCCCATGAGGCACAGTGACACTAAGGACCCCAGAATCCTACATCAGATGAGCAGAGGAGCCAGGGTGGACAGGGATGTGTGAGCGCATGTGACATTCTACCTGGTTGGATGATCCCCTTGCAGGGTGCTAGAGGAAAGGCCAGAGAATGTGTGTGATGACCAACCATTGTGTCTGCTTGCGATGAATGAAACAGCCAAGATATATACAAGGTTGGAAAGCAGCAAAGAGAACAGAAGTACCTCAGTCTACTTGAGGAGTGGGAGAATGCTCCAGGCTTCCAGGGATGGTTTTACAGAAAAAGGTGTTTCAGTTTGTCCTCTCCTGAGAGCAGAACCTGAGGTAAGGATCTGGGTGCACTCTGGTTTATTTGGGAGCACGTCCCAGGAAGCATTAGAGAGGCAGGGAAGAGGGAAAGCTACTGTAAGGGTGTCTTATCAAGGATCCCCTGTGGGCAGTGGGGCTTGGTTCCACCAAGACTTCCTGAGAAACAAACACAATGCCTTCCAAAATTGTCCACTTGAAAGACAGGAAACTGGAATACTTATCCACTGGCTCCTGTCCCCACTGGTGGAGAGTTTCCTCCAGGGACTGTGTGTGCTCATGGAAGTCAGCATAGGGAAGTGCGTGGGGCAGAGAACTAAAAGATGCCTGCTGGGACGCTTGAGGTGGAGCCACGTGTGGTGAGGTAGATCCGGACACACTTGGAAATCTCCAGGGCAGACTCAGCTGCCATTGGTGCTGAGCTGAGGGATAGAGACACAGAGGCATTTGCTACAGAACGTGATGGAAACTAGGACTCTTTAGGTTGATAAAAGAATAAAAAACCAAACAGACATGGAGAAGAGCATTTACAAAGGCTCGACGGTATAAAAGAGCAAGGCTGCTTTTAGAAATTTAAGGAAGTCTCTGATGTTGGATATAAAATGGTAAGTCAAGTCAAGTCAAGTTGGGTATTCTAAGCAGAAGACAAATGATGAAGACAAGAGTCATTCTATGGAGTTTGAGTTTTATATTTTTAGAGCCCAGAGTCTAGGTCAATAGTGTCCAAAGTGGAGTTTCTTAATTATGTATATTTTATCCTAAAAAGGGAAAAAAATTGAACTTGATGACTACTTAATGCATGGCTGGGCTTCAGCCTTGGAATTCAGTCCCAGTAACACAAAAACCGCCAAGCACGACGTGGGAGGACACTTATAGAAAGGGTAAGAGCACCCTCAGAGCAGTGTGGTGGTAGGGGCACCCTCTCTTGTTTGTTCTCATAGCCTGTTGCAATGTGTCGTTGGTTAAGAGCAGCTGGTTGGGTGGATTTATGGACTTAATTAAGGAGTTTTCATTGAACTTCTTCTTACAAAATGGACAAGGGCATTAAAGAAGATTCCTGAAAAGAACCCTCACCTTGAAGATAATACCAGTTAAGCAATGATAAGAAAACAGCAATGCCAGCAGCATTGACTTTTATCCTACTCTTAGAGCGATTGCTTCATCCATCCTGTCATGAGATTACAAATAATGAACTAATAAGTAAGTCCCCCCCAAAAAAAGCAGAAAAATAGAAATGATTAAGAAGACTATTTGAAGTATGGATTAAAGCCACTATTACTAAAAACGTAGCTCAGGCCATACCTCAAGAGGATACTGTTTCTTGAGATGATAGCTGTTCATAGTGTAAAATAATTTTAGTAATCTTTTTGGAAATAGCATACTATTTCATATTCCTTTTGCTATTTCTGTTTCTTGACTTTGTTTTACCATACAAATGATATATTAGTACAGTATACGTATATAATTTATAAACAAATACATATACATATGTGTTTGCATACACACATATACACATATAAAAATATGTATGTGTTATTGATAAATGCTAAAATTCTCTCCCCTCATTATCAGACTCTGAAACAAGGACCAGGGTAGGTAGTTTGCTTGGGAGGTGATTTCAGGAAGGACACATAAGAGGGTGAGGAAGTGACACAGGGAAGAGAGAAATGCCAATAAAATGTGTGAGTATGGTGGACAGTTTGTGCTCAGCCTTGTTGGGGACCATCTAAAGGACCACACAAATGCACCCCAGAATTGCTCACTGAGAGCTAACATTGTTGGGGTAATTTCCCCTGATTCACAGCCCTTATTTATTGAGTTCTACACATGGAGGCATTTAATCGCTGGATTTTCCAAGCTGCCCCTCCTTGAGGCTGTGAGATCCTTCTATCCAAGGATGGAGGGACTAGGGGAAAGCTCCCATACAGCGAGCAGAGGACACAGTGCCTGCGCGGGCAGTCGTGTCAGCATGCTGGGTACTGTGTCCCAAGTCACGGGTAGAAACAGAGTTGGGCCAAGTGTCTGTAAGACAAGGCATCAGTAGCATCATTTATAATCTCCACCATAAATATTTGAAGATCAGTGTTCTAGGTGAAGGACATCCCATGGAGGAGATGTATGATAGAATGAGGTATTCAGAATTGGGGTTTAGAGAGGTCCCTTGGACAGCAGTGTGATGATGGGTGTTTTGGAGAAATAGGAAGATAGGAGAGGGGAAGGCCCATTAGGAAGTTGTGATAATCCAAGTGAACAGTGGATCCGAGGGGCAAAGTCTAGTGGTGTGTTGGTTGAAGTGTAAAGATCTCGGTGACTGATTTGACATTGGAGAGTGAAATAAGAAAGCATCGCCTGATCCCCTGATTTTGCCTCAAGTTACTTGGTTGATAAAGGTCAGGAAGAACAGAAGGAAGAGGGAGGGTGTTGGTATAATGGGCTCAGTCTGAGCAGCTTCAGTGTGACATGTCAGAGGGATGTCTAGGGGTAGATGGCTACTAGAGAGGTAGATAGAGGGGTCTGGAATCCAAGGGAGAGTTTCCACATTTTTTAAATGGTGGATCTGGGTTTCTGTGATGTAAGATCCTTTTCAAATTGAATAATCTAAAATGCTAACTCTAAATGACCATTGCTTTTCATTATAGATTCAGCCAGTCTAGAAGTTAGGCCCGGAAAGAACACCCATCAAAATGGCTACTAGCATTTCTCAAATTAAAATATTTTTCCTACATATTTCAGCATACTTAGAGAATGTTTCAACCTGCTAAATTGAAAAAACATCAGCTTCAGCTAGAGCCTATAAAGATAAATGCATCTTCCTCCAAATATTGGAGCCTGATACAAATGAAAAGTATTTTACTACTGTTTAAATTTTGTTGATGGGTTCACAAATAGATGATTTAATTCTTCTGTTAACTTTGACAGTGCTATGAACAGTATAAGCCCTTCTTGAAGTTTAATATGTGCAAAAATTATGTGGGGATCTTACTAAAGTTCAGGTTCTGATTTGGTGGGTCTGGGGTCGGTCCCGACATTCTGCATTTCTAACAAGCTCCCAGGGGATACTGATCCTCCTAGTTCATGGGTTTATGGGATATAAAAGAGGCAAAATGAAACATTCATGCAGTCAGATTTTGTTTGGATAAAAGCCCAATTGCTTGGTTTTGGGCAATTCATTTTGCTCAATCCACTTTCTCTTGCTGTGGAATGAGGCAAACATCACCAGCTGCCTTGGACTTTTGTGGGTCAAACACTGAGTCCAGTTTACCTGGAAGATCAGAGAAAAATTCACAGGAAATGATGAAGAGAAAGTGGATACATGAATGTATGAGACAGCGTAATAAAAGTTAAGAAATAGAAGCAAGAAGTAGGAACAGATGAGTGATGTATTGAAGAAAATGAGCCAAGCATGGAACCTTTTATTTATTTAAATTTGAAAGATACTTCTGAGTTTGTTTTTTATTTCCCTGTGAATTGAAGGGGAAAAGAGAAAGGATGGAAGAATCGGAGAGGAAGAGAATGTTAACTGCCCAAGAAAGCCAATTCCTGACAGGCTGTCTCTTGATTTTCTGAAGATAGTTTTCAGCAAATATTAATGTGTATAAGACTCACCTGCTCTGTTTGTTAAAATGCAGATTCCTCAGCCTTATCCCAAGAGATTCTAAATCCAGCTCACTGGGGTGGGCCGGGGTCTATGCATTTTATTTTTTTATTAATAAAAATATTCAATGTAAGGCATTAAAAAGCAAGTTGAGCAAATCTTCTAGAAAGTATGATATTTTGAAAAATATTGAAATATAGTTGATTTACAATGTTGTGTTAATTTTTTAAACATCTTTATTGGAGTATAATGGCTTTACAATGTTGTGTTAGTTTCTGCTATATAACAAAGTGAATCAGCTATAGGTATACATATATCCCCATATCCCCTCCCTCTGCGTCTCCCTCCCACCCTCCCTATCCCACCCCTCTAGGTGGTCACAAACACTGAGCTGATCTCCCTGTGCTATGCAGCTGCTTCCCACTGGCTATCAATTTACCTTTGGTAGTGTATATATGTCAATGCTAGTCTCTCACTTCGTCCCAGCTTACCCTTCCCTCCCTCGTGTCCTCAAGTCCATTCTCTACATCTGTGTCTTTATTCCTGTCCTGCCCCTAGGTTCATCAGAACCATATTTTTTTTAGATTCCATATATATGTGTTAGCATACAGTATTTGTTTTTCTCTTTCTGACTTATTTCACTCTGTATGACAGACTTTAGGTCCATCCACCTCATTACAAATAACTTAATTTCATTTCCTTTTATGGCTGAGTAATATTCCATTGTATATACGTGCCACTTCTTCTTTATCCATTCATCTGTTGATGGACAGTTAGGTTGCTTCCATGTCCTGGCTATTGTAAATAGTGCTGCAATGAACACTGTGGTACATGTCTCTTTTTGAATTATGGTTTTCTCAGGGTATATGCCCAATAGCGGGATTGCTGGGTCATATGGCAGTTCTACTTTCAGTTTTATTAAGGAACTTCCGTACTCTTCTTCATAGTAGCTGTATCAATTTACATTCCACCAACAGTGCAAAAGGGTCCCCTTTTCTCCACACCCTCTCCAGCATTTATTGTTTGTAGATTTTTTGATGGTGGCCATTCTGACTGGTGAGAGGTGATACCTATTGTGGTTTTGATTTGCATTTCTCTAATGATTAGTGATGTTCAGCATTCTTTCATGTGTTTGTTGCCAATATGTATGTCTTCTTTGGAGAAATGTCTATTTAGGTCTTCTGCCCATTTTTGGATTGGGTTGTTTGTTTTTTTGATATTGAGCTGCATGAGCTGCTTGTATATTTTGGAGATTAGTCCTTTGTCAGTTGCTTCATTTGCAAGTAGTTTCTCCCATTCTGAGGGCTGTCTTTTCATCTGGTTTATGGTTTCCTTTGCTGTGCAAAAGCTTTTAAGTTTCATTAGGTCCCATTTGTTTATTTTTGTTTTTATTTCCATTTCTGTAGGAGGTGGGTCAAAAAGGATCTTGCTGTGATTTATGTCATAGAGTGTTCTGCCTATGTTTTCCTCTAAGAGTCTGATAGTGTCTGGCCTTATATTTAGGTCTTTAATCCATTTTGAGTTTATTTTTGTGTATGGTATTAGGGAGTGTTCTAGGTTCATTCTTTTACATGTAGCTGTCCAGTTTTCCCATCTCCACTTATTGAAGAGGCTGTCATTTCTCCACTGTACATTCCTGCCTCCTTTATCAAAGATAAGGTGACCATATGTGCGTGGCTTTATCTCTGGGCTTTCTATCCTGTTCCATTGATCTATGTTTCTGTTTTTGTGCCAGTACCATACTCTCTGGATTACTGTAGCTTTCTGGTATAGTCTGAAGTCAGGGAGCCTGATTCCTCCAGCTCCGTTTTTCGTTCTCAAGATTGCTTTGGCTATTCGGGGTCTTTTGTGTTTCCATACAAATTTTGAAATTTTTTGTTCTAGTTCTGTGAAAAATGCCAGTGGTAGTTTGATAGGGATTGCACTGAATCTGTAGATTGCTTTGGGTAGTATAGTCATTTTCACAATGTTGATTTTTCCAGTCCAAGAACATGGTATATCTCTCCATCTGTTTGTATCATCTTTAATTTCTGTCATCAGTGTCTTATAGTTTTCTGCAAACAGGTCTTTTGTCTCCTTATGTAGGTTTATTCCTAGGTATTTTATTCTTTTTGTTGCAATGGTAAATGGGAGTGTTTCCTTTATTTCTCTTCAGATTTTCTGTTGTTAGTGTATAGGAATGCAAGAGATTTCTGTGTATTAATTTTGTATCCTGATACTTAACCAAATTCATTGATTAGCTCTAGTGGTTTTCTGGTAGCATCTTTAGGATTCTCTATGTATAGTATCATGTCATCTACAAACAGTGACAGTTTTACTTCTTCTTTTCCAATTTGGATTCCTTTTATTTCTTTTTCTTCTCTGATTGCTGTGGCTAAAACTTCCAAAACTATGTTGAACAATAGTGGTGAGAGTGGGCAACCTTGTCTAGTTCCTGATCTTAGAGGAAATGGTTTCAGCTTTTCACCATTGAGAACAATGTTGGCTGTGGGTTTGTCATCTATCGTCTTTATTATGTTGAGGTAGGTTCCCTCTATGCCCACTTTCTAGAGAGTTTTTATCATAAATGCATGTTGAATTTTGTCAAAAGCTTTTTCTGCATCTACTGAGATTAGCATATAGTTTTTATCCTTCACTTTGTTAATATGGTGTATCACATTGATTTATTTGCACAAATTGAAGAATCCTTGAACTCCTGGGATAAATCCCACTTGATCATGGGGTATGGTCCTTTTAATGTGTTGTTGGATTCTGTTTGCTAGTATTTTGTTGAGGATTTTTGCATCTATGTTCATCGGTGATATTTGCCTGTAGTTTTCTTTTTTTGTGACATGTTTTTCTGGTTTTGGTATCAGGGTGATGGTAGCCTCGTAGAATGTGTTTGGGAGTGTTCCTCCCTCTGTTATATTTTGGAAGAGTTTGAGAAGGATAGGTGTTAGCTCTTCTCTAAATGTTTGACAGAATTCACCTGTGAAGCCATCTGGTCCTGGGCTTTTGTTTGTTGGAAGATTTTTAATCTCAGTTTCAGTTTCAGTGCTTGTGATTGGTCTGTTCATATTTTCTGTTTCTTCCTGGTTCAGTCTTGGAAGGTTATACTTTCCTAAGAATTTGTCCATTTCTTCCAGGCTGTCCATTTTATTGGCATATAGTTGCTTGTAGTAGTCTCTCATGATCCTTTGTATTTCTGCAGTGTCAGTTGTTACTTCTTTTTCATTTTTAATTCTGTTGATTTGAGTCTTCTTCCTTTTTTTCTTGATGAGTCTAGCTAATGGTTTATCAATCTTGTTTATCTTTTCAAGAGCTAGCTTTTAGTTTTATTGACCTTTGCTATTGTTTCCTTCAGTTTTTTTTCCATTTATTTCTGATCTGATCTTTATGATTTCTTTCTTTCTGCTAACTTTGGCGTTTTTTCTTCTTCTTTCTCTAATTGCTTTAAGTGTAAGTTTAGGTTGTTTATTTGTGATCTTTCTTGTTTCTTGAGGTAGAATTGTATTGATATGAACTTCTCTCTTAGAACTGCTTTTGCTTCATCACATAGGTTTTGGGTCATCATGTCTTCAGGTATTTTTTCGTTTCCTCTTCGATTTCTTCAGTGATCTCATGGTTATTTAGTAGCATATTGTTTAGCCTCCACCTGTTTGTATTTTTTATAGTTTTTTTCCTGTAATTGATATCTAGTCTCATAGAGTGTAGTAGGAAAAGATACTTGATATGATTTCAATTTTTTTAAATTTACCAAGGCTTGATTTGTGACCCAAGATATGATCTGTCCTGGAGAATGCTTCATGAGCACTAACACCTTAAATATGTATTAATTTGGAACCACAGTTTAAGAAGCACTGCTAAGACCCCAGGAGAAAGAGAAGACATTGTAGAATATTTGAAAGCCAGTAAGATGTAGTAGAATCGTGAAAAAACACTTTGAGAAGTATAAGTTTAAAAGCACTTCCAGAAAAGTATCTAGGCAGCATTAATGGATTATAAAAAGGCATTTACAGACGTTCAGAGCAGTGTCTTTCAAATATAATGTGCACATAAGCCACTCAGTGATCCTGCTACAATGCAGACTTTGACTTTGTCTGTGGTGAGGCAGGAGAGTCTGAATTTCTTTCAAGGTCCCAGGTGATACTGCTGCTGCTGTGCTTTGGACCACATGATGCATAGCAGAGAGTTAGAGGATGGGATGAAAGAAGGCTCTAGAAGTCTGGCCATTTAAAATTGACATGGAGAAAATGAAGTAACACTACCTGAAATTTGCACTCATAACATTCAATGGATAAGGAAAATGTGTTTATTAATTTACCATGGAATAGTTGCTGAGAATGGCAAGAGACAGGGCTAAAGAGTGACTCAGTGATCAAAGTCAGTGCAGATGATTCTGGAGTGTAGACAGGGCAACATGTGTATAGCTATGGCTGGGCAAGGGAAGGTGGGGGGGGCGTAATCTGCTGAACCCTTATTTAATTTCGTGCTTAGGAAATCAGGAACCAATGGAAAATGTTGGTTTTCTCTAAGAGCATATTTATGAGATAGCAGCAAAGAAATGAAACCAAAAGAGTTCAGTTTTCTTTCTTTATTGGTTGGTCCTTTGTGAGATGCTAACCAAATAAATACCCAGAAGTGATGTAGGGGGAATGTAGAGGTGATGTAGAGGGGAGGAAGATGAGTTAGTAAGAACAATGAAGCCATCAAGAAAGACAATCAAATAATCAGAACTGAAGAAAAATGTAGGAAGAAAATGGAAGGAAATAAAGTCAACACTAAATAAAGAGTTAAAGTACCTTGACTGTTTTGATGATATCATCGGTGTCTGCATATGTCCAAACTCATCAAATTGTGTACATTGAATGAGTGCAGCCTTTTTGCATATCAGTTGCACCTCAATAAAGCTGTAAAAAAAGAATTAAAGAAGCAAAGAGAAAATTGAGGTTATGGTGTCTAAGTGACTCATGGACCCACAAACATGACAAAACACTAGGAAGCACACTTCGGTTCACTGCATGCTGGAACACAAATGGGAAAAGGGGAAAAGTCAGTGTTGATCAAGAAGTTCATTAAGATTGTCAAAGTTGAAAGGAAGAATTTAGAGCAGAGACTGAAGAATTCCCAATTTATACCCAAGTAACCACAGCAAAATATTTCATGCATAGTATGAAAAGTCAATGTGGGGCTTGCTGCTCAAACTATTTGAATTAAATGTTGAAGATGCTCAGCTACTTAGAAAAGTAAACAGTTATGACCATTACGTCCTTTGTCATGTGTAAGAATCCTTTGCAGGTTATCTGATGGATTTCTTTCAAATCCTTGTTCCACATGCAGGAATATGCTCCTGTGAAAATATGAATAGCAGAAGTCCCCCAAGCAAATTGTGCCCTTACATACATGCATATTTGTCTGAAAATATTTTCTTACTCATCTATGCTGAAAACTTTCTGAAATCTGATAAATAATGGATATCAAAAGAAAAAAATACTATGTATTCAATCATAACTAACACAGCTTTGGACAAGAACTTTTATTTTTTATTTTTAAAAATTTTAATGTATTTTTTAATTGATATATATTTGACACAGCAAAGTGATTCAATTATACATATATATATGTATTTTTCAGATTCTTTTTCATTATAGGTTACTACAAGATATTGAATATAGTTCCCTGTGCTCTACAATAAATCCTTATTGTCTATTTTATATATAGTGACATTCTGTCAGTGTAGACAAGAACTTTTAAATCAACATTTTAACTTAATATGTATAGGAAGTCATTAAAAAACACAGTAAACATAAAACTATTTTAAATAATAATTTCTGATAATGTCTTTCTAACCAAAATTTGAAAATATTTTTTCTCCACATTTCAAAAAACAAATAATCATTTATTTTTATGTGTGCAGAATAATAAAATTCTGTCTTATTGTTTTTTGGTAAACTGTGATTTCTTTTTTTTGTGGCAGTTATCATTAATTTCTCTTAATAAGTGTCATGTTTTTTTCTTCCAGTTTTATTGAGATATAATTAACATACAGCACTGTATGGTTTAAGGTACACAGCAAAATAATTTGACTTACATATTTCATGAAATGATGACCACACTAAGTTTTGTGATCATCCATCACCTCACATAGATACAAAATAAAAGAAAAAGAAAAAAGCCCATTTATTTTTCTTGTGATGAGGATTCAAGATTTATTCTCTTAACAACCTTCATATATAACATACAGCAGTGCTCATTATATTAATCATGTTGTACATTACATTCCTCATGCGTATTTATCTTATAACTGGAAGTTGGTACCTTATAACTTCCTTCATCAAATTCCCCCTCTTCCCACCCCTGCCTCTGGTAACCACAAATCTGATCTCTTTTTCTAGGCGTTTGTTTGTTTGCTTGTTTGAAGTATGATTGACCTACAACACTATGTCAGTTCTTGATGCACAACATAGTGGTTTGATATTTTTATACATTTCAAAATGATCCCCATGATAAGTCTAGTTATCATCTGTCACCATACAAAGATGTTACATTATTACTGACTGTATCCCCCATGCTGCACATTTCATTCCCATGACTCATTTATTTTGTAACTGGAAGTTTGTATCTCTTAATTTCCCTCATCTATTTCACTCATCTCACCACCCTCCTCCACTCTGGCAACCACCTGTTTGTTCTCTGTATCTAAGGCTGTTTCTGTTTTGGTATGTTTGTTCATTTGTTTTGTTTTTTAGATGCCACATATAAGTGAAACCATATGGTATTTGTCTTTCCCTGTCTGATTTATTTCACTTAGTATACTATCTTCTAGATCCATACGTGTTGTCCAAATGGCAAGATTTCATTCTCTTTTACGACTAACATTACACATCTTCTTTATCCATTCATCCATCAATGGGCACTTAGGTTGCTTCCATATCTTGGCTATTGTGAATAATGCTGCAGTGAATGTAGGGGTGCATATATCTTTTCAAATTGGTGTTTTTGTTTTCTTTGAAAAATACCCATAAGTGGAATTGCTGGATTATATCATAGTTCTAATTTTAATTTTATGAGGAATCTTCATACTGTTTTCCTTAGTGGTTACACCAATTTATTTTCCCACCCAAAGTGCGCAAGGGTTCCCTTTTCTCCACAGCCTTGCCAACACTTGTTATTTGTTGTCTTTTTGATAATAACAATTCTGACAGGTGTGAAGTGATATCCCACTGTGGTTTTGAGTGCTTTTCCCTGATGATTAATGATATTGAGCATCTTTTCATGTGTCTGTTGGCTGTCTGTACATCTTCTTTGGAAAAATGTGTATTCAGGTCCTCTGCCCTTTGTTTTTTTTTTTTGTTGTTGTTGTTGTTGTTTTTTTTTGCGGTATGCGGGCCTCTCACTGTTGTGGCCTCTCCCGTTGTGGAGCACAGGCTCTGGACGTGCAGGCTCAGCGGCCATGGCTCACGGGCCTAGCCGCTCCGCGGCATGTGGGATCTTCCCAGACCAGGGCACGAACCCGTGTCCCCTGCAATGGCAGGCGGATTCTCAGCCACTGCATCACCAGGGAAGCCCCCTCTGCCCATTTTTTAAATCAGGTTGTTTGTTTTTTTGATGCTAAGTTGTATGAGTTCTTTGTATAGTTTGGATATTAACCAATCTCTTATTAATAAATATCATGATTTTAATCTGATACTTCCAGAAACATTTGCTTGTTTGTTTGTTTTAAGACAGAATAATTATGGAAATTTTTGAGATTTATTTTGTTAATATATACTTCTGCAGAAAGATGAAGTGTGTTTAAGTGCTCCCAAGGTTGTGGAAAAACTGTTTGAACCTTTCATAAAATTAACTTGAATCGCTCCTGTGGAAAATTCCTTAGATTAATATATATTTTCAAAATGTGCAATATATCTCAATTACAAATATCTCAATTTTACCCTCCTACTTTCTCATTTTGGTCTACTAGAAGTCAATGTTGATGCAAAATTAATAGTGTGTGTACTCTAACAAGTTAAGAGGAAAAGGTTATCTGTTTTATCATTCTCATCTCGTATGAATTTATTAAATACCTTCTTGTGGGTACTGCTGTGCCAGGTACTTGGCAAAATAAGTTAATTATTCATGGCCTGATCAGATCCTATAATCAGCTGATAGAAATGTGTTCTGCAGCCTGGAAACAGGATAGGTTTGAAAACAGTTCTGACCTAAACATTGGATCAAAGCAGTGCTTACCACTACTGCTTTGTGATTTGGGCCCATTGATTCATTCATGAAACACTGGCAGTCTCCTTGAATCAACACTGTGTGAGGCTCTTGCATAACAAACAGTCCTGTGATGAGTTCATATTTTAATGGGATTAATTTATAAACAAATAGTTAGGCTTAAATACCTTAGGAACTGTAATAAGTTATCTATAAAATGCTGAGAAAAGTCCATGAAACATAACTCCATCTGGCAGAATCCTTCTCAAAGCATACGTCATTTGGGCTGAATCTTGAAATGTAAATAGGGAATTTGTCAGGCAAAAAAGGGGGAGGAAAAAACCTATGCAAATGCACAGAAGTCTAATACGACATTCATTATCGAGGCTTGAGGGGAAGAGCCAGTGTGGGTGCAGAATAGATGGGGGAGGGAAAGTAATACAACTAAGGCTATATGATAAATAAGGCTTAGATTAAAGAAGACATTTATGTTATACCAGGTATATAAATGGAAGTTCTGAGTTGCAAACAACAGAATTCAAAATCCATGTCATGGAAACCCAGGGAGAAGAGACTTTCAAAAAAGTAGGAGTGGGAAAATATGAACAATTAAGTAACATGAGGACTGAAATTAGACCACTGGATTTCAGTTACTAAAGCTCTGCTACAAGAGTAAGAGAATATTCTGGAGGACAGTGGTTTTCACAGTGTGGTGCACAAATCAGTAGCATCAACATCATTTAGAAATTTGTTAGAAATGCAGAATCTAGAGCCTGATCTAGACTTACTGAATCAGAAATTCAAGGGATAGGACCCATCAGTCCAGGGATTCTGTTGCAAGTGGAAGTTTGAGAATCGCTGCTGGAGTGTGCCTAGGAAAGAAGGCTTTTTGTGGCCTGGAGGTAGAAAGAAGTAAGGGCAGAAAAATAAACTGCCCTTTTGAGAAATTTGTTGGGAAAAAAAAGAGGGAAAAGAAAAAAGATGGTGTTTCTGGAGAGGAGGTAGGTAGGATTAAGGAATCATAATAATCCATCATGTATTTCACTTATTAATAGCTTTTACTTCCCCCAATGACTTTTTAAAATAAATTCACCAAAGTTTTAAGTTTTTAAGCAGTCAAATCTTTTGAATTTTTGTGATTACTTTCCATTGCAAACTTATTCACATATATTTCCATATTTTCTATTACCTTAACATGATTTTCTTTCTTCCATTTTACATTTAAAAAATATGTCAGAGTTTATCTCAGTGAATACTGGGTTGAATTGCTCTCAGGTGATATGTTCTTCCCCCATAAGCCAGTTTCCTCAAGGCTGTTGATTGACTGTTCTATCCTTAACTCCAAGTTACAAATCTCTTCCTTTATCAGATATTTTCTGACACACACATTTAATGAAGCAG
Source organism: Hyperoodon ampullatus (assembly GCF_949752795.1). Taxonomy (NCBI): domain Eukaryota; kingdom Metazoa; phylum Chordata; class Mammalia; order Artiodactyla; family Ziphiidae; genus Hyperoodon; species Hyperoodon ampullatus. The sequence continues at coordinate 11,090,567 of NC_136927.1, read as the reverse complement.
CCCCCCTGCATTATGACTTCTTCTGAGGAGAAGCACCCCGGTGTTACCTCCTGGTAATTTTAGGATCAGTTAAATCCTCAGATTGTCTTCAAACTAATTCTCTCAAGTCAGGTTTCCCTTATTCAATTCTTATATGGACATCAATGGAGATGTGGATTATAAATATAAAATATCCTAACCCAATTTCAAGCTAAGAATAGAGATCAACTCTAGATCAGTGATTCTCAGACTAAGTCCCAGCTCCCATCCGACTTCAAGGAGCCTGGGCCTCGGTGTCCTGTATTAGTTCTTCTGGTGGGTCTATTCCACACCGAAGTTTGAGAACCACTGCTCCAGATGCTTCCCGATTTTAATTTATCTTTTATTCTTATACACACCTGATTGGAGTTGGAATAGTGAAGCTAGTATTCAAATCACTTAAGACCCAGACACACTCAAGCAGAGACAATCATGTTTACACAGAGAGGTAATTCTTGGACTAAGTTATCCGGAGAGGGCATCCATTCTTTACCTCCACACAGCAGTAGCTGCCCAGAGTATAATTCTAATGTTTTTTTTCCAATTTGAAGTAATTAACATTCATGATCAGATCAACATTTTGGAGCAACTGGTTTACCGTTGTTCTGAAGAATAGCTGTTGAAAGATGTATACCATTTGGACATGGTTCTGTATTTTAAAAATCCTTTAAATTAAAATTGCCTTGGACATCCCTGGTGGCACAGTGGTTAAGAATCGCCTGCCAATGCAGGGGACATGGGTCCAGGAAGATCCCACATGCCGTGGAGCAACTAAACTCGTGCGCCACAGCTACCAAGCCTGCGCTCTAGAGCCCGCGCACCGCAAATACTGAGCCCATGTGCTGCAACTACTGAAGCCCGCGCACCTGGAGCCTGTGCTCTGCAATAACAGAAGCCACCAGAATGACAAGCCCACAAACCACAATGAAGGGTAGCCCTCGCTCGCCACAACTAAAGAAAGCTCGTGTGCAGCAACGAAGACCCAACGCAGTCAAAAAAAAATTGCTTTAAAGGTAGGATAGAGTTCTGGCCATATTGATATTCTAATGAGTAGCACTGTGCTTATCTCACACATACACACACACACACATATGTATATATACATATTTTAATTGAAGTATAGTTGATTTACAATGCTGTATTAGGATGTTCCTTAAACCTGTGTTCACCATGGATAGGTGCCAATATTTACTGTACAACATGTGGTGGATATATTTGATTTAAAATCATATTTTTATTCTTTGCTATAGATCAACATTCTCTTTATTTTCCATTAAAAATTATATTTCATGGGGGGAAATTATCTGCTATAAAAAGACACTGGATTTTCAGATTGGCTAACACGTTCAACTGTGTCTCAAGTATAAGCCTTTTAGCAAAACTTCAACACATTTGACCAAATGTATTATTTTTTCTTTAGGTACTTTTAAACCAAATGTATTTTGAAGCAAAATTAATTCATCTCTTTCTGATTTCTTTACAATAAACTAGTAAAATCGCCATTTTAAAGAATTATTTAATGGCCGTGAAATCCTTTGAGAATTTTTATTTTTTTATGAGAAAGTTAAAAAGACCTTTGAACCTAAGATTGATAGTAAATAAAGCATTAAATGCTGTAGTTTGGATCTTGGAGACCAAGGTATTGCTAACATATAAACACGGGGTGGGGACACGGGGGAGGAGCAGGGAAAACCCCTTCATCCAGCTTCCTGAGAACGCCTAAGTATTGTTTCATCTTTGTATAAAGTATCGACAGTAGATATTTTAAAACAGAGCTCTGCCCAGTCACAACATTAAGTTTCTTTTCTTATCTTTAGTTTTTCAAAGAAAGCATTTCTTCCTTTTCTCCACTTTTTTTGGGGGGCTGAATTCCACAATAGGATCTTTTGAGAAGTCATACCTCTACCCAGACCTCCTAGCCTTCCTACCTAAAGCCTAACCCACCACCAGGAGATAGACATAAAGGGGTGGGTCAGGTATCAGAAAAATGTACCTGAAAAGGGAAATCCAAAATTTGTGCATTCACATTATCGTTGAGGAAGAAGATGCAAAAAGCAGAGAAATATTTTATGTTTCTAAGGTAGCACAGATTTCCAAAGTGTTTGCCCATAAACTTTGTCATTAGAGTGGCTCCAATAATGACTAGTGATGTGTGGTTCAACTAGTAGGGCACTTCAATGGAAACTGAAAGACTTCTAGTACCTGGCCCATCATCCCATAGTGTTACACTTGGCAAAGAGTATAACGAACTCTAAAGTCTACGATAATCACACTATTACATCAACTTGAAAATCCAATGTTCCTTCATCAGTGGAGCACTGTCATATGTCTATTTCCTCTTTGTAGGTATATCAGAAATGTATGCCTTGGTTATAGTGGTGTTGTGTTGAAAGTATTGAACTAATGCATCAGGGACTTACACAATTCACTCCACATAAAATCATCTTATTAGTTCTGAGTCACAAAATCAAATTTTTCCCCTATTAACAAATACTTCATGGGTTACTTGTACATTTTTAAACTAGCAATTTGCTATTATTTATAATTAAATTATACACACACACACACACACTCACACACACACACATATATATATCAGACATTTGTACTTCCCATATTATACTGATGAAATTCCTGGTACGTGCTGTGATAGATTTTGGAAAATACATTTCACTTGTTGGATTGAAATCCATCCTTGGAGCCCAAAGAGAACTCTGGCGTCTCCCAGGCTCACTGAGTGTCTGTGACATGTGAATAGTTCAATATACAGTGTGGTCATTTCCCTATTCTAAATGTCACCTTGTAAATAAAACTATTTAGTTGAAAAGGCCATTGAAAATACACATAACTCTCTGATAAGGTAGGGAAAACACTAAATAGCAAAAGGATATGGCCTACATAATAGAGTAAATGTCATGAGGTCAGTATTTAAAATACTCATTATTCTTGATGTATTACATTTCCAGGAAGCGTTCGGTGAACTAATATATTTCACTTCTTCTTTTTTTTTTTGGTAAGTATAAATAAAAGTTACTCTTTTTTAATTAAAAAAAGTTACCAATGATGTGAACTCAAAGAGGGAGAAAGTTATGGGTAGGGTTTCAGCTTTCACTTTATAGAAGTTGTGACCTTTGCTTGAAATCAGGGTCAACTACCCAACTATCTAGTTCTCTCTACAGAAGCATCTTCGCCCTTCTGCACCTAGTCAATTCCAAACTTGAAATACTTAAGCAACGCTGGTGCCATAACCCTTTGTTGCCATTAGTAAACAGAGGTGATATAGAGTTATTTCTCAGTAATGATAGGACTTTTGGTAATGAGAAAAAACTAAGTAGACTAAAATGGGTGTTTTTAAATTAAAATATCCCAGTTTGGGATATTTGTAGTCTACACACCTTCTGACAATTGTTTACTTTTGTGGGCATTTCTTGAACTTTTTTTTGTAGGACAGGAGAAGGCTTCATGATTGTAGAAGATTTGCTCCCTCCCTTCAAAATCTTCAAATTCTGTTCAAGCATAAATTAAGGATGTCCACTTCAAATTTAATTTTAAGATCTGGATATTTATAACTCTGTGATAGTAAAGTAATGAGGCTTATTTTTCCATTTCATTTCTAAATTTGTATTGTCATTTCAAGTTGTCAGTTTAGGAACTTTATACAGATTTAAAGAATGTGGCCATCATTTACAACAATTGTGACTTTCTTTTATAAAATTATATTTTGTCTTGGGCATGATCAGTTTATCAGCCTAGATAGTAAAGCAAATCATCTCCTGAAAGGGAGATTTGACCTTTGGAAAGTAGGTGATTATGAAAAGTCTGATGATCAAATGGGGGAAAAGCTATTTTTTTTTTTGTAAAGAGGCGAATGTCTCTCTGTTTTTCCATAGCTCACAAACTGAGATGCATCACAAATTGAGATACAAACTGAATTAAGACAAGTTAATTCAGATTGGTTAGGAACTCAATCAGCATTTGAGCCAAAAAACATTGGCTTTTACTCTGGGTGAACTAAGAATGAATGAATAAATGAATTCACTGAATATTGATTAAGTACTTAATATGTGACAGGTACACTTCTAGATGTTTGGTAACAGTTCTGTACAAAAATATTTGCACTCCGGGTATTTACATCTTAGAGGGAGAGAAAGAGGAAAAAATAAATAAGCTTAAGAGTAGGTTAGGAGAAAGACAAAGTAGGGAGGGAGAAGAGGTCTTCTTGGAGGAGGATTGCAATTTTAGATATTGTAGTTCAGGAAAGTCACTCTGAAAAGATGCTCTTTGAGCGAGGGCATAAAGGAAGTGAGGGATGGGACTGTGCAGATATCTGGGGGGATGAGTATTCCAGGTGGAAGTAACTGATCCATGGTAGGAGCTGTGGGCAGAGCTCCTGCTGACGGGGCAGAGTAAAAACAGGAGGTAAGTAGGGAGCAGACTGTGTAGGGCCTGTGGGTCCACAACAAGACTTTGACTCTGAGTGAGTTGGGAAGCCATTAGAAGATTTTTAATAGCCAACTGTCTTGATCTCACTTATGTTTTAAAAAGATCATTGTGGGGCTTCCCTGGTGGCGCAGTGGTTGAGAGTCCACCCGCTGATGCAGGGGACATGGGTTCGTGCCCTGGTCCGGGAAGATCCCACGGATCCTATCCGCGGAGCGGATAGGCCCGTGAGCCATGGCCGCTGAGTCTGCGCGTCCGGAGCCTGTGCTCTGCAACGAGAGAGGCCACAACAGCGAGAGGCCCACGTACAGCAAAAAAAAAAAAAAAAAAAAATCACTATGGCTGCTCTGTTGAGAATAGACTAGAGGCAGACAAGGGCTAAAGAAGCAAGACCAGTTATGAAGCTATTACAATAATCCTGGTAGAGATGATGGTGGATCAGATTACTGAGAGTTATTGGTCAGGGCCCCAACAGGAAACAGGTGGCACACTTAAATTTTGATCATTCAAAGAGTGAATTTTGTTAGTTAGTTTTCCAAAGGCATTAATTATAAAGTGTGGGTGGCGTATAGGGGAAACAAATGGGATGGTGTGGTAACCCAGGATGAGTAATTCTTACTGTGCCTGGGCCAAAAAGAATAAGGGAAGAAAAGAGTTCCAGAACCTGACAAAAGAGGAAAGTTGTGTAGAGGAGGTCCTCTTGAGAGGGGCAGAGACACGGCCATCCCAAATGACCTCACAGAGTGAGCCAGTGCAATAGATACCATGACCTCACTCTCCTCCATCCATCCAATCTTCCTCAAAGGCTCCCCATTGACTAAACCCAATCAGGGGCCAGAGGGCAAGGAAACCATCCATGTCCTTACAAGGTCAGACCCCTGGGGCGGAAAGCAAACTGGAGCATAATGAAAAGTAGATCTGGAGAGACAAGTATGTTACCCACCACCATCTACTCCCCTTGCCCTCAGCTTTTTCTCCTTTCTTCTGTCTAAAATGTTTATGTCTTCAACCTAGGGAAAGCATGTAATCCCATCAGATACCATAACACTGTGGTTGTTGTCTGTGCAGTAATCCTCCTAACTACCATATATCATGATAAGAACCACTTGTGTTATTCATATAAAGTGGTAGAAAAATGGAAGAAAGAAAGAAATGACATGAAACAGAGCTTACACTGTAAGCTACTGTACTTGATCATGAGCCAAAATTGGTAATCATGATTATCTTCTACAAATCAATTGCATATTTTTCTCTCCTTGGCCAGCACCATATAGTCAGGCTCTTTACCTGATAGAATGACAAAAAACTCCATTCATATGAGATATGAGCCCTTGATGTCTTATCTTCTTTGCTCTTCCCACACTTTTCCACTGGTCAAGGACTTTTGGCCAAAGGAGTACTAATAGGTACCCCACCAAATGCATGGGTTCCTAACATAATCCTCTTGCCCCCATTATGTAGCAGTGACTCATTTTCCCCCTAGTGATCAGGGTCAATCAAGATCAATTACATTCATTAGAACAAGGGCTCCCTTCTCTCACTGTTGGCTCAGTGGCACAACGAACAAAAATGACAAGGGTGAAGTCTTGGTTTCCAATCATTGAATCAATGTTATTATTTCTTGGTGGAAGATTTTGAGGTGGACACCAGGGCCTCAAAACACAGTGAACCTTAGGTTGTGGAGATGGGAAGAAAATATTTTGTCAAGTAGTTTATTGGTAAAATAATGAGAGGGCTCATGCTACCACTTTGTTCCTGGATGTATACATTTAGGATAAGTTATAAAAATGAAGGAATATGTATTGGCCTTATATTTAAGACATATATTCCATCTATAGCATTGCACCCAATTTACCAGGCTGTTGCCTTACACTTGCACATGCTAAGTGAAGTAGGTATGATGCCACCACTTGCTCTGGATATCTCTTGTTCCATTTCTTCCTTTGGTATATGTGCAACCCAGTTACAGAGCCTCACTTCAAAGATCTATTTCTTGAGTTACTTTTGGTAGCAATTACTGTCATTCGGGTTCTCAATCAGGAAACAAGTGCCCTATTCAAATTAGGATAATTTAAGGAAGGCTTATTTACAAAGTGACTATTTACAGAAGTATAGGTGGAATATAGGGAAACTATAATGGATAGTGTGATGACCTACTGTTATGATCGGAGGATTTGTTACTGCTAGGCCAGAAGAACCTGAACCCAGAAGGAGAAAAATGTGTGAAGGAGGCTGCCTTGAAAGGAATAGGTACCTTCAATAGAGACATGCCAGCCTGAGGGGATTGCATGATGGAAGCCAGGAACATAATCCCTGGAACTCAGCTTCTCTCCATTCTCTCAAGCCATTGTCAATGCTTCCCCAGGATTGAACCTAACTGGCAGATAGGAGGCAAGAGAGCAGATTTAGAGAGTTGGGTGGAGAAGGGTGGAGGGGAAAATGGAAGACATCTGGATGTGTGGCAGTGATGAGAAGAGTTCGGATTCTCTTAATTTGAAGGTAGAGTAGATAGAATTTGCTGACAGATTAAATACGGGGTATGAGAGAGAAAAATCAAGGATGACTGCAGTTAAAAAAATTATCTGAATAACTAAGGTGAATAACACCTTTCATCTGAAGGGCAAAACTGACATTTACTGAGATGGAGAGGAATGAGAAAAGGGAAGGTTTAGGTGGATTAAAATGTAGATGCTTAATTTTGGGATATGTTCAATTCTGATGCCTATTAGACATCCAGTGGAGAAGTTTAGTAGGATGTTTGATATATGACCCTAGAGTTCTTGGGAGAGATCCAGCTTAGTAATAAAGCTATGAGTCTTGATAAGATCACCAAAAAAAAGTGCATATAATAGAAAAAAGTCTTAAGGGCTTAGGCCAAACACTGCAGTGATTAGAGTTTAGGACGATTAAGAAGAACCAGTAAAGCTGACTGAATGGACAATGTGGTAGGAGAAAAGCAAGTAAGTTTGATGTCTTGGAAGCGAAATGTAGAAGGTATTTCAAAAAGATAAGTTATCAAATGATACTGACTGAATTTGATGAGAATTAACTATTGTATTTAGAAAACTTTAAGTCATTGATAACTTTCATGTTTAGTAGACTAGCTGGGACAAAAGCTTGAGTAGAGTGGGTTCAGGAGAGAATGGAACAACAACAAAAACTGGACAGTGGGCATACAGATAACTTTTTTTTTTTTAAAGAAAATTTGCTCTAAAGGGCAGAAAACAAATGGGGTGTTTTCTGGAGGGGAAGGTGGGGTTATTAGTTTTTGTTGTCATTGTTATTGTTGTTGTAATGATGGGAGATATCAAGTGCCTGATTCTGGGATGAAAGAAATGATCCATAAAAGAGGAGCAATCGATGTTCAATTTAGCAGAAAGAGGGGTGAATTGCTGGAGAAATGTCCTCTAGTAGGTGAGAATGAAAGAGTTGGTCTTAGCTAGATACATGACAGATTACTGTTGCAGATTACTGTTGCAGTGATGAGAGCTTAGGGAGGTCTAATCTGATAGCTTCTATAATCGAAGATTAAAATTCAATTAAAAATTTTATGTGCTACTATTGTTAAGAAATGATAAGACTGAATCTAGGCACATTTTATCATGTCGTGATATAAAAGTAAAGTTAGTTAATTTTCTCAAATGTTGCTTTGGTTTTGTATTAGCTATAGGGTGATCTTTATTTGTCATTTCCCCCCAAATTAGGGAAAGATTATGCTTAAGAGAAGTGAGATGGTTCTATTCATTCTGGTTTTTGACTTTTAGGTTTGTATTAGTTTCTATTTTTTAAAATGAGATGTCAGTTCTACATTATACAGTGGAATGAATGAAAGGAGGTCTGCTCTTCAGTGTGGTTTTAGGGGTACCCAATCCTTCCTTGATTCTAAAATCCTTACCTTAGAGATCATATCAGTACCTAAATTTCCTGCCATTATTCTGTACTTAGAATTGAAGCATAACATCTTGCAGGATATTTAAAATTGCATCTGTTATTCATGAGGGACAATACAAAACCCATTTGTCCCAATCATCATTCTTGCTTGGTTTATTTTATCATATTAACACAAAAGAAAGTGGAGCCTGGAGTCTATGACACACATATAAGGTGAGTTTTGATCAAAGTAGGGAGTTGAGAATGAGTTTGTCTCTTCAGGAGACCATGTTTTGGTCAATTTCCCATAACCTTGAGGGAATGGTTACCTCAGTTGTGTCTGCCAAACAAGGGGAAGGGGATACCTAAAGGACACTTGAGGATAAACTGAAGATTGACCCCCAAAATGCTCTGATCTAAAATTATTAGTTTTTAAAGGTAAGTTTATCTTCTCTCTTAGAAGAGCTAAAAGGATAACATTTAATTACTGCTTACTGTGTTTTGGACAGTAAATAAAAAACATTTAAAGCTAGTGTACATGTGCTGGTTTTATTAAGCCTAACAATAACAACTGAGGTTATTGTTTTAGAGATGAGAAAACTGAAGCTTAGTTTAAATAACTTGCCCAAAGTCATAAGTTTAGTAGAGGTTCTAGACAAGATTTTGGAAAAGATCTATCTGACTCCTTATAATAAAACAATTCATGAGAGCAGACATCCTCCTGGTATCTGTTAAGTGCCTTGTGTATAGTTTGCCACTGACAAATGTTTATTCATTCAGTAAGGGGACTCCCCTACATTATGCTGTGACTTATCCCACAAATGCAAAGTAAAGTGGAACAGCAAGATGCTTTGCACAGGTAGTCGACACTGCATTAATTAAGACCAAACTAAAATCCCACCATGTTTTCTTTTAGTTAGTCTGGTAGTTGAGGTCAAAATGCTTTCTGACACAAAACAGCACATGCCTTTATGTCTTTCACAGTATGTATTTTTTTGTTGTTGTTGTGTGATTCCTAATAAACCTGCAGGTATATTTTTATTGTTGAGATCATTTGAGAAGTGTTGCCTAATCTTCAGATTCTCTAAGGCATCCATGTGAACACGAGGACCACCCTAAGCAATATGAGATATCTGGCTACATTCTGATAACTCTATTTTCCACTGTAACTAATTCCAATTTACTTGCCAACAACTTCAGACATCAACTGAACCCTTGCTGGAGGGGACAAGCAGCTGCAGGGGGTGGAGACGTATTTCAAAGGATATTGAATAAGATTAGTTTTTGTAATTGGGAAATAAGAAGCATTGCTCTGGAGGGTATTGCCTGTACTGCAGAAGAACTGACTCAGTACAAGGTTTGTAAATGGCTCTCCTTTCTATATCCATTCAATTCAAAGATTTCTGGGTAAATCTATGGAAGGAAATTCATGCAGGAAAGAGGGTGGAGATGGAAAAAAAAAGTTCATACTTAAGTCACAGTCTATGGATAAGAAGGAATTTGAATATTAATGCACAACCTTGAGAATTAAATTCCCTGTCCAACAACCTTAAGAACTGGCAGCTGGCTGGACGCTGATAAGGAATGCTGGGAGGGGGTAGGTCCGGGGAGGAACCCGTTCCCAGGGAAGGCTCTCATCCCTGGCTGGCATTCGAAAGAATTACAAAGCATGATTCAGAATCTAATTTTGTCAGCTGGTGATTGGCTCCCACAAGGCTCTGGCCTCACAATGTGTTCTATTAAGTAATGGGAATTGGGTTGTGCCCTTTTTCTCTGTTTCACGCCTCCCAGCCCATTTTTCTTCACAGTGCTTCCCATGTCGCCATCATGAACTTAGGTGTACCTGTTTCCATATACGTTCCAAGTGACATTTTAAAAGGCCTTTACAATGCACAGATGTTAAACATATAGAAGGCTGCCAACACCACACTGAATTTTTAAAAATGTAAATTCAATTTTTTGACTCTTAGGCTGCATTTGGAATAACAGCATGACCATGTCAGGATGGGCAAAACCCAGATGGAGAAAGGGTCAATTTAGATTAAACCTCTCCATATTCTAACCCTGATTTGGAGACTTTGTGCAAGAGAGGCTTTTATCATGGGTAAAGAGTAAACCTCCATGCAGAAATAAACATACGGTGTGAGAAATCATTTGGTTTATGTTAACTTCACAGAAAGGGAAAATGATGAAAATAGACTCTGGAACTCGCTTTTTTGCAGCCAAATGCCAGATACCTGTCAAAATATCTGTTTATCCTTTACAATATGATTTATATCATCAATGATGAAATTCATTTTAAGGGTAGTGATTTGCACATCTACAAAAAGGTGGCATTATATGTTCAGAGGACCTGAAATATGGGTTTTATCATTCCTTACATAACCTAACAGGAGTTAGTTTCCCAAAGAGTTATGTAACTGGACTATTTTTCCCTCCATTTTAAGATTTGAGAACTTTGTTATTCTCCCTGGTTTCCAGAATGTACAAAAATATAATTAATGAGTGAGAGTGATGTGTTCATTGGACAGAAAATGTTAAGCTCAATAAATGTTTCTTAGAATATTTTTTCTTAAAATTAAATCACAGGATCTGTTCTTTTCCATTGAAACGACTTCCATAAAAGAAAATTAAAAGATCCCGTCACAAAGAGTTGAGCAATCTTAGTTCTATGCTGTCATTTCTTATCTTCAACTCATACCTGTTTCAGATAGAAAAAGCCAGCTGTTGTTAAAGAAAAGGTCCGGCATAAGATACTAGAAGACCTAGACTCTATTTTTGTTCTGGCACCAACTAGCCATAGCAATCTGACTGAGTCACTTTCTGGACCAATTTTCTCATTTGCAAGAAGGAAGGATCTGGCTAGATCAAAAGGCAAACACGCTTGGCCGGCAGGCAGCTTCCAGATGTGTTTCCCATGGCAAGCAAAGTTGTTGTTGTTGTTTTTTTAATCTGTATTTGAATTCCTTTGGATAGACATGCATTACCACAGCACCACAGCCCTCACCATTCTTTATTACCCTGTTTGTCTGTATATGTGTACCTATGTATCAGTTAGCTTTTGTCATGTAACAAAAACCCCCAAATGTAACGGCTTAAAAGCCCAACTGTTTACTTAGTTCAATATTCTAGGGTCGGTCATTTAGTGGGCTTATTTGGGAAGTTAGTTCTGTTGGTTTTGCCTGGGCTCACTTACTCATCTATGGTCAACTGCCATTTAGAAAGGTGGCTCTCTTTCTGGCTGGCTGTCACCTGGGGCAGTACATATTTCTGAGACAACTCCTCATCCAGCAGGCTCACTTGAGATTTTTCCCATGGCAGCCTCTGGGTTCCAAGGCCACAAAAACGGAAGCTACAGGGCCTATTGTGGCCTAGGTTTGGAACTCTCCCAATATCACTTCTGTTGTGTTCTGTTAACTAAAGCAGGTCACAGACCAACTTGCATCCAAAGAGTGGGGAAATAGGCTCCTTCTCCCCAAGGGAGGGGCTGCAAAGTAATTTTGGTCATTTTTGCAATCAAGTACAACCTTCCCGTAAGCATGTAATCTTGCAAACTGTGGACTGCATGGCCTTGAATTCATACCCAGACTAAAAACAAAGCAAATAACAACCAAAACAAACGAACTGGGCACTCCTACCTCTATAGCAGGAGCCTACTCATTGCTCGACAAGATGTTTAAATATAAATCACTTTAGAGCAGTATTGGAAGGTACGTTGCCCGTTGAACCACAAGTGCCTAGATGGTTGGGGATCTCTGCCCTTGGTGACCAGACATTTGTGCCACAAGCTTCTGGCAGCTTCTGAACTTGGGTTATGCCCTCGTCATAACAGAGAGCCACAGTTCAATGGTGGTCAGCCTCAGGGGTGGGAATTCTGACTGGAACAAGGAAAGCCTCCACTGTGTCCCTGCATGTCCCTGCAGACAGAACACAATCTGAATCACTTAAGGGGGTTGGAACTCAGTTTCCAGACCCCCTGCTTTGACTGTTTCCCAGAATACTCTTAGTTTGAAATGATGATATAGGGAAATTTCCTTTAGAGTGGAGAGATGACTAACTGTTTTTCATGCACCGTGTGAAATGAAGGAAAGACTGTCCAGTTCTGAAATACACGGATAGTAAACCCCACTTTGTAAAGCACAGACTTGCCCTGCCTCAGGCTCAGTTGTAAGCTCTATGTATGTAGGTAAATTTATCAAGATAAATAGATAATATGATATACATTCATTAATTGGCCATGTACTAAATTCAGAATATTGTCCTGGATACTGTAATGACTGGAAATACATATAAGAAAATGTTCCTTCTCTCAAAGGGACAAAAGTCAGTTTGTGATAAGAGCTATTCAAACTCTGAGTCCTTATGAAAGACTTTCTATTGACATGACTCAGGAAAATTATAATAAGTTTTCTTCTGTCACAAATATTTTAACTGAATCTAGTAAATAGAGAAATGACTTATTTAATCACTTAATTTTTAATCTAAGAAGGAAGATATACAGATACATCTTAGCTTACTGTTTTCCTTTGGGGAGGTGACAAGACAGATGGGGAAAGATACCTCAGCCATAATATTTAATTAAGAATGTCGAATTTCTGGTTTCAAGTGAAGCTTGCTCATTCCCCTCATGGAAAGGAGCTCTGAATCTGCATCTTCCTCAATAGTTGGGTTAGCAGGAAGGGAGAAAGGCAGTTAAGCCCCTCAAAATGATTGAGCCTGGGGAGAACATGCAGAGACTGAAGAAACAGCTGATGCTCTGCGAGAGATTATTTCAGGAAAAAACAAGCAACTTGATAGAAAAAAGCAGACAAAGGACATTAGAAACAATACATGGAAGAGTGAATCCAAGTGGCCTACAAATGTCTGAAAAGATGCTCACACTTTTTAGTAGCCAATACAATGCAAACAAGTAAAATAAGGTATTATGTACTTTATATCTGTTCTACGGCCAACAATTAAAAATAACATTATCACTGAATACAGGTAGTCATATCTTTAGAGGGGAGGCCTAAGAAACCATGTTTCAACAAACTTTCCAGGTGATTATAATGTATGTGAATCTTTGAGAACCAGGGCTCTTGTGTAGACCTACAAATTGTTGCAGGCATTTTGGAAAGCAAGTTGACAAAACCTAATGAAATTACAAATACATATACCTAGCACCCCTAAGTCTGAAGATCTTTCCCATAGAAAGAAGTACTAGGAAATATAAATATACGGGCAAGGATATTTATTGCAGCTTTGTCACAAAGGCCAAATCCCAAAAAACGTTGAAGGCATAACAGAATATTGAATAAATATATCCAATATTAGGGGGAAAGTCTTAAAATATGAATTAGTTGTACATTAGAAGAGATTTCAACAAATTTTTCCATGGAGGAAAGCAAGTTGTAGAAATCTGTCAATATGATCCAATTTTGTGAAGCAATAATAAAAATTATGAATTGGTGATAAGTAAGCAAGAGAAAGAGAGAGAGAGAAGGGAAAAGGCAAAGAGACCAGAAAAAAGAAGAGTCTCAAGAAGACTGCCTAACATCCAAATAAAAACAAATAAAATAACAGCGGGAAAAACATTTAGGACCAATTGGCGACTTGCCCGAAGTTATGCAGTTATTCAGGGACAAAGCCTGAATGGAAAGGCTAGTTCTGACTCCAGACTCATGTCTATTTCCATGAGTATACACCTTATGTCTCATTCAAAGGTTAAGTCCTGGGAGAGTTGTTCAATTCTGATCCAGTTTTGACCTCGTCCATAGCATCTCATACATGATAGCTGTTCATAGCTGATTTACTTCGTTATAAAGCAGAAGCTAACACACCATTGTAAAGCAATTATACTCCAATAAAGATGTTAAAAAAATTTGTTTAAAGAATGGAGAAAGGAGTAAACAATGCAAGCATATCTCAAAACAGGAGGCAGCAATATTGTGTTCATTTTACTCACTTGTTAGAAAATCTTCAACAAAGTTCCATTTTGTTATCTCTATCAAATTCAAGCAGCTTTGTTTGATATTAAAAATGCACAGAAGCTAACTCCAACTTCCCAGCCGTGCCCTTCCCCCTTCTTTCTCTCAAGTTTTCTCCAGCCCAGCTGTTCCTCTTTCTCAGCATCCCCTTTCACTGGAAACTCATCCCTCTCTTTCCCTTTCCTCCACTTCTATCCATTTTCCAAGCCTGGTTTCTTTTCTATCTCTCCCATTAAATTTCCAAGGAATAACTCTTATATTTCCACGCCCTTACGATGTCTTTTTACCCACATTATCAAGCCCCTATGGTCAGAGACTATAGTATAAGCTGCTTTGCTCACTCATAAGACCTTTTTTCAATACTTTGCCTTTAGTACGAATTTAATAATGTCTGTCCATGATTCAAGTTTTTGTTCTAAGTAAACAGGAATATTTGCCACTTGTCAATGGCAGCCTTCACTTGGCTTGTTTTGAAAGTGTCTGAAGCCCAGATGTCCTGAATGGAATTAATTATAGTCCCTCCATGAGCCTATATATCTTTCTATGTTTTCTGTCCATTACTGATACCATCATTAATTCAACTGTCCAAACCAAAAACCTCCCATATTTGATCCCTTATTATTTGTACCTCTCACATTTAATTGGTTGCTAAGTTTAATTGATCTCTCCCCTGCCACACTGCCTCTTCATGTATTATTCCTTTCTTTCCACTGACACTGGCAATGCCATGGTTCACAACCTTGTGCTCCCAGTTCCTATTGTACCAGCTTCCTGATACCTCTGGTTCTCACTCTCCAAACTGTCCTTCAGAGGGTCACTGGAGTTAATCTTCACAAGTGCCATTTCACTTTTCAAAAAAACCATTAAGAATAAAGAATAAGCGTCAGTGTATGGCATTTATTTTTATTTATTTTTTTTTGCGGTACGCGGGCCTCTCACTGTTGTGGCCTCTCCCGCTGCGGAGCACAGGCTCCGGACACGCGGGCTCAGCGGCCATGGCTCACGGGCCCAGCCGCTCCGCGGCACGTGGGATCCTCCCGGACCAGGGCACGAACCCGCGTCCCCTGCATCGGCAGGCGGACTCCCAACCGCTGCACCACCAGGGAAGCCCAGTGTATGGCATTTAAATCCTCTTCCATTGGTTCCCCTCCTAACTCTTCTGTTTTCCCTTCCCCATTCCATCCACACCCACAGTATTATGAGTTTGCACATCTTCCTACCTTTCTTCCTGCTTCTCCCCCAATCTGAAATGCTTTCCTCGGGAATTCCCTTGTGGTCCAATGGTTAGGACTTGGTGCTTTTACTGTGGGGCTTGGTTTCAATCCCTCGTCAGAGAACTAAGATCCCACAAGCTGTGTGGCACAGCCAAAAAAAAAAAATGCCTTCCTCTCTTCTCTACTAACCTAAACTCTGTCTGTAACCCCTGTTAAATAGGAAATATTATTATAGCATATTAGATAGTTTCGTTATTGTTAAAGGCTGAATTCAAATGATTATTTTCTCTGTGACATTTGTCTTGACGTTACCAATGAATATCCATGGGTCTTTCCTCTGTACTCTCTACTCATGAATAAGTCTCCATACAGCTTTCATTTTTTTATTATAATTAGCTATTTGCATATCTTTCTCTTCATACTTGATTGTGAGGTCTTTGAGAAGAGAGACTGTGACAAACTCATCTGCATATTCCCACAGTGTCTGGTCCATGAGTGATACATAGTAATGGCTCCTTGATTGTTTGATGAATGTATGAAAGAATGAATGGTTTCTCTCATCTAACTGTGCTGAGGAATTGCTTATACTGAATGCTTTGCAGTGTCCCATCTACTTCCTTCAGCTGGCAGTAGTAAGCATGTGTTTGTTTTCAATTCATAATTTAATTTTTTAATTTATATTTGTATCAGCAATATATGGACACAGATAAAAACATTTTTTAAACGTTTAATGAAGAAAATACCAGTTCCTCACTCCTTAGTCACTTTCTTATTTTCAACTCTTTTGACTTTTCCTTCTGCTTTTTAGGTATACATTCTTAAAAATATGCATATACTGAAATGTGTTAGTGTATTGATTGTAGACGTTATCTATTGACTTG
This sequence comes from Hyperoodon ampullatus, assembly GCF_949752795.1. Taxonomy (NCBI): domain Eukaryota; kingdom Metazoa; phylum Chordata; class Mammalia; order Artiodactyla; family Ziphiidae; genus Hyperoodon; species Hyperoodon ampullatus. The sequence goes on along the minus strand of NC_136927.1, from coordinate 11,074,178 downwards.
CAATTATACTTGGTAGATTAATAGTTAGCTCTGTCCAGTAGAGAAGACCATAATCTGAGGCCAAGCAACAGCGTTTTGCCTACACAGAGCCAGCGGATTCTCAAAGGGGTCAAGCTTGTGACTTTCCCTGTGTTAGCCCCTGACACTCTGTAACTCAAAAAACTGATTTCTCAGCTTAACTGATATGACCATTGGCTTAAGTCTTGGGGCTGTCTGTAGAGCCCACTGTAATGCTTGCTTCTCTACCAAGGTTTCAGTTGATGCCTATGTTTAAATATTAGTTTAAGATTAATATCTTATATTTGCATTTATTAGATGCAATAATCTTGAATTAAAATCTCGGCAAACACTATATGTAGTCATCATCCACGTACCTCTTATGCATTCACTCCTATGAATTTTTGGAAAATGCCACTGCTATTTCCCATTTGGAAATACATGGGAATACAAATTATGCAGAAATAACATCTGTAAATCATAGTTTTTCCTTTGAAACTTCTCAAGAAAACATTGTAGCCATATCAATATAAAACAAAATTAAACATAACTTTCAGAACAATTCAGTACATTTCCAAGAGAAGACTTGTGAAGGTTAGTTTTTATCTTTTGTCATTCGGGTACAACTTCATACCTCAAGGGGAAATGGTGTCAAATGTAAGCTGTGTTTGTCCTAGACATGTTCATTTAGTCAGAAGAGGTCAAAGGTTATGAAATGTCCAACAGGTTTCCTTCTTATATCTTGGCCAAGAATGTACAACAAAGATAGAGATAAGGTTAAGAAAGCAAAAGCAGGTGTGGTCTAATCCTAGATGGTCTGTGCTTAGGAAGAATGTTTTAATTGTTAAAATGCAGAGCCTAGTAATGCTTCCTATCACTGTGTGGTCAGATTATTAACAGTGGTGCTGTCATCAGCAACATCATTATTGTGTCTGACCATGTGTGTGCATGCCTCTTAGTGACTCAGAGTGATATCATCAATGTAGGCCAGGGGGATACTGGCAAAGAGAAAGACTGAATCCAGTAGAGCAAGAGACAAAGAAAGTTGACTTTTGAGTCAACATTCATGTCTACAGGAGCTGAACTGGAGAAAGCCCAGAATGTCTCCATGGCCAAAGCCAAACAAATAGAATTTTTATGAAAGTAAAATCTTTATTAAATAAATGGACTTCTATGTAAATTTTAAATGGAGAAAAACAAGTTTAATGAAATAAAATATATTGCATTGCCCAACATATTTTCATAAGTCAATGTTTGGATGAAGTGATTTCTGGGTTTCTTCAGGTATGGTTTTGGAGTATGATGTTTTTCATCTGGCATGTCTTTGTCTATTACTTTCTTGGTAGGCTTTTGAATGGAATAGGGACAGATATTACTCCGAATTAGGAGAGACTGTTTTCCAGTAACAAATTTTTATTTTATGTCTACTTTGCTCCAAATCTTGTTGTTGTTGTTGTTTTGTTTGTGTGTATGTGTGTGTGCATGTAACAATACAATAAAAAAAGTCTTAGGATATTTATCAGCAGACTATATGGACTTACAGATCTAGACAGAAATTCAGATTTCTCAGAGCTTGAAGGTGCCTTACAAAAAGATGGGTTGTAAACAATGGACTTGCTTTTCTGATGTGTGAAACAACCATGGAAAGTGCATTCCTTTCAGAATTGGAGCATTTAAACAACTTCAAATCATTGTTTTTCAGTCAAAGAAATCACATTTTATAAATAAGAGTACATTTGTTACATGTGTGTAAGTTGATTACATTAATAAAAGAGCTCATGACTCACTATTCTATCATTATTATTTTATTTTTATTTGTTTTTCTTTTTATAATACATATTTATATAAGATGACAACCTTTCATTTATCCAGAACAAATTAATTAAGTAAATTTTGAATATAACTTACCATATTTTTAAATGGAAAAGAATGAAAATGCTCTACTGCAAAATAAGAGACAATTCTTCTTGCACCTGGAATCTGATATGAATAAAAGAAAAAAATGTTAATTTGACTTATATGTAAGCATTTCCTCTGTATTAAATGACTTATCTATATATCTTTTCAGTCCTATCACCATATCAAGTATTATAGTTACTTTTCCCATATTTTTTTTAATCTAAGTGAAGTTTTAAAAATTTATTCTGATGCCCAGCATGACCTAACACTGAGTGCTGAATTATAAACCAAAAGAGCAGCAGCCACTATGGAAAACAGTATGGAGGTTCCTTAAAAAACTACAAATAGAATTACCTTATGATCCTGCAATCCCACTCCTGGGCATATATCCATAAAAGACATAAATTCTAATTAGAAAGATACATACACCCCAATGTTCATAGCAGGACTATTTATAATAGCCAAGACATAGAAGCAACCTTAATGTCCCTTAACAAGTGGATGGATAAAGAAGATGGAGTATATATATACAAGGAATATTACTCATCCATAAAAATGAATGAAAGCATGCCGTTTGCATCAACATGGATGGAACTAGAGATTATCATATTAAGTGAAGTAAATCAGAGAGAGAAAGACAAATATAATATATCACTTGTATGTGAAATCTAAAAAAATGATACAAATGAACTTATTTACAAAACTGAAATATACTCACAGACATGGAAAACAATTTTATGGTTACCAAAGGGGAAGGGTAGGGAGGGATAAATTAATGGGATTAATAGATAACACTACTAAATATAAAATAGATAAACAAGGACCTACTGTATGGCACAGTGAACTATATTCAATATCTTTTAATAACCTATAATGGAAAAGAATCTGAAAATGAGTATATATATATATATATATATATATATGTGTGTGTGTGTGTGTGTGTGTGTGTGTGTATAACTGAATCACTTTGTTGTACACCTGAAACTAACACAGCACTGTAAATCAACTATACTTCAGTTAAAAAACAAATCAAGAGACCAGCACCAGGACTCTAACTTGGCCACAGATTTGCTCTATAGTTTTAAGTCTAATCAGGTGATCTCTTTAGGTGTCAGTACCTGCACCTGGAGGAATCTATGGGGAATTGAATATAACAGTGCCTAAGGCTCCCCTTGGCTTCTACATTAAGTAAAGGCCTTTGGTCAGACTTGGTATGTCTTTTACCTTGGCCATCAGAAGTTTGCCCTGGTCTTACCTCAGAACAGTACTATGCAAGGAAAGATGCTACACTATATTCTCCTTCCCCAGAATCAAACTGTTTTCAAATTCACTTGGAGCTGGGAATGAAGAGCTCACTCCACAGGCGCATATGTTTTCTATTTGGAAAACAGATCTGGGGAGACCATTCTAATCAGGCTTGTGCACCTTCCTTTGAACTTGACAGCTCAGTAAACAAAACAATACCTCCAAACTATTCCAAACACCAGCATGAGCTGCCATCCTTGATAAGTTAGTGTGTGAATCTCTCTTTCCTTTTTGCTTTTATTGGAAGTGACATATAGTATTTCTGCATCAAATTAAATCCGGCCCACATGGAGCTCTTTTATACAGAAAATGCGAGAACATGGGTTTTTGGCAGATGTAAGGTAAATATAGAACCTCTGATGGTGTTTGGGTGCTATGAAGCTTATTCCCTGCCACAGACCAGCAATGACTACATCGTTCACAAGTGGTGAGGCTGTGACAAAGTTGTTCAATTCCTCCAAAAGTTGGGTATTAAAATTTATACTAATCACCCCACTGCCAATTTTATTCATGTCTACATATCTATCTAATTGTGTTAACTTTTATGGACTTTTTTTTACTCCTTTCCATTTTCCATTCCCTTTTTTTTTTTGGTTACTATGGAAAAGATTGGCTCATTAGTTTGGGTGGAGGAAGAAATGATGACAGTCAGCCTTGAGTCTGAAATGTGTTCTGGGGTCTGGGAAAGTGGGGTTTGAAAGAATTCTGAGCTCAATTAAGTATTCAGCGGTTTAAGTGAAACTATGCTAACCTGAATCTCATGAATTGACAGGACATGAATTGAAGACAAGTTAGTTCTTTATAGGGCAACAGACTTATTACCCCTGGCAGTGAAAATATGACTAGTTGTATTTTGGTCACAACTTGGTAAAAATGTTATGATATTATAAGTTGAAGCATAAGTATACTTAGCTTACATTCCCCACTCACTGGTATGTGATATTCAATCAACAGGAAATTAATGAGGGCCTACTATGTGCCAGGCACTTTGCAGATGTTAGGGAAATAAATATAGCTCAAAATTGACTGGAATTCTGGGAGTTATACAGAGTGTAGATGTTACTAAATTTCTGGTGGTTTCCAGATAACAATTAACCTCTGAGGTTATCTGTGAAGGCCATCTGATGACTTCACTATTATATTCAGAGAAATAACTCAATTCTTGGCATACATAGGTCCATCCCACATTTTGAAAATTAAGTGAGGTCCCCTGGAATGTTCTAGGAACCCAGTATTGATATTTGCTAAGGAATCTAGCATTCAAATCTTTTCATGAGTCTTAAGAGTCATGGTTTCAAAGGTTTTTCACCTATGATTAAAGAAGAGGCAATTTTGAGGAAAACAACAACAGCAAATTAGATCTAGGCAGAATCACTGAGTTTGCAATTCATGGAACGTTCTTGGATGCTGTTTGTAGGTGATCAGGAGACCAGGAACACCACACTTCATGGTTTCAAAGGCTTTTCACCTATGATTAAAGAACAGGCAATTTTGAGGAAAACAACAACAACAGCAAATTAGATCTAGGTGGAATCACCCAGAGTTTGCAATTCTTGGAACGTTCTTGGATCCTGTTTGTAGGTGATCAGGAGACCAGGAACACCACGCTTTAAGGAAAACTAGGTCAAATTCTTATAAACCTAAATAATTCATTTACAAACATATTTTCTATTTTTCCTTTTGTTCATTTTAATAAGTTGTGTACCTCTGGATATATATTCACTTCCCATCAATTTTAAAATTTACTAGCATGAGGGACTTCTCTGGTGGCACAGTGGTTAATAATCTGTCTGCCAGTGCAGGGAACACGGGTTCGATCCCTGGGTCTGGAAAGATCCCACATGCCACAGAGCAACTAAGCCCGTGCACCACAACTACTGAGCCTGCGTGCCACAACTACTGAAGCCCGTGCACCTAGAGCCCTTACTCCACAACAAGAGAAGCCACTGCAATGAGATGCCCGTGCACTGCAACAAAGAGTAGCCCCCGCTTGCTGTGACTAGAGAAAGCCGCGCAGCAACGAAGACCCAATGCAGCCAGAAAAAAAAAAAAAATTAAATTGGCTATATTAAGAATTAAAAATTTAATAGCATGAAATTGTTTATTATATCCTTATTAGTTTATTAATGTCTTAGGATCTTTAATGAAGTTTCATTACTGACACAGTAATGTGTCATTACTTTTCATTACTGACATTGTTATTAAAATTTAATTTTAATTAAATTATTTGCCTTTTCTCTCCTTCCTTTCCTCTGTCCCTTTCTGGTTCTCTCTCTCTCTCGCTCTCCATCAGTCTCTTCAGGAGGATACTTTATTACTCTTTTTAAAGAGTCACAACTTAGCTTTGTATTTCCATTGTTTTAATTAATTTATACTTTTATGCTTACTATTTCCTTTTTCTATTTTCTTTGTGTTCACTATGTTGTTTTTTTTCCAACTTCTTGACATGGACACTTAGATTATTGACTTCTAGCCATTCTTCTTTTCTAATATATACATTTAAGGCTATGAATTTCCCTTTAAGCACAATTTTAGTTACAGCTTATAAGTTTTGATATACAATATTTTCATTTTAATTCAGTTCAAAATATTTTCTTTTTAGTTTTTTAGTAGATATTTATTGGAGTATAATTGCTTCACAATACTGTGCTAGTTTCTGTTGCACAACAAAGCGAATCAGCCATATGCATACACATGTTCCCATACCCCTTCCCTCTTGAGCCTCTCTTCAAAATATTTTCTAATTTTCATTGTTTCTTTTTGACCTATGGGTTACTTAGTGGTGTACTGCTTAATTTCAAAATAGAGACTTTCTACTTATCTTTTTATGATCTCTAGCTTAATTCCACTGTGATTAGAGTATATCCTCTATATTATTTCAATTCTTTGAAATTTGATGAGATTTTCTATATATCCCAACATATATCATTTTGGAAATGCCTGTAAATATTTGAGAAAGATGTAATTTCTGCAATTTGGGAGTGCAGTGTTCTAAAAGTGAGGTCAGTCTTGCTAATCTTGTTGTATGTGTGTGCTCTCTACTTTCTAATTTTTTGGTCTGCTTGTCAACTAAGAGTTTTTATTATAAACTTCTGCCATTTACATCAAATACTATTTGTACATCTATTGAAATGTTATATTACTTTCTCATCTATTCTATTAATGTGGTAAATTATATATATTTTGAGTTTAAATGTCAAATGAACTTTACATTTTAGTATTGATGAATTGCCTTTCTTTAAAAAATGTGTCTCTGAATTCGTTTACTCATATTTTGTGCCTCTTGAATTTATGGCTTGAGGTCTTTTGTCACTTTAGAAAACTCTTAGCTATTATCTTTCAAATACTGTTCTGTCACATTCTCTCCTTTTCTTTTGGGATTCCAAATACTTGTATGTTAGAACCTTTTAATAACTCATATGATTTTTACTTTCTTTACATTTCATTAATTTTTCCTTTCAAGTGTCATTATGTGTGTTTCTTCCTGATCTATGTTCAATTTCATTAATTCTCTCTTCAGCTTTTAACAATGTTACTAAAAGCATTATGTTCTTAATATCTGTTACTGTATATTTTAAGTTCTATAGTTTATTTGTCATGAGGTGGATGGACCTAGAGAGTGTCATATAGAGTGAAGTAAGTCAGAAAGAGAAAAACAAATACCATATGCTAACACATATATATGGAATCAAAAAAAATGGTTCTGAAGAGCCTAGGGGCAGGACAGGTATAAAGACGGATATGTAGAGAATGGATTTGAGGACATGGGAGGGGTAAGGGTAAGCTGGGACAAAGCGAGAGAGTGGTGTGGACATATATACACTGCCAAATGTAAAATAGATAGCTAGTGGGAAGCAGCCACATAGCACAGGGAGATCAGCTCGGTGCTTTGTGACCATCTAGAGGAGTGGGATAGAGAAGGTGGGAGGGAGATGCAAGAGGGCAGAGATATGGGGATATATGTACATGTATAGCTGATTCACTTTGTTATAAAGCAAAAACTAACACACAATTGTAAAGCAGTTATACTCCAATAAAGATGTTTAAAAATTAATTAATTAATTTAAAAAAAATCCTGTTCTATTCCAAAAATTTTCTTCCTGTCTTTTAAAAAAAATTCTCGAGTATTTCACTAATAATTAATTTCATGTCTGACACCTTCAGATTCAAGATATCCTGTGGGTCTGTTTCTGTTATCTATTTCCTCTCATTTTTTGGTCATCTTTGTTTTTTTTTTTTTTTTTTTGGCCATCTTATCTTTGGTATCCTTGTTTAGTTTTTGTTTTTGTTTCTGAATGCAAGATATTGTGTTTGATAATTTTTAGAGGTGTTTTGGAGTCCTGGCTTACTTTTGTCTTTCTCCAGAGAGGATTTCTCTTTGTTTCTGGTACACAGCTAAATTAGTCACTAACAATCCTATATCACTTTTTTTTTTTAGCATCTTCACTGGAGTAAAAATGTTTTACAATGGTGTGTTAGTTTCTGCTTTATAACAAAGTGAATCAGTTATACATATGCATATGTCCCCATATCTCTTCCTTCTTGCATCTCCCTCCCTCCCAACCCCCCTATCCCACCCCTCTAGGTGGTCACAAAGCACCGAGATGATCTCCCTATGCTATGCGGCTGCTTCCCACTAGCTATCTATTTTACGTTTGGTAGTGTATATATGTCCATGCCACTCTGTCACTTTGTCTCAGCTTACCCTTCCCCCTCCCCGTGTCCTCAAATCCATTCTCTAGTAGGTCTGTGTCTTTATTCCCATCTTGCCCCTAGGTTCTTCATGACCTTTTTTTTTTTTTTTTTTTTTTAGATTCTATATAGTGTTAGCATACTGTATTTGTTTTTCCCTTTCTGATTTACTTCGCTTTGTATGACAGACTCTAGGTCCATCCACCTCACTACAAATAACTCAATTTCGTTTCTTTTTATGGCTGAGTAATATTCCACTGTATATATGTGCCACATCTTCTTTATCCATTCATCTGTTGATGGACACTTAGGTTGCTTCCATGTCCTGGCTATTGTAAATAGTGCTGCAATGAACATTTTGGTACATGACTCTTGTTGAATTATGGTTTTCTCAGGATATATGCCCAGTAGTGGGATTGCTGGGTCATATGATAGTTCTATTTGTAGTTTTTTAAAGAACCTCCATACTGTTCTCCATAGTGGCTGTATCAATTTACATTCCCACCAACAGTGCAAGAGGGTTTCCTTTTCTTCACACCCTCTTCAGCATTTATTGTTTGTAGATTTTTTGATGATGGCCATTCTGACCAGTGTGAGATAATATCTCATTGTAGTTTTGATTTGCATTTCTCTAATGATTAATGATGTTGAGCATCCTTTCATGTGTTTGTTGGCAATCTGTATATCTTCTTTGGAGAAATGTCTATTTAGGTCTTCTGCCCATTTTTGGATTGGGTTTTTTGTTTTTTTGATATTGAGCTGCAGTAGGTGCTTATAAGTTTTGGAGATTAATCCTTTGTCAGTTGCTTCATTTGCAAATATTTTCTCCCATTCTGAGGGCTGTCTTTTCGTCTTGTTTATGGTTTCCTTTGCTGGGGAAAAGCTTTTAAGTTTCATTAGGTCCCATTTGTTTATTCTTGTTTTTATTTCCATTTCTCTAGGAGGTGGGTCAAAAAGGATCTTGCTGTGATTTATGTCATAGAGTGTTCTGCCTATTTTTTCCTCTTAGAGTTTGATAGTGTCTGGTCTTACATTTAGGCCTTTAATCCATTTTGAGTTAATTTTTGTGTATGGTGTTAGGGAGTGTTCTAATTTAATTCTTTTACATGTAGCTGTCCAGTTTTCCCAGCACCACTTATTGAAGAGGCTGTCTTTTCTCCAGTGTATATTCTTGCCTCCTTTATCAAAGATAAGGTGACCATATGTGCGTGGGTTTATCTCTGGGCTTTCTATCCTTTTCCAGTGATCTATATTTCTGTTTTTGTGCCAGTACCATACTGTCTTGATGACTGTAGCTTTGTAGTATAGTCTGAAGTCAGGGAGCCTGATTCCTCCATCTTTGTTTTTCTTTCTCAAGATTCATTTGGCTATTCGGGGTCTTTTGTGTTTCCATACAAATTGTGAATTGTTTGGTTCTTGTTCTGTGAAAAATGCCAGTTGTAGTTTGATAGGGACAATCCTATATCATTTTATTCCAATTGGGAATTGAGATGGTTTGAATCTGGATTCAGTCTCTGTGAGTTTTGGGCTACTTCCACCTCATCTTCTTCCTTAGGTGTGGTCTCTGAGGTACCAACCAGAAGACAGGGTGTTTACCAAGGATCTTCTTCCTTGGTGTGCAAGTTACTCCCGTTTTTGTCCTCCTAACAATATAAATCTAGCAAAATCTCTGAAAGCTGTAGCTTTTCAGCTTCTCTTCTTCCACTTTCAAAATGAGCAAAAGCCTTGAGGGGAAAAGTGGAAACCACATGCCTGGATCATGTCTCTGGACTGTCCTCTGTTTTATGAATTATGCATCCTCTAAATAACTCTCCAATGCCTTTAAATAGATTTGAAACTAGCTTATTCAGCTCTTCCTGTTGTTTTCAAGGATGTAAAAATGGGTCAAAAACACTTAATCCATTTTTGCCTGGAGCTAAATCCGAATCTGATATCTTAATTCAATGTACCTATTCTCTCTCTCTCACAATCTTCCCTATTTTAGGAACTGTACTCAATTCCTCAAGCATGAAATGTAGGAATCATCCTTAATTTGTCACTTTCTCATAAGTCTCACATCCAATTCATGAGTGTACCTGGCCAATTCTCCTTCCAGTGTGTTCTCTGCCTCCATGGCTACCATCAAGTCCAACTCACCTTTCTCTCTCTTATCTACTTTACTGAAATAACCTTTATACTGACCTCCTTACTACTAGCCTTTTTTCACAAAGAAGCACAAGTTATCTTCCAGTAAATGACCTCCTCCTCTTTAATGTAAATGACCTTAGAGCATCTTGAACTTAGAACAAAATCCACTCTGTAGCATAGCTGCCAAGATCTTCCACAATCTGGCCACAATCTGACTATTGTCCAATCTCTTCTCACACCCATTTCCTCCTTTAAGCTACATGTCAGCTACAATGGTCTTTTACATTTCTAAAACAAAATTTCTTAACATGTAATTTCTTTCTTTACAATTTCTCAAACACACAAAGCTGTTCCACCCCCTTCCCCAATGCACAAACCATCACAGGGTCTTGGTACAAGCTGTTTCCCCTTCATTCTCTGTAAGCTGAGTTCTTTTCATCCTTTGGGTAGTCACTTAAAGATCACATTAGTGAGGTTGCCCACATTATGTGATATAGATATCGTGCCATAAAAATGTAGAGGAAAGGTAAATAAAAGTAAGGAAATAAGTAGTCAGGGAAAGATTTGGGGGAATGTAAACTGGAACATAAAATGAACATAAGCATAGCACTGATGCCAAGCTTTGAGAAGGAGCCAGTACAAACAATAATAGTAAACATGCTTGGAGAGGTAGGTATATCATGTTATGAAGAAACTTGGGAGGAATGCAGAAGAATTTAAATTTGACATATAGGACAAGCAAAAGAGGAGAAGGGGAAGGGTGATAGGATGAAAGCATAGGTTAAAGAAGATTAGGCTGCCAGTAGTGTGTAGGTGGCCTAGAGGTTAAGAGAAATCAGTAAGGTCAACATAGAGGCTGCTCTTGTAATCCAGGTGTGAGGTGATCAGGGGCTGGATGAGGGTGATAGCAATCAAGATGGAGAGGGTATGGATTTCAAAGACAATTTGGCAGGACTTGTTGACAGATGTTGGATATGAGGAATTAAGAGGACAAAGTTGTCAAAGATGTCCCCAAGATTCAATGCCTGGAAGACTGGGAAGTGGGGAAGTGAGAGGGAGAATTAGTAAATTCATTATATTTATATGTTGATTTAAAGATGAAAACAAATTATTTAAGAGAAGAATTGCCCTAGAAGAAGTGAACAATGAAGTTGTTGTGTCTTCAAAGGAGAGGATAAACCTAGACGTGTGGTCATAGACACCAGTGTCACAGAAGCAAATAAATGCCTCTCAAGGGCCCCTCTTCAACTCAAAGAATCAGCAGCCAGACAGAGTGAAACCACAGTGTCTGGCCTTAGAGAGCGGGCTGTAAGGCCAAAAAAATCTCACAGTGCTCATCTGTTTCTTAACTTCCTTTTTCTGTGAGAAGATAGCAAAGACTTTGCTGACCATGACAGAGATAAGGGGATGTCATATTTGGAATCCTCTTGTCACGGTTTTGTAACATATTAGGCTTATAAAGCACTATGTGTGTTTTTGCCCCAAGTCCTTTTCTTATTTTTTAAACCCATATGTATTTTGGAGTCAATTTAATCCATATGTTTCTGATTAATTTATGCTGAGCTCATCAAATTGTTGTTTTAAGAAGAAAAGCTTATAAAAAAACAAAGTCATGCTTCACCAGCCACTGATGAAATCAACTCCAGAAGACTGTAGCTTAGTCAGAAAATCAGACAGGCTAGGGGTCCAAAGGGTTCCAAAATTTGGAAACTCATTGTTATGACCCCAGTGAAATCGAGCATGTTCAACACTTGGGGGAAAAAAAATCCTAGTTTCTTGTTTTCTTACATGTGCTTGTTTTTGATTTCTGGATGTATTGATTTGTTCTTTGGATTAACTATGATTTCTTTACTTGTTGTTCAGCCAGCTTCCAGTTGCTATTCATACAGCCAAGTGGGGTGGAAGCTGGGGAGATGTTATAAAATGATGTCTATTTTCACGGTGGGCATATGTGATTGTGTTTTTGTCAGTTGAAAGACATCTTTGCAGTACAGGCCATAGAAGTTTAATAGAAAAATCTATATACTTTGTCTACTTGGGTAATATAGGTGGAATTATGAATACGTCTTTGTCATTGTATTTAAGGTTTAGAAAGAAATGGTTTTAAAACTAATTCATTGTTTGAGATTACTTGTATCTCAGCAAAATCCTAAAAAAAATGATAAAAACTGAGTGCATTCCAGAGTTAGAGTTTACATAATTTTTCTGATACCAGAACATTTGCATGGGAATCATAAATGAACTTCAACAAAATACAATCTTATCTACTTTATTTGAACATCTGTTTACCATCACTAATAATTTAAGATTAACTTCGCTTCTTTACATTCCCTTCTCTGTCCTCTTTGCAAATGTAATTTCATCTGCTTCCTCCCTCAGTGTTGGTTTTAGCCTTATCTTTCTTCTTATTTTATTCCTTGCACACCTTTTGGGTGATCACAGCCACTCCAAGGTTTGATGGTCGTCCATGAATTAAAGACATCCAAATTTATATTGAGACTTCAACTCACTCCCTCATGTTCTAGACTGATGTATCCAAATAATTTCATTTAAATGTCCAATGGAGTAAAAGGATAGACACACCCCAAAGAGAACTCAAGTTTATTTCTCAATTTCCTCTTTCTTTATCTCCTCCTTGTTCTATAATCTCTATTCTGGTTTATGCAGCCAGCATCTACCTTATGACCCACACCGAGAACATAGGTGTCAACCAAGATTCTTCCCTCCTGCTCACTACCAGGACCTAATCACACACAAACCTTCCAACTCTACCTTTTAAATGACTTTTACATTTTTCTCTTTTCTCCATCTCTGCTGCCACTGCTAGGAGGCAAGAGTCTCCCAGTTACTACATTTTTTTCTCATCTTGCTCCTCCCCTATAAAATCTTACTGCTGTCACTGCTGTCATTTCAAAATTAAACATATGATCTTTTTGCTCAAGTGTTTCAAGTTTTTAATATTCCCTATTTTCTACATGATGAAATCCAGACCATCAAGTATCGTCTCTAAGATACAACATGATCTTACCCCACTTACCCCTTAAAGCTCATTTGCTTTCACTTTTACCCCCTCAAATCAAATTCAGCCATACTGGATTTCAAGTTCAAGTTCTTTAAACTCACCATTTTCTTATTTAGCTGCATGCTCTTACCCCATAAGGACACTTTTGCTTGAAATATTCATTCTACACTCTTTGCATGTATCACTCCTATTTGTCCTTTAGGTCTAGGTTTAAATATAACTTCTTCCAAAAAGCACTCTCTTACTTCCCTTATGCCCATATTCTGTAGGACCCTCTCCTTTTGTGTCATAATATTCAGAATACTTGATTTCATTTTAATTGCTTGTTTAATCATAAGCCCCACAAGAATATAAGCTCTTTGAAAGCAAGTTTCTTGTCATTCTTACTTACCACGGAACCTCCAATTTCTAGCACAGTCAACACCTGGCACATAATATGTTTTTAATAAATATTTGTTGAACAGATGAGTGAAAAGGTTTTCATATCTCTGTACTTTCACACGCATGATTTCTTCTGTCTTGAATGCTTTTCTTTGTCTTGTTTGATCAGTCAGTTCCTACCTTTGCTTTGACAATTTGTTAACATCCCACAGAACTAGTTTCTACGATACACACTCTGGGAAATGCTGATGTAGTACATCTCTCTCCTTTGACAAAAAGGACACTGAAACTTAGAGAAGTAAAGTGACTTAGTGAAGGTCAGACAGCTGTCTGTAAAGAGGAACCAGGATGCAAGTGTATTCCCTAACATGCCATATTTTTCTAGCCAATGGTAACTCATTTTCATTTGTAAAATAAGAGTCCTGTCGTTTTTCTTAATGACTGTCAACTCACTTCTTCATTTGCTAATTGCCAACAAGGACACATTTTGTTAGTCCACATCTGGCTCATTCAATAACAAAAGAAAACTCAGATCAGAAGGGATGAGTACTTGTATACCATTGACAATGGGAGAATGAAAACATTAACAAAAGAATCAAGTGGGCTTCACTCTGAGTAAATTTTTCCACAGTAATAAAATGATCAGTGCTACACATCATCAGAATCTGGAGTCTCTCCTCGGGAATTTGGTGTTTATTTTAACCAACACTTTTCAAAAAATATGTTGCTCCTCCCTAAAGATGTAAAATTTCACCATTTATTAAGTCTTCTTGGCTCAGTTGAGGATTGTAGCATTCACATTCTCACATGCAAAATATTTCCTAATCACAGCAAACGTTTCACATCTGCTCTGGGTAACTGGCCAAAAACCAAGAAATACAGGCATTCTTAGAGGAGCTTTGTTGATCCCCAGCCAGTCTCCTTGACATTGGAGAAGAACTACAGTGAAAGGGACTCCTCCTCCCCCCACCCTCTTTCTTCTCCCCAAGTATTTCTTCTTTTGGTTACTTGATGACACCGTCTGCATGGAAAGCACAGTCCTCTATGTTAATATCCAGGAACTGGGCCAGAGTTCCAGTTGTGTTTTTAGTTCTGTCTACTCTTTCTACACCCATTGGAAAGCCAAGAACAGATCTGTGTCACTTCCAACTCCTTTTTGGCTACCCTGGTCTCACTTTTACCACATGGAAATTCTCTACCCATTCTAATCAAACTTAACTCAAATACTTAATAAACACTCAAAGTGGTGATTTACAAAGCTCCAACTAATAGCATATTCATTTTCTTGTTCTGCTCTTATTTCTTGATAGTATATTCTATAGTAGTGTCAACTTCCTAGTCCCATTCTATTATGTTTTTGGCTAACCTATCAGAGCAAATGAGAAGAGATTCTTGTCTGTCTCCAGAGGGAAGAGGAATGGAGTTGTCCCCACAATTATTCACATTGGAAATGATTTTGTGTGCTTTCATTTTGATCCATCTTCTCTTTATTGGAAGCTGAAGTTCATAGTGGATGTCATAGTTTGTGGGCTATTTTCACTACTATCACCTGGTTTCCAAGCATAACTGTAAGCAGCAAAATAAGAACATTGTTCAGAAGGTCTTAGATGGAGGTGAAGCACTAAAGCAGAAGGGAAGAGTTTAATACAGAACATATTTTGAAGCAAGTGACAGAAAACCTAACATAGATTGGCTGAAAACCTAACTAAGAATGAAGCCAAAAAGAAGATGCACTGGTTTAGAACTGAAAAGACCAGAGGCAGGTTGGCTTCAGGCATGACTGGTCTAAGGACCGACAAGGCCATCAGTATTAGGTCTCCCACGATTACTTCTGTTTTCTTCTGCCTTGGCTCCATTCTCTAACAGACTCTCCCTCCAAGGTGGCAAGTTGGCTTCCAGCACCTCCATGTGTACATTTCATCACTTCAGTTACCTCAGTAGAAAAGAAAGTTCTTCTTACAGGATTTTTTTTCAGCAAAAGTGGTGAAAGGAACTTTGATTGCACTGATTTGAGTCACATGGTTTTCCTCAACCAATAATAGTGGCTGCGTGTGGAAGATGCCGATTGGCCGGACCTAGGTCATATGCCTTCTCCAAGTCACATGGAATAAGAATAAGGTTGAGATGGTTTCACACAGGATTATCAGATTCTTTTTACCATAATAAAGGGGGAAATATGTACTTGGCAGAATAAGATAACTCATTTCCACTAAGGTATCATACAAGGCTCTACTGAGACATATGCCCAAGTTTTTTGAAAAATTGAAAAAACCCTAGAGGAAAAAAAATGAATAAAAATATCCTGAGAGAAAGACTTAAAATCCTTTCATATAACTGTTGTTGTTGAAGACAAATCTGATAACTTAATGATGATACAATTGCAAACCCAGAGACCCTTGGAGGAGACACCAGAAGTTGATCACTCCTTGGCAGTGAGACGACTGTATTCACAGGTGGGTTTTAGGGGAGTGGAGTCATGTCTGTGGACAGAGATATAGTCTGGCATCACCTGTGAGAACAAAGCAGGATAATGACTATTTGGCCTATTTCAAAGGAAAACCACCTTTATTTCCTCTATTTATTTTTAGTTGTGCAAAAGGCACACCTGGGGATTTCCAAGGGGATATGGTGAGAGCCAAGAGACTATTAATGTGTTTCCTGAGACTATGTGCCTGCCTCTGCCTAGGTCATCAGGAAATCGCATCCTCTTTCCCCCCATTAGGGAGGACAGGGTTGGGGGAAGGGCAGGGTCTAGTAGTGGGATACCTTTGGAGTGTGTTTCTCTTCTTCTCCACCCTCTAGTCTTTGTGTAAGAGGGCAATGTGGATAAACTGGATTGAAAGTAAAACAGTGAGGGGCCCTGGGAAGGCACTATCCAGCATAAGTGTGGGAGTGTCTTTGGAGGTCATGCTGGTTGGGTCTACAGTGGCTGCTGCCCATCTCTGGGTTCATGTGAGGAACTAACACCATGTCTGTGACTCTTGGGAACTTTAGCCACAGCTGGAAATGCAGCCTTTTCTCCACTCCCTTGTTCCCTCCCAGACTTCCCGCTCCTGGAACTTTGGGCATTTATTTTTGCCGTTTTTGGACTGCAGGGCAAACTCACTCACAGGCAACTAGAAGACATTTTTTTCCTTGAGTAGTAACTGTGTTGGACATGACTCAATTTTTTCAAATCTGTAATGGAAGAAATGTCCCCAAATACTCTTGTGGTTGTTAAGGGACGGAGGGAAGCATGAGCCCACATGTGCTAAAATGGCATCTGTCGTTATCATGGGAGACTTTCGTTGTAGGGAGGAACCCTGCACATAGACAGCACTTCATCCCAGAGGCTGCGTGACAAGGTGGTTCACTGTGTCCTTGGATGGAATGAGGAACCACTGAGTCTCTGCCAACATACCTTCCCCTTTTTTTCTGTTCCTTCCTTTGGCTGAGCCCAGGCTTGTCCCTAACTGCTTCCTTTGTTCCATTTCTTCTCTCTCATCTTCCCTCAGGCCTCTGTGTCTGGAACAAGCTCTCCATTGCAGTCTGCCTATCCAGCAGGCTCCTTTGCAGAACTGCTCTCAATGCTTTATCTTTGAAGACATTGAGCTGCATCACTCCACTAAGGTCAGGGATGAGGGAAAAAAAGGAGTTCAGAGCAAGCTTCAAATTAGGAGACAATGCAAATAATTATGTCTTAAGCTTTGGAGCCACTCACTTCCATACTATTTTACTCTGTTTTTAAAGTAAGTTGTTTCTTTAAACTAATAACAAAATTGTTGTTGTAGATTGGAATTTAGAAAGGTTACATAAAATCATCTTTTTTTGTGTGTTTTAAAAAGACACCAGAGTCTGAGTCCCCAAGCTCCTGGCCTGCCATTTCACATTCTATATTCCCTATCTGGAGTATAAATGACAGCTCTCATATGCTCCCCAGAACAGAATATGCCTGCTACCTGTCCATCCTCCTTTCAGTAGCTCCTGGTTCTACTTAGGATCCTTTTATTCATGGGCCAACCACCCAACCTGTCCTTGCTTACTTGAGGTGAACAAACTGATTCCTAACTGATCCAGCAAATAGCTAAAATTGCTTACATATATGCTTTCTGTAGGGGCATCAGTATTGCCTTTCAGTGTTTGCTCATTTTGTCATTCATTTCCTGGACTGGCAATTAAGGATTTTATTCTTATTTTCATTCTATTTGGTCCTCATGGCAGGAAATGGTATTCAATAACACTGTGAGGGCTTTTTAAACTTTCATTTAGAAATTTGTTTCTTTTTTCTTATGTAGTGGACGAGTAGTTTTTGCTCAGCTTTAAGTAAACATATTATTTTGTATAACCCTCTAACTTGTTCTATCTAGAGATATAGGGAGAAATGTGAGTCATGACATGTGAAAGAAACACTTTACATGTGTTATTTAAAATTCACAGGCTGGTGGAAAAATCACTGAAACTTTGCAAAATTCACTGTGTTTTCCCCTAGGTCAAAACACAATTACGTGCTTCCTGAGGTTTCAAATTTGAAAGTATATGGAGCTTCATGGTTTATCCAACACTTGGAAACAAACAAATGATTATAAAGCAAGATTGAAAGCTTAGTTTTACAGGTAAACACATGGAAATGAATCTCATGCTCTTAGCAATATTTATGCACCTACATGGAATCCATGGGGGCAATCCCACCAGAACTGAAATAACTAAATCCTTTGCTTGTGTTATTTCACAGTTTTTCTAGGCTTTGCCAAGAATAAAAACTGAGAAAATTATTAATAGATCTAGATGGTGATTTGAGGAGACCTGGGGGTAGATATGTTTTAAAGATAGAGACAAATTATGTAATGTGGATTGACTGGATGTAAAAGAAAGGGTGTCTACACCTCAACATGAAGTGGCAATTATCAGTAATAGTTCATTCTTTGTTCCACTGATGGTGGACAAAATTTAAGAGTTATTTGTGAAATGGAGCAAATGAAAACCTAAGCTACATAGCAAGCGGTAAATAAATATTCTGTAGGGCAGAGATTATTCATAATGAAATATATAGTAGAAATACTATGTTTTGACTTATTTGAAACTTGTCTGGAGAAAGAAGGATGAGGAATAACATAAGGAACACTATTTCTTTGGTGATAAATAAAGAGTTATGTGGTTTTATGTTGTCCATAATTAAGTGTTTGGGAAACAAGGCAAAAAAAAAAAAAAGGTTCACTAATTCAAACACTTGGAGAATGGATTAACTCTTGGGAGGTTGATGTAATGGAAACCGATACACCCATCAGCCCTTGTGTGGAAGTGGAACAATGCCAAGCATGACTTGAGCATCATGGGAGTTGTCCCTGCTCCCCTAAATAAGGTTGTCCTTTCAGCTATCCCACTTCTAGAGGTATATCCAAAGAAAACGAAACTGTTATCTCAAAGAGATATCTATGCTCCCATGTTCATTGCAGCATTACTCACAATAGTGAAGGTATGGAAACGACATGATGTTTAGCTATAGAAGATGTGAGGTACACACACACACACACACACACACACATAAACACATAATGCACTACTATTCAGCCTTAAAAAAGAAGGAAATCCTGTTATTTGTGACAACATGGTTGAACCTGAAGGGCATTATGCTAAGTTACATAAGTCAGATGCAGAAAGGCAAATACTGTATGATCTCACTTATATGTGGAATCTATAAAGCAGAACTCAGAGAAACAGAGTAGAGTGGTGGTTACCAGGGGCTGGGGGAGTGGGGGAAACAGGGCAAGGTTGGTAAAGGGTATAAATTTTCAGCTCTAAGATGAATAATGTCTGAGGATCTAATGGAAAACATTGTGACTATAGTTGATAACACTGTATTATATAATTGAAATCTGCTGAGAATAGAATTGGAATGTTCTCACCAAAGGGGGAAAAAGGGTAACTATGTGAAATGAGGTTAATTAACTAGGTGGGGGAATCCTTTTACAATGTATACATATATTAAATCATCATGCTGTGCCACCATGGATATATCTGTTCATCTTTCTGTGCCTTAATTTTCTATCTTTATTTTACCTTCCTGGCAAAGTTGCTGGGACGCTTAATGGTGCAGCTTTAACTACCTTACAATTTTATTTGTCAATTACACCTCAATGAAGTTGGGGAAAAAATTCTCTTTATCATCACATAAGGCAGTTGGGTCTGGGAGGAAAGAAGGCAGGCATTGATTTGTGTGTCAGAAAAGCATTTTGATTCAAAGAAGAAGAGGGAGAGGAAGAAGAAGATGAAGAAGAAGAAGAAGAAGAAGAAGAAGAAGAAGAAGAAGAAGAAGAAGAAGAAGAAGAAGAAGGAGGAGGAGGAGGAGGAGGAGGAGGAGGAGGAGGAGGGGGAGGAGGAGGGGGAGGAGGAGGAGGAGGAGGAGGAGGAGGAGGAGGAGGAGGAAGAAGAAGAAGAAGAAGAAGGAGGAGGAGGAGGAGGAGGAGGAGGAGAAGGAGAAGAAGGGAGAGGGGAAGGGAAGAGGAAGAGGAAGAAGGAGAAAGAAATGAAAGAAAGAGAGGGAAAGAGAAAAAGAACAACTGGTTGTTATTATTATTTTATCTTTTCATGCTCGTGCTTTCATCTTCAGAACTCTTATTTTGATTTTGATCTGAATTGTTCCTTCTCATCAGGACTGCAGCTCTAGAAACAGTAACAGGTATGGGGAACAAGAATATTAGAAAAATATCCCTTCAGGCTTCTCTGAAAATTATGCTACTTGTTTCTGTAAGTAAATAAATGAATGAATGAATAAATGTCAAATTTCCAAGGGAAAGGTACACTACATTCATTCCTGCTTTCTGACAATACCCAGTTTTCCCAGAGGAAAATTAGAGACTCTCATTACAGAAACCCTACATCCGGGCTCCAGCTCCCATATTGTCAGAGTTAAGTTTATTCCCTAAGCAACAACGTGTCAGCCTAGAGCTGGCAACCTTATCTTTGTCCTTCTGTTGCCATGAAAACCACTTTGCAGTTGACTTTAGCAGTCCTCGCCCAGTGAGCAGCAGTGCCAATGAGGGTCTAGGGTGGAAAAATTACTTCTCTCCACAACTGATGCAAGTGAGATCTGAACTAAGGGCTAGAAAAACATTCTTAAGACATTTTAGTAATTCTAATTTAGTCCAAATGTACAGGTAGACATGTTTCTTGGATTGCTGGGGAATACCAAGGTGCTTCCAAACACATCATTTTAAAGAGATGTAAAGCACCTTCAAGGTATTTCTCTTCTTCCTGAAATGGGGTTCTCACTAATGCTTTTACAAACAACCTCATATTCCTCTTTGCCTACTGATTGTATTGTCTGCTCAATTTGACCTGGATGCATCCCTGTAATCCTAAAGGCATCTTCTTGTTATAGGTGATAATGCATGGCTCTCCTCTAGTGTGCAAAGGTTGCGTTTCAGTGAGGAGATAGTCCATCCCCTGGCTTCCCATTTAAGTTGTGCCCAGTATCTTGGGAAGTGACAAAGAGTTGGGACCATGAAGTTGGACTGGCTAGTTCAAATCCCAGTCCCACCACTTCCCTGCTGTGCCACCATGGATATATCTGTTAACCTTTCTGTGCCTTAATTTTCTATCTGTAAAATAAAGAAAGTAGTTTTATTTTACCTTCTTGGCAATGAAAGTTTCTAATTTTCCTCTGGGAAATTTGAGTATTGTCATAGAAAGCTGGAATGAATGTAGTGTACCTTTCCCTTAGAAATTTGACATTCAGTCATTCATGCATTCATTCATGTATTTATATAAACAAAGTTTCTGGGAAGCTTCATGGTGTAGCCCAACTATGTCTATGAACTCTAGTTGTGGAAGCCCAGTATGCATGGAGTGTGTCTAGGATATTCCAAGAACAAAGCCAGGGAAACACTCCTTAGCCATTTCTCTGAAATACATCTTTTATTATCCCGATCATTCTTGTAGCCTGTTCCATACTGGCCTCCTAGATAAAGCCAAGTGGTTCTGCTGACTGTTCATGGATATTATTCAACCAATTGAACTACAGAGATCACAAGCGCTGGTGAAGGCTCACTGTTGTCATAGGTATTATCCTTATTGATGGAAAGAAGGTTCCAGCAGTTTCAAATATCCCAATCCTTTTCTAACACTTATTTAAAATTAGGTCCAGAATGAGGACGCAAAGGAGCAAGAGATACTTCAATTGCACATAATTATTTTTATTTAAAAAGTACGGAATATAGATGTCCTAATAACGAAGCATTCATCTGTTTCTAGAATATACCAGGACACTTCTTGTAAGTATAATCTACCTGCACCAGTAATTATAAACAGTGGGAGCTTTTGAGCAAGTATCTACCAAAATGACTATTATCTTTGCAACAATGCCTCTGCTAACTTAAATGGCTTTGAAAAATGTATTCACTGGTCTTTCTTTCCATTAACTTATTAACTAGGGCCCTTTAGCTCATGAATCATATCACTTATATTTGGAACTAGAAGAAAGTCATGCTATTTAAAATATAATTTATATCAAACAATGTAAAATAATTACTGTTCAAAAAATAACATAAATAGCATTTTACAATACTCTAGGTTCAGAAGGCTATCGAGCTTCTTTTCAAGTGTTTATAACCTCATAATAATCTATTGACATCTATCAGGTACGTTTTCTAGATAACATATCCTAAAATCCTAAAATATCATTGGAAGCAAACTTGGAAATCATTTAGTCTTACCTCCCTTTGATGATTAAATTTCAAACCAGATACTTTTTTAGTTGACTGACTGACATGCTTTCTGCTCTTCTTTAAAAATAAACAGTTTTTTTTTCCAAGCTCCTTTAAATCATCTTCTTCCCATATTTACTAAAAGCAGGCATGAAGTCAAAGGTCACTGTTCTGGGCAGATGCCTGTGGATATCAGGTTCCTAGGAACACCAAGCTACAGCTTTGGGGCTCAGATTCCTTGAGAGTGATCACATTTATTTCCGATTTCTTCAGCTCCTTGAGCTCAAAGGAAAATCTTGTACTGAAGGCCTTTCTCTTTTGCGTGTAGTCATCTTGAGTAATCCTTGTTATAGCAGGCCATTTCCATGCTTTCTTTTCTTCCAACCTTACTTACCCTGTCTTGTGGTTTAGAAATATTCTACATAACATAGTGATTCTTGTCATGCTCTTTGGAGAGCTGGTAGATCTCTACAGAATTTGGGGAATTGGGCAGAGCAGATATTTCAAAGGCAAATAACCATTGCAAATATCACTTCTTCCAGGTGCAAAGGTGTCCCTTTAATCAGATGATGGTGGATACCTGAGAAGTCACTGCCCCTGCTTCTGTTAAAGCAGACCTTGGACTCAGAAATCCTTCCAACCTGACCTTGAAGCTGACTTTCTTCATTTCTTAGATGCCTGATTTTAGACAGATGGTTTTACCCTTTTGACTCTGTTTTCCCCTCTGGGAAATGGGGACCAGGGTGCCAGGTTCAATGGTTTTTGTGAGATTCCCCTGAGGTAATATAAAATATTCCGGGCTGTTGCTGAGTCTGGCACATAGGAGGCATTCTGCATCCTCAATGCCTTGGGACTGGGCTCATTTTAGAAGTCTTAAGACATTTCTAAATGAATCCTATGATATTTGGCCTTGCTTGGGACACCAAATGAAAAACAGACCAGCCTCCTTCTCACCTTATGGGTGGGCTATCACTCCTCTGTATTCTGATTCTTTGTCGTAGGAAAAGGGCATCTTGAATGTGGTGGGAAAGGCAAGCCCACACAGCAGAAAGGCAGAGACCACAAGATCCTCCTTATTACGTGGCATGTTTCTGTACCGCAGATGTACACACAGATGTGGTCATCAACAGAGATAACTAGTTTACAAGCCCTCCCTGGAAACTCCTCACACTTCTTAGCAGAAAAGTGATTCTCAGCCAAGCTCTGCACTGAAGCTCAGCCTGTGATGAAAGCATTTCCAAATGTTCCACATTGCAAAGAATCAGAGAGGAAAAATGGCCCGCAGTGCCTTTCCAGCCAAGAAGCAAAACCAGGGATCACCTAAGAGGCTAAAAGCCTATGAAAACAAGTACGTACCGTGGCCTCTTCTTTCTGTGTTTGTCTGTCTGCCTGTCTTTCCCTCTTCCCTCTCTTCTTCTCTCCCTTCTCTGCTCCCTTCCTCTCCCTTATGATTTTCCTCCATTCTTTCATTCCTTTCTTTTTATTTCATTTCTTTTCCTTCTCCCTTCTTCATCTCCTTTTTTCCTAATGGAAAAAATATCACTTTATGTCAGGGAAATGCTGGGCAACATCTGTTCACTGTTGGACATGTTAGTGTGGGGAGGGCACATTCATTCAAATGGTGAACACTGTAACTACTCTATTAATTTTATTGGTGATCTGTGATGAAGTTGTTACCACAAATGTCTGAGGCAGCCATTTAGCGTACGAAATATAGACTATGTTTAGAAAACAGAAAAAAAACCTGGGCTCAGTCCTGGTCTCTAGTCATCGCAATGACGACTACCCTATTTGGCTTTCCAAATAGGGTAGTCCTGAGAAGTCAATGAAATAAATATGTGAAAACCATGTATCTGTAATAGATCAAGAACTATAGCTTGATTTAGGTCCTCTTCTTTAGAAGCAGAGACTGAGAAAGAGATTCAGATGCATGTGATTTGTTGGAGTAGGGTTCTCAGGAGAAGGAGTTGGGATGAAGGAGGCAGGTACGGTCAGAGAGGGAGCCATGCTGGGATGTAGTCTCTGCTGGACTCTGGCTTTAGCCTGATCTAATAGAGGCTCTGGAGTGTGAATGACACCGTGCATCTGTTCCTCCCTTGAGGTGACGGGCTGGCATTTTGCATTCTTCATGTCAGCCAGTCATTGGCAGTGGGTATGGGAGGTGACCTCCTGGGCAAATGGCTGCCATTTTGTCAAGGGAAATTCTCTGGAAAAGGGGGCAATTGAGACATTAGTTATGATAGAAGAATAATTAGAATGAAATCCGTTTCAGTTTCTCCAAACAAGGGGTCTACACAGAAGTTTATTATTTAAATATTTTGGCTAAAACTTTTGGGGGCACTTAACTGACATTTTTAAACATCTCACCTTAGTAGGATCATACATGGGCAGGATGAGGATTCACAGAAGACATTGTTCTGGTTTAGTTTTTAATGTGTAAGTCTTGGCCATGTCAATGTGTAAAAGGAGAAGCCAAAGAACAATGACAACAGCAATCAAAGCCTTAATTCAAACTACGCCCATGGCTATTTCATCAGCTCTACTGTTTTTTGCAGACCCAGGAGTTAATTCTTCTCATCAGCTCTCATCCCTTGAGTTGTCTTGACAACATTTCTATCTGTATGTTGTTACCGTTGCTCACATAAAATCCTAGTTTTCTTTAACTGGAAGCACATTAAAGTTTGAGAAGCATTTATGTGAGCACCCTCATTCTCTTTCCCATTAAATGCTAGTTTCTTCTGTTCCTCAAAATGGTGAATCAACCTTTTTCCACTTTCTAATAGAATGTATAAGACTGTATGTATTCTCCTCTTAACAAAACAGGTACCTATAACGTAGCTTTTCTATTTATCACTCTTTCCTTCAAATTCTATTAAACAGGAAAAATATAAATTAACCTTCTTATACACAAAAAATAATATCACATATTGTTTATTTTTCATATTTTACAATCTGTACATCTCTAAGGGAGAGGTAGGATATTAGCCTTATAAAAAAATGAAATTGATCCTATGGTTAATTAATATCTAATGTTAGCATAAGTGTATCATCCCAATAATTTCAGATGTGCCTCCTTCCTATATAAAATAATTCATTTCCTTTATCTTATTAAAACGTTGACCAAAAGACTGTTCTGATTTGGCTTGCTGCATAGTACAATTTATAGAATAAATAAATTACATTGTCCTGTGATTCAGAATTCTACCATGGCAAAACAGCCATTGTCTTCTGTACATTAGGCAATAGCAATGCTGTAATTGTTTTTGTTTTTTTTTTCCTTTAGTTCCAGAACAATCAGAGGCACTCCTTAACTATCTCTGGCTTATTCTCTCTACATAAGTAGAATGAGTTAATGACAAAGTAATGTTTAAAAAATTAAAATGATGACAAAGGCAAGAGCCAGCAATGGCTAAGGCTTTGTTTCTGTGGCTTGAGGGGGTGGGAGGCACCACCCTCTGAGGTGTCCGTGTGGGTCACCCAACAGACTTGCCAAGGACTAGGAGGGAAAAATAAGTTGGACAACTCTCCCTTGGGACAAGACCCAGAGTTCCATTATTTGTAGTGATAAAAATATGGGTGGGGATTAAGCTATGTAATTGAAAAGAAAAGGAAGAAAAAAGAATGGATTGGTGTGGAACAGAAGTAGAGTAGAGGGTGTTTTAAATGTGATGACTCTTTGGCTTCTCCTCCAGTTCATATTTCTTATCTTTATAAAGATCCAAGATCCACTTTTCTATTGGATAGTCCTACAAAATGCCTGCATGCTAATAGAAAACTGAAATGTTTGAATAATGCCTACACTTTTCTTCTTTGGCACAAAATATATTCGTATAAACAAAATTGTCACAAGCCATCTCAATGTCTGATGTGGCCTTAAAAACTTGAACTATTTTGTTTTTCTTTCTTCAGTGTTATGCTGAGATATTGAAGGAAAATATAAGTTCCTATGTCAGATCACAGGTCAATCTAGTTTTGGTTCTTTCCTCCAGCATTGTAAACTATGTCACGCTAAAAATGTAGCCATTATATAACTATGAAAACTGAACTCAGAGCAGTGAAGTTCATACTACTGGCACTCAGTGGGATAGGGCTTTGATCCTGGGCAATGCTAATAGAAAAACTACACTCATGGACATTGCTGCAAGCATTATAATAGGCCCCTAGCTTCCACCAGGCCTATCTTGCCCCCTCCAATCTTTTCTTCACCCTAAAGCGATCATGATCTATCAGCAATGTGGATCTAGTTGTTTATCAACCCTGCTGCTGAAAAT
This sequence comes from Hyperoodon ampullatus, assembly GCF_949752795.1. Classification (NCBI taxonomy): domain Eukaryota; kingdom Metazoa; phylum Chordata; class Mammalia; order Artiodactyla; family Ziphiidae; genus Hyperoodon; species Hyperoodon ampullatus. The sequence goes on along the minus strand of NC_136927.1, from coordinate 11,047,803 downwards.
CCTTAGATATTGTCATAACTGTATGCTACAGATGTTAAAGTCCTAACTCCCAGTACCTGAAAATGTGATCTTGTTTGGAAATAAGATCATTGCAGATGTAATTTGTTAAGATGAGGTCATGAAGGTGGATCCTACTCCAATATGACTGGTATTTTTATAAAAAGGGGAAATTTGGACACAGATATACATATATAGTAAGAACACCATGTGAATACGAAGATAGCCTCTATAAGCCAAGGAGAGAGGCCTAGAACAGATCCTTCTCTCATGGGCCTTAGAAGGAACAGAACTTGCTGACACCTTGATTTCAGACTTCTAGCCTCCAGAACTGTGAGACAATAAATTTCTGTTGTTCAAGCCACCCCGTTGGTGTGCTTTGTTTTAGCAGCCCCAGCAAACTAATACATATATGTTTCTATTATTCTTAGGATGATGGCCAATATCCTATAAATGGAAGGAGAGGAGTAGCATATAAAACCAAAGAGCAAATGTAACTCAAGCTTGGCACAGTTAAACTTTTTGAATTGTCAACAGGCTTAGTAAAAATTCATTGAGTAATTAGCATTGTTCAAGGTGCGGGATATTTGGCTGTAAATTAAACTGACACAGTACCTATTCTTAGGGAGCTTACACTGAGGCAGGCACTTAATTCCACAGATAATTAATTATAATTATAATGAGTCAAGGGTTTCAGTGGAATGTCCTAAAGAATGAAATAATGGGGGAACCGATCCTTTTCCTAGAGGAATCAGGAAAAACAGGAAAGGTTTCTTTGAGGCAGTCATGGTTAAGCTTCTATCTGAAGGATGTGTAGGCATTAGTTAATGGAAAGAGATGCTGGGAGAAATGGCTTCAAGGTCAAGGGGGTTAGCAGTTATGAAGATCCCCAGGCCAGAAGCAGTATGACACTTTCCAAATCAAAAAGAGGTAAGCACTGGTGGAACAGGAAAGCCTAGGTAGAAAGCAGTGCTGGATGGCACAGGAGCAACAGACAAGAGTCAGATCCAAGGGCAGTAAAACAGAGCTGTATTGTTAAACACTCCCTCAGGCTGCAGTGTGAAGAAAAGATCCGAGGAAGCCATGTGCTAGGTTATGGTAAGAGGTAAGGATGGATTAGGAAATGGACAGGAGTGGAAGGATTTAAGAAGTAACCCACTGATGTAAAGAAGATACGGTACATATATACAATGGAATATTACTCAACCATAAAAAAGAATGAGACAATGCCATTTGCAGCAACATGGATGCAACTAGAGATTATCCTACTAAGTGAACTAAGTCAGAAAGAGAAAGACAAATATCATATGATATTAATTATATGTGGAATCTAAAATATGACACAAATGAATTTATCTACCAAACAGAGACAGATTCACAGACATAGAGACTTGGGGTTGCCAAAGGTGAGGGGGGTAGAGGGGTGGGATGGGAGTTTGGGATTGACAGATGCAAACTAGTATACATAGGATGGATAAACAACAAGGTCCTACTGTATAGCACAGGGAACTATATTCAATATCCTGTGATAAACCATAATGCAAAAGAATATGAAAAAGAATGTATATATGTATAACTGAATCATTTTGCTGTATAGCAGAAATTAACACATTGTAAATCAACTATACTTTAACAAAATAAATTTTAAAAGAGAAATAATCCATTGATGGAATCCAGTGGATGAGGTCCAATAAGGAAATGCATGTTGTGGAGGCAGGAAAAAGGGAAACATGTGTCATGGCTGCTGGTTTTCCAGTTTGTCCAACTGAGTGGAAGGTGGATTCACTGCATTAAGAAATATTAGATGAGGGCCATTTTTTTTCTTCCAGGGGAAGCAGGAGACAGAAGATGGCATTTGTGCCTAATCGTTACATTTGAAGCAATTGTGGGATGTCTGATGTTGCATGGGCCATCAGCCTCATTGGTCAGGAGGTCTGAGCCACCAGAGATATAAATTTGTAAGTCAATTTTTTAGGTGGTAACTGAAACCATGGGAGGAGATGCGCTCACCCAGCAAGCCAGGGTAGGAGGAGAAGAGGAAAGTCCTTAGCACAGTTGAACAACCTGGCACTTCCAGTTTGGGTAGAGGAAGATGAGTCATCAAGGATGTTAAGAATGGCAGGAGAGAAAGGAGAATGTCCAGAAGTCTGTGGTGTCACGTAGCTTCAAAAAGGAAGCAGTGGCTGTGAGTCTTTAGACTATGAACCAACACATCAAGCAGTGCAATTGCTGGAAAAAGTCTAAGCGTTTTAGCCACGTTAGTGCTTAGCAAGAGCTCTTGCAGGGGTCGAATAGAGAGGGTGGAGGAGATGTTGTGTGTGTCTTGTCCAGACCCCTTTGGCAGTCACTTCTGTATTCCAAAGGCTGCTTTGCTTGAGGTATGTGTGTGTATATATATACGTATCTATGTATTTAGGCTGGAGAGCACCCTTAGCCTAAGCACAGAGCAAGCCAAAGTGATAGAGTTAATGTCCCCGGGAACAGCCCTCCAACATGACAGACAGGGATTTGATAACTGAATATCCCAGTCCCTTGCCCTTCAGGTGCGATAACTCTAAAGAATATTCTACACTGTCTCTCTGAACACTGGTTGCCCACAATGGTAACTGGTTTGATAATATCCTCTTCGTGAACTTTCTGCCCTTTCCTGGCATAGTCTTCTACTCTCTACTGCTGTTTCTGGGATCACATCCTAGAATCCCCCTCTCAGAGGCTGGGGCATGGAGACCACATAGTGGCAGAGGAGATGGACCTGTAAATGAAACTTAACAAGCTAGCTCAAGAGGGGGTAACAGGAAGAGAAACAGAGTCACGGATGCTTTATTATAATTGTGAAAGAATCCTGAGCTTGTCTGAATGTTAGTGGAAAGGATATAGGAGAGAGAAAGTTTAGAGGAATTTATGACAAATACTTTTCCTCCCTCACGCTGTTGGTTAAAATAGGAAAGAAGAAAACGAAAGGAAAAAAAAACATGATATGGTTTGCATCATAAAACTTAGGAGTCCTCTTTGTAGGTGTGACCAAGGCACAAAATTTCCTCTTCAAAAGAACAAAACCAGCTCTGATGTTCATGGATTTTTGTTTGTTTAGGAATTCCCAGCATCTCTAGAATCCACTGTAACCACCTGTGACACATTCTTCACTCCAGATGTGAACACTAAAGACTCAGTCGTCAGTTGAATACTCTTGTGCTATTCCCTCAGCCATTATTTTAAGGAATGCATTTGAATAAAATGCACTTTTGGCACCATTTTTAAGAATGGATGATGATTTATGCTTTTCTTGCAGGGACAAGATGGCTCTGGGCATGAGTCATGGCTGTACGCTGGGAAGATTCCGATGGGAACCTTGCTCATGCTGGTTGATCCATACCTTACATGGACTTGAGGCCGTGCGTGGCTTTTATTAACATGTACATTTTGCTTGTTAAGGCTCGAGCTTCATCTTTTCCCTCCCAACTCGAGCCCTGTTTGTATTTCACATACACCTGATTCAGAATCTATGTTTGGGACTCAGAGTGGCTGGGGAATAGTCATTTGGAAAAGTTCTGATTATTCATCAGCTAAAACAGGATGATGTGTTCCCAGCTGCGGCTGGGAAATGGGCTATTTTTCTGCAGGGGAGCAGATTCAAATGGCAGACAAAGTTCTAATTCTTTTCACATCTCTGTCTCCATGGGGCAACTTTGGTGCAAATCAAAATTGTCCCTGGGTCAAGAAAGCTATGAACCACAGCACAGCCTTGTACTTTTCTCATTTGCAGAAAGAGTCGCTTTACATGCAGCCTTCGGATGTCATTTTTCCAGTGAAAAATCCCTGTGCCAGAGCAGATGTTCCTTGGAATCAACACCGGAGTCTTTCAGGAGCCAAGGTGAATGAACTATAAGACTGATTCTTGAAGGTTTCCACATTAAAACCATTTCTGTCATTGTCCTTGGCACTGGTTCTAAAAAAGTGTTCTATAGCCTTGCTTCTCAGGCTTGACCTGTGTACAGATCTCCTGGAGACTTTGTTAAGCCTCAGACTCTGTTTCAGTAGTTCTGGGGTGGGGGGCTTGAGTTTGTGCATTTCTGGCAAGCTCCCAGAAGAGGCTGATGCAGATCCATGTTGATTTCTGTATCCTACTCCGAGTAGCAGGGGGATACAGAAAGTGGGTCTTGCAAGATGCTGTCCAACACAAAGGGTCTCTGGCCTGATAAGTTCAAGGAAAAAATAGGTTGCTTTTTTTACCTTCCTCTTCAAAACCCTGCAAATGAATAAATTAAAGACTCTGAGAAGATCTTCCTGAGGAAGTCTGAAACAAAACTAACAGACCATAGAACCATATTTTGGTATGCCATGCTATCTCTTAAGAACCTAGGGAAGTTGATTTTTGTGAAAGGAAATAAACGTCTGTTGTGTGGTCTCCATTCAAATATTTGTCCAGGCACTTAAGCAGGTTGAAGGGGGGTTTAGAAAATGTTTGACCTTCTTTGTAATGACTCCGGTAACCTTTCTCAGGTGAGTGTCACTGGTTCTCCAAATGAGGAAGGCTACAAGTCAGGCTCACGATATCCATGGTAGAACAGTAAATTTTCCACCTAGAGTTCTGGTATTTTAAGCGTATGGTACTCCCTTCAACCAGCTCAAAAAGTTGTTAGAGGTTTAGCTGCCACCATGCTCTTGGCAAAAGATGAGCTGAGAAAGTGATACACAAGAAAGCTAGATGAAGGGAATTTAAATCCCTTCAACCATCTTAAATTGTTTGCAAACTTCCACGTGTTTATGTATCAATCCTCTAAGTTCCCAGGAAGATTCCTGAGCCTTCGCTCCAGAAATGGTCATCTTTTGGGTCTTAGGTATATTCTAAAAATCTTCATTTTAGTAAACATTCCCAGAATTTTCTGATGTGGGTTCTTTGAGGACCACATTTGTAGATTAAGTCCTGTTTCCTTAGAGGCAGAGCACAAGAAACTTTCCCAAAACAAGCTTCCTTGTTTTGGCTCTCTGAACATGCACCTTTGTGAGTCATGTTTTCATGCTCTGCCCTGGATTTTTGTGGAGGATATATATAACTGCATGGGAACACATTAGCATTTTCTCTAAAACTGTTATTAAAGATATTGTCATTATATCAGAAAGTCAGAAAATTCTGCAAAAAGACTCTACTGACAGAGAATTACAGCGCTGCTCCTGTAGTTTTGGGTGTAAGCTCAGCAGAAGAACACACTTCTGGATGTATTTTATTGTAAAAGCAAATGAAAAGTTTGCTCCTATGTCATGACATGCATTTGCATTAACATAAACATATAAACATGTTAATTTTACCCCAAATTGTTAAGTTGGGGTTCTAAGTCATCTGTGCCTTTATGTTTACCCTTGACATGTCATCATACTCCTGGGATATTCCACAGCTTGAGAATTGTAGCAGTATATCTTGATTAGGGTCCCAGAAACAAAGAATAAATAAATAAATGGGTGAAGATTGTCAAAAGGTGCAATTGCCAGTTATGAGATCAATCAGTCCTGGGAATGTAGTATACTGCATGGTGACTATAGTTAACAATGCTGTATTGTATATTCCAAGGTGGCTAAGAAAGTAGCTCTTAGAAGTCTCATCAAGAAAGAAATGTGTAACTGTGTGGTGACAGATTTAACTAAACTAATTGCTGCAATCATCCTGTAATATATACATATATCAAATCATTGTGTTGCACAACTAAAACTAATACAATGTTATATGTCAATTATATCTCAATAAAAAAGGAATAGCGTATCTCCTTTATAATTTGTTCCAAGAAGTAAAGGTTGTCTTACATTCATATTCTATGATGAGAATTACATTATTTCCTTTTCAAAATTTAAGCTTGGTTGGTAGGATGTTCAGGGTAGAATTACTTAACAACAGTGATTTTTATTAGTTTTGTTGCTGAGTATATTTGTTGAAAATTTCCAACCTTTCTGTATACATTTAATTTCAGTAGTTCTGAATTCTGTTAATTCTCTTATTTGGCAAGTGATTTTAAGTCTAAGACACTTTAGATTTTTAAGCTGCTAAAGAATAAATTATTAAGGAATTTTTACTGTTGACTTAAATTCTCTCAACTATCGATGTCTTATTACCATTGATTTTTCAATCAGAAATACTCTTCAAGGGAGGGAGTGGAGGAGGTGCAATTACACAGGAGTGACACCAGGGAATGTTTTTGGAATGATGGAGCTGTTATATATCCTGATTGTGGTGGTGGTCACACAAATCTACATGTATGTTAAACCTCAGCATTTTACCCACCCCCAAAAGTCAATTTTTTTGTGTTAATTAAAAGATAAAATCAAGAGTAAGGATAACCACAAAAAAAGAAATACTCTTCAGTTTTATTGTGGTTGATTCAGGTTCTTCCTGAGGGCTTGAAAACGAAAACCCAGAATGGTTCTGTTATCAGGGTGGCTAAAAGGCAATTGGAAGACAGAGATCAGGAGGTCACGGGAGAACAAAGATCATTCTGTTTGAAGACTTCTGGGTGGTTCTGCCCCTTTTTATGGAGTTTCAGAAGCTATATTATGTCATTCTTCCAACCTCATTTAGTGGTGTTACTATAGAGCATTTTTGCATCTCTTCTCTCACTCAACCCTCCCCATAACACTACCAGCCTTGCATCATCTTTATCTTAAAGACTGAAGATTGATGCCTAGAAGCCACTGAAGGACCTACCCAATGTCAATCAAACAAGAAGCAGAACTGACATTGGAATTTGATCTTCAGATACCAAACCCACAATTGTTCCTCATGGACCTCAGCTGCCAACACTTGCTCACTTGATGCCATATAGTAGGTGTGAATAGTCTCATTTGTCACAGCATCTTGGCTCTGCCATCTGTCCAAATGGAAAAGCACTGGGCTGGATAATAACTAAGTAAAAGGTATGTGTAAGAAAATAAAGGAAAAACATATTAGTTTTAACAAATCAACGTTCTACAGTTTGATAAAGTGTCGATTGAATGCTTCTCTTTGGACCTAAGATATTTGGGTTGGATTAAAAATGAGATACAGAGATGACTTTAGCACAAAGGAATTTTTTAAAAATAAAGCATATTATTTTAATAGAAATGAAGTCCACATGAGTATTGCACACAGATAAGTTTTTCATCAGCAAACCACATTCTCCCCGTGCCTATGTGACGTCCTCGCCTGGGAATTAAATGACACCCACAGAATATCATGGCAACCAGTTAACATTGGAAAACAAAATGGAGCAAAACAACAACAACAAACAGTCAATTAACCTGTTGCTTCTTCCATGTTATATCAAACCTCCACTCTGATTTTTAATCTCTTAATTGCCCCCTTCCTTTAGTAGACACCCAGCGGTGGATCATATGGGTGCTGAATTGACCCTTTCAGGTTACAGTTATTAAGTTTCATGTTGAAGCTATTTAAGTGAAGTTTCTCCCTCTCTCTTTCTTACACACACACACTCAAGTTCAAACAAATACTGAAGGGACGTGGTGAGTACTTAATAAATAATTCTTGAAAATAGATGGATAGGGTTGCCCTGTATCTCAGTGGTTCTCACCATAGCCACCCAATGGGCTCCACATTGACCATTGGTCACTGGATGGCCAGTAGGAGAAAGTTGTTATACAAATAACAAAAACCCCAGGGCAGAGCTATCGCGGGGACATTATAGATGGACCACAAGCTTCTGGAGACCAGGAACATTTCTTACATTTGCTCTTTATCCTCCACTCTATCTAGCACAGTGCAGAGCACCTAGAAGATACCTAATAAGGATTTCCTGGTTGGCGGAGGGAAAAAAACAACATCTGCTTCTCTCATGGAGAGAGAAGTTGTGTGGGAAATATTTATGGACTGAATAGAAGCCAGGAAAAGAGGACGAATATTCTCCCTCTTACCTTCCCCTTCAACTTTATTATTTAGCATATATTATTAATTATGACAATCAATATTTGTAATAGAATATTACATAATCTATACTACTGTTTTGATTTACCACTATTTTTATATTTATTTTGTATATAATCATAGCACACATTGCAAGTAATATCCAACATATCCATAAGGCACTATGTGTCCATAAGCTGTACATATTCAATATTTAACTTGTAATATGAGAAATTTTATTAAATGTGACATCCAGTGCAATGACCATAAAGCATATAACACAGAGTTGATTCTCCTTCAGTGGCAACTTCCTCTCTCTCCCTAGAGGAAGTGAAAACTTTGACCTAATGGAAGTGGTGAAACAAACTCTGCTCACATTGATTTGCCAACAAGAAGACCCACAGTCTAAATACAGAAACTGGACACAGGAAGTTCAGTATTTGTTTTGCATTATAAGGATATTGGAGCCATGGAGTGTTTTTTAAAAAATTTGTTTTGATTATTAGAGATTCAAACAATGTTTACATATAAGACACCAGTCTGTATGATACTATATACTGGCAGAGAGCCAGCCTGTACACATACTGCCCCTATTGTGTGCAGCAGACAGCCACCATTGGGCTTTGCCTTTTATAAATTAAATTAACAAACATTTAATGGAAACCAGCTTTAACAGATAGCTTGGCCAGATTTAGGAGAAAGTTTTTTGTTTTTGTTTTTTTCAGTTCCTTCCCATGACAGAACCAGACTTGTTACTAACTCTTCATCTTGTCTACCGATTTATATTGGCACAAATTTTTTACATTTATTTTATGTTTTAATTTTAATTTTTTACTTTACTTTTTTAAAAAGCAATTTTGGATTCTCCTAGCTACTTAGTTACTTCTTCCCTTCAAACACTGGGCTCTGATATGAGGTCACAGGCATTGTGGGTGGAGTCACTAGAGAGAGGGTGCCCAGAGTAGAGTCCACTGGGGATGGTCCCCTTGCCAGGGGAACACCGAAAAGTACTGAGAAGAAATTATTCCATATCCTCTTATCACATCCACTGTGTGGGGCAGCATTTTCCACTCTTGTTTGTGGAATCCAGAGAGCTCTTTCTCTTTGTTTTCACTTTTCTAGTCCATTAAAGGTACATTAAAGGCCCTAGAACCTTAGCGAATTCATTATGCATTTATGAAGTTCAATTCCTATGCACTCAAACCCTATCATGGAATTAACTGCCACATATGCATATGAAATCCTATTGTACTTTCTTATTTCGTTTTATGGAAAAGTTTGTTTTTTGAAGATGCTAATTAATTTGCCAATATGACAATACTTTTCATTATAAAATTTTATTTTGAATACTTACAGTAATTCTCCTCTGAAAAAAAAATTTTAGGAATGAATTATTACTAATATTATATATAGGCATGTATATCACACATTGTTAGTTAGGATTTGTATGTATCTTAAATCTCCTAGTAAATATAAGGTTGCCAGATATAATAGAGTGTACTCAGTTAAATATGAATTTCTGATAAATCATGAATATATTTTAGTGTAAGTGTATTCCAAAACATGCACAAGACACTAAAATATTAGTCATTTTTTATGAAATTCTAATTTAACCTGGCATCTTGTATTTTTAGTTGCTAAATCTGCCAACTCTAAGTAGATTGTAAGTGTCTCCAGTCATCATAGTTTATGCTTCCCTTTTTCTAATACTTGCCTGGCCTGAATTGTGCTCTCTAATAGCATGAAATCTTAACTGCTAAAATATCAGACAGGGAATAGTTTTCCATGTTTGGTTCAAATCTGTTCACACATATTTTATAGATAGGGTATTTCTTAGGCACTATTTTAGGGAGTACGGGTTATAACTGATAATACTAAAATTGATTATGACTTATCTTTAGCAGTCATGTCATTGCTCTTTAGTAAAATAAAGGCAGCAGGTGCCATAAAAAGAGGAGCAAACCATAAGTCTAGAGACCTGGGTTCTAGTTTCATCTCCAACACATTCTCTGGGTCTCTATATTATCTGTGACTGTGAGCACATCTATGGTGTCATAGATTCACTGCATTCATGACTGAATTCCTTTCTCCTCCTCCTAACCACACCTTTTGACATAGGAGGTGGTGGAGCCTATTTCTGTGCCTCTTGATTCTGACTGTGGCCACATGACTAATTTGGGCCAATTAAATGTTAGCAGATAGGATACATGCAGAAGCTTGAAAACCAACTGTATATGTGTGTTTCTGCTTCCGCTAGTGCACAGCTGCCTTCGCCATGAGAACACGTCCTGGCTAGCCTGTTGGAGGGATGGGAGAGTGAGGTAGAGAAGAGCATTTAGCCTCTCTGCATTCCTGACTCTCACCCAGGACAGGAAATAATCAGATTGAAAGATTTTACTTTACTTCAAGCATCATTACTCATCATTTGTATGTAGATATCAGCAAGGTTTCAGGAAAACACATTCATACATGCATATTGGAGTCTTAAGCAAAATCTGATCTGGCCCTGAGCTTATAAAGGACCTACGGACAAACTTTATGTTTTATACTGCATCACCCTTTCTAAGTTTAAAGAAAATAAAACAAGAAAGGATTATAGGATAAAATGCAAATAAAAATGAAGTGTGAGTACCAAAGGCTGGTTGGTCCATGTGGTAAGTTTGGTGGGAAACTTAAGTTGAACGTGTGAAGGTAAAGTTTGGGTGCTCATTTGTGTGGGTGTAGCCGTGGCAAAGGCTGGAAACAGATACTGCATGGAACTGACTTCATCCAGCTGCTTGCATGAGTTTCTCTGACCATCTGACTTGTTCTTTATGGCTGTTGCTGAACAGAGTAGGGAGATATGAGCACTTTTCTGTTAGTGCCCTACTCAGCAGAATGTTGAATTGTCTCATCTCCATGCATTATTGAACTGAACTTTTTCTCAAACTTTTTACATTTGTTTTCCATTTTTAATGGATTAAGAAGGAAGGATCATCCAGATCAGACAGGACCAGAGGTCTGATGGCTCCTTTTTCCCCCCGCTGTGTCAAATAACAAAAATGTTACAATTTAGTAATGAGTTTGAGGTCCTTTACTTAAGAGAAAACAATACATGGATTGGGGGAGTACAGAACTTCACAAACAGTGGGGAACACTTCCCAAGGGATTTTGGGCAAGAGCATTAGAAGCAGCAACTCAAAAACAAGGCATGGTTTTCTAGGAAGCCGGGGACTTCCTGGTAAGGAAAGCAGGTCCTGTTTTCTAGGGTAAGGTGAGCCAGCTAAAGCTGAGCTGGAGGGTAAATGTTAGCTTTCCTAGACAGTGAGGCATTTCCCATAAGTTTGGGCTGACTTAGGTTGAGATTTGTGATGTGGGCCAGGCCACTGGGGCAACCTCTCTTTTGAAGGTCCCAATACATACAAATTTCCTTTATCAGCCAGTAGGTTTCTGTTTCAAAGGGCTATGAGGGAGGGGAAGGAGAGGAAGGATTTAGGGTGACTTATTCCAGAACTAAGCCTTTATCATGTCTCCATATACTCCTTTCCTTGTAAGTAAACTCAATTCTTAAGGAGGGTTACCTGTGTTTAACCTGGGCTTAAATAAAACACGGATCAAAATTCTCACCAGACTGTGACAGGGGTATCACAGGCTCTACTTAGAAACTCGTACAAATACCACAATTAGTCCTGCTCTTCCTAGTAATTTCACATTGCTAAGCAACCCTAGTCTAACACCAGTAGAACTCAGAATAATGAAAGTAGATGAAAGCAGTGGGCATTTTCTTCAGTTTCTAACTTGGGAAGGAATTCCTAGATATAATAGGTATGTGGGGGGAAAATCTTGTTGACAGAACAACAATTCATTCACTTCCCTAACTAGACTAGTCATGTACTGTACTTCAGGGCAAACAATAAGGTTATTGTTTGGATGGGAAAACAAGCAATTCGTAGGAAGGCGAAAAGGTGAAAATGTTCTATAAACTGGTTCTGTTTGGGAAGGCTGCACGTCATTTTCCAGGTAGTCTTAAAAGATGCATGTAACTGACAAATGTTTGAAGATTTGCCTGCCCACTCCTGAAAGTGAGAATTTCTTTTAGTTTTCTTACTGCTTTTGGGGGTGGGGGGTATCTTTTTGTTTTAATGTATTTAGATCCAATCTCCCAACACGCTCCTTAAGTAAGGGCAGTAGTGTCCAAGATAACACTGCCTGTTCTGTTTCTCTCTAGCATACAAGCGTTGGAGGTTTGTGGCTAAGAATCCTTCAAAAGTGACAACACATCAGTGAATTAATAAGACCCCGGACTGTGATGAACGAAGCTGTTGGTGAGTTCAGTTTATGCTCCAATTAGAGGACTTTGCCAGGACAGCCTCATGGTTTGGGTTCCCTCTTTTCCTTATTTTGCATTAATTTCTTAGCTAATGGTGGTCCAGTTAGGATGGGTTGAGGAGGAAAGGGAAAAAAGCCTGATGATTTTGGGGAAAAGAATAGAAATTTGGAAGGCCCTGTACCACATCTAGTACCGCATTTCTGAATTCTATAGAATCAGAGAGTTTCGTTGTCGTGAATCATATTTAGATATTTACAGGTGGGGTTTGGGGTTAGATACTTACAAGCTGGGTTGGGTTTACCTATTGATCCTCAAAAAAGTATTATTCCTACAATATTTAGAATCTATTTTAATCATTTTCATTTCTTAATGAAAACACACCCTTAACTTGGCCTGATGTTTTTCTGTAAGTTTCTGTACCTAGGGACCTGTTTTTGTTTGATCGACTTTTATTAAAATAAACAAATAAATATAGCCCAATTTGTATTTTCTCTGTAAGCACAAAATGGCAGGCATCCAGGCCCCCCCAAGGGAAATCTTTGAATATACATACACACACACACATACTGAATAAGCTCTCCCCAACCTGCTCTTCTGAATTTCCATCCTTCCATCCCTGTGAAGTTGCTAAGTCTCTAAGAAAGATTTAGGCAAATTTTCAAGTAGTAGGTGTTGGGAATCTGGCCCCTTATATTCTGTCTACAGAAACTTCTGTGGGCGCCATGGTCAGACTGGATGCTTCTTCCTACATTTGTTTATGGGTTCCTCCCAAGTATTTGGATCTCTCTGGTTTCCATTTGAATGTCTGCGGCTGAGAGCAACCATGTGAGCAAAAATAGTCCAGGGGCAAAACAACCTCAGACAGACTGTAGTGAACAGGGAACTGCAGCCTGAAATATCTGCATTGTCATCATTCGATGCTAAAAGGAGGTCAGTGGATGTTTCTGGATTTGAGGCATAGGCAGGATATGGAATCTTGGAAGATTTTTCCTCTATTGATATCCGTGTGATGTGGGGGTTTTTGCTAATAGTTCTTGCTGCTAACTTTGAGTGCCAGAGCAAATAATAGTGGCCAGGGAAATAAAGCCCTCTGGAGCTCACTTAAAGAAAACTAAAAGGAGATTTTTCCTGCCAACCTGGGCTTCATCTTTCAACCCACAACTGAGAGAACTGGAGACAGAGACATACACTGGAGTCTGGCGGACAGTTCGTAAAAAAGGAGTTGCCTTTAATTTCTGTGTATTGGTTTGACTACTGATCTGATGATTGTCATATTATCTGCTATTACGTTTACTATGTGCTTCATGAATCGTCATTTTGTTCCCTCCAACAATACTTCAAAGTAAGTATGATCACTGCCCACCCAATTTACAGATAGGGAAACTGATGCACAGACAGTGATTTGCTCGTGGATATATGGCTAGAAAGTAGGGAGAAGGAAGATGGAACTGAACTCAGGAAGGTTGGTCCCATGCTTTGTAGTTACCCCAGTATTTTTATTACCCTGGCCTTTGTTTCTTTATCCTTCTTTGTTTTCCCTTTTTCATACAGACTACCTTTGAAAATATCCAGGATCTGGATTAGAGGGTCATAAAAGATCAATCATGGATCTGACTGATGAGAGTAAAGTTCGTGGGTTACTGGAGGATTTCGTTGCCCCTGCAAACATTGTCATAATTAACCCACATCCTCAGGAATTGGTTTTCTGTCAATTTGTACAGCTGTCTTATTATTTCTAAGAAATATTTCCCTTTAATGCTTTTCAATTCATAAAAGTAATTCCTGGAATTTAGAACTGAAAAATCTTGTCTAACACTTTTTGGGGCCATAATAAGTAAAAATTGGGTACCTGTTTGAACCTGCAAGTACCTTGCAGGTTAGACCACAAGATAAGGGTATGTGGGAGGGAGGAATTGTAGCCTAGCACCATGATGATGATTTTAAGCTGTGACATCATGAACCAGGTCCAAATCTTGGCCTTGACGCTGATTTTTGCCCAGGCAAGTTAAATAACTTTTACATGCCTCTGTTTCCTCATCCGTAAAATGGGAATAATAACACAGCCTACTTCATGGGGTTGTTATGATGTTCATAATGGGCATTTTAAGCATTGAAAACCACATTTTGTATGAGAAAGTGCTTAATAAACATTAGCTATTTTTACTCATTCTTAAAGGCTCCCACATCAAGTTACCTGGTGCAAATTGTGTGCACATCCCAAACAAAACATTCTAGAGGTTTTTTTCATCAGTGATATAAGTTTGTCTAAATGTCAGGTGATTTATATCACCTTCCTGAAATCCAGCAGGTTGGAAACGTGTCATCTTCAGCAACTCTCCCTCACTCCGTACATAAAATTTGTCACTCAAACTTATAGATCATCCCTTCATTATGACACTGAAATTGCCCACTTTCTGTTCCCCAAATCAGAACTACTTGGCACCCTGTGCATACAAGTTCCCCCCACTTCCCTGGGGCCCACCCCTCACTCACAGCCCCCTGGGCAGCTCTTCCATAGCAGGATCCTTTCCCCACCAGTTGCCTTTTGGAGTCGCTCCAGATATCCTAACTCCTGCCATAACCTGGTCTTGCCTGCCCACTTTCGCAGCCCTTTCATTTCTGAGCAAGTATTTATATTCTACCTACGCTTGGGAGCCTTGAATCTTTAAATTATCCTCCTCTTACCCCTGACCAGGATACTAACTTCAGATTTCCTCTGCTCCTCACGCAAAGCTCAGGGCCAGTCCCAACTCTTTGGGATCCAGCCTTGCCAAACTGGGGATATGCAATATTTTCAGTGCTTTTCACACTGGGGATCTCACTAAAACAAGAGATTCTAGGTTAGTGGGTCTGGGATGGAGCCTGAACCTCTGTATTTCTAACAAACTCCCTGGTGATAGAGGCGCTGCTGTGAGTAGCAAGGCTGTACATTTCCTAAAGAACCTCTTAACTTTTCCCTCTGCTTTTCATCCTGGCTTCTCCAATTGTCCCTACTGCCAGAGCTGTTCCCTCAAACAGTCCTGCTTATTTATCTTTAGTGGCTCCCCTCAGTTTATAGAAAAAAAAAATCCAAACACGTTTGCAGAGTATTCAAGTTACTCTACTTGAAATGCTATTAACTAGTCAAAGACCAGTTAAGGAATGACTCTTCCTCCCCAAATCTTCACCTATGATCAGCCTTAATCACCTGTTTGCACCTCTGATAAGCCCTTTCATTACTTTTCATTCATGGATAGTAGGAATTTGTCTTGCCTCCACTCTAAAGGGCTCTTTGAGAGTCCAGCTTTGCAGTCCCGATCCAAGCTCAGAGCTGGAGAGATGGCTAGTGCTAAGTGCCCAGTCACGTGAATTGTGTTAGACTCTGAGTTAACAGGGCGTGGTCACAGTGGTGGAGGCAGCTGAATGACTGTGATGGATGCTTTTGTTGTAAAGGACTTCAAATAAAAAATTTTTTTTGGGTGGGGGGCAGTTGTAAATTCCAAACTGAGAGGAAAAAAGAACTAAGCTTCAACACTGAGAATTTTAAAACACCAATTGAAGATTGCTATCGGCTTTCCTCTTTTGCAGACAGCTACTGCTTTTAAAAAGTGTTGTTTGTATGACTCCATGAGTCTGAGAGAAATAGACCATGAACGTCTGGGTGTTCATGTTCAAATGTTGATAGCATCTTACTGATTTTTTCTTCATGGTTCCGTGATGATGCTTACACATGATTTTGAATTCCATTCATTTTCTCTCTTTGATACAGTCCTTAGAACTCAATGCACAATGATTCACCACTTTACAGGTATAATTCGGTCCATTTTTCCCCCATTACAATCTGATTAAATTGCTTATTTAATTATGCTTATAAAAGCTTAATGTTAAAATTTTATTAAAGCATCACTTATTTGCTTATTATTAAAAATTATTAAAATTTTATTAAAGCATCACTTATTATTTGCATAATAATGTCAGTGGCCAACTTTTAAAGATGGATTTAGTTACTATAATATCCCCAAATCACAGAGGCACTGGTTCAGACCCATTCTCTGTCATAAATTCATAATACCAGCAGCCAACATCTCCTTTAAGAACTCAAGATGCAAATTAGTTTTCCATTCCCAACGTTCTTTGGATGTATTCACAGAAAATTGGAGAGAGTCCTGTGATTCAGCACTTGAATGGGGGCTCTTGTGGCAGAGTTAGACACAAAATCCCAAGATTTTGTTTTAATATCAGGTTCAGCCACTAAACAGTCTGTGATTTTAGACTGGCCACTGTATCTCCCTGGACCTCAGTTTCCTCATTTACAATAGGGTAGAGCTGGGAAAAAATTCTTTCATTCAGAAGTATGCACTGAGAACCTACCACATGGTGGTAGGCCATGGGATATATTTGCAAACCAGGTGGACGTGGCCCCTGTCTCAAGGAACTCATAAGACACATGTGTCCAAGGTAGATGAGAGACGGCATGAGATGGGAACTTGTAAGCTAAGGAGATGGGAGTTGCCTAGATTCACGAGCTCTGCGTTCCTTATCACATTGAACTTTCTGACATTGTGTAAACGCAGCACCATGTTTCTCATCCTCTGCTTTAGTGTCTCAGCCTAGGCACAAGTGGGACTCTTCTCCTTGTTTCTCCTTTTCCTGCTTATCTTTTGTTACTTACCTCAAGAATTTTATCTTAGTCTCATGTTATGGTGTCCATTTAGGTATCTGCCACTCCAGTAGATATAAACTGTTAGGATAGGGCCATTTTTAAAATCTGCTATACTTAAAACTACTGCTAGTGCATACAATGCATACGAATTAATTAGTTAATGAACTAACTAATGAGGGTCAATAATTAGTTAATTATTGGTAATGTTAGTACTGTGTATCTCTTAGGGCCTTGTTAACAGAGTTCAAATTATCCTATAGCAACGTGGGCAGTAACACTCATTTAGTTATATAAGGTAAATTTTTGCAATAGAAGTATCTCTACTTTGTAACAAAAACTCAACTATGTTGCATTTCAGTTCGACAATCCAATTTTATTTCATCCATGCAGCCTTCCCTAATGCCCCATCAGCTCCTCTGACTTTGGACTCAGAGTCCTGGGTGAATCTCTTATTTGACCCTTCCAATCCTACTTTGATTTTTCTTTCCTTTTAATTTGTGTATGATCTTTACCAATGCTATTGTGACCTCCCCCGCCACCCCCCCCCCCAAGGAATATAGTTTAACAGATCTTTAAGAAATTTACAGCACCCATCCATGAAAAACTAATTGGTCTATTGGTTGGATGTAGCAAATCAGGGAGGCAATATACCAACCTGTGGTGTGTAATCAATGAACCTTTGGGAAAGAGTGGACACTCAAGCTTGGTGTAGCTGAGATTACCACTGGCCAGTTACTGCATTATTTGTTAAATATTTACGTATCTGAATGATCATGGAGAGCTGGGGTCCCCAATCCCTGGGCCACTGAGCGGTAGCGGTCCGTGGCCTGTTAGGAACCGGGCCGCACAGCAGGGGTGAGCAGTGGGCGAGTGAGTGAAGCTTCATCTGTATTTACAGCCACTCCCCATCGCTGGCATTATCGCCTGAGCTCCGCCTCCCATCAGATCAGCGGTGGCATTAGATTCTCATAGGAGCGCGAACCTTACAGTGAACTGCGCATGCGAGGGATCTAGGTTGCTCGCTCCTTATGATAATCTAACGCCTGATGATCTGAGGTGGTGATGCTAGCGCTGGGGAGTGGCTGCAAACACAGATTATCATTAGCAGAGAGGTTTGACTGCACAGAGACCATAATCAGTTGCTTGCAGACCCATATCAAAACCCTATCAGTGAGTGGCAAGTGACAATTAAGCTGCATCTTACGGAGTAGACTGGATGTAAGCAACACACTTTGGGTGTCACTGTCTCCCATCACCCCCAGATGGGACCACCTAGTTGCAGGAAAACAAGCTCAGGGCTCCCATTGATTCTGTGTTATGGTGAGTTGTATAATTATTTTATTATATGTTACAAAGTAATAATAATAGAAGTAAAGCACACAATAAATGTAATGTGCTTTAATCATCCCCAAACCAGCCCCCCAACCCCAGTCCGTGGAAAAATTGTCTTCCACGAAACTGGTCCCTGTTGCCAAAAAGGTTGGGGACCGCTGATGGAGAGGATGGTAAGAGGTGTGCCATAGAGGAGCAACAGACCAGCCTCTTCCAACCACGATTGCACCAGAATCACCAGGGATTTTAAAGCCTCCAGATGCCCAGACCCTTGTTCCTAGAGAATCCGACTTGGGAGGTCTGGGGTGGAGCCACAGCATCACAGTGCTTAAAACCCTCTAAAGATTGCACTGGAAAGAAGTCAAGGCTGGGGATCTCTACAGTAAACTTCAGAGAATTAGGAGATATTTATCCCGAGGACTTTGTGATTCCCTTAAGAGATGTGTAAATGTTATTGCTTTTGGAAAAATGACCCTAAGGGCCTTGTGTTAGTTGTTGAGAATACTTCTTCATTTTAAGCCTGTTCATGTGAGCTAAATTAAAGGGTTTTAGTGAGCACAGGAACCATGAGTTAATTAAAATCAACCAATAGGATGAAGCAGAAATGCCAGCAGTCTACTGACTTGTTGATTGTTGACAGATTGGAGTGGAGGAAGTTGAGCCAGTTCACATCCTACATGTTATACCATTAAGGGGTAAATGAGTTGAGTTTTAAAAATTGTGAACAGACATTTTAAATGTATTCATGAACTTTCTCAGAAGGTCTGGAAAACAAGGAGGCTGTGTGGTCTAGAGAAAAAGGACCTCAGACCTTGGACCTCCTCCCAGGGCTGCTGCTAACCGCACATGTGACCTTGGGCTCCTTATTTAACCTCTTGGTCAGTTTTCTTATCTGTAAAATGTGTAGGCTGTATTCTTTATTCTCTAAGTCCCTCCCAACTTAAAATTCTGTCATTTATTTTTAGAATTTCTTTATAATTCTAAAATACCTAACAAGTTAATGTTCTCTCTGAAACAGGAACAGAAAAGCTCTTATATTTTCCCTAAATCTTTTGAAATAAGATAATTTGTATTGTTTCACCAGTGCTTCCTAATGTAGACTAAAGACTACAAGAGTCGTGTAACCATCCCACATTTAGGTTAACCAATTGGCATTTATAGAAGAAAGATAAATCTGAATGACCCCAAATAATGGAGCATTTAATTCAGTTGGGGAAATTTATTCCTTAAAAAAATTTTTTTGGACAAATAACATGCAAAGAGGTGCAAAAATTGTGCCTATACAGTTTGATGAGTTTTTCCAAAGTGAACACAACTATGTAACCAGCACTCAAATTAATCAACAGAACATCACTGGTGTCCAGCTGCCACCCCACCCTGCCTGTCACTAGGTCCCATCCCCTCAAGGGTAGACCACTATCCTGGCATGTAACACTGCACATTAGTTTTTGCCTATTTTTATGTTTATTTGTATGTCTTCTTTCAATTGATGTGTTTTTAAAATTCATTCAAATGGTAATATATATGGTAATATATCAAGATTGTTCATTCTTGACTCTGTCTAGTAAACCATTATATGTAGATATCATAATTTAATGTTGACTAGCATCTGGATAGTTTCCAGTTTGGGGCTTTTACCAAAAATGCTACCAGGAACACTCTGGCATATGTCTTTTAATAACATATATTTACCTTTCTGTTGGGTGTATTCCTAAGAGCAGAATTGTTGGGTCATTTTGTATAGCACACTGTTCTCTGAGTGCTTCATACATAACTGGCCAATTGCTTCGTGCTAGGGTCCCAAATATATCCTGGCCCTCATGGAGCCAAACCATTGCTCTTGAATTAGAAATGCAGTCAGGAGCCTTGCATGTATACCTGAGTTACAGATAAACTTTCTATTTAAGCCTACTTAGACTAATGTTGAAGCATGTTTTTGTTCATTGAGCAAAAACCACATAATAACAGGGAAAGAGAGAGCCCACATAGTAGCAACAGGCACTACAGTGTCACAATGAGTTTGAAGAATGCCCCTTTAAAAGAAAACATAAAAACACGAAAGAAAGAAAAAGAGTCTCTGTGTATTCATTTAAAGTCATCTGGGGAGTATTAGGTGTGGAAAGACCATGCTTTGTTTTACTTTGTTTTTAGTTTAACAGAGGGTTCAGGCAAGGCACTTCGGACCTGGAACAAGGGCCTCCCACACATCAGTCCCTTCAATTGATCCTGAGATTTTGTATATAAAAAGTTTTATGGTACTTTTCTTCCCAAGCCTTCCTGCAGATCCATTTTTAGGCCCCTTAGAACTTCACCTGCTCATTATTTCCACTGTGTATGGGTGGGACATTTTGACTCAAAGGACAGTTCTGATGTCTGTATGCTACTATTATTGGAGATGTGTTTCTGCCAGAGGTCACGTCCACCTTAGCAGTCAGTGGCCTGCTGGTCCTCAAATGGATGGGACCTGTTTAGGCAGCATGTTATACTTAGGTCAGTAGCACATTGTGAGAAAGTCTGTGGATGACTAAGTGTGTGGCTTTCAGGAAGGTGGAGAGTCCTTATTCATTTTCCCAAGAGAATCAGTAGAGGTCTGAGAAGGACCAAGTGAGCCATAATGCCTTTCCCTGTGAGCTAATGAAGAAGACCTACTCATGCCATACATGTGGGATCTTGGGTCAAGTTCTCTGGAAGTAGAGCCTGGGACAGGCATTTGGGTGAATGTGATTTATGGAGGGTGTGCTTTCATGAGATGGGGGGCTGAGAGAAACAGGGTCAGGCAGTGGACCATGTAAAGCAGGTGTATCATCTTGCCTGATCCTACAGGAGTGTCACCTAGAAGCTCGGTGGCCCAGCATTCCGTAAGTCCTTGGCGTTCATGTCGGTCAGTCACCTGTTGCAGGCTGACTGAGACGAGCAGTGAGCAATCTCCCAGGCAGGAGGCTCCCATTCAACCAAGCGTTTGTCTTCAGGGAAGGTGGAAGCTGGGAGCCATCAGTAACCAACAGGAGCTGGGGAATGGATCCACCACCCAGTAACAAGGATGCAAGAGAGGACACCAATAGCATCCACTACACACAGTGATCCCTGGAGATTTACCAGAAAGGATGGGAACAGAAGGATCATTCCTTTCTACACTCTAAACCTTTTGTTGACCACACAGGAAATAATAGAAGACGCTTTATGGTGGTATCTTCTGCTTGCCAGTAGGTATCTAGCCAACTTTCGACAGATTTGTTCTTGAAACAACTGCTCCCCCTTCAATTCCACAAACACTCCATGCTCTTTTCCTGACTCCTAATGAGACAGGCTGGGACCTGGAACCTGGGACCTGGGATCTTTACTGGAGTACTTGCACCTGAACATACATCTCCTCAAGCAACAGATACAAGGAAACCATAAGGGACTAAAAATAACTGTGTGCATGCCCAGTTGGGGAAAAAGTATGAACAATAAGATACAAAAAGACTAAAACCCAACTGCCACTTCTGAGGTGCCAGGAGCAAAAGCAGGGTACCATGCATGATCCCTGCACACAGCACCACCAAGGGGGTGAGCAGACCACCTAAGCCACCACTCCAGCCCCACCCACAGATCCGTCCCCATCCTCACCGCATATAAGGGACCAGCTTGGAGTGAGCAAGGGCATGGTTATTTGTTCTCGCTCCCTCATGCTGCAGCACAAGTCCCAATAAAGTGTTGCCTGAATTTCTCATCTGGCCTCTTGTCAATTTCTATTGAATGAAGAGTCCAAGAACCTGGGTCAGTAACACTAACATCTCTCACCTCTCACATCCAGCTGAAAAGCCACTGTATCCCTCAGAGTCCAGCAAAATATCCAACTTCCTTTCCAAAATACAAAGCATATCTGTCATCTTCAGCCTAATGCATCCCCTTCTCCTTTATACTTAACCTCCTGTCACATAGTCTAACATATAATGAGTGGTGGTGTTTGCTTTGGAGGCATATTGTCTTATCTTCACAAAGTAATGATAAGTTTGTCTTACGTTGGAATTCCCCAGAGGCAGACGCTGAGATGAGGATTTGAGTGTAAGGATGGGGTTCCAGGGAGCACTGACAGAGGAACTGGGAAGTGAGACATTGAAGGCACATTACCAAGGTGACCACCATCAGCAGCTGAAGCGTAATTCCACTGAGGACATCTGGGAAAATCTGCAGAGCACATCTCGGAATTGTTCCACCCAAAGGGTGAGGAAATGGGGCATTTATCCACCCATTCTTATCCATCATTAGGTGGGGCCTATATGAAATGTACAAGAGTGGTTCAACGTATAGGAGATTTATCCTGTCTCTAAATAATTCTTTTACAAATTAATATTCAATTTTGATTTGGGAAAGTTTTAAAAACTGTTTTCTTCATTTAGTCTGACTTCCAATCAGGTAGCCTGGGACTCAGATGAGACCACCAATAAATATATTTCCATTTTTTACATAGTTATGAGCAGTACACAGTGAATTAATGAATTTAATTTATACAAAGAATTAACCAAAATGTATAGCGCTGACATAGTTTCTTCATATGGTCTTTATCCTTTAATTGTCCAGTGAATATTATGATCTGGTCTGGTGGGTGTCAGTGAGGTGGGGTGGGTGCCTCTGAGGTGACCCAAACCACATGAAGAATGTACATGAATGCAAACTCCTCCAACTAGACATGTTCACTTGGCAGGATACTGACTCCATCTTGAACTCTGCGAAATATTAGATAAACCAGCTTAATTTGCTTGAGCTGCCTCTCACCTTGGGAATTCCAGCACAGCTGGAAGGATTAACAACAACAACAAAAAACCAATAAAGCTTTTTTGTTGTTGATATTTGGCCTTGAAAGCAGAACACACTGGGAGGTTTTGTCTCCTTTTTCTTTTTATAGAAAGACTTACCAGGTACATTCCATAAACTCTCTTTCTGTTACCCACCTTTCCCCAAAGCAACAGAATTCTGAGGGAACAAGAAAGGCCTCAATCCCATTTTAAATCATTGACATTTTTGTTATATCAAAATTGGTGATCTGTTTTCTTGTCTCTGGGTTCTAGAAGCCAGGACTCATCAAGTGGCCATTAATTGATGTTATTCAGTTACATTTTTGTCTACTAAGAGATGTGGACTAGAAAAGGACCTGGGACAATAATAAAGATTTATTTGCTTAATTTAAATCAGAGAAGCTCCTAGAATTCTGCAGAGGGAATTATTCCTTATCTGAATCTCTAAGGTTTATAACGCTAGTATTATAGGAGCTTCTTTTCTTTAGCTGTGTTGAAGAAATTATGAGCCCAAACAAAGGTAGAGAAATGTAAATGTATAAGATTATGGCAATGATTATTATTCCATCCTGATATATATGGTTGCCTCTGCTCCCTGTTCCCTGAGCACTTCTATTTTAGTAGACAGAATTTAAGAAATTAATCAATTTGTTAGTGTTCCCCTGAGTTTCTCCCACTGTCCAACTCATCATAAAAAAAAATGGAATACTCTTAGATTCCTCCCTGGCTTATCTTCATCTGTGAAACAGGAACAATACAACTTAATCTGGTCTCTAAAACAATGATCCAACAAAATGAAAACTGAAAGGGTTATTGTACAAAGAATCTCTACAGTGTAAAAAGTCTTCATTAACAGAGCTATATTGAGGGTAAAGAGAAGCTTCATGAGGCTGAAAAATCTAACATCCTTGGTTCAAATCGCAGATCCATTGAATCGCTTATAATTGGTTCTGATCACCTGGGCAAGTCCCTTATTTTCTCAGGACTTCCATCGCCTCGATTATGCACTGAAGAGACTAAACTCTACTTTTATCTCACAGTTGTTAGAATCAGGTCAAAAAACACGAATGAAAGCATGTTGTAAAGGTCAGTGAGCTCAGTGACTTAAACCACTGTTGTCACTGTTGCTGTTGTTGTCATATTATCATTACTGAGAAATAAAATAGTGAAATCATCCTGGCCCTGGAGGTTTGGGAGACACTTAGTATCCATCCAAGGATGACATAGAAACAGAGTGTTCAGGAAAAACATAATACATCTGCATGAAAATTTCTCTTTAAATCTTTTTCTCTAAATTTTCACTTCCTAGTTGTTCATCTTTTGTAACACCTCCCTTGAATATTTGTACTTATTAAATGAGTGAATAAGTGAATTCTACATGCTGCTTAAGTGCTTTTACTCCATTATTTTGATCAATGTTTTGCCTATGTTCATTGAACCTATATACATCTTATCTATATAAAATACATAGCTAGATGACATACCCAAGAGATAAAATTAAAAAGACAGGGCTTCCCTGGTGGCGCAGTGGTTGAGAGTCCGCCTACCGATGCAGGGGACACGGGTTCATGCCCCGGTCTGGGAAGATCCCACATGCCGCAGAGCGGCTGGGCCCGTGAGCTATGGCCGCTGAGCCTGCGCGTCCAGAGCCTGTGCTCCGCAACGGGAGAGGCCACAACAGTGAGAGGCCCGCATACCGCAAAAAAAAAAAAAAAAAAAAAAAAAAAAAAAAAAAAAAAATTAAAAAGACAAACAATATCAAGTATTGATGAAGATGTCGAACAATCAGAATTCTTAGACACTGCTCATGGAATGTAAATTGATACAGGTATTTTGAAGATTGTTTGGAGAATGTCTACTATAGGTAAACATATGCATTCCTTAAGAACTAGACATTCTATCACTAGGAATAAATATCCCCTCTGTAAAGCATGTATATGTACACCATAAAAGGATGTTCATAAAAGCTTTATTCACAATATCCAAAAACCTGATATTACCCCAATGCCCTTCAATAGTTTCATTGATAAATAAATTGTGGTGTCTTCACACAATGGAAAACCACATAGTGATGAGACAATGAACTCTATACACAAAAACATCAATGAATTACACAAACATTATGTTGACCAGAAACACCCACTCGCAAGCATATATAACATATGATCAATCCCATTTGCATAAAGTTCAAAAGCAAGCAAAACAAATCCATGGTGTTAGAAGTTAGGACAGTGTTTCCTCTAGGGGACATGGGCTGTGGTAATTACCAGGAACCATCACACGCACAGTTTTTAAGGTGTTGGCTGGTGATGCTCCATGTCTTGATTTAGGTGTCAATTACGAGGGTGAACTCAGTGTGTGAGAGTTTGCCAAGCTGTACACTTACGATACATGGCTTTCCCTGGACCCCTGATCTCCATACTCAAAGAATGGCTCTGACTAGTTAACCAGTTTGATGGACTGTTTCGAACATAAAGAAGTTTTACTTCCTTTTTTTCAACATTAGGCTGGAGTTCAAGTGACTCACTGCCAAAAGTACTACTCTATTCTTAGTGTATTTGTCTTCAGGACCAACTGGAGTTAGAAGCCTCTAGACAAGTGGTGATTCTACATCCACACTTCAGAGGTAGCCTTGGTTAGGCCAAGTAGCTGACATAACTCCGTGAGCTGATTCAAGTCCAGTTCTCTGGCTATGCAGGGCCTCTCGTGTTCTTGTGACAGGCAAGTGTTCTGGATAAAGAAGCCGGGGTGAAGATTCTTGCTCAGGTACTTATGTGGGGATGAGGGGCTGTAGCAGTGAGCCGCCTCTGGGCCAAATCTTCCAGGAACATGCAGGATGAAAATTCCCTGACACATCTATATTGCTCCAAAACAGATTCTGCCACCTCCAAAGGAAAATGGATGGAAGCATCATGCTGCGTCATGGTCCAGAGCAGAGTGATATGCACCAGTGCCTCAGTTTACCTCGGGGGTGGGAAGCAAAAGGCAGAGATGACTCTGCAACTGCAGTGACATCAGTTCTGGACCTGAAGTACCTGACTGGTGGCTAGCGTTTGTTATTTCCACGGGGGAACCTCTGTTCCACAAGATCCCACTCATCCGTTAAACTGTGTGTGTTGCTCCAGCAAACTCGATCTGGAGATTGATTGCCCACATGTAGGTGATGCCTGCTCTTCTGAGCTCAGTGATGGGATTGGCTGGCATCAAGGCCCATGCAGCTCCTCATACAAAGAGCTCTCAAGTAACCAGGTTGACCTGGAGCCTATTTCTGCCACTTGCTAATTTTGTTCAAGTCCTTTCAGAACCTTGAATGGACTGATAATTTGATCTTTGTGTGTAAAGAATGCAAAAAAGCCGGAAGACAATTTGATCTCACAGACTATTTTGTAAGGAACTACCTTCTCCAACAATATGAGGGATAGTCATTCTGAGATGTTTTGTTGGCTGGTGGCTAAAATCAGATTCTCACTTTAAAACAAAGAAATGAAGCACTTTAGAATTATTTGAATCCTTAGAGACAATCCTCATCAACACCAGCATTTCATAGATGAGGGAACTAAGACCAGGGAGGTTGCATCTCTGTGACTATGAACCCTCCAGTGATGCCTGTCTTTCTTGTTTTATCCTCCTATCCTTCACCCCTTTCTTGCTCCTCTCTGTATTTCCCTCATCATTCTCCACTTCTGTAGCCAAAGGGACACACGTTTGAGAGAGGTAACTTCAGCACAGAGGGTGTACTGTAATTGTATATTTTCTTCTATCATGTCTCTTAATCAACACCTCTCTCAACTCATTCTATCCACACTTAGCTTTTCATCTCATTCCGTTAATTTGGACACTTTTAATGTGGCTTTATCATTTAAGAGGCATATAGATTTCAATAGGCAGTGGTGATTTGGGGGATTTCACAGCTGAATTTTTTGGCTTTTCTGTCTCAACAGTAAAACAATACTGAAAACACCCAAATCAGCAGAATTGCAAGTTGCAAAGTTGCAAAATTATACCCATATTCAATATGGGTAGTTGGATCCTTTCTCTCTTAGAAAAGATGTTTTTGACAATAGTTTGCAATGGCAGCAAAGAGTTCCTTGTGTGTAACAGAGACCACAACATAAGAAAACTGAGAAATTGACACTCCATTTAGGATATCTTTTGACATTAATTGTCCCAGTGCCAAGCTGGTAGCTTTAAGCTAAGTTACTTTGGAAAGCAGTTCCAGGCACATTTGTAGCCAGGAAATCCTCCTATAATTTGTAAATGTTGCTGGAGAGCAAAAAGTAGAAGTGGGAATAAATTGAATTTAAAGACAATTAAACAATCATACCGGTGTGTATGTCGGTGTGTGTCAAACTTAAAAGTAGCTTGCTTGGATCCATAGAGCACACAAGAGAAAGCCTTCTGAATTTCAGAACTGACCAGAGGCAGAATGAAATCTGAATCTGGCATGCTTCTTCTACAGTGTCTCCATCTGATGAGTTTGCGAATCTCCAGTGGGGGGAAAATACTCACTCCATGATTTATTCATATAGCTTTAGGGCTTCATGTCCATAAGCACTATAATTTTTCGACATTCGTGAACAAGGGGGTATTTTTAATTCTTTGCAAAGCTGTAGTTTATGCAGCTGTGGACACTAGGGTACTAGAGTATCTTGGGGAAAAGGTACTGAGCATATTTAAAATAATACCAAATTCATATTCACTTTCTCTGTCAACCAAACTTGATGGTTTCCTAAAGGGCTATAAGGAAGCCATGTGAGATTTCTCCTGATGAGCTAAAAACTTGGTGTTCTTTCAGTATGACATTCTTTACATATTCGATTATTATGTACTTTGTGGAGTCAGAGGGAAACGTTTTCAATTAATAGAAAATAATTTTCCTTCTTTACATTTAAAATGAGAAATTCATAATTTTACATTCATTTTTAGAACAGAACAACTTAATAGGAAGCATAAAAATCCATTTACATATAGAGACAAATGACTAATACTAGATGAACAGCATTTTTCCATGTGTCATTCAGTTTTAGAATCTCTGCTTACTTTTAATCTGTCCCTGATGACACTCAGCTTCCTGAGATTGTACCATGAAACCTGCACTTAGATGAGGCAAAAACCTGCAACATGCAAGCTAGGACATGTAAGCAAGTGGTGCTTTTAAAATGTCCACTGAAGACATTCTTTACTTTTGCAGGATAGGGAAAATTTTACCTTTTACCAGTTACAGGAGGACTCTCAAGTTGAAATCCAAGTAAACTGGTACCAGAGATCCAATTCATCACTGTGACAAGTTAAGATCACTCATGGGTTGGTAATCAGGGCAACTGACCCATGCCCTGCCCTTTAACCTGGCTTGGTGTTTTCACAGAAGAGGCATATTAAATATAACGAGGCTTGGTGCTTGCCTGGCAAGTCCTTTCTTCCATCAGCCTTTTACTAGAATGAGGAGCTGGCTTCAAAGACATAATTTTTCCAAATCCCTCTCTCTGATGCTTTCAGTACACATTTGCCTGAATCCTAACTGCCAGAGCCTGTACTTCTGCCTGACAACTTGCTCTGGCCCCTGAAGCCTGATTGGTCCATGCAGGAGGCAGGTCGGAAGTACCAGGAAATGAATGTTCACCTGAGCAGCCTTCAACCAATGACTGATGGGAGTCAATGTTCAACTACTCGAGCTCCCGCTGCCCTGAGCATGTGTTCTACACCAGCGGTCCCCAACCTTTTTGGCACCAGGTACCAGTTTCATGGAAGACAATTTCTCCATGGACAATGGATGATTCAAGTGAATTACATTTATTATGCACTTTATTTCTATTATTATTACATTGTAATATATAATGAAATAATTATACAACTCACCATAATGCAGAATCAGTGGGAGCCCTGAGCTTGTTATCACTTGCCACTCACTGATAGGGTTTTGGTATGAGTCTGCAAGCAATTGATTGATTATGGTCTCTGTGCAGTCAAACCTCTCTGCTAATGATAATCTGTATTTGCAGCCGCTCCCCAGTGCTAACATCACCGCCTCAGCTCCACCTCAGATCGTCAGGCATTCGATTCTCATATGGAGCACACAACCTAGATCCCTTGCATGCTCAGTTCACAGTAGGGTTCACGCTCTTATGAGAATCTAATGCCACTGCTGATCTGACAGGAGGCGGAGCTCAGGCGATAATGTGAGCAATGGGGAGCGGCTGTAAATACAGGTGAAGCTTCACTTGCTCACCTTCTGCTGTGTGACCCGGGTCCTAACGGGGGTTGGGAACCCCTGTTCTACACCCTCTCCCAGAGTTCCCAGACTGGGAACAAGGCCCCGCTGTCTACAATGATAACTTACTTGATAAATATCCTTATTGGCTGCCTTCCACCACCAGTCTCACTGCTCCCCACTCCTCCACCAGCGTTACTTAAGTCACCTCCCTGACAATTTACTTTCAAATCTTTGTCTCAGGGTCTACTTCTGGTTCTACATCTGGGGGAGTTATGGAGAACTCTTAATAGAAATACCTGCAGCCTGACTATTCTCCCACCCAATCAAATAACTAAATAAAATAAACCACATCTGTCCCCCAAATATTCAGAAGCTAAGTCTTCACTTTTTCTAGGTTTTTTGTTTGGGGCATATCATTACCTTGAAAAAATCTGCTGAATATATTATATATATATAAAATTTACACACTGTTCACTTCCATTCTGCTTAATGAGCACTTGTTCCAGACAGGAGCTCTGGTCAGCAGTCAGTCCTCAAGAGCTGAGAGGCTCAGTAGCTCTGGTCAATGAAATTCAGTCTTGAAATAGAAATGTTGCAGAGACAATTTCTGACATTCTGCTTTTCAAATAATTGGCCTGAATAGAATAAAAAGAACACTCAGCTTCCATCTTCTTTCCTTTTCCTCTAAGCGATTTAAGAGCAAGTTTAATGCAGTTTACAGGGGCCCAAGGCAATATTCACCTATTTCAAAATGACTTGTGAAGCTTTCTTAAATTACATTTTTTTTCTGAATTCCATCTTGAGTCTACAGAATCAGAACTTCTGGAATTGAGGAACTCATACTTCACAATCCCTCTCCCCCCCATATAATTTCTATACACTCTCAAGTTACACTGGCTCAGTGCTGGATAGGTATTTTTCCCACTTTTCCTTTCTTCTAATCTCATAGTTAAGTTGAATCAGATTGCCCATTCTTTTGACAATCTAAAGGAAACATATTTTCATGTACACCCTGTAGAACAGTATTTACTTGAGCCTGGGCTTAACAGAAAATAATAAGCTGTATAAGATGCCCAAATTCCTATAACAAAAATGAAACAATAAACGCATAGAAATATGAGGAAGAAATTACACCCATTAAATGCATCCAGGCTGATGAGTGATAGGATGGCTGCCTATTCAAGCTGGAAATTTTACACATGATCGAAGCTTTATTTAGTCTAATGGAATGTGCTTCCTGAATTTGGCTCTGACTAAGCCTGAGAGCACAATAGCGAGTATTATGTGATTGGCCTGAGTTTATTCCCATCTCTAAGCCATTGTGATTCAGTCTTGACTGTTTTTTTCTCTCAGGTAGCCCATCACCTTGCTATTCCTCTCTGGTTTAGAAGTTCATTCAGGATGTTATAGAAATGAACTTGAACATGGGTTTCTCCTTACAGTCTCTCTCTAAAAACTTCTGAAATCATTGGGAAGATTAACTTCATTCTGAAGTTTACGAAATACAAGCTCAGTGATACAGCAAATGTTACAAGTGGCCAAGATTACTGAGTCTGTCTCACTGCTAGATGATTACATAGGTGGATGAGTGCCATGTTTATTGTACCAGCAAAGCACAGATGACCCCAAAATGGTTTGTTGGAAGAATTTAATATTTTCAGTTTCCAAGAACAATATTAAAGACATCATTCTTAGAAGTTTCAGAACACTCAAATATGTCCTTACATTTATATGTCTTTATTTTGACATATATTAAGAGAGGTAGGGTGTGCACCCAAACCTAATTGGAACTTGTGGCTTATGAATCTTCCTAATCTAAACTTTTCCTGTTCTCATATGTTGCAAAAAATATATTTAAAAATCAAAATACCAATTAATGTGCCAAGAGACCCAAGATGGCATAGAAATACTTGGGAACACTGCTCTCTGTTTCTTAGGGGTTTTCCCCTCTTATTCCTGCTCCCACTTTTCCCAGTCCTTGATGGCAAAATTTGGAAAAATTGAAAAGTACAATAAAATGTTTATTTAATCCCTAACCCTTCTTATCTCCCCTTAGCTGATATAACAGTAATAACTTATATTAGTGTATAGATTTATTTCTGGAAGTCTACATGAGAAATTAGAGATTCTGGGGAAGGGAACTGGATGACTAGAAACAGATCTCTAGTCTTCAGGTATAGCTTTGGTATCATTTGGGGTTTTTTTCTGCATGCTTAAAAAACAAATATCTCACATGTTTTTCATGCTTCTCTTTGTTCAAGCCTGGAAATACATACTTCTGTGTTAAGTTCATGTCACCATTGTAGCCACACGCACAGCTGACTTGAATGCTTTTATTGAAGTGAATCATTCATTTGCCCCAGAAGCCACTATTAAACTTGATTAAGGAATCAGTCATTTTCAATCATCTATTTCAATAATTGCCCATTGTAAAATAAGAGTTTGAACCAGGTTGGTCTAATTTAACTGCATTGTCCACACAAGTAGAGGTATTTTAAACAAACAAACAAACAAGCAATAAACTATCAATAACAATAACAAAAGAGTTTGTGAACATAGACTCTCCAAGGGAAAATTATTTTGAGATAGACTCTCTAAGGGAAAATTAAAATCTGTTAATTTTTCATAATGAAATTTTTTAAGTTTCCGCCACTATGGAATTCCATGGAAACGTAAACCCCGAGCTACGCCGGTGCACTGGTTTTCTTGAAGAATCCAAGGTGCCTTTCTTGTCTTTCCCTTACCAGCTCAGGCTCAGAGGACAAGACTCACTCCCTGAATGTCGGTTTCTCAATTTAAAAATGAAAAGCAGAGGACCTGTTTCACTTCTTTCTAAATGAGATAAAATTGGACTCGGATATTAATCAATGAAGGAAACAGGTGTCACTCGGAGAGTTGAAATATGTTGTTTAATTTTTATTGTGGCAAAACAATTAATGTGAGGAGAAAAGGACATTTCCTTGGCTTACTGATGATTGAGTGCACAGGCAACATATTCAATCTGATGGCTATTAACACAGACAACTCCAGGTAGCCTGAATCGGATAAACTCTGGGCAAATTTGTAATCAATATATTGTGGTTTGAATAAAGGAGACTGTAAATCCTTTAGCCTGGGGCTCAATGTAATCATGATCACCACAGTTCTGAGAGCAGGCCTGCTGTCTGAGGAGAATGATGATCAGTGTTTCCCAGACACATCAGTCTAGCACTAAATCCACCTATTTGACCAGCCCTACGAAAACCATATAAATCACTGGAAACTGTATGCCCAGAGTGTGCTATTTTATTTGCCACTTTAAAAGTCAGCATTTTCCATTATGCTAAATGTCTCAACCCATTGGTTTCACAAAGCAATGTTTTGTTGTTAAACATTGGTTTATTTCTGGTGGAAGAATTAGTTCACGTAAGTTTGGAGGACACTCATCTTTTTCCTCTAAATTTAGAAAAATAGATTGAGGTTTATGTTGTCTATTGTTTATTATACCCAATATTCTGGCCTTTCTTATGTAAGAATTATAAATCTCTACCAGCTGCCATGTGAATTGCAGTGACTTTCCTTGGAATCTGATTTCTCTAGAGCAATGACACCACTCTGCTTGAGTGACCTGCCTTCACTAATCGAATGTGAGCAAAGTAACACATGCCTTGTCTGAAGTTTAAAGAGACTTATTTGATTGAGCCATCTCCATTTTTCTTCTGCTATGAGCAGGGTGTGCCCCAAAGGAAAGCTGCTGCTTCTCTTTGGATGCTGGTAAGAAGAATGTATGTAAGCAGATTCATAGTAAATATGCAGCTGCCACAGCCCAACTATAAGGCAAATGAGAAATAAACCTTTATAAACCTTTGTAGCCATAAGTCGCTGGGTTTCAGAAGCTGTTGGCCTTTGCACTAAAATGTAGTAAATACTTGCTTACACATTTAGCAAGGATTCTGAACACAGGGAGAAAAATTATCTTAGGAACTTATGATAGCCAAAATCTTTCTCTAGCCAGATTTCTTTTTCTTTTTTATTAGAAATATACAAGATATTTCCACCTTGTGGAACTTACTCCTTTAAAAACTAATATTTATGACACATAAACTGATGTTTTATTTTTATAGATACCCAGTCTGTGTCATATACTATACCAAGTCCTTATAAATATCCTCCAAGTCTTCAGAATGGTCTAATGAGAAGTTACTTTGGGGCTCTATGTTACAGAGAAGGAAATCAGAGGTCAGAGGTCAACATTACATAGGTCACAATAACACAATCAGGATTTTAACTCATGCTGAAGCCCTCATTCATGCCATTTTTTATCACCTCTGTTGCTTAATCATCCTTCAAATTAAATAGTCACTTTGAAAAAGCAGAAACAATAGGATAGAAAGATATGCAGCTCAACAGAGAAGACACAGTTATTCAACCAAAACTCCTACATGCCTTCCCCAGAGCTTCTTTTTTTATTTATTAGGTCATTTATTCAATACTTATGTAGCTGTTGTATGTTAGACTGGGCCTTAGGATATGGTGACTCTTACAGATAAGGGTCTACCCTTACTTACATCATTTACATTTTCTACGAAGGACACATAATGAACTAGTTAAAAAAGGGCAATCAAAACCGTTACATATTGGGATATTGTCTATAAAGGAAATCGTCAAGGCAAAGGAGATGGAGGTGCTGACTTTGGATAAAGTGGTCACTTGGAGAAGTAATAAGTTGAAGCTTGAAAGATAAGAATGAGTCAGCCATGCAAGGAATTGGGAAAATACCACAAAAGTCAGAGAGGAAAATGAGGAAAAGGCATGGAGCTGGAAGGATGAAGTATGCAGCAGGAACAGAAAGGAAGCCAGTTGTGCTGAAATGTAATGAACAAGGATGAGAGAGGGCAGAGGTGGTGAAGAGATGGAGGTGAGCATGAAATTTGTCTCCAGTAGAACCTTGAAGTATTTAATAAGGATCTTGGATTATTTTTCAGGGCAAAAGAAAGCCATCAGAGTGATTTTATGACTAATGCTTTAGCAAGTTCACTTCTGATGCTATATGCAAAATGCACTGAGACAGTAGGAAGGGAAACTTCTGCTTTACCTATGCATATTGTCAATATAATCCCACAATTCCTACATATCTCAGAAGCAATGATGATATCTCAGTTTGCAAAGATTTAACAAGTATAAAAGACAGAAAAGGGGAGATCAATGAGGAAGTTATTATAGGAATCCAGTTAGTTAATGGAT
Source organism: Hyperoodon ampullatus (assembly GCF_949752795.1). Classification (NCBI taxonomy): domain Eukaryota; kingdom Metazoa; phylum Chordata; class Mammalia; order Artiodactyla; family Ziphiidae; genus Hyperoodon; species Hyperoodon ampullatus. Next base: position 11,013,429 of record NC_136927.1, on the reverse strand, counting down.
AAGGCTAGCTTGGACCAGATGGAGAGAGTTAAGCAGATTTGAGATATGTTTTGGAAGTACAATCTCTAGAATACAGTGATGGATTGGATATGGAGTATAATAAAAGAGCACTCAATAGTGGTCGACAATTCTCTACCTGTAGTAACTACTCATGTAGAAAATGTAAAAGTATTTTCCTCAGATGGAGAAACCCTGACAAAAAAGCAATAGGAGTAGAGAATCAAAACTTCCATTTTAGACACCGAAGGTGTTTGAGGGACAAACAACTGGAGATATTAGTCATCAATTGTGGAATCCAAAAGGTAAATATTGGCTGGAGACATACCTTTGAAGCCCTGATCATTGAGATCAGGGGTTAGCACACTACTGCATGTGGGCCAAATCCTGCCACTGTGTGTTTGAATATGGCCTCACAAGCTACGAATGCTTTTTCATGTCTAAATTGTTGGAAAAAAATTCAAAACAAGAAAAATATTTTATGACACATGAAGATTACAGGAAACTCAAATGTATCCATAAATAAAGCTTTATTGGAACCCAGCCACATTCATTCGCTTCCATATTATCTATGGCTACTTTCATGCTACAAAGGCAGAGTTGAGTAATTGTGACAGAGACCATATGGCCTGCAAAAACATTTACTCTCTGGCTATTTACAGAAAATGTTTGCCTACCACTACTTTAGATGATATTAAAGCTATGGGATTGGACGGTAGAAACCCTAGAAAATTTTGCTTTGCTGTTGCACAGCTGGTCAGATGTCCTGGAAGGATGTGGGAACCTGGAGAGAGGACCATCCATTCACTCGCCTGCTGTGAGCTCCACTTGTGGACTCGCTAAGGAAGGAATAACATCACAAGAGATGATGAATTGGAAAAGCCAGACAGCGTTCCTGCATGGCAAGCACCACATTAAGTGTACAGTGAACAGATTTGCAAAGTTTAAAGAAAACCACATGGGAAAAGGGCCTTCTGTTTATTTTTTCTCCTTATTAATTTACCACAACCACCATCAAGGGTCCCACTTTCTGTCTGGGAAGAGATAGTGGCGGGGCCGGGGATCAAAAAGCAGCTGGAAAACCCCAAGAAATTATGGAACCCTCATAAAAGAATCAAAGGACAATGTCTTTCAAACCACTTGAAAAACTGAGAAGTCCATTCTGGTCACGTTATTGTGTTTTTTGTAATGTGTTAACAACTGTAATGAAGGTCCCCAGCAGTTGTGGACTGGGGGGAAATGTTTCTGTGAAATTCCAGGCTCCGAAAGGATAGGATTCATGGGATCTTTCAGGGAAGTCTGTGCTTTAGCATGAAAATAATGCCCATGATGTATCTGAACTAAGAACCCAGACAAGTAATTCTTTTTTTTTTTAATTGAAATATAGTTAATTTACAATGTTGTGTTAGTTTCAAGTGTACAACAAAGTGATTCAGTATATATACATATATATATATATATACTTTTTCAGATTCTTTTCTACTATAGGTTATTACAAGATATTGAATATAGTTCCCTGTACTATACAGTAGGTCCTTGTTCTTTATCTATTTTATATATAGTAGTGTGTATCTGTTCATCCCAAACTCCTAATTTATCCCTCCACCCACCCCCTGCCCCAGGCAAGAAATTCATTAGTCGAATTTCAAACAAATGAATGTCTGTAATAGAAAATAAAACATACTCCTTCTTAAATATACTTATCTTTTACTGGATCTACAAAAGTGTCAGTACTGATCATGTAGTTTCTGTGTATCTCAGAAGCAGTGATAATACCTCTTTGGAGAAAGGTTTAGCTAATAGAAGAGAGAAAAGACATTTCAATTATTTTCCTCAAGATTGCAACTTAAGAGGGAATGGCGAGGAAAGCACTGAATCTTAAAAAACAATTAAAACCTCTTTATTTCAATCTATCCACCAGGCATTTGAGCATAGGTGGTATTTTATTAGTGTTTTGAAATATTGACTCTGATGCAAGGAAGGCTAGAAGATGCCACATCCATTCATATATTTTTCTAGAATCCTTACTGCTTCTAATTGTGGTGAACCAACCTCATTCTACCAGTCATGGTTGCTTGTGATGATTTGTCAGCTTTTCCATTTCCTGGTCACTTAAGTGTATCCATCTATTCACTTACCTCCAATATTGCCAAATACTGCAGTGAGGAAAAACATTATCCAAGCCATTATCTGTTGAACTATTATTATAAAATATTTGGCATTTATGTATAAATAGTTCCAGGTGTAGAACTAAGTGCGTATATTAAAATTTCTGGAATCTCCCTTCTAGAATTTATCATTAAATAGGCTTATAAAATTATTTTGCTATAATATGTATCACAATGTAATATAATCTAGTAAATTATATTTAATTCTGTAAATTTCTTAAGGCAGTGGCTCTTCAATAAATGTCGGAAGAAAGGAATACAGACACATTCATACATATTTGGTAGATTTGACCTTGATCAACGTAACCTTCCAGTGATCATGACCATGTCATTACATTTACAGGACATCAGTGTTGTTAGCAGAGCCCTTTGCATATACTAAGTACCCAATAAATAGAAGCTGAATGCAGAATAAAATCAATACTGTCATTTTTTTTTCAATCCCTAAGGTCCTGGCACAACTCCCAATAAATACTAGGTTGTTTTCAGATGAAAATAATAACATTTTATAGTTTACAAAGTGCTCTCACATCCAGCTTCTCATTTAACCCTTAATACAGCCCCACAAACTAAATATTCTTATTCATATTTTAAGATGAGAAAATTAAGCACAGTTAAATGACTTGCTGAGGGTCATCAAGAAATAAGTCAACACACTGGACATCAGATCAAATTTTGATCTCTTTGCATCATCAAATTTCTGTGCAGCATGGATGAGTCAAAAGCCTGTGTCTCATTTATAAGTGAGGGGTGCCGGGGAGACACTCTTGAAAGTTGAATTTCAGGCACTTAATGGACAATTTGTTCTGTCACCAGTTTAGATCAGCAATGATGGCATCTACACCTACAAAACAGCCTCCTTTTCTCTCTATAAGCTTAAAGGCTATTTTCCTTGTGAAAATTCACTAACTGATAAACATCCCATATATTGTGTCCATATGATCTTAAGTTTAGATCCTTGGCTTTGCTGCCTGCTTAAATATTAGGCAATCGAACTCAAAGAACTTCCCAAGCCCCTAAGTATTTCAAATCACACTTTTACCCTTCCCATCTTGTGTGGAGTTTGTCTGAAATTCCAAATTATTCCATTGAAAGCTTTACTAAATGATTGTTTAAGGTGATAAATTCATGCTGCCAGGCACTTACCCTTCTTTTATTTATTTATTTTCCCCATTAATTCCTTTAAAAACCAATCAAGTTGGATTAGTAAGAGGATTATTTTTCCCTTTTGGTTTTGGTGTTTTGTCTTGTTTTGAGTAACAAGTTTCAGGGATGGTTCTGTAAGCTACAATTAACAAAAACACTTTTGGAGAAGAAGAAGGTGGAGAACATCTTGGTAAAGTGAAGAACTTTACATGTTTTGAGGGCTTTGAAGCCTTGGGTTTGAGACCCAAGCCAAATCACCTAGCCAGGCTCCATCTTGGTTTCTTTCTAAACTATGGGCCTGGTGATGGCTGTTCCTTTGAGTAGTTTTGAGGCTCTTGAGAGGGTGGATATAAGCACAGTTTAAACTCTGGAGCACTTTCTAATTGCATTATTCACCCAAACATAAAAATAGGTCATTGCCCATCATCAAAGAGAAAAGCAAATATTCAGGGTTCATCTCGGTTCCACTGTTGCTGGAGAAAGAGGCCCCTTGTCTCTTTAAGAGCTTTCGGACACATCTCTGATCACATCCTAAAAGTCTTCCTGGTTGTGTCGCTTAGGTGCATCAGGGAGCATGGCCGTGTTCCGATCTTCCTGGAGGATGTCAGGATTTACTGTCACCCTCACACAGGAATGCGGTGCAAGGGGCTCCCACTCTGGCTCTGTGATCCATTGCCTGACAGGTCCTGGTGTCAACCTCAGGCAGGCCCAGCGGAGGTGGGACGCCATTTACCTGATAGTGCTTGTGATAAAGTGGGCAATTAGATGCACTTGGAAAATCCTGGCTGGAAACCGGCTGGCATTTGAGAAACATTACAGCCAAGTCAGGCTTCATAAAAGTTAATGGGGAAAAATCAAGTATTTCAAGGTCCACCTTGGTCTCTGAGGAAGTCTGGGACACAGGACTCTATAGCTTTATCTCTTTGTGTGTCTCTCCCACCTTCTCACTCTATTTCCCCCAGACAGGGTAATATATTCTTACTGGAGATGGGAGTAGAGGGGAGAGATTTGAGAAATGTTTCAAGTTTTTGATCTCAGAGCCGTGTTATTTCCTTAAATCTCTCTCTCTTTCCCCCTCTCTCATATGCAGACACATGCAGGCACAGTGCTGGGATTTAATTTGACACACTAGCTTACATTTTGTCTGTCACTGGAGTTTGGTGCCGGCTCCAGAGTGTGATTTACTCGACATGTCTTCTTCGATGGGCCTCTTCACTTACTTCTAACTGGATAGCATCAGCTTGTCAATGATTAATGAGTCTGGAAAGTGAGTGACAGTTATCCTAAGGGCTCTCAAAAGTTTGTTTCAAGGGACTAGCCAAAATCTCCTGCTGCATGAAATGCACTTAGATTTCCTGTTGATAATTGCCCATGGAAAATAACCACTTGCCCCCCAAGCTGCTCCAAGCCAAGTGCTATGCATCAGTCAACCATGTGCCTTCTCTCCGTGCAGCCCTGTACCTTTGCCATTTCCCTTCAGGCTGATAAACATTTCACCAATGAGCAGTAGGAAGTACGTCGTGAGGCTGGTCTAACACGGGGCCTCATTTGGATGTGGAGGCTCTCTGAAATTGAAAAGTCAGGACTGATCTGGAAAATGTGCTTACAGACAGTGGAACAGGAAAATGATTTCCTCCCCAAGGCTGGTTCCACCTCCGCTGTTGGGTGGAGAAGGTGAGGGGAAGGGACAGGCCGTTCTCTGTGCGACTGGAATTCCCCTCCAGAGTCAGAGGGGATGAGCAAGACTTTGGCTTTATTTTTATATTTTATTTTTCATCTAAAATAATACACTTGCAGAGAGGAAACAGAGATGCCCACAGGAGGATTGTTTCATCTTTCAATAATGATGAGGTCTACACTAGGCTGAGGGCTTCTAAGGGATGCTGGTGGCTGGATGATGGGGACTAATTGGGTTTGGGCCTGATTACAAGGAGGTCAAGGGACATCCAGGTGCCCCAGGTTGTGCCCTGGTGCCGGCCACTTGATTGGAATGAGTGGGGGAGAACGATGGGGGCTGCTCCCCAAAGTTTTGAGAGGATGTCTGGGATTCTGGGTCAGTGTAGTCATCGTCCCTTTCATGAATAAATAGGCTTGTTTTCATTGTTGGAAGTTAAGGAGGGGGAAAGAGAGGAAAGCAAATGCTTGTACGTAGCAAGTCGTTGAAGTTCTCTTCACCCATTGTACATTGCTCCCTTGTGTCATCCTGTGACGGTGCCAAAGCAGACCCAAGTTACATTTTCCTTATCATGTCTTTTCACTGGGCTTGAAGCCCACCTCACTCATCATCTTTGAAGAGTACACTCAAATGAGCTTTGGACAAGACAATGGTAAAAGAAGAAACTGATAATATATATATATATATATATATATATATATATATATATATATATATATATATATATATATATATATAATGCCATACATCATTGCATCTGTGTATGTGAAAAGTTTCCAAAAATCCAGGTCCCCTCGGGAGCATTCCCACCTTCAAGAAGAGGCACTGCCGAGAGATAGAGCTTCTCTCACTTGTGCCACAAGACCCCCAGAGCTGCTGCGGCAAATTGCAGTTATGACCTCATTTCTTTACCCTGCGCTCTAGCCTGACCTCTTTGAAGTCCATCACATCAGGAGGTGGGGTCTATTTCCCTACCCTTTGAATCTGTCTCTGTGACTTGCCTGGGCCAACAGCGGAGGTCATGTGGCGCTTGTTCTAAGCCCTGAGATGCCCTGTGTGCTTCCTCCTACTCATTCAGTGCTGCTCTGTCACCACCATGACAACCTGCCCGAATACCCTACTGGAGGATGAGACAAAAGGGACAGAGCCACGCCATCCCAGTCGTCCTAACTGAGACCACCTTAAATTGATCAATAGCTAACAAATCTCCAGAAATGTGAATGGGCCCATCTGAGCCCAGCCTCAATGAAACATTGTTTTTGAACCCGAGTTTGGGAGTGGATTGTTATGCAGCATTATTACAGCAATAAATAGCTGATACAGTTGCTTTCTATCTAATGTTGTGTTTCCAGGTCTCAGTTCTCACCCAGTAACATTGTTGCTAGTGAGCCAGTCTGTGGCTTCTTTTACATGATATTTTATTCCCCTCTTTCACTTGACCTTAATTCTTTCTTCCTTTCCCCACATCTACCTCTTCCCACCAGGACTCTTTTTCTACAGCGCTTTAAATCAACACCAGACAACCTTAGTATTAGTAGGGAAGTTTTCTCAGTTCTTTACAAGCATTTTCTTTATTTTGGATTCTTTCTGACATTTGAGAGAAAGAAACAAAAACAAAAAATAAACAAATCTGTGACACATCAGATGATACTTAGTGATGTGGAGAAAAAGTCAGCAGAAGAGGACAATTATTGAGTGTCGAGGGGAAGAGGGTGGCAGGGGAGGAACATACTGCTTCCTAAAGGAGCATCAGACAAGGCTTCTCTGAGAAGGAGACTCATACTGGGTGAATTTAGTTGTTCTAGACCACACTGAAGTGGGAAGAGAGACACATAGGCATCACCTTCCCAATCACCCGCTTCGAGGACTGAAATGGAGATATAAGAGTCATCATCGCTCACCCAGGAAAGTGCTATTCATCCGTGGTCACCGTGGGAAGGTAACAGCACTGCAGGGCCTGCATCCCTTCACATCCCTTAATCCTTCTAGTATCAGGCCTGTAACAAGCACCTGTTGGGCCAGGAGTCTAGAGAGCCAGCTTCTCACATCTGTACTGCAGTGAGGAAATCAGGTGACCTTGGCAAAGTCATTTATTTTCTCTGGGCTGGATTTTTCTCATTTGTCAAGTAGGGGGTTGAATTAGATGCACTGTAAGGAAATTCTCAGATCTGACATTCTGTGCTTTCATGAGATTGTGCAGCTGGTGCTGCACTGGGCTTTGCAGGAGAAAAAAGGAGGAGAAATATGATAATAATATTGCCCTCCCCACAGTCACTTATACAGTAATCATCTTGAATTCTTCATAAAGATGAAAGAGAGAGAAATAATAATGCAAGGTGGTAGAAAACCATGCATGCTGTAGGAACCTGAACAAAACCCTTTCAAGTCCTCCTACCCTCTGCCTCAAATGCAGAAGTAGCTAGTCTGCTTTTTCATGAGTTATCCTAAATCTATAGAGCTTTGATCCTTTGGTATACAAGATTCCAACTTCAAAGGATGGTGTAGACTTGGACATCAACGTTTCTACACTATCTCCAGTTTGGGCTCAGGAACGTCCCTGGGTGATAGGGTCATTGCTGGTGGTAATTTTGGATGACAGGGCACCCACAGTGACCTTCTATCCATTCTCTGCCCAACCAGGTCCTCACTGGAATGTGTTTATGGTCAAGAAAAAAATACAGCAAACATTGGCTTGTACGTGTGCAACAAAATGGTCCTCTGATGTCTGTAGAGAGGGGCGAGGCTGCCACCTCTTAACCTTCCCAGAGTGGCAGAACTCTTGATGTGGATGATGACCACGTGGGTGACAAGAACATTCCAAGCTTAATAAAGATTCACATGATTCATGAGCTGAAGGGAGAGCTGGCTGGCCAGGAGGAGCGAGGCCAGGATGGGGAAAAATGCTTAAGCCAGAAAGAGGCCAGCTTCTAGAGGAAGTGCTGGTAGCCAAAGCCCGCCTGCTTGGGTCTGGCTTAGCATACTCCCTCAATTCTTGACGTCAGTGCTGTCAAGGTTAGAGCGTGCAGAAGGGCTGGAACTGCACGGAAAACGTCATGTGTGAGACAGGGAGGGGGAGGAAGTGGAGCTGGCGCGGCCAGGGAGGGGCAGGTCTTCCTGCAGGGCTATTTTCACAGCATGGTGAGGACAAGGGAATGAGGAAATATAATTTTGCAAAGAAAAATTGTTAAAAGAAAGGAGACAAAGCATCACCATCCCGTACGCACACAAACACAGACACACGCACACAAACGCGCACAGAACGGAATATTGACTGCAAAGAATAAATAATTTTGTTTTCATCCTGTTGCCAAAAAGGGCTGGTTCTCTCGAACTGTTGACTGCTATCTTTTCACTATTTCTTTTTTGATTACCCTGAAAACTTTTGAAAGTTGTTAACGACTTTTGATAGGCATTAGTTACAAATGGAAGTTCTGGAGCCAGACGTCTTGAGACAAAACCCCAGTCCCCATCACTTCCAAACTGTGGTCTGGATACTTTACCTCCATATTTCTTAGTTTTGTCATGTATAAAATAGAAATAATAACAGCTTACACCTCGTAAAATTATTATGAGGATTATATAAGATAACGCATGTGAAGCACATAGAAATTCAGTCTTATTTATTATAAAATTTTCAACTCAAATAAAAATGCAGCTGTTTCTGGACATCAAATAACATCCAAGAAAAATGGATGGAGATTGTGAGAGGTTTAAAAAGGTATACACAAAGCCATCCTTTATTTACAAAATAAGGAGGGAGCCATCCAGATGTAAAAAAATTGAATAAGACACATATTCAAGGCAAACAGAAAATAACTACAACCAAATAGAGATTTTCATTAAATAGAGGGATAGTAGGTAGATCCTTTTTCAGAATGTATAAAAAGGAAATACAGTTTACTGAAAATAAATTTTAAGGGAGAAAAGAGTATCCCCTTATTCTTTGATTTAGACAGCACTTCACATGTCATTTAGTTCAAGCTTTTGCTTATTACAGGAATCATTTTTATAACCTCTCTGACAGTTTTTCAGTCAGTGAGTGATTCTTTCATGTGGCTCATCATTCACTCACTCATGAAGCAATCTGTTCCATTTCTGAACAGCTCTAATAGGAAAGATGAGCAAAAGCTACCTGGAGAAGTATTTGTCACAAAAAAGACAAAGGATTAATACTGTTAACGTATGAATAGCATAACTCTAGTACTTCTATTTCTAGTAATAGCAGATTGAGTTATTTGTATCAAAATTTTTCTGTTGAAAGCAATGAGAAAATTCTGAATAAAATAGTTTAAAAGAATTCTTCTTATAAACTGTCAAAGAAGTGATAAAATAGTAAAGATTTGCCGGGTCAAAATGGTAGGGAAAAATGCAACCCAAGAGATAAGCAAAAAAGAGTTTGATTTTGCCAAAACCAACACATGTGAGCTTTGGTTTTGAGATCTTTACCTTTGCAAGAAAATCGAGGAAAGAACCAAACCCAGAGCCTTCTTAGGCTGTGGAATCATCAACTTAATTAGAAATCCAAGGAGTGCAGACTCAGAAAAGGGTAAGCAAAAATGAGATGGCACTTGCGTGGATTTGCCAACAAATTTTCAATTCCTTGTGTCCCTTAAGAAAACACACACACACACACACACACACACACACACAGAGTCAAGTTAATTAAAGTAGTACTAGCCTTGGTAATAATAATAAGCAGATGGAAGAAGTAATGTAAATTCTCACTAGAGAAAGATGCTGTTCTCACAGACCCTAAAATACTTCTGTGAGAATAATTTTCAAGTAAAATGATAAACACAAATTCAAGGATTTCCAATCACCCAAGGAAACAAGGAACCATGAGCAAGAAACAACAAAAATTAAAAATTAAAAAAGAAAGAAAGAAAGAGAGAGAGGAAGAAAAGAAGCAAATGTCAAAAATGTCAGATACTGGAATTATTAGACACAGGTTATAAAAGTTGTGTTTGCTAGATTTAAAAAAATTAAAACCAAGTTTGAAAATATCTTCAAGGAATAGAATACTAGTTTAAGAAGTGATCTAGAGTATTTTAAAAACCAACATTTCTAGAATTAAAAATACAATAATTAAAAGTTTAACATATGAGTTTAAATGTAGATTAGATGTAGTCTAAAAGAGAATTAGAGCTAGAAGAGCCCTTAGAAGAAATGATCCAGGCTGTAGCATGGAAAGACAGTAGATGAAATACAGAAGGGAAATCAGGACATAAAAAGGATATTGAAAAGGTCTAATATAGCTTTAATTGGAGTCTTATGGTTGAAAGAGACTATGACAGAGAGTTAATATTTGAATAGATAATAACAGAATTTTTCAGAACTGATGGAAGTTAAAATGTAGAGATTTGAAAAGCCTAAAAAATCTCTAGCAAGATAAATAAAAAGGCATCTACACTTAATCATGCCATGGTGAAACTGCAGAACTCCAAAGAAAAAGAAAAATCTTGAAAATAGAAAATAGAGATTACATTTAAGGAAAAGAATAACAGCTGATTTCACCATAACATTGAAAGCCAACAGCAATGGAAAGCTGTCTTTAATGTGCTAGAAAAGGGAACTGTTAACCTGAAATCTACACCCAGTTAAAAAAAACCTTCCAAGTGAAGACAAAATTAAATAATTTTCAGGCAAACAGAAACTGAGAAGGTTTGCCACCAGCAAACCTACACTAAAGGAAATACAAAAGAATGATCTTAAGGCAGAAGTAAGAACCCAGAGAGAAGAGCCAAAGTGCTCAAGGGAATGAAGAGCAGAGAACATAGTGGATATGGGGATAAATCTAACAAAATAAACAAAATAACAATAATTAAACTGAATAATAAGGTATCAAAGATCAAAATAGAATTAAAATACAAAATAACATTAACAGATTAACTTGGAATGGGATAAAAAGGATTTAAAGTGTTTTCACGACCTTATATTTTCTAGGATGCAATAGAAATATTAATCAATTTTATACTTTTATGGGTATTCATGTTTTAATTTCTAGAGCATAATTTCCAAATTAGTAAAAGGAAAAATTAGAATAAAAAATAAATCAGGGGCTTCCCTAGTGGCACAGTGGTTGAGAGTCCACCTGCCGATGCAGGGGACACGGGTTCATGCCCCAGTCTGGGAAGATTCCACATGCCGCAGAGCGGCTAGGCCTGTGAGCCATGGCCACTGAGCCTGCATGTCCGGAACCTGTGCTCCGCAATGGGAGAGGCCACAGCAGTGAGAGGCCCGCATACCGCAAAAAAAAAAAATCAATCAATCAATCAATCAAAAGATTGCAGCAGAGAGGGAAATGAAGCAGAACAGGTAGGAGAGAAAGAAAATAAAAAACAAGATGGTATATTTTAAACACAAGTACATTAGTAATTGTTTAAATCTAAGTGGATAGTTTGAACAGTTAAAAGAAAAGAATATTAGCTTGGATTAAAGAACATTCCAATGAAATCTGGTGTATAACATAATTCCTAGAGGAGGGGAATTCACACCATAGTTTGTGAAGAAGTTATCCTCTGAAGTTGTGCAGTGCACACCCTATGTAGTCCTGGATCTAACTGTAGAAAAGATGAAAATAAAAAGATAGAAAAATAGCTATTAAGTGATCATGAAACAAAGGATAGCTGGTGTAGCTTTACTAATATTAAACACAATAGATTTAAGTCAAAAGACATAGAGAATCATTTTAGAATGATAACAAGTTCAATTCATAGGAAGATGTAACGATTTTAAATATCCATACAACTCGGGCTTCCCTGGTGGCACAGTGGTTGACAGTCCGCCTGCCAATGCAGGGGACACGGGTTCATGCCCCAGTCCAGGAGGATCCCGTGTGCCACGGAGTGGCTGGGCCCGTGAGCCATGGCCACTGAGCCTACGCATCTGGAGCCTGTGCTCTGCAACAGGAGAGGCCGCAAGAGCGAGAGACCCGCATACTGGAAAAAAAAAAATTCATACACCTAATGATAGAGATTCAAAATATGTAAATGAGAAATTGATGGAGCCACAAGAAGACATAGGCAATAAGAGAACCAAAAAAGATACAAGCATGATATAACAGACTTTAACATACCACTCTCAGGGACTGGAAGACCAAGCCACCCAAAAATAACCACTCAGGGTTTTATCAGCTCTCTCTCAATAACTGGTAGAACTACAGGGAAAAATATCAATAAAGAAAAGAACAGAGGTTGAAAATTAATAAACTAGACATCCATTACAAGGAGTTAATAAACTTTCATAAAGTAGAAGAAAGCAGTAAAAATGGTAAGAGCAGGATAGAGGAGATCAACATAGCTGAAATTTGGTTCCTTGAAAAGACAAAATTTAAAAACATCTGGCAAATTAATGAAAAATTAGAAGAGATAAAAGGAAAGAAGGCCCAAATAATCAACATCATGAAAGAATGAGTCATCATACCCATAACAGTGGAACATTGTTAAGAAGATATTATGAGCACTTCCATCAATGAAAGGAAATGGAAATTTTATATAAAATTCACAAAACCTTAGAAAAATATAATTTATAAATCTCTCAAGAAGAAACATAAAACCTGATTCATCTCACAAGTTTTATATCCCCTTAATGGAAAACTAGAATGACTTAAATTTTAGAAGCAATTGTGCAAGGCCTTCAAAATCTTCGTGCACTTTTACCCAACAGTCTCAATTCTTAGAAACTTTCATAAGAAATTGCGCCTAACTGCACAATCTTGTGGCACAAACATATTTCACAGAGTTATTTATACAAAAAAAGAAAATGAACCAAATCTTATGTAAAACTATTGCTGAACATCTAAGGAGATAGAGTCAAATGAGCCAAAAACATTTGTTTTCACCAGTCTTCTCACTGGAAATATGGGAGATCTCTTTCTGTTTCATTTGTATTTTATTTGGGCGTATACTATAAATGTCCAGCAATAGAGGCATTCATTCAGTAAATCACGGTACGATAGTATGAAATACAACGAAGTTTTTAGACATGATCATTTTGTGGTAAATGTACTGATATGGAAGGTGTTTTTAAATACCTTGTTATATGTTTTAAAAAAAGAACTTATAAAACAGTATATACGGTGTACTGCCATTTGGAAAATATATATATGATCTATGTCTATATGGACAGAGACACATTTCTATAAATATAGAATGAAATCTAAGCAGATAGACAAAAGGATTAAAAAAAGGATATTTCTGGGTGGTAAGATTATAGGTAGGTTAACTTTTACTTCTTTCTCTCTTTTGGGCCAAAGCAAATTACAAGCCCAACCTAGGTTAAAGGGGTAGGGGACTTGATTTCATCTTTTGATGGAAGGAAAGAGTGTGGATCCAGAAGGCAGTGGAGGATTGAGGCCTCTTTTCTATGCTCGAGAGCATGCTTTAGCAGAGTGCGGAGTTGCTCTTGAAAACTAGTCAAGGGAATTGAAACACTGATACAGCAAATGGCTCCCACCATGGAGCTGTCTTATCATTGAGAGGTGCAATGCCTTAAACCCTGAGATCTGGCTTCTAATGAAATTTGAAGATGATCAACATATTGAAAACTAATTTTTTTAAATTATTAAAATTGTGTGAGTCCCTCAGCAAGATGATTTTAAATAGAAAGTGAGTCGTCATTTCAAGTCCTTCACTACTCAGGGTTTGTCAACTCTTTGGTGCTCTACCGTGATCACACTTTAAATTCCACTCCTTCAAATAAATATAATTGATATCATACCATTATGTAGCATTTTACAACCTCTTGATACATAGTCCTTTATTACTGATTTTTAAAAGGAAATTCTAAATAAAATGAGTTGTCAAGAATGCAAACTTAAATCCAGATGTAGGAAAAGTTCTTGACATGTGGCAGTTAATGAATATGAGCTAATACTGATAAATAACTTTAAACAAAGTTCTAAAATTTATTTAAAATTTCTTTTTAAAGATATAGAAGAAAGAAGAAAAAATTTGAATCCCTGAATCAGCAGTAAAAGAACTGGACATAAAATTTTGAAATTACAGATATGGGATTTGTTGTCTTATAGCATTTAAATATTTTGCAGAAGAGAGAAATATTATTTTATTAAATATATTTATCAATTGCAGGGTTTCTTATGTCCTCGCATCAGTTTGCTGTGGTCAGCTACAGGGACAGAAGTTTATGTGCATGGTGCCTTATACACAAACATTATCCAAAAAGGGAATCATGGTTATAAGTAGTACTGTCTGCAGTACTTAAAGAGATTATCATGAGTTTTGGGCTCCACGTTAGAACAAAAAATCCGAGTTGGGGGAGTGGGTCTCAGACAGTGATATTTTCTGAAAGCTCTTTCAGTGACTCTCATATGCAAACCAGGGTTGAGAATTACTGATTTAGGCAATTTTGAAAACCCAAATGTCCTAGAGAGGAGACCGACCTCTCATTGATGAGGCTATCCTTGAATACCCTTAGGAAACAGGCAATTATTTTGGGGAGCTTTACTCCTTGGGCATAAGTTCTCTTGATTGTATGAGAGGAAAAAAGGACCAGATCAGGATAGACTGACAAGGCACAGTGTCCTAGAAAGTTAGGTCAGGCTTCAGAGAGAAACCGAGCTTTATAGGGAAGCAGGCTTAGTAACAGCAAAACCAAGAATTATCTGTTGTAATGCTTAAGACAGAGCTTCTTATTTCAGGGAACAGAATTATCACTACTCTGGGGACTCAGGACCCCAAGTCCATTTGTGATCAATGCAACTCAGTTGCAAGTTCCACTGGATTTGGGGTTAATACTGCCAGTAAACCTTATTTATCAGTTATACAGTGACCATTAATTTTTAAACTGTAATGTTTTTGAAATTGCAAGGCATTTTGTCATCAATGAGTACATTTTAATGTAGTATTCTTTTCCATTATTACTAAACTGATGGTCTGTCTTAATTAAATTTGTGACACCTTAGATTCAGGAAAACATGGTGTTTGGTGTTTCGAGTTCTCCAGAACTGGGCTTGTGGGTAAGACCTGGCATTAGAGTTAGCTGTGAGGATTTAGGGTCACTGAGAGGAGAAAGAGATCAGAATTGAAATGACAGGGCATAACACAGTCAAGATATTCAACAAGGACTGCTTCTAGTTCTTAAAATCTTGTGTTCTAGTATGCGAAATAGGCCAAGAATAGTGATGTACCCTGAGAATATTGTCCAGCAAATACAAAGTGGTTTGTTCATGAGACCACTTTTCCAACTGCTCACGCCCTCTGTTGGTGGTAGGCAGAGTGGATAAGTGTCCTAGCAGTTTGCTTTTATCTTTCAAAGTCTGTATGTAAGTTGGAAGGTGGAAAGTTGTGGGGTTTCACTGCCAAGTTCTGTGGAAAACACTAAATGGTTTAAAAATCTAAAGGATCAAGATTGAAAAGGACTAGGGAAGGATTAACGAGTTGCAGTTGGGGTTTAAAGAATTTCAATAGGTAAAGAGAGGGCTTTTCAAGGGCTAATGAATGTGAAACTCTTGAGGGGAAAAGAGTAAGGTGCATTCCTGGCACCATGCCTTGTCTGGAACATCTCCTGATTCAGACCTGGAAGTTCTTACTTGGTTAATCCAGGCTTCATTTGCAAAGGCAAGAATCTACTTGCAAACAGTTGAAATGTGACCATATGCTTTCTCTCTGCTATTCCCTTCTGATGCAGAATTGGAGCTTAAGCCTCTCTGAGAGTTTTCGATCACAACTGGAGCTTCATGCCAACGTTTCTTAGCCATAGAGACCCATTTCTCATCTTGCAAAACTTGTGCCAGAAAAGAACTCCCACCCACTTGCAGAGCAGTTCTGGCGCAGACAGACCCCTGGGGGCACAGAAGCGGGATAACAGAGGGAGAAATGTATACATCCCCTGCTTCTTGAAGGGTGGGGAGGTGTTTCTGGTGCTATCCTCCCGGGGGAATAATCCCACACACTGAGGATAATTTCTAGGCATGCCAAGTAATGGGGCAAAATTAAATTGGACTCTCCTTCTATCTTAAATCTAATTCATCTTCCTCTGCCATGTACTCACTCCACTAAAATATGACATTAAAATTCCAGCACTTTACTTTGCACTTTCCACAGCCTCCTATAATCAGCAGTAATCTGATCTACTAGTTCATAAAATCCTAATATGGAATGACTTAGAAAAATGAAAGAAATTGGTCCGCAGCAAATGAGTAACAAGACATCAACTTGGGAGTATTAGATCCCAACAGTAGAGAAGCAGTATCCAAGGAATAGAATTATTATTATTATTATTATTATCATTATTATTACTACTGGATTTGT
This sequence comes from Hyperoodon ampullatus, assembly GCF_949752795.1. NCBI lineage: Eukaryota > Metazoa > Chordata > Mammalia > Artiodactyla > Ziphiidae > Hyperoodon > Hyperoodon ampullatus. The sequence goes on along the minus strand of NC_136927.1, from coordinate 10,997,173 downwards.
TGCATTGTGACTAAGAATCCATCCATTGTGTTAGTTGTTAGTGGAATTACATGCTCCTTGAGCACATTTAAATATTCCTTGGGAATGTTTTGGAATATTGTTTTCTACAGAAACAGTGTTGCTTAAATAGGTCTGTAACTGTCAGCAACTCATTTAATTCTGAATTTGTTTTGGCTTCTAATTTTCACACATTCAGGTGTCAGATCTGCTATAACCTGGGGAAAAAAATGTTTTCTTCGAAACTAAAACCCACCCCATCATTGATTCCAATGTACCTTACAGCTTTAGGATAGAAGTACACAGGATTCTGTTAGCTGTACAAGGGTATGTTTTATTACTTCTTTAAAACTAAGTTCCTATTGGAATCTGCTCCTCCCCATCCCGAGTGAGGAAATCCCAGACAAAACTTCTCTTGGATTTACCTGCTTTGTCCGTGCCAGAACTACAAAAGGAGAAATCATATTCTGGCAGCGGTTGTCCTGAGAGGGAGAAATAAGCTAACATGTTGAAACATTTAGAAATATACCACGAGGGACTTCCCTGGTGGCACAGTGGTTAAGAATCCGTCTGCCAATGCAGGGGACACGGGTTCGAGCCCTGGTCCCAGAAGATCCCACATGCCGTGGAGCAACTAAGCCCGTGCGCCACAACTACTGAGCCTGCAAACCGCAACTACTGAGGCCGCGTGCCACAACTACTGAAGCCCGTGCACCTAGAGCCCTTGCTCTGCAACAAAGAGAAGCCACTGCAACGAGAAGCCCGTGCACCGCAATGAAGAGTAGCCCCGGGCTTCCCTGGTGGCGCAGTGGTTGAGAGTCCGCCTGCCGATGCAGGGGACATGGGTTCGTGCCCTGGTCCGGGAAGATCCCATATGCCGTGGAGCGGCTGGGCCCGTGAGCCATGGCCGCTGAGCCTGCGCGTCCGGAGCCTGTGCTCCGCAGTGGGAGAGGCCACAACAGTGAGAGGCCCGCGTACCGCAAAAAAAAAAAAAAAAAAAAAAAAAAAAAAGAGTAGCCCCGCTCGCCGCAACTAGAGAAAACCCACGTGCATCAACAAAGACCCAACGCAGACAAAAATAAATAAATAAATAAATTTAAAAAAAGAAATATACCACAAATATTTATGTGTTATGGGGTGTTTATATGTGCATATACATATATATGTTTATCTTATAATGATAGCATAAGAGCCAAGATTCCTACATATTATATAACACAGATTTATTATTAACTCTAGTTTCATGACATTGACTAGAAAGGATGGACTAGAAATAATTGTCCCCTTTAACTTTAGATTGCATGATTTTATAATTTGAATATATTTATATTTTTCTATAACTTGTATATATTATGACTGACTTAATAAGGTGGAGAATATGGGCAGGTCATGTGCATACTTTTCTTTTCCTCCTGAAGGCCAGGTGTGTAAGACTGTATGCAAGAGTAAGCTTCTAAAGATTTTGTACATAAGTGATTGCAACAAGATGACCATTGATGTCCAGGTACGTTTTGAAAGGACAGGAAATTATTTTATGCTTTTTTATATTCCTTATAGTATTTATTTCATTGCTTTGACTATTAAATATCTAGGAAATGACTGATTAAATAAAGGAAGAAAGAAACGAATGAGTGAGTGAAAAAATATGTTCATATCAAATAACGTGTATGAAATCTACAACAGGAAGTAGTCAGATAGTAAATATTTTAGGCTCTGCAGTCCATAGTCTCTGTCGCAACTACTCACCTGCCATTTTAGAGCAAAAACAGCTATAGACAATGTGTAAACAAATGAGTGGGGCTGTGTTCTAATAAAACTTTATTTACAAAAATAGTCTGTGGTCTTAATTCAGCCAGTGAGCTATAGTTTGCCAATTGCTGATCTAAAGCATCCAGGGCAATCCTTTATTCTCAAAATAACTGACTAACTTATAGGTATTTTAATGATTTGCAAGACTGAATGAAAATGTCAGCTCAGAGGAAATACTTCTCACTCAAACTGGTGAGCCATCAATACACAGATGGTGTATAGGACCAGCCAGACTTTTGTACTTCATCTCCTCACTGTCACTAAATTCCTACTGGCCTTGCTGCATTTTATGTGCTTTTCCCATTTCCGGGCTAAATGAGGGAAAGGGGAGAGATGGCATAAGAGGACATTACATGCGACTGCAGGCAGCCCAAATTGTCCACCCGTTAGTCACTTTGGATTTCCAGCGGGGTGAATGCTGCATTCATGAATGCCCAGAGACAGCCCGGGCAAGGTCCAGACAGTCTGCTGGCAGAGAGAAAGCTGAAAGCAAAGGAAAGCCTGTGTTGATTGTCATCTGTAGTTATGAGTCTGAGAAATAGTAGCTATGAATCAGCCTGTCTGAGGCTCTGCTGTCTTTATTTGCAACAGTAAGGAAGATAATATTTTAAAAAGCTTTTAGGAATAAAATGAGCCTTAACCACTAGAGAGAAGAATCACAGTCTGCAGCTATATTGCCTTGGGGCCTAATGATGATTCATTGTAAAATTAGACCAATTAAGCATCCTCCCCCAGTTCTGTAGTCTTGAGAGAGTTAGATAAGATCATTGGTTCCCTTTGACTCATGGAATCCTAAAACAAAAGGGATCCCAGAGATCTTCTGGTCATAGGGTCATGGAATGTTTGAAGAATAGGACATCTCACTGGAGAGCTGGTCAACCCTTTTATTGACAGATGAGGAAACTGAGTCCTGATGAGGTAAGTGATGTCCAGTGATTCATAGCTAGTGGGCGGTGAAGGGGAACTTGAACTGGCATTCTCGATTCTGGGTTGATAGATTGATTGGTTAACTCATTAATACAATTACTATTCATTCAACCAATGTACTTTACACAGGAATTCTCAAAGTGATTTTATCAGAGAATCCTTTTTCGTTTTTCACAAGGATCAGAGAAGATGAGCATTACTAAGAACCTACTTCAGGAAGTGCTGTGATTATTACTCCACACCCTCAAGCCCTTTCAACACCCACATGTCCACTTTACAGGTGAAGAAAATGAGATCCAAAGAGTCTAGGCTGTTCACTCCTGCATATTAGAATGACCTAGGAATCTTTTAAAAATCCCAAAGCCTATGCCACATCCAGACCAATAAATCACAATTTCTGGGGCGAGGCAGACACTATATTTTTTGAAGTTTCCCAGGTGATTTCAATGGGCAGAAAGTTTTGGGAACCACCGGGCCAGGTGATGTCTTATGTTATACCTCATGTGGGAAGACTCATTATCCATTGTGGGAAAAAAACGATCTGAGGACATGAGAAGAAATGAAATAACATTTCTCAAAAGGAGGCCCTGCCTCATATACACATACACACACACACCCATAGAGTAGTTCTGAAGAATAAATGAACCAATATAGGTAAAAGTGCTCTAGGAAACCAAAGGAGTTATAGTATATAGCACACTTTTATATTAAGCAATCCTCAAATTTCAGTTAGCTGTGAATGTTGTTTTATCCAACTATTTATATGGAAGAATTATTCAGAAATTTGAGAATCAGTAAATTTTCTAACGCACTTGTTTTGAAAGTAGTCCTAAAATTGATTGCTTCTTCTTCTGACATTTCTAATATTGCAGCTCTAAGATGACATTTTGATTGGAGTCTATCTGCTTAGGGTCCTAACTTAGCAGCCCACCTGCTCTGCCTTTCAGAAAGCTTTACTGTAGATGCTCTTCAAAGACGGCAGCTGTAGTTCGGGTTCATTCATACTTTATATGAAGTAACTTACTTGTGCTTGCTTGAAAAATAAAACCTAAAAACAATTTTTAGAAGAAATTGTGTTTATACTATATTTTTAAATGTAAAGTTATTTTGCAAGTGTAATGAATCAAAGAAGATGCAGGATATGACATAATGAAGCTCCCTCTTAACTTGATGCTTTTGCATAAAAAGTTTATTACCCTATTCCACTGAAATACCATATATAATATTCTCTTGGGTTTTCTTTATCAAATCTTCCCCTACCAGCCTCAGTCGGGCAGTAGGTGACTTTGGTATAATAAGCTAAAGTGGAAGATTATGATATACCATTAAATGTTTCCATTGGAAAAAAATTCCAGATGCATTTTTAAGGTGGTTGTTTCTGGATTGCAGTTTTGGTGCCTTTCAGAACTTGCTCACTTTCTTCAGGTCCAGGTGAGCTCTCTGGTCCTCACTCCCCTGGCTCATTTCTGTTTCCACAATTTGCCTCCTTGCTTTTGGCTCTATCTCATTTACTGGAGGCTCATCCTCTCCTGCTCTGAGATCCTCTGTCCTCCCGGGGGTGGGGAAGCCACACAGCAGCAGCCCCTGACCCCCGGGATGCCCATCCAAAACCAATGCACTGTCTCAACACGGTCAGATGCATTCTTGCTCCCAGTGGCTTGAAGTTGCCGTTGCCTGGTGGGCACACTCTTCTTACCTAGATTGTGTTTAACTTTAACAGGTAATGGGAGGAGCTAAGTGACTCCCCACTCCCGGCTGCCCCTCTGTGTATTCTCCTATCAAAGTTTAGAATGTAAAGCAAAATAAAATACTACAACGCTTCATTCTTATGCTGATATTCAAAGATCTCGCTTTCTATAGGAAATCGTTTTGTGGGATTTAGGAGAGAAGAGCCAAGAAATGTTTGCTAGGAAAACCAAAGGACAGAGTCCATAGGAAAGAGCTGGAGCGTTTGTAAAAAGAAAACTGCAAAGCATGGAAGATCTCTTCTATTGTGGTAGTGACAACCTATCAAAATAAACAGTGTTGGCGGTATTTGCTTTTCTGAGACTTGAGCCAGCATTTATATTGATAAAACTTCTGCACTAAACAAAATACAGGCCTATCTAACTTCAGTTTTTACATGTGGGCAGCCTGACATCCCAGGGCACCCATGTGTCCACTGGGTATCTTCATCCTATGACAGATAGATGTTAATCTTAGAAACCATATATTCTCAAATGCTTCTACTTCTGGAGCACCATGGTAACAAAAATAAATATAGTATTAAAAAATGAATAGATTCTTGTGGCTGAGAGTGGAAAAGGACGGAAAGGAAGAAGAGAGACTGAGATACCCCACGCTAAGAAGACAGAGATAAACAAAAGTGGTCTTTCTACCAACACATGATGGTCTGTTTATTTTGATTGGTCACTAGGACAATAGAATATATCTTTAATGTTTGGGAATTTTCTTTTTTATGATGGCACTAGCTCTTTCCCTATTGACCCAGTCTTGTTGTTTTCAGAGCAAGCATTTTTTGACTCTTCTTTCTTAAATCCCACCACCAGAAATCAGGGGGCTACTAAGTGCTACTGGGTGAAGATAAACTCATGAGACCTACCTTTCTTTTCATGAGACTTATCTTTCAAACACCTCAGATCTTTGTTACTAAGGACATCCACACTCGTTGTTTTAGAAAATAAGTTCAAGGTTTTTAAGATAGTTGCTTTCTTCAAACATTTTAAGTCATTTTCTTTGGTGGATGTGAAAAATGCAACTGAATACATGAGGACATTGGACTATCTGTTTTAGCATTATTGCCAAAATACTGCTTGAAAATTCTGATTTGTCACTCCTTATGGGACTGGTGGCACTGGTTTTCTGTTGTTTCTGTGTGTTTGTGTGCCCATGCATGTGTGTGTGTGTGTGTGTGTGTTTTCCTAGCTTGTTCATCTAGAAGTTTTATTTCCTTTCATCGTCCAGGGCAAGGACACCATTAGAGATTCCAATGAGACAAATCCATACCAGGATCAACAAACTAGGGACATTGACCTCATTTCTTATTGCAGAAGGCAAATCCCATGCTGTTTTCTAATACTCCTGGGTCATAGAAAGGCGACTGGTTTTTTTATTTATTGTTCTTCCTGTCGGGTCTAGGTCAGGCAGGGACCCTCCTGGTGTCTGCATAATGATAATTGAAGCCCATATCCCTGCCCTGGACTCATGTGCAGCTTTTCTTTTTCTCTTTTGCTGCAAAGAAACACATGGAAGCTGCTCTTATAAAAGATTATGGCACCTGAGAACTGGTAACTTTTGTCCGGCTCTTTTTTTTTTTTTTTTTTCTGGCTGTGCAGCATGGCATGTGGGATCTTAGTTCCCCGACCACGGATCCAGGGATGGATGGAACCCGTGCCCCCTGCAGTGGGAGCACAGAGTCTTAACCACTGGACTGCCAGGGAAGTCCTGTCCAGCTCCTTGTACTCTGGCCCTGATTTTGGGAGTGGGGGGGAAGTCAGCCCCTCTGAATTTTCAAGGAGTTAAAGGAAAACCACTGAGTGAGACTTTAAAGAGGACAGGAAGGTCTAATCCACATGCATCACTATCTGCTTTGATCATAAATCCCCACGCACATTTATTTGTACTATATGTCCCTGTCTGACATGGGAAACAGACATTAAAAATAATTTGGCTTCTTGCTGGGGTCTATGAATTTAAGTGATATGAATGTGCTTGTTCATTTTTGCAACGATTAATGCTTGAGGGCCTGGGTGCCAGGCATAGCATACAAGGAGTGGCTCTGCCTACAAATGAGCAGGTCAGTCTAGGAATCTGGGAAACAATTCCAATATTTGTGGAATCACAGAGCACTGAGTTCATATTCCCAGGCTCTGCCACATAATTAATGTGGAACCATGAGCAATGGACTGAACTTCAATAGATCTCAACTTCCTCACTGAGAAACTAAGGAAAATAGTTCCTACCTCACAAGGAGTGAGTGAAACTTAAATGACATACTATACATAGAGGGTCTAGAACAAACTATGTGCTCAACAAAAGTTAATTCCTGTTTTCTTTACATGGTGAGTCTTTTATCCCCCAGCCAATATCTCTCCATCTGATCTTATTTTGGTCAATAATAGCCATGCGGAGAGATTCATGTCTCTTAGAAGTGGGACCCAGCGGTCTTCACCTGCCAACGGACATTTATCTCCTTGCCTTAAAAGGAGCCCTGTGCTGTGTGAAAAGGAGAAAGAGATGCTGCTTCGGACCAGGATGGATTTACTGTTTTCTGCTCCCTGTAATTTGAAGGGTTAATTTGCTTTCATGTTTCTCCCACTGAGAATCACTGTTATTATGGGATGCAGGTTCCCACAAAAATAAAGAGAGATGCTTTTTTTTTCAAAGCATAAACTGGCAAGACCATAGTTAATTTCCATGAGAGTCAAGAGAGCAAAACCCTGGGCCAGTCTTTGAATATTCACATGGGACATTTTATGTCCCAGAGACAGTGCTTAAAAGGCAGGAATCCCATACCTTGAATTCACTTTCCCATGAAAGGCTGCAGAGTTACTGCAGGAAACACAAAAGCAATTTACCTTTACCCTAAACAATCCTCCCCCTCTACCCTTTCTCCAATCTCCTCTTTCCCACTCCAGTTCACTACCTGAAAAATTCTAGCACTGGGAGGGAACTTTAACTCTTTATTACTCAAAGTGTAGACCATGGACCATAGCTTCGGCCTCACGTGGGAGCTGGTTAAAAGTGCAGCGTCTTGCCCCCTACCCCAGACATACTGAATCAGAGTCTGCATTTTCATAAGATCCTCAAGGATTCCCCTGCTCCCTGGAGTTTGGGAAACAGGTCTTGAGCTGGCATCCATGTGGTCGGGCCACATAAAGCTATGTTTCTGAATTGTGGAAATGCTGATCAAAGCCCTATTTGTTGTACATCTTTTATCTCTATTTTCCTGTTGTAAAAAATCTTTAGCACAAAGGAAGGCAATAACACCAAAACCTCCATGTTGAAAATTTAGACTCAGAGAGTTTTAGAACCGTGCATTATTTATCGTAGGTCTTCTGTTATATTCAGGCCCACTGGAAACCTGCCTGTACAGGTAACAGTATTTTTGGCTATTAATTAATGTCATTGTCTAGTGAGGATCGTATCATTCTTACTTGTGAGTAACACAGGACAGTTTTGAAAACCATACTTTACTTTTGTTTTCTTGCAGCAGTGATTTTATATAGGCCTCTGGGTAAAGCAGATACTGTTGGGCTGACCTAAACTATACCAAGAAAACCAAAGGGTGAAAAAAAATCCAAATAAAATTTAAACACAGGTGTTAGAGATGCTTTGGAAAATGCCAAAGTTTTGGGGTTTTTTTTTTGTTTGTTTCTTCTTTTTTTTGCTGTTGCTGTTGTTTTAAACTAAGACAAGGATGGGAATTAATAAAATAGTGTCAAGCATGCAAAATATACAGTTAATGCTAAGTATAATCACATCATGACATGTAACTATATCATGAAGTCATGGTACTCTGACTCATTTGTAAACATAATTTATTAGCAAATAGATGTTGAATATTAGCCATACATAAATTATGTTACAAGGGCTCTGGAGGAATATGAAATGAAGACATTTTGCCATCAAAAGTGTCCTGTGACTGGTGAGGATGAAGGTGTTTATAGCTCATCACTACCCAGAACCCGAGAGAGACAGCCCTACAAGTGACGCAGGGAAAAGGGCGAGATGCAGAAGCAGAAGAGGTGGGTCAGGATCAGCAGAAAAAACCTCATCCCTGAAGGTATCACTGAAGGGAACTGTTAACCAAAAACTCTGCATACTGTCCTCCAATTCCCTATCTTCCTGAGCCTACTCACTACAAACCCTCCATGATCCATCACCCAGGAAAGGGTGAAGAGCAGAGTCTTCTGGTGGATTAGGGGCAACACCCTTGCACTCGTGGGAAACAGGAGAAGTGAGCTGCGGGACCTGGGCTGCGAGCACCCTGACAGGCGCATCCTTCACACTGTGGCATAATGTGGCCTGGTATGCTTTGAAGGCCTCGCATGGCGGTCGTCTTGACGTGTCTTTCAGTGGACACTGATTTTTATCACCAATCCATAACAAACTATTCTGCCGACAGAAGGAAAAGGTGGGGAGCAGGGTGGAGGAGTGGGCAGCTGATAACAGTCTGCATTTAGGAAAGGTTTACAGAGATCAATATAAGCATCCTTTGGGGGTTTCCTCTGGCTGCCAGCCTGCTGTGTGGGGACTTTCATGTGTACACAGAGAGGGTTCGAAATCACATGTCATGTTTCTGAGCTCCTACTTATTAAAGAAAGCTGGCACAGATGCAAAACAACTTGTAATGCTCAACCTTTAGATCAGTTTGTACACATATAAGCAATTGTCAAAGCTCCTGGAGCTGTATACCTTAGACCTGTGCATTTCACTTCATATAGATTCTATCTCAATATAAATAAATTAATTAATTAAGTAGCTTAGCTGGGTAAGGGCTGGGGGAATAGGGGTTTTAGGAGACACACTTCGCCTGACATTGATAATTGTTAAAACTGAGTGATGGTGAGTCCATGGGGGTCCCTTTACCAGTATTTCTTTAAAACAAAAAGGCAAGGAAGTGGTTAGCTTAGTCAGAAGACTGGTTTACCTTTACAGGGTCAGGAGGGGACAGGCTCAGAGGTGGGAAGGGGGAGCTGGCAGCATCTGTTTCTTGACCTAAAGGGTGGTTCCATGGGTGTTCGCTCTGTGATAACTCACTGAGCTGTGTATCCTTTTCTCTGTGTATGTTACGTTTCGCAGTAAAGGTTTTTAAACTTCTGTACCACGAAAGACACAATAAAATACACATGTAATACTACATGCATATAAATTAACTAAAGGATTATAGGTCACAAGCTTTCCTAGGTGCCATTTTGCACATAAATTAGAGCACACAAGAAAGAGATGAACATAAGTCACCCCCCGCCCCAACCCCCAGCCTTCAGTGCTGTTGATTGTTGCTAAGAGAAAAAAAGATGTCACCCAGCGGGAGGGGAGAGCATCTTGGGATGTTTCATAGTCTGGGCCCTTCTAATCACACAGTTTGCATCTCCTTCCTTGGAAACAGGAGCCAACAAGCATTTTCTCACATGAGTTTAAGCAAGGCCGACATGCCTCAGGGCCTTTGCATTTGCTGTGGACTTGGCCTGAGGCTTGGCTCCCGCTGAAAGTTAGAGAACTTACTTCCTCACTGGCTTCAGGATCTGACTCAAATCACACTTTCTCAGCACTAAAATCTAAAATTGCTACCATACCTCTCTTGACATTTCCTAACTCTTTTCTCTGATTTGATCGTCTTCTTAGCACTTATAAATTAAATTGTATTTGAATCTCTCTCTCTCTTTCCCATTGGAATATCAGCCACACAAGCACAAGAATTTGTGGCAGTTTTGTTCACTGCACCAAAATTAGTGCCTGGCACATAATAGGTGCTCATTAACTATTTGCTGAAACAATTGAATCACTGAAAGGGGAGATGTGGGAGTAGAAATTGATGTTACAAAGACAGTCTTTGGCGTAATGAATTCATCATTTACAAATGCCTTGTGGTTAAGGAATGTATTTTACCTTATTCCATAATACTTTTTACTGCTTATTTTGTAAAGCTACAGGTAGAATACATTTTGAATGTTATGGATTATGGAGCCTGACCCAGAATCTTTGTTTGTACCATGGATTTCATTTGAACTCATGTTCTGAATTCCAAACACCACCATGCGAACCAGCCTTTGAAATATGACAATGTGCCTTAATCGTACCTCGAGTCACCCCCAGGTTGAGCTGTGTATTCCACGGACACTCCCCAGATTTCTCTTACTGCAATCATTACACCAGCTAAAGGACATATTTTTCAGCTGATATCCTGCTGTTGTTATGAAGGGAATTGATTCTAACTGCCAGTTTCCTGCATTTTTCTTAAACATTTAGCCTTTGCAAGAAAAAAAAAAAAAAAGAAAAAAAACGCACGATGAAAATTCCACACGTTACTAGGATTACTTCATAAACAGAGCATTCTTGACTTTGGAATTCCCCCCAGACTCTGAACTGAGCTTACCCATACAGAAAACCTGAATTCATTCTGAAATGGGAGGAAAGCAGGGCAAAATGTTATCTTGGAGCTATGACATTTGGCTTCCAGTAGACACACAAAATGGACACACATCAAATGTCAGGCAGGCTGATAACGGACAGGAAGTACCTCTGTCAACACAGTGCGCTTGACCTTCCCTGGCAGCAAAACTCTGGATGCAATGCATCTGCTCTGAAACAGTCACCCAGGGAGTGAGCAAAGCTGGGCCTGCAGGCAAGGATGCAGGACCGTGGTGCTGGAGGATCTCAGGACACCCTACAGATAATCAGACTGAAGTCCGGCCAACAGGGAGGGCCCCGTGTATTTATCCATTGTTGGGAGATGAGCAGAGCAGAAAAATAGATGCTGGTTCCAAGTCTTCCCTGGCTCCATTATCAGGAAAACAGGACAATATAATACAGAAATAAAATACAGAAACTTCCTCTTTGCCATCATTTTGAATCTGTCCTGGCACAGATTTGCACTGACATCAGCTCCCAGCGGGTCCAATATGAAATTTATCTTCATGGAAATGTGACCTTTGGCTGCCAGCAGACTAAAAAATATAGCCAACAATGGGGCAAATAAAGATAAAGACGTTTGTGCAGGACAAATGCTGCATTTCCTACACACAGCTTTATAACTCCCCTGTCCCGGGAATGAAAAGAAAACAAATGGATACAGTCTGCCATCGGGAACCACTGCTGTGTTATCTGCACACTGCTCAGGGTGATAAAGTAGATAATCTCCTTGCAGGGATTGGAACAGGATGACTAATTGATATTGCTATGAATAAACAGTGTGTGATACTTGCAAGGCGGGCGGGCAGGGACTGTCGTAAAATGTTCTAGGCAATTCACTAGATTTGTGCACTGAAGACTTCATTTTGTTTTAACACTTAGGCCTCCTCGGCTTTAGGGTTCAGGAAATGATTTTGTGTTCCCACATTATGTGTGTACGTGTGTGTGAATGATTTAAGATTTTTCAAGTGTCAGACGTACTGTTTTGCTTAGCCAATCTTTTTAAACCCAGGTTCGATCTTAATTAAATCCCATATGTTTTGAACTCAACATGTATGTGTATTTTACTTTGAGTATCTTTAGGTTATGGTTTAATAACTTTGGTCTTATTTTGCCCTGGTGCATGTTTTGGTTTTCCCTATTAAGGTCTTGCATTTATACAGCTGTTTTCAAAGCAGCTGTGAAATATTTTTAAAATTTCTTCCCAAGGGGAAGAAACTGAGTATAAGCAATACAGAAAAAGAAGAAGAAGAAGAAAAAAAAAAGACAAACATTCTTCTATGGGGTTCTGTCAGTGTATTTCAGATATACCAGGAAATCAGCTAAGCTAAGCAAACATAGACATTTTATGTAGCAAGAACAAAGTAATAGCCTTTTTACTTCAATAAATCACTGTCATAATTGTCCTAAAGCAATTTGTTTTGAGGACTAGACTTTGGGAAATCCTCCTTCCCAAAATATCCCCTTTATCTGGCTTTTCCTGATAGCAGAAATTCCACTGTTTGAGAGGCGGCAATAAAGGCACGGGGTACAAATATCTCTGTGAAAGGAGGGGCCCCTGAAATATTTACACTTCGGGGTGAGGTGTTTAATCAAATGTGATAACTAACTGGGATGTGTTTTTCTCCTGAAGCCACTGATTTCCAAGAGGGAAGGGTGTCAAGATAGTGGTGGGAAGTTCTGACAGTGAGGGTAGGAAGGTGTTAAAGACAAGAGTCAACATCCTCTTACCAGGCTGAGGGGTGTCTGTTTTAGTCCACGGGTCTGTGCAGTTAAACATCTGCCTGAGAGTCTCAGAATAGAAGTTGGACATAAAACATCGTAGGCTATGGCAGCTTTTCCCAACTACCTGAGCTTCCTCTTCACCCCAGAATTTCCGATAGAATTCTTCTGGGCATATGAGCAAGACAGAGCCAGAAGAAAGTTTGAGAATCACTGTACCAGCTTATCCATTTGTCTGTCATTAAAATAAGTTGAGCCCCAATAGAACATTGCTCCCCGGGAGTTGGCAAAGTACTCCCCAGCTCTGCACCTCTAAGAGGAAAGAAAGGGGTACATAGGAGTCATGTTTAGGGCTGGCCTCTTCCATGTGTTGCTGACTAGGGTTCTTGGCCTCCTTAAGCAATAGAAATTGATAAGAGGCCAGACAAGAAATTCAGGCAAGGCTTTATTGAGGCCCCTGATACAGCAGAGGGGGAATGAGAATAAAACACATTCCCTTGCTCTCTCCCCAAAGGGGGGTGAGCTTGTTCCTTATATGGGGTGAGAGTGGGGGCGGGTCCAGGGGTGGGCCAGAGGGGTGGCTTAGGTGATTTGCGCACTCCTTATGTGGTGCTGTGTGCAGGGGGCATGCACAGCACCCTACTTTTGCTCCTGACACCTCAGAAGTGGCAGTTGCGCTTTTTGGTCTTTTTGCATCTTGTTGCCCATAATCTGCCCCAACTGCACATGCACGCAGTTATTTTTAGTCACATAGTTTCTTTGTGTTCTGTTGCTGGAGGAGACGTTTGTCCAGGTGCCAGCCCTGCAGCCAAGGGGCCTGGGTCCCAGGTCCCAGCCGGTCTCCCATAGGCAACTCCCCCCTCTTTCTGGTCCACCTGTCCTCTTCTCCCACCACATACGCGCTACCATATGGCCAAGAAGGCAGAGAAGGGCAATGCTGCAGTTGTGTGGAGGATCATCCACCAGGTTGGGAGGAGCTTTGGGCTTAGGGAAGGAGGTTGTCTGCCTTGAGTGTCTAGGAATCTATCTGTAGGGGGAGATATCCAGACACCTCAGAATTTCAGCCAATCACACGTTACCGTCACAGTTGTACTGTCTCTGAACCACATGTCTAATCACTTACATATTTTGAACTCCCTTTCTTTCAATTCTTTGACTCGAATAAAAACTAAGCTCACCCCACACTCACTTCTTCCTTCAAAGCACTTACCACAATTTTTAATTCTGTTTATTTGTGTGCCTGGCCTACGGGACATGATCAAGGAATAATTGCTGAATTTTACTTGTGCAGTGTTATCAAAGACTAATTATTCTGTTTTGTTTTTCAAAAATTTAAAACGTGGTTCGTCTGCAAGTATAGAATGAACATGAATCAAAGATTTCAACTCCATTATGAGGGGACCAGGACTATGGAAAACCAGTTCCAAAGAGGAATAGAAAATCAGAGGTTATTACAGGCATTTGAAAAAGGTGGACTAAAATGTCCAGGTTAGTTAAAAAGCTGGTCAACGTCTCACGGGGGCAACCAGACAGTGACCTTAAGGTTCCATGTAGTGTAGTGGCTCCAAGTAGTGTAGTGCTTATGATATCTGCTTTACACACAGAAGGTCCTGGGTTCCATTCCCAGTGGAACCACAAGACTGCTTATATTTCTGTTCAAACGGTCACCTTAGGAGTTATTTTTTTCTACCAAACAGAACACTCTGACATCTTCTACTGGATGAAAATCAACATCTTCTCCACTAGATGGTGACTCAAATGAGAGGAAAGATCACGTCTTTTCTTTTACTCAAATTAATTAATTTTACAAAGAAACTTTTCGCCTTATCTATACATGGGAACCAGGATTACTTTCCATAAATCCAAGGTAACACCCCAAAGTTGGCACAATAGGACAGTGTTTTCTTCAATGTTGGTAAAGCCTTCATTTCACTAGGTCCAGCTTTGCAGAGAAGGCACAGAAAGCCTCCCTTGTGGAGGGCCACACTTCCTGGCCTTCAGGTTCATGTCTTTGAAAATATTTGCTTTCTGGGACACTGGCTAAGCCAAGGTCCTTTTCTCAGTTGGACCACTACACTCTTATTAAGCCTAGGTTTTAGGTTTGCTTGAAGAGGTCTCTTCTGGCAGACCACATAAAACCATTACAATGAATACTGCTGTCTGCCAAAGGCTCTCAATCTGGAGCCTGCTCTCTTGGTTAAAAAGGGAGATTAGCAAGCATTAGAGAGGTGTTGAAGACACCCTAGCACCACACTGAGACTTTCGTCATGACATTGGCAGGGTGATCTACCAGGAATGAAATGTCGGTAACCATCTCAGTAAACAACTCTAATTTTTTTTAACAGCACATCTCCTCCACCTATTGGGAAACACAGGGCTAGAGATGATGGCTAACACCCTCTCATGCTCTAACATTCTTGCTTTTCTTATTTAGGAATAGCATTAAGAAATGAAAGACTTTAGTGAGCTTCTAATCCAAGATTTCGGAGAAAAGGTTCAGATATATGACACAGGATTCGTGACTCCTAACTACAGTCCAGTGCTCTTGCCAATCTAGCTGTGGCACACACTGAGTTCTATTTCTAAGTTGACGGGTCTAGTCAGAGCGAGATTGTATATGGTAATAGGACTGGATGACTTCTGAGAATTCGGGGAGGAATCCCGGTAGGCAATATTGAACTAGCCATGGTAAGAGGAAACCTGGGCTCTGGTGCCAGAGCTGCTAGGATTTTGCTCTCCACCTCTACTTTACTATCTGCGTAATCTTGGGTACATTTTTTCACCTCTTTGAACTTCAGTCTCTTTATCTGTAAAATGGGGATAGTATTCAGGCTTCTCTCATTGAGTTGTTGTGTAGATTAAATGAGTAAACGGAAGGCATTCAGCAGAGTGCCTGGCCCATGGTCAGCGCTGCATAAATGCAAGATGCTGTTGAAACTGGCCTGCCCATCTCTCACAGGATTCCATTTCTCCTTCCATCCTCACCTCACAGCCATTCCTCTTGGTTTTAGAAAATAGCATTTCTACAGTACACAAGCTCGTATTCTTCTCCACATGTTGGCTGAGGAGCCTGGCAGAGAGAAAATCTCCAGCTTGCTTGCAGAACAAAATCCAAATGGACTGTGTTTTTATAACGGGAAAGATCAGTAGTGAAGTGAAGAACCCCGACCAGTGTTTGTTCCTGCAGGACTAAATAATGGCAAATGAGCAAGAATCTGGGAGCAGAGAAAACATGGAGAAACTGGCTGAAAGCAGGGCAGGATAGTGAAAGAGATGTAAAGATGGACAGAGAGATTTTAACTGAATCAAAAAAAAATAAAGGGAATTTTAAAGCTGTCCTTGAATTAAAAAAAAAAAAAAACTTTGGGGATCACTAATGCATGACTGTTAGACACCCTTACTAGGAAACACAAAGACACCCTTAGTAGGAAACACCAGTTGGGCAAATGTTCTGAATGGTCCCAATCCTCATAGCAGCATTAGATAATTTGGACAGTCATGATGGAATCTTCTGATTTTCATGTCTGATTTTTAAGGACTGAATTCAGGCAGATCTTCTGATAGAAACAGAGGGGCTTTCTCCATTTCCAAAATTTCTTTCAAAGAACATTTAGGGTCTGATTGTTATGTGCAAAACCCTATGGTAGAAGCTTCCCTCAAGGAGTTTCTGATGGAATGAGTGAAAAGCAGAACACATGAACAAATAATAGAAATCTGAAGCACTGTGACAGAGCCAAGAAATGGTGCTGTGGTCCATTTGTTACCAGACTATGGCTGTGGAGAAAGGGAAGTGGCCAGATCACAGTAAGAAAAATGCTGACACTTTGTGGGCTGGTCAGATGCCACTTTGTTTGGTTCTGGTTGTTCTGTTTTAAGAGGGACACTCAGGGAATATAAGATGATGGTTCCTGGTGATATTTTGCCAGGGAAAAGATGAGGAAGGGATCCCTGAAATCATCAGGTGGGCAAATCAGCAGAGTACCATGGGAAACATCATGAGGAAGAAGTCAGTTCTTTCTCTAGTATTTTTCTAGGTTGACCAGATGGAAATAATGAGGAAGCAGCTTTGAGCACACGATGAGAATGTAATAAGTCATGTGTGTTACTGAGAGCAGAATAGGCTGTATTTGAAGGTAGTGAGCTCCTGACCACTGAAGGCATTCAAGTAATTTTTGGATAATAGATGTAATGACTGCTAACCAAGTGGTCCCTACATGGGGAACCCTTGAGTTTTTTCCCTACTCTAATATATTTTGTGAATAGTAGAAAAATTAAAACAGAATTAAAATAGATTTTTTTAAATGTTAAGAGCACATCTCTTTTACAAAATGAAGCACACAGATGTCATTTTATCCACCATCAGCCTAACAGATTTAGACCCCAATTGTAGCCCAGCTCCTTACTAGATAGGGTGTCCTTTCATACAAGTGTTTCCTCAACCCCTCTAAATTTAAATTATAGCTCCCTTGGTATATTCCCTCATATAACCCTTTTCCCTTCACAGCATTATCACAACTTGTAATCATCTCTCTGCCACATACTGAAAGCTCCAAAAGGACATGAAACACTCTGAATTGGTCGCCCCGGATACCCACCACCCAGTGTCGGTGACAATGAGCAGTTTGCATATAGTTGTTGAAATGAATTTAAAAATGTAAATCCCTGCTCTTTGGTTCCAAGTTTTTCTACATAGTGGAGATAAAAATGCCTGCCCTCAGAGTTTTGCTTTTTAAAAATTAAGTGTGTGAGTGTGTGTGTGTACATACAATCAGCATACATAGGATATGATAATATGTATAAATGTGTGTGGTATATGTTCATATATATGATATCCGAATGTCAACTCCTATGTGGTGTGGCACAGAGAAGGTGCCCAATAACATGAAAAGTTAGCATTGGTTTATTATTATGGCTTCTCGATACTGAGTGTGTAGTCTGTGTTAGAGAACTGTGGGTACCCAGAAGAGGAGAAGTGAACTCTCGCTCTGAGATTCAAGGCTCTATAAATCCAGAAGAAAACATGCAGAAAAAGGTAATACTACCAGATGCACAGATTCATTTATTCACTCAACAGTGTGTGAGGTGAGGAGGATGCAAAGGTGGATTCTAGTTGGAATCTAATACCTTTAACTAATATAGTGAAGGGTCTGGTATAAAAGATGGACATGGACACATAACTACAAGGCAGTGAGATGAGAACAAGAAGAGAGCAAAGTAGAGTGAAGACTAACCGCAGAGTGTGTGAATTCGTCAAGTGATACTTGAATAGAAACTCAGATCAGGGACTTACAGGAGTCAGGGCTGAAATTCAGAGCCAATTTCTACCATATCTACCTGTCCATACCAGTTAGTAACAGGCATGGCTCCACTCCTCACCCCAGTGTTCCGTACCTACCCACCCAGTCCCTTCTGTGGAGCTGCCCCAAAAACCAGCTGGTAAAGGCTTCCTCACTGGAGCTGCAGGGCTCCTTCAGGACCAAGCTGATGCATCAAGCCTAACTGGTCTTTTCCTGAGCGTGATCTCTTATTGAATATTTGACAATCACCCTTCCCAAGAGGATGTGGGAGTGTAGAGGAGGAGGAGGAGGGAAAGCTTGAGGAAGAAAGGAACATCATAAAAGGCAAAGACCAGGTGGTCTGAAATCACTGAAGTCCAAGGTGAGAGGGCAAAGCAGAAACCAGTGCATGGGCCTAGGTGAGTGGATCTTGAAGGGCAAAATATTATGCAAGCGGGGCCCTGGCATTTTGATGCCGGCATTGAAATCTACCACTTTCTAGCTATGTAGACAAGGACAAATCATTTGACCACACTAAGCCTCAATTCTTCATCTATATAATAGGGATAATGATGGCACCTTACCTCTGTGTAGTTGTGAATATTACTATGATCCATGACAAGTGATAAGTAAAGAATCTGGCACAGAGAAAGCGATCACTACTGCTGTTATTGAGTGGCTCTGTGCTTATTGCTCTGCGTGCACCCTATTATCATTCAACCCTCAACATCCTTAAGCATGATTGAAAAAGATGGTAGCCTCTGGGTAACAGAACACATGAAGGGGTCCGCTGTTAGGATGGATGGTTTCTGACCCCGAGTTTGTGCTGCAGTTATTAGGTCCACTATCACTCTGAGAATTGTGAGTGGATAGCTGGCTGACACATCTTTGGTGCTATGGGAACACAGACCTTTTTGATGTTCCTGCTTGATAATTTCACAGGCAATGTTGTACGTTATAAGAATTGCATGACCCTGAACCCAACCAGAGCACTCTTAGCAAGAGAGAGGCACGACAGCCAGCAAGGCAGCAGCAGAGCTCAAGAGATGTGTGTAAACAGGGAACATAAAGGAGAATTAGCCTTTAAACAGTAGCTATGAATATGCCATGGCAGCCATAAAGGTTGTTTCTAAGCCGTGCTCTCCGTATTACAGTTTGGACTTTGTTTCCTTCCTTCAATGGAAAGATGTTAAAAGGTTAATTTCAAAATGAAAAGAGAAGAAGATCATGTCCCAGGATGATGGGCACACAGCGGACTTCATTAAAGATAGAGAGAGAGAGGGGCTTAGGGAGGCCATGTTTCCTAAAAATCTGCTCTTTTAAAACTCACCTCCTTAGCTAGCTGCCTTATGTAACTTCTCACATGCATCACATTAAACCTCAGATTTGAGAAAGATGATCTCCTATAAAACCCAGTGACTAATTTATTTCATTCCCTAGATTGCTATCTGCCTGAGCCAGTCAGATTAAATATTGATGGAGATGGTGATTTCCAGTCAGAACGTGCAGCACCGTGGTAACATCCAAAGAGAACGAACCTTCTAGGTGCACCTGCATTTGGAGATACCTGGCTCCAAGGTTTCCATCTTTACTGGGATCCAGTTAATCTAAAATACAATCAAACCCCAGCCCTCCATCAATCCTAGCCTCTTTACTCCTGGGAAACAGATTTAACTTTCAAGGAAACCCACATTGGCTTTCTTCCCTGTTTATTTATTTATTTTTTCTATTCTCTTCCACAATACTTTTTAAGCCCCATATTGGAAGAAAAGTGTCCTTGGCTGCACCCATAGTCAGCAATGGGAGGAAGAGTCAGTGGTAGCTCAGCAGGCAATGCATGGAGAGACTTTGAAATCCCGGCATGGTCAGGATGTAAGTGTTGGTCTTTATTCAAGAATTTATTTCACCTCTCAGGGATCCTTGTTTAAGGTCCCTCCTCTCTCTCTGCCCTGCTCTGGAAATCTAAGATACTCACCTTCCTCCTGGATCCTGAGCTTTCTACCTCAGGTAAAATTCCCAGGTCACTCAGCAAATAGTGGCCCCATTTTTTTTTTTCTCATCCATCATCCTTACCATTCTGACACACATCCAGACATTCCCACAATGTCCCCAATAAGACCCACCATTCAGCAGTTACTTAGAAAGGATCTGAGTCTCTCATTCTGTGAAGAGTGTCTGCAGCCACAGTCTGACAGGGATTTGCATTTTAAAAGAAACAATACTCAAAAGTATGTGACATTCAAGACCTACAGGAGAGGCTGTTATGGAAGAGATTTTGTATGTGGAAAGGACTGACTGGTAAGTATTGATCAGAAAGGAAATTTAGAGTCGGCTCTCATTGTGTTGGATCAAAGAAAAGGGATCATAATTCCTTGGTAGGGGTTAAAAAAAACCTGAAGTTAGTAAATTCGGAAGAAACTGTCAGTCAGACTTTGTGGAGAGAAAGTGCACTCACTACAGAAGGGAAGAGATAGTGGAAGACATTGCATTTGTTTACCCACAAGTCAAAAGGGAACCCGGAATGCAGTATGAATCTGAGCGAACACAGTGGACTGTCCGAGACCAGAGTGAACGATGCACTTTCACTGAGGATAGGGTCTGAGAAGGAGAAGTTCACCTGCAGAGGAAGGCATGTCACATGCAGCCATCAGAGGTGGGGCTGGGGACTCAGAGACCAACAGCTCTCCACACAGAATTCTCTTCTCCCATTACCTCCTTTCCACGGTTGGATGCTCCTCAAGTCCCTCATCTAGCTGAGTGATCCCTGGCTTGGGGAACGGGCTCTCAGAGCCATTTCCTTTGAAACTCTACACATGCTGGTTTGGCTTCTAACTGCCCAGTATCTGAACACCTTCATGGTTTTGCCACTGAACAGCTGTATGGCCACCTGAGTCATTTGATCTATTTGGACCTCATCTATAGATGAGGGTATTGGACTAATGTAATGAAGGAACCCAGGATTCCCTCCATCTAGGATATATGGTATGTTTGACAAACAGATTCTGCAGTTTGGAAAAGAAAAATACCTGAAAACCACAGATCTTGAGTATCCATGACAAACCCTTATGTGGTCCAAGTTGTTCCACTGTTTTGACTGAAATTAACCTTGGTCACATGACTTCTGGGTCATTGGAGATCCCTTTACTGTAATAATCAGGCTGAGCCATATTCCTTGGTATATTGTTGGTAAGATAGCAGCAGGAGGAGCAAGCCCAGGGATGATCGAGGACCAGAAACTGAGGTCAACGGTGAGAAAAGATCTTTCTTGATTTTATAAGCTTGTAGGGGAAGGAAGAGGCTTCAGGTCATGCTAACAAGCAATAATCCTAACTGGTAGCCTTTTTCTATAGCACTTCAATGTGTCAGACACCTTTCTAAGCACCAGACCTAGAAAGAACTCATTTAACTTTCACAGCAACCCTATAAAATAGGTATTATAATTACAGATTTTATAGAGAAGGAAACTGGGACACAGACTATTTAAGTAGCTTGCCCACGATTATGCAGCTATTAAGAGAAGAGCCTAGGATTTGAAACCAAGAACTCATGTCTTGATTCAATGGGCATGAGACAACAAGGGAATCATTCACTTCTAAATCTCTCAGTAAATATAGAATGAGGCCAGAGAAATTTCTCCTGGATGTCAGTTCCCTTAAGGTCAGCCTGTTGAGCCTTCAGACTAAGTTCCCCAAAGACATTAGAGACAATCTGGCTTTCTAATTAATCTAAGAGTTGGCATTAGTGGGGAATTAATGAAAAGGATTCTGGTAATTTCCATTTAACATTTTCTGAACTTGTAAGTATCTTGGCATGGGAAGTGTTCATAGAGAAAACTATTTTACAAATCAGTAATACAGCAAATTTATTAATGCTTTTAACCTTTACAAGAACCATCCTTCAAAGAGTTCCTTTTGGACAGAGATGAAGACTGAGTGACTGAGTGTAGTAACATTACTTATACAAGCTCCAGAGTAAATGATGTCAGAGAAGGATCAAAACTCCTATTTCCTGAGTTCAGACCAAGGATTTTCCAATGAGACCACGTGGACCCCATATTTCAATCTCTTTTGGTCTCTGTTTTTCTCTCTCCCCAACTTGTATCTTAGCATCTATGTAAGTCAGGGTCACCATAGGAGTTCAAGTGAAGAGTACTTGAGTGAAGTGACAGCCCACAGAGATGGACATAGGATTAAAGAACTGTGTGCTACAGATGCCCCTCCTAATGCCTCCCATGCATCTCCTCACCTCCGCTCAATCTCCTTATTGCTATCTTGACTCACAACTTCACCCCTAGATTAATTCACCCCTAGATTGCTGCTTCTGGTTTCTCTGCCTCTATACTTTCCCTTTCTTCAATCTATGTCCTTGCTACTTGCAATTTTATCTTTCCAAGGCTTTGTTTAAAACTCCAAGCCTTTGATCATAATCTTCCTGGGTTTCTATTGTCCTGAGGGTTATTCCATTGTCCTTGGTATGTGTAAAGGCACTTGGAGTTCATAAACAAGGCAAATTTCTGCCTCTACTTCTCTGTATGCCGAACAGTCTTCATAGATTCTTTAACAGCTGTTAGTCTCATCAACGTTCTTCGGAACAGTACACATTTTAGAGAAGTCAGTACAGTGTTACTATTAAAGACATAAGCTTTGGAATGTGATAACATGGGCTTGGCTCCCAGCTCTGCTTCCACTAGCTTGGGACAGCTGGAGGGTTGGCTGGAGGACGCATGATCTAGGATGATCTCACTTAGATGTCTGGAAGTTGACAGGTGATTGGCCAAGGGCTGGTTGACTCTCAGCTGGTCCTCCTTGGATCTCTGCCATGTAGCCTCCCATCTTCCAGCAAGGCAGCTTGGACTCATTCATATGGCGGTCCTAGGATCTCAAGTGTAGCTGGAAAGCAAGCCCTAATGTGAAGTGTGTTTCAATTCTCTGCCTGCATCACATTTACTAATGTCCCTGGACCAAAACAAGTCACACGGTGGAGCCAAGATTTAAGGGATGATGAAATAGACTTTACCTCTTAATGGACAGGGAGGAATCTTGAGCAACGTGCCATACATTTTAAGTTTCAGTCTCCTTATATGAATAATGGAGATGCTAGTGTTCATTTCTGAATCATAAACTTGTAGGGAGGATTAAACTATATGAAATATCAAGTGCCCAGTACAGTATTTGCATCTAGAACACACTCAATAGATATTCTTCACTGTTTAAGTTGAAATATGAATTCTGTAGTAGCTATTAAAATGTAGAGAACATTCTTTGACCTTTCAGGGAATCTAAGTTGTCATTGAATTCTTGCTGTACAGTTTTAGTTCATGTGGCTTCTTTCTTTAATCTACTGGGTTTATTGCAGAATATTGATGATACTTGATTTCCGGGGAGTGGGGGGGTGGGCAGCTTTAAAGAGCCTGGGAGCAGAAAGCAGTCTTTACATATGTAGACATTAAAATGGACCACAGTAAATTAAAAAAGAAAAAAAAAAACTATCTCTGGATTATAGTGATGAAAAGTACTTCAGAATGTCCTTTGGATTTATTAATTTTGATATAGATTAATTATCTGAATAGGGTTTCTGGTTGAACTCACAAAGATCAGATTTTCATTTAAGTCAATTTATCAGAGTTGTGAGTGGCCACATCTGGTTGTGTTCTGAATGGTGTAGAAGATATCAACCAATTGGTCTTGTTTTAGAATGCAAACTTGTCTGTAATTATTCTTCTCTCTGTATTCACTCTTTCAATGTGATTTTACAATTCAGCTTATCAAGACAGGCAGAGTCCATTTCCCCACTCCTTGAGTCTGAGCTGGCCTTGTGACTTGCTTTGGCCAATAGAATGCATTGGAACACATGATGTGTGAGTTCTGAGCCCAGACCCCAAGAAACGTTGCCCACAATTGCTCTTGGAATGCTGCAGCTTCCATGTGAACAAACCCTGTTTCACTTGCTGGAGGATAAGAAGTCATGTGGAGGAGAAACAAGGCTTATCAGCCAGTAGTCAGCCAGGCCCTGGCAAGTGGCCTGCCGGCCACAAGACACATGAGTGAGGCCATCCCAGACCAGTCAAACCAACAGCTCAATACAGACATGTGAGGGAACACAGCCAACATCAGCCTAGACTGCTGAGACTGGAAGAATTGTCCAAGCAACTAAGTTTTGGGGTGATTTCTTATACAACAGAACCTAAATGACATAGAACTGAGGGCTGTAACCCTCCGCATCCTCTTAGGCAGGCTTCAAATGTAACCTGACACCTCATGAGATCCAGATAGTCTAACCCAAACAGTCTAACTCTGTTTGTTGCACCCCATGTGGCTTGATACATGGGAATTAAAATCTTTGCTAGAAAAGTCTGCCATCTTTCTGTCACAAGCATGAGAGAGGGAGTTTCTACCCATTGCCGTCCTTTCCCACAAGTAACATATCCATGTGTTCAATACATAGATGCTTCCCATCTGTGAACGTACCATGAAACGTGTCTCTGTGGCCAATGTGGCAGAAAGAAAATGGCATAATTTTCAGAATCAGACCACTTTAGGCTTTACCTGGGCTCTGATATTATTAGTTGTGTGATCTGAGAAAACTATTCAACTGCTCCAAGCCTCACTTTTTTCAACTGCAAAATAGGAATTATATATATATATATATATATATATATATATATATATATATATATATATATATATATATTTCAAATTCAACTGCAACTTGGGGTTACTACGTGAAACAGTAGTATTTGTATGGTGGTATAAGGTTAATCTCGAGTTTTTTACACTCCTCCCTTTGAGAAGTGTAGTCTATATCCCTTTCCCTCTCGATTCTGGCCAAGGTCTGTGACTGCTTTGACCAACAGAATACATTGAGAGTGAAGCTGTACCAGTTTTCAGTCCCAGATGTCAAGAGACTAGCAATTCCCACTTCCTGTCCATTGGCTTTCACTTCCTGTCTGTTGGAACTCTCACTCTCAGAGCCCTGAGCTACTAAGTAAGGAGTCTGACTGCCCGGCTGCAGATAACACCTGTAGAGGCAGAGAGACAACACAGAGAGGCAGAGGGGCCAGTCCAGATCAGCCTTGGAGACATTCTCTGCCATGCGTGGGGGTGAAGGCACCCTGGACCCTCCGGAGCAGCCCAACCACCTGCTAAATACCAAGAGTGACCCCAGGCAACATCACATGGAGCAGGAAAATTAGCCCGAGGAACCCTGCTTGAATGCTTGACTATGGAGTCATCAGATATAATAAGATGGTTATTGTTTTGAACCACTCAGCTTTGAAGTAGTTAAGAACAATTTGCCCATGGCAGGCACTCAGGACACAGGGTGACAGGACTGAGGGGTTCCCTGGGGTGCGAGACTTTCAGTCTTTAAACCAGGAATGTCTCTCTTAATACATACTGGAGATTATCATTGTTATGTTGTATTAAAGCAAAAACTAACAATGTCGTGGTGATTTCATTTCTAGCAAAACTACCCTAAGGCCACCAAGGAATTTCATACCCTCACAGGAGGTGAAAAACATTTCTGGATGGAAACACTGCATGAGGCTGTGTTTTATAGGAGACAATCTACTGAAAATCAGTTCAAGTTGATTTTTCTTATCTATGAGGCATCATTTTTTTTTAAGATAGGCTTTCTTTAGAACCCTCATACATGAATAGGAAAACAGCAATGTGAGCCCACCAATCTTAAGCTCCAACGAAAAGTGTTGTTTACTGAACTTTTAAAATAATTTTAATTATCAGAGCAGTTGATAGATATAGCCCATGTCTTGTTAAAATTAGTATCTTTTGTGATTGTTATTTGGGAAAGACTTTAAAAATGTATATAACTACTACCTTAATTTTTTCCCTAAATATAAATTGTAAACATCTCCATATTATGAAATTAAATTGCATTTTTTCCTAATGGCAAAAATAATAATCTGTGTTGAAAATTTAGAAAATATAGACATGAACAACAATGTGAAAACATTTTTGATAGAATAAAGGCATGTCTTCTCTAATCGCTCATTGGTTATAACCAAAAAAACAAAAAAGAAAAGGAACATATGAAAAAAGGTATCTGCATTGCCAATGATATCAGTTCTTAAGAGCCCAAAAGGAGGAAAAAACAAACAAACAAAAAAAAAACTTTGTTTTCACTTATATGTGGAACCTAAAAAGTGAAACAAACAAATAAATATAACAAAACAGAAACAGACTCACAGATGCAAGAGAACAATCTAGTGGTTGCCCGAAGGGCAAGGGGTGGCTGGAGGTTGAAATAGGTAAAAGGAACTAAGAGGTAGAAACTAGCACTTATAAAATAAGTAAGTCAAAGGGATGTAATGTACAGCACAGGAAATATAGTCAATAGAGTTATAATAACTTTGTATGGTTCATAATTATAAAAATACAGAATCACTATGCTGTACACCAGAAACTAGTATAATATTGTAAGTTAACTATACTTAAATTAAAAAAAAAATCAGCCAGTAGAATGATACTTGGGCAAAATCTAGGGAGGATAAAAGACACCAGTAGGTGCCCCTCCCTGTACAGCCCCACAAGTCTAGATTTCTATAGAAGCAAGTGAGAGACTCCTGAATTACATATGGGTGCCTCTGGACTAGAAGATGGAAGGCCAAGGTTCTCTGTGGTCTATCTGCAGAGGGCCTTCCTGGACACTTGGCTCCAACTTGCCCAACAGCAGTGGGCACAGTGGCTGAAGGTGAAAGCCTTCTTCACAGCAGAATTACTGGGTGAAAGTATACAAATATTTTTTTAACGCTTTTGATTCCTACTGCCAAATTGTTTCCCAGGTGGTCTGCAGCAATATCATTTCCATTCGTCATATTTTATGAATTGCTGTTAGTATTATCATTCTTTAAATTTACCGATTAGGGCTAACAAATATGACATTGTTCATTTTATTTACTGTTTTTTTAATTAGTAATGAATTTAATTAATTCTCCACATTAGACATTGATATAATTTTTTGCCTTTTTGATTGACCTATTTATAACCTGTACTTATTTTTGTTTTAGGTGTCTTAGTTACGCTTTTTATTTTATTTATTTACTTATTTTTTTATTTTTATTATTTTTTAATTATTTTATTTATTTATTTTTGTCTGCATTGGGTCTTTGTTGCTGTGCACGGGCTTTCTCTAGTTGCAGCGAGCAAGGGCTACTCTTCATTGCGGTGCGCGGGCTTCTCATTGCGATGGCTTCTCTTGTTGTGGAGCACGGGCTCTAGGCACGTGGGCTTCAGTAGTTGTGGCATGCGGGCTCAGTAGTTGTGGTGCATGGGCTTAGTTGCTCTGCATTATGTGGGATCTTCCCGGACCAGGGCTCAAACCTGTGTCCCCTGCATTGGCAGGCGGATTCTTAACCACTGCACCACCACGGAAGCCCTACGCTTCTTATTTTTATTCTTATGCTATCTATTAAAAATTATTCCCAGGCTTTTGTTCACAATTGTTTTATTTATTTATAGGTATACACCCTGAATGCTCATTCTTTTGAGTGACTGGAGAATTTGGCAGAATAGCGAACTGGTGTGACTTCCAGAAAATTAAGAGATCCTGCAGGCTAGCCTTCAGCGCCAACGTGCAACAGGTGTTTCTTGATGTCAATACAAAAACCTCCTTTGGAGTTACTATTTTCCTATTCAATCCTATTATTTCAAATTGCATGTTTCCGACCTGTGCAATTATAGAGACAGTGTCTTTTTTAGCTCTTACTTTGGGAAAGGTTTTCACACTGTGTCAGAAAGCCCTGCGATGCCGCGATGCGCGTGCACCTCGTGTTACCGAACTGAACTTGCACTTGTGCTTGGTCTAACCACCATCTCTCCTTTTATGGATGCTTAATCTCAAGGTCACAAAGGAGAGTGTGGGACTTTGGGACTGAGGAGCCCCTCTGCAGTTGGATTGGCTGGAAGGGGTTTGTGAGACGCAACCTGGTGTCTGGCTTTATCTCCCCTAGAGGTCAGGGCCGCGCATAAATATCACCCAGGTTCCCAAGAATCAGTCTGCCCAGCCAGCCCGACCCTGGGGGAGTCTGGTGAAACTGAACCGGCCTGAGGCTACTAGAGAACTGCCTGCTTTCCCACCTGAATTCCCCACCCTCAGCTGGTAGGGCTTTGGGGTGGGTGTGTATTTCAGTTTGTCAAAAAGAGATCAGTTCCTGTGCTGAAAGGCAAGCCTGGGGCGGTGTTTGACAGAGTCCGGACCCTGGGAGGGACAATTACCACGTAAGTGGTTCTCACGCTGGGTCTGGCATTGGGTGCCAGCTCGCACATTAACTCCTTTGACGGTATTTTCACCAGTTTACTCAACGTTCTCAAGGGATGGCTTTGTCGATTGTTTCTCTGGCTGCTGTTTTGACAGTCGATAGCCTCTTGATGCCAGCTTAGGCTGTCTACTAAAAAAGAGGCCAACGTGAAATTTTAAACCCAACAACTGCTGGTCGTGGTATGGGGTGGCTCCAGCTCTGTTCTCTCCCTCTTTCCCCCTCTCCCAAATGGTAATGGGCTTTTAATCAAATGCAAGTCTTTCCTCATTCTCCCAGGCTTTGGGGAAGGGGGATCATGCATTAGCATGGGTGGATCAGAATCAGGGGAGTGCTGAAACTTCCAGCGGAAACTGACAGGGGATGATGCTAGGAAAGAGTATAAGCAGATACAGTTTACGTGTCAAGGAGATTCCAGAAAAATGCCTATGCCTGGAATATTTTCCGGGTCAATTACCAATGAGCAGCAGTGATAGACTGGCCAAGAATAAGGCTCTGACTTAAACGACAAGGCTTCTGGGGGTGGGGATTTATGAATAGACTGTGCTATTAGCCACATTAGTAGGATACACAAACGTCACAGCTCCATGTTATTTCTAAACAGTTGCAAAAGAAAGGAACAGAAATAGAAATCACTTTCTTCTCTAAATCCCCTCCTTAGGTGTGTATCTTAGCATTCCAGCATAGCACGTTCCTGGCATCTCTCCAGTGCCCACCTACCAAGGTGTAAGTAGGAGTCAGATGCTCTCTTTGAGAACAAACCTATGGTCTGAAACGAGCTACCTTGACAGTGCCATGATCCTTCTAGATTGCTCATGTTGCAAGTTCTCAGTCCAATTTAAAATCTTAACCTATTCAATCTATTTCCATTTTAGCTTCCACACTAAGCACCATTTTGAATTCTACCAACTGAAACCAACTGAAGAAATAAGATGTTCGATTTTTTTCATTGACTCTTTATCCCAAATTAAAGTGCAAAAAGTGGAATAAGTTTTACTTAAAAAATGTTTTTGCTGTTTCAAAAATCAAATGGGGGTGATTGTCCATGTCTTTATTAAACAAAACAATTTCTTAAAAGATTTCTAACTTGGTTCTATAGAGCTGTTTAGAAAGTTAATACAAATTAACATGGACATTTTTGTATATGATTATCAAATATTTCAGGGCTTATCATAGTCTTCTATTTCAATTAATAGAGTAGTAATTTATACCTAATTTTTGTCAGCTCAGGGATCCCAAGGTCTTAATTTATGTTTTTGATAAATACAAAAGCAACAGAAAAATGGGAGTGAGGAGGTGACTCATTCCAGAAATTAAAATGGCCCTTTTAATCGGTCTCCTTAATTTCCCTGACCACACCCTCTTTTTTTGGGGGGAGGGGTAAGAAGAATACCCCACAAACTGGAGATTAAGTTATAGTTATCTGATATTAAAGGGGAAGAACATTTTAAAAATGCATTTGCTGATCACTGCCACTTGCTTTGCAGAACCTAATACATCCCTCCCTGATAACATCAGAGGAATTAAGGCCCTCTTTATGTAGCAAATGCTTTTCACAGTTCAATAACCATTCCTGTTGCTGCTATAATATTTCATCCGCATTTCCCCATGCTCAGAGCAGGCCTCAGAACTGGAGCTGTTTCATTTCTTTTGAGAGCATCTTCACCTCTCTTGGCTACCTTTGACCACCCCTCTCCAAATATTTGCAGGTCATAATCATTATATTATTCAGCAACGTAGAAAAATCATTTCTCTGCTTTGGAGTCTAGTTTCTAAGACATGGAGAATACAAACGCCCGGCCCTGGCGTTATCACTTGTCTCCCCTGGCTGTCTAAAGAACCAACCAAGAGCAGTGAGTGAATGGCTTGACACATGAACCAGAAACAAACAGCAAAAGACAGGAATCAAGGGCTCTAATGTGTCTGCACTAGAAACCATTGTGCAAGGCACTTCCTGGGAATTATTTAGGGATTATGGTGTCAAAATTGCTTAATCTGTAGGAAATACCCCAAGCCTTCAGTTCACATCAGCAAATATGTATTAAGTGCTTACTCTGTGCTCAGGACTGAGTTAAGCACTTGGGGGAACAAAAAGAAAATATAAGTTCATGTCTGAGCAAAAGTGCAAGTGGATTCTATGGAAGGAGGGCAAAAGTGGGGAGCCTGCCTCTCTGCATATATTATTTCTTCAGATCTTAAAAACACTGCAGGCAGGTCTTCTTGACTCCTATCTAGCTCCCTCTTAAAGAAAACAAAACGACCAAACAACAACAAAAAAAAACCAAAAAAGGTTGTATTCCAGATTCATTGTTTCAATGTTTAGTTTTAGAAACAAACACCCTGATGGTTTTGAAACCTAAGAAGGAGGAATTATTAAAAATCAACATTTGTCAGAGTGAAAACGAGTGGAGGCGGGGCTTTAAAAGACTCTCAGATCCTTAAAAGGACTGCTCTGAAGACATGGGGGAGGGGCGTGGGGGAAGAAGAATGGGAAAGGAAATGGAATGGGAGCTATTCTGTAGCATTTCTTTTAGCAACACCAGAGAAAAAATTGAGGGAGACCCACGAGGTTCCAACATTTAGGAACGTTTTACCCTTGTTTTGTTTAAATTTTTCTTCTACAAAATGAATAGACTCCAATCTAATTTTTTTTTTCATTAAATCACCTAGAGAGCTCTTTGGTTTCTGGACCCACTCCCATCCCTCTTTTAAGGAAAGATTCAGCCATGCTTGTTGTTTTAAAAGGTTTCTAATCACAGGAGAACCACATTCAACTTTGCTCATTTCCTGTGCCAATTAACAGACAGGAGCGGTGTCTCCCCACTGTTACCACAAGGCATTCCAGGGACTGACCCTTTCAAACTTGACTCCCAGTGCCTGGGAAAGTGGCACGGGTTTTGGAAAGAGGCAGGAAGTTAGAAATCCTGAGTTACAGCCCAAGAGCCTGAGAACCAGGAGGGCAGGGCAGCTCCTCGACAAAGAGAATGGAAGCCCCAGGAGTGAGGGAGAGCTTTATTTTTATTTCTAAATTTTATTCTGTAATGAAAGTCTGGGGCCTGGGAATAAAATAACAGCAAAAATACCTTGTTTTATTGGGCACTCAAGGAGATTCCTGGGCCTGATGTGCTCTGTATAAATCTGCCAAAAGGGTCCAAGTGTTCTGATCTCCAGAGTTTAGATGAAGGGAAAGAAAGCTCCCCAGGTTGGTCCAGCGGGGCTGGAGCAGAGATCAAATGGGAGGACTAGGTCTTTGTGGAGGCTGGGACCCCACCCGTCCTTACAGCTACTCTGACCTCCTTGGTTCACAGGAGGTTGGGCAAAGCGAGAAAGGGAGCCTAAGAGGAAGGAGAGACATGTCTAAGAGAACTGAGATTCCGATTAGTATTGATACATTGGAAGGGCTGAAACCAAGTCAGGAAAAGCTCTTTCCTCTGACTGGCATGACCACCCCCTCTTCCCTTCTTGACTAAATCTTTGAAGCCCCGCCTACCTCAGGAACCTGCTATGTCATCTATTCCAGTGTATCAGTTATGTACTGATACAGTGATCCTGTGTAACAAATTGCCACAGAACGTAGTGCTTTAAAAAAAACACCATTTCTATTTTCCCCAAGCCTATGGTAGCCTGGGAAGTTCTGTTGATTTGGGCCACGGCTCTGATGATACAGTGGGGCTCCCACAAGAGAATCCGGGCAGCAGGCAGTGGGCTGGGTGCCGGCTGGTCTGGGATGGCCCAGTAGAGAAGGCTCAGCTCAGCTCCATGTGCGCTCATCCTCCACCAGGCTAACCCGGGCTTGTTCTCATGGTGGTGGTACAGTTCCAAGAGCAGGAGCACAGGTGGACAGGACCTCCTGAAGATATCCACTCCCCATATCAGCAGCTGATCTCTGTCCAACTCCAAGGGACCACATGGACTTGAATGGTGACAAAATAGAGCCCAGAGACCTTTCCTCTAATTTCCACTGATATTTGAATTCCCACAGGAGGGTATCAGAACCCCAATAACAACTGTGAATGAAAACAACTCAGCAGGGTAGGGATACAGGAATTGAGATTGTTTTAAAAATTATAAAGAAGCATATTGCTGAGTTTTACCCTCCAAAATGTCTCCCTAATTTCATGGTTTCTTAAGTCCAAGGACCCAGGCAGAATACTTCTTAAGCCCAAGTACGAGGCAGTAAAAAAAAATGTTTTTAATTTAAAAATAATGAAGGTAATTCTAGATAAATAGTGTCTCTGTATACTTAATGTTCTAGGTTTGTGGGTGTCACTTTTCCACCTCTAACCAAAAAAAAGAATTATAAGAAAATGATTAGTATGATGTTAAGTTCTGCAAATGGTGCAGGAATTAAAAAAAAGATCTTGTCCTCCAGGTGTTGGCATTTAACTTCGAGGTACAGTACTCTTATTAGTAATGATGTTTTAGGAAGTAGTTCAAAGCAAGGAGCACCTGTGGTCAATCTGATAGAGGAGTTGTGGCCTCAACAAAATTGCAGAGACTCAATGTAATAGACTGATTACAAAAATGGCTCAATCTTCCAAACCACCACTGGTAAGCATGCCATTTACAATGTGGCTTTGTAGCTGCCCCCATCAAGAGGCAGGGTCGATTTCAATACCTGTTGAATCTGGACTGGCTTTGTGATTCATTTTAGCAAAGAGAATGCAGTGGAAGTGATGTCCTGCCAGTTCTGAACACTGTCACCTTCACAGTCCTGAATCCCCTGCTTCCCCCTCCACCCAGGACACCAAGCTCAAGGACAGGAAGAACCATGACCTTCCTGTAGCTTCTGCCTTCAGCCTGCCAAAAACTTTCAAGGCAACTAACTATATAGTGTAGTTACCTGCTTCAACTGTGGGAAGGAAGGAATATAGAAAGAAAACTTTCTATTTCAAATTTCCCTGCCATGGCTTCCATTTTCCAAGAAGCTTGGGGTATTCTTCAAAGTGTGCCCCGGATCTAGATCTTTTTCACATCTCCCCAGCTTCCTCCCTGCTGTAATCCTGCTCAGAAAGAGGCAGATGAGTTCCAATCAGTGCTGGCAGCTCCCAAAGGGAAGGTCACAGCCGGTAATAATATAGACAGGCCCCTAACAAGATGTTTGAAATATGCCCCAGAGCTCTTAGATGAAGTAGCGGATACTAAAATGTACTCCTAAGCCCAGCTCTTTGTGTAACTTCAAGTACAAGCCAGCTGTTCATCAGTCTTAGGAAACAAATGCAGGAGTAACTAATTAAAGGAAGATGTTTCAAGGCCAAACAAGGCGGGAATGGTGTTTTGATGCATGAATTGTTGGCCTCCTTTGTAAAATCTTTCTTCCCCTGTGTGCTGTAACCATTTTGAACAACTTCAACCCAACGGAATTTCTATAACCGCTCAGGAAGTTGTAAGGGGTGGCTGTGACTCAGTTGTTTGGGTGTTCTCGAAGCTGCCCTGAGTGGGGACAGACACTGCTGGGAGAGCTTACACATGATGCCACTGGGACTTTCATTCCTCCACAAACATGTCTACTGAGGGTCTCCCATGGGCCATGGACTTACCGCTGGGCAAACACTGGCAAACAAAAGACACCTGGCTGTTGCCTTCAAGAGCTTCCAGTCTATGGAGGTCACAGGTGGCTGAAACCTTTGTCTGAAACTTTCTTTAGCAAAATAGCTTGAAAATCCACTATCCAGAGCAGATAGGAAACCCGGCTCTGTCTTTTAGACTCTCAAATATTGAGAAAGCCCCACCTGTGCTCTTTTCTAGAACAGTTTGTTTCCTCATCAAAGACCCACACAATCTTACATTTTCTCTCATGACAGACTAACTGCTTTTATGCAATCATCATTTTATTTTTATGATATCATCATTCCATCAAATTACTGCAAAGTTAGGATGAAGAAAGAGGGAAGTCTTTGCCTCACTTTCAATTTAAGGTAGCAGACTGTAGTGGCCACTGGATGTATCCACCATGATGTCATCCCCTTTGCTGTTCTCAATGTTGGGGGGAAAGGAGCTGGATGACAAGAATAAGATAATGGATTAAAGGAGGACTTATAAGAATCAATGACTACAGAGGCCAAGCAGGAAATGAAACTAAATGATGTGAGCAGGTGAGATTAATAGGAGCTGGGTGAGAATTAGGGGCAGTAGAGGGCACATGCCCCATGTAAGGAAATCAGCCCTTAAGTTCCAGCCAATTGTTGCCATAAGGGATTGTGGTTCTATTACTCTCAGAGCTTTTTCAAGAGCGTGCAGAAATCCAGAGTTGATGTGAATTCCCTCAATTTTGCAATCATGAGGAGTAATTTTTTTTTTTTCCCTTTTAAGTAATGTGTGGACCACACACAACAGGACATTGGGCAGGGTGTGGCTCTGGGGCAGTCAGCTGGGTGTCTAGAACAAGGGATATAAAGTTGTATTGAGAGGATGCCTCTTCATCTTCCACTTCAATGAGGAGGCAGGCAGTTTACTCAAATGTGACCCATAAGGTACCTCCTCCAAAGATTAAAATCCAAAGAAGACTACCGCCTCCTCCCATAGCTTTATCACCAGTCTCAATGAATCTGTGGAGGAACAGGCAAACCATCCCCGAGGTGCAGATGCCCAAAAGCCAGAAATCTTGTCTTGCCCTTGCACATAATGACTTTAATCAAAGTCTTTGGGTTTGATGAGATAATACATGCACCTTAGTCAGCCCGACTGGACTACCGGGTGCACCCGGGGTTGAGCCACCCCAGTGTGCCTCGGGAAATGGTAGGTTCATAGGTTCACCTTCAGTAAGGGAAGCAAATAGAGTCAGTCTCACCAGAGGTGAGCTGGGGAGGTTGGCTGTACCCCAAGGAGCCAGACTTGCGAGCTGGCTTTTAATGTAGTTTCCCAAAGCAATAGATCTATTCAGAGACTCCTTCTGGTTCAGTTTAATGAAACCACAGAAAATTTGCAAACTAACCTCACCAAGGGGAGACATTAACAGAAAGCAGATTTTTCTTATTTGGATGTTATGGCTAATGAGAACATCTTCAGGAAGGCACTGGAATAAACCCATTCTCTGTGTCCTCAAGGTCTGGGAGAATGTGGAGCTGGCAGGGCTCTGCTTTGTGGGGCACACACCATGGTTGCTCCAGGGCCTTTGTACTTTATATATAAAATGCTCTTTTCTCTCGTAATTATAAAACTTTGTTCCTTCGAGTTTTTCAGATCTCTGCATAACTTCCACACAGAGAGCTCCCTTTACCAATTTATCTGCAAGAGCAATCACCATTCTCTTCTTTCTCCCATTGACTCTAGTTTTCTTTGTAAAACTTCTATCTTTCATTAACGCTATACATTTATTTACTATTAGTCTGCTCCACTAGAATATAAACTCATTGAGGACAGGAGTTTGTCCATAGTTTGAATACTGTTGTCTAATGCCTAGAACAGTGTGTGGAACTATGTGGATGCTCAAAATATGTACTGATTGAATTTAATAAATGACTTATGACTTATACACTAAAGCGAGATGTTCTTTGAGCTGAAGAGACCCTGGCTGGGTCTCTCCAAGCATCCTTTGCTCTGGCATCACATTAGATGTCAATGATGAGCACATGCTCTTCCCCAAATCTGTATTCCACTGAAAATCTTGTAAATATATCTTTTTAAAGAAATCTAATTTTGGCATTCTGATTCAACTGCTTTTTGCAAAATGATGCTTCCCATATATAAAAAGAAAGACAAAATATTTTTCTCTTAAATTGCTCAAAATATACTTGGGCCATCAAAAGACCTTCCTTAAATTACTTTGATGGTTTAAGTGTACATGGATTGAATAACATTTCCTTTCATAGATAAATAGATCTAAAAGAAAAGGGAGAAATTTGTAGGCTTTGGTTTTTATTTGGAAAATAATAGCTGTGGGCATTGGATCAGCTTCCTATCTGTACAACTCACCAGTTTCTAATAACTGACATTTCACATTTTTGTATCATTTATTCTACCCACTCCCTGGACTGCCTTCAACACAAATTCAAGTTATTTCTCTTTCTAGTTGATAACTGAGATATTTTTAAAAGCACTTGAACAAACCAAGAAGAAATACTTGTCTGTAGGCACTTGCTAAAGCTGGCATTCCAAGTTTCAATGTTACTTTAAGACAATTAGGCTATGAGAAAAGAAAATCGAGTATATTAACCTTCACTTTATTTCCCACACAGAAATAATTGTTTAAGTGAATATTGCATTCTAACACAGTGCAGAGAGGTGGTGATAGGAGAGGGGAATCAGAGTCTAGTTGGAATTTCAGCAAACATGTAAAGGCTGGCTCATGGCCACTCTATGTCAAATAATATTGATCTTTGGTTCCAATCTCCATTTACTAAAAAACCAAACTAGATATATTTGCTTTAATATATCTAGTTTCCTGTGTTTGCGTGAGAAGAAGAGGGACTGGGAAATATACAGAGATAACTGCCAATTCATTCCAGTATGTGTTTGGCCCCAGTATGCCTCTGAAATAGTTCTTATTAGTGTGACCCAAAGGCCTTCTCACTGAACTCAATGCTATTCCCAAATCATCTTTCGTGTCTTTTCAGCAACATTTGACACTAGTGACTCCCTTCCTTCTTGGCACACGACCTCCCTAAGTGTCCCATGATGCAATATTGTAGTTTTCCTTCCACCTTCATGGAATCCTTTCTGTACCTTCGGTGTGGGAATCTCTTATTTTACCCATTCACTAAATGTTGGTTGTTCCAAAACGCAGTCCTCTTATTCCATAACAGTTTTAGAGGGTCTCAGCTACATGCTTCCCTTCAATTACCCATTATTTGAGCTAGAGTCTAATCTCCAGTCTGCACCTTTAAACTTTAAGACAACCACCCACTTGTAAACTTCTATTAAATGTCTCAAAAACATTCTAAATCCCCAGTCCAAAGCTAAGCTCATGATCCCATAATCTAATCTTCCTCTGGGCTTTACATCTCAGATCAAGACACCAACATTCATCCCATTATGCAAATCACCCTTGAGCCCTCTCTCTCCTTTATCCCCTCTCCAAACCAACCCCAATTTTATTTGCTAACAAAGTTCAACTTGTTCATTTCTTTTCAAAACTATGACCATTACTCTAAGCTATCATTTTATTTTCTCTGGAAAACTGAGAACTCCTCCAAATGAGTCTACCCACATCAATTCTAATCCACCCCTCTCTACCCGCCTCAGGGTAGTACAGAATAGACCCATCACCACTGGCTTCATACTCTGTTTTGGGGCAAATAGCACACATCAACTGTCCACAGAGACCTTCTCTGCCTGGTCTCCACCCATCACTTAGGCCTCATAATCATCACAAATTCTCCCTTCATATGGGTCAGCCACCCCAACAGATCTTTGGGCCTGTTCCCTAGTGCTTCTTCTCATTGCAGGGTCCTCCACGTGGTATTCTATCCTCCTGGAAGTGCTTTCTCCTCCTCACCTGGTTAAATCTTACTTACGCCTCAGATCTCAGTTCAATGGCTACATCCTCAATAAAACTTTCCCTCACTTGCCCAACCAGATCGAATCTCTTAGCACCTCTCCTTTTAGCACTTGATTCAAATGCAATTTTTTATTTATTCAAGTTATTTATTAATTTTTCAGTATTGTTTCTCATTTATTATTTCTTAATGTCTGCTGTCTTCATAGGCTGCATGTTCCATGAAGACAGGAACTATATCTAGTTTGCCCACCATTATATGTTTACTACCTGGCACAGTGCCTGCCATGTAACAGGCATATCGCTAATATTTGTTGAGTGAAGGAATAAAAGGAATTGCAAAGTGGTATTTACCTTTGAACTTCTTGTCAAAGGTCAGATTTGGGATGTGTGCCTACCTTCGAGTCCTTAAAAGAAAATAAAATCCTAGGCAATGGCTGCAGCCTGGCTCTAATCTCCAAATTTGAAGATGCTCTGGAGCTCAAGTCAGTAGAGTCTGAATATAAAAGGAATAAAGTATCAGCAGGTATGGGAACTGAAGAAAGATTTACCCAACTCTTTCCACCCTTTACTTTATCAGTAACAACTAACCCTTCATCTGCTTGGTAAGACATGTCCTCTTACAAAAGGTTCCTCTAAGAGCAATAATTATAATCGTAAAGCAGGAAACATACAGGTTGGTGGTATGGATGGAAAAAAGAAAGGATACAGAAAGAGGAAGGAGCCTGAACTTAGTAAGGAAAATTGATCCCTATACCTGAAAACTGGGGGGAAAAAGCATTTCACAAAGGAAAATGTAGAAAATAATTTCTATGAAATGTTAGTACCTAATATATAAATTCCCTATGAGTACATATATGTACAAATGGCTGTGATAATCCTGGGTTTTAAATAATCTCTGCCATTCCTATAAAACCGGCACATAATTCCCAAATTTTTGGCCTTCAGATGAGCTCTCCAGGAGTATTTCTCACATTCAGAAATGGTATAAGAAACTGGTGGACCATGTGTTCTGATTTGGGGCAAGAAATATAAAGTCGTTGTATGCACACTATATTTTCAAGTTTTAGATAAAAACAGCCCTGGTATTCTTTTTTTTTTTCCTTTGGCTGCGCCATGCAGCATGTGGGATCGTAGTTCCCCATCCAAGGACCAAACCCACGGCCCCTGCATTGGAAGCATGAACTACTGGACCACCAGGGAAGTGCCAAGTCCTGGTATTTTTAATCATAACAAATTAAAAGCAGCCCAATGTGTATATGAAAGGATGTTCAATATCACTAAATATTAGAGAAATGCAAATCAAAATTACAATGAGGTATCACCTCACTCCAGTCAGAATGACCATCATCAAAATGTCTACAAATAATGAATGCTGGAGAGGGTGCGGAGAAAAAGGAACCCTCCTACACTGTTGGTAGGAATGTAAGTTGGTGCAGCCACTGTGGAAAACAGTATGGAGGTTCCTCAGAAAACTAAAAATAGAACTACCATATGATCCAGCAATCCCACTCCTGTGCATATATCTGGAGAAGACAAAAACTCTAACTCAAAAAGATACATGCACCCCAATGTTCATTGCATGGAAGCAACCTAAGTGTCCATCGACAGGTGAATGGATAAAGAAGTTGTGGTACATATATACAATGGAATATTACTCAGCCATAAAAAAGAATGAGATAATGCCATTTGTAGCAACATGGATGGACCTAAGTGAAGTAAGTCAGACAGAGAAAGACAAATATCATATGATATCACTTATATGTGGAATCTAAAAAAAATAATACAAATGAACTCATTTACAAAACAGAAATAGACATAAAAAACAAACTTATGGTTACCAAAGGAGAAAGGGGGGCAGGGATAAGTTAGGAGTTTGGGATTAACAGATACACACGACTATATATAAAATAAGTAAACAACAAGGACTTACTGCATAACACAGGGAACTATATTCAATATTTTGTAATAACCTATAATGGAGAAGAATCTGAAAAAGAACAAATTTATGTGTATCTATATAAACTGAATCACCTTCCTTTACACCTGAAACTAACACAACATTGTAAATCAATATACTTCAATGAAAAGCTGTTCATTTTGGGGGAAAAAAAAAAAGGCAGCCCAATGTGTTAAGTAGGAGTGTGTCAGCACAACGAAGACATTTTTCAAATGTAGGGAGGCGGTGAAGCTCTGTGCCAGGACTAAACTCAGAATACAACCTTTCTCTCCTTTAGAGCCACACATCTTGAAAGCTTTTCCCAGAAGTCCTCCCTGATATTGCACGGATTCTGGCAGGACACAAGACTTATTCAAGCCTTAACACTGGCCTCTGTCAATGCCCCTTCACTTAGTGTTTTTGCTTCTGACCTGCTTGGGCCACTGGGATGAGAGGGCATGGTTGAAATAAAAATTACACTGAACAGTTGGAAACATGTAACCTTGAGATCATAAACGGAGTTGGTAGTCCAAATTTATTTCAAGATCATCTTTATTTAACTTGTGCAATATTCATAAAGATCTTTTTTCTTGTTGCCAGTATTTAAAAACCAAGAGATTGTACACAAAATTCTAGTCTCATCCTTTAGAAGAAGACTGTCCTAATGACAGAATTGTCTAGGCTTGGGTTGTAGATTTTACTAGGTATGTGTCCCCAGGGAGCTGCAGTCCCTGCCAAGTCACCTTCCCTCCACTGACTCATGTGTACCACCAAATTGGCCACTGTAGGCAGGTGAGTTACCCATTCTTGCCTAAACCCTTGCCTAAATCATTTCAACCCAGACTCAAACTCCTAGAGCAGTACTATTTTCAGCAAAGTTACCTTAAAATGCCTCAGGTCACTAACTCAGGGCCTCAAGTACATTTTGTTTCTTTTCTGATCCTGACTTTTTGCTTCCATTCATGTTAAGTGCTATGTTTTCTTGCTATTGCATCTCAATTCATGCCCCAAGTCCAAAAAATGAGTTGTTTAGCCCTATTCACCACCAGAAACGTCACTTCTTTTGGACTGTGGACATTTCTTTGGGTTTTTCCTGTTCTAGGACTAGAGCCTTGCCTTGAAATCCCAGCCCTTGTGAGTGGATCTCTACTACTTAATGACCCTGAAAACAATTTGTTCCACCAATAGTTCTCACCCCTGGGTACACATTACAATCACTTGAGGAATTTTTTAAAAATGTGATGTCACAGTGAAGTTTCAATGTAGACTAGTTAAATAAGAATCTCTGCAGGAAGGCCCCAGAATTCTGTATTTTTTAAGTTCTCCACGTAATCCCAAGGTACAGCCAAGGTTGAAATCCACTGGACAACTAATGTGGATTATCTTCTCCTTCCCATAAATCTGTCAGAGTCCCAGGTTCTGCCTTTGTTCTTGGGACCATACCACTGCCAGTGATGCCCCCTTGTGTGTGTGTGTGTATATATATATATATATATATATATATATATATATATATATAAAATCACTTCTTTATATGTGTCAATGATTCTAAAGTCTGGCTCTGCATTAGAATCACTTGAGGACGTTTTAAAATACTGATGTCTGGGGCTTCCCAGGTGGCGCAGTGGTTGAGAATCTGCCTGCCAATGCAGGGGACACGGGTTTGAGCCCCGGTCTGGGAGGATCCCACATGCCGCGGAGCGGCTAGGCCCGTGAGCCACAACTACTGAGCCTGCATGTCTGGAGCCTGTGCTCTGCAATAAGAGAGGCCGCGACAGTGAGAGTCCCGCGCACCGCGATGAAGAGTGGCCCCCGCTTGCCACAACTAGAGATAGCCCTTGCACAGAAACGAAGACCCAACACAGCAAAAATAAATAAATTAATTAATTAACTCCTAACCCCAACATCTCCTTTAAAAAAAAAAAGAAAATACTGATGTCTGGGCCCAAATTAGATCGATCAACTTAATGAAATCAGAATCTCTGTTAAGATTGAGAACTACAGCACTAAATTATTCAGTCTAATAATAAGATCACTTCCAAGAAGATGTATCTGTTACCTACTGCTAGCATAATCTGTGTAACAAATAACCACAAAATCTTAGTGACCTACAAAAATCAGCATTTATTGCTCATATGTCTGCAGGTTGGCTGAGATCAGCAGGGCAGCTCTACAGATATTGGTTTGGCTTTTTCACACACTGGCGTGGGCTGGGAGCTGGCTGATGGAGGCTGGAATTGGCTGGTGCACCTCAGCTCTGTTTCATGCATCTCTTCTCTTCTAGGGTTTAGCAAGGAAGCCTGGGCATGTGCTTCTCCTGATGTTGGCAGAGGCATCAGTAAACTAGGGGAAACAGGTATGTACATTTCAAGCCTTTGTTGCGTCATGTGTTAACATCATGGCTGAAAGTAAATCACAAAGTAAATTTAGCACATGGCAAAACCAACATCAATGGAGCAAGGAACTATATTAATCCCATGGAAGTGAGAGAAAGGGAGTGAATATTCCAGAAAAATAATCTAATCTATCACAGAAGGTATGGAGATACCTTTTTCCTTG
This sequence comes from Hyperoodon ampullatus, assembly GCF_949752795.1. Taxonomy (NCBI): domain Eukaryota; kingdom Metazoa; phylum Chordata; class Mammalia; order Artiodactyla; family Ziphiidae; genus Hyperoodon; species Hyperoodon ampullatus. The sequence goes on along the minus strand of NC_136927.1, from coordinate 10,955,102 downwards.
AATGATAAACAGTTCCAAAATGTAAGATGTAGGCAGTATGTTTGAGAATTCTCAGTTAAGTTCACAGTAGTTTTTGTGGTCTTTTCAGCACACAGCCCCTGCTGAAGTTTTCACTGACCTATTGCTGTATCACGTCTTTGTCACATCTCTAGGTTCCAGGATCTCTGCTCTAAGTCTGTGTTAGCAGCAAACAGTTCTCTTGCTCCACCTGTTACTGAATTTAGAAAGTGAAGAGGGATTATATCCGAGATAAGAACTACCTATTCAAAAGTAGAAATCATAGGCTTGTCCTGGGGTTCAGAGCATTCTTTTCTCACTGTGAGTTTTGAAAATCTCTTACTTCTATATACAGTAGAGATTATAGCGACACTAGAGAATGGAAGTGCATGTATCTCAGACTGAGATCTCAAGAATTCATCTCACAATAGCGGTCAGTGCAATCTTGAATTCTCTTTTATTTTTATCTCTTTTGGGTTAACTTCTCCCATTCTTTTGTAGGTTACGCTCAGTGATTGGCTATATGTCGCACAAAAGATAGTCAAAGCTGTTTAGACTCCTCTTTGAAATTAAGTGAAAGAAGCACTTGATTATGAAAGTGTGGTAATTGGGCCTAAGATCATACATATGCATTCTTTTCTAGTTGCAGCCAAAATCAGGTTTAGGGATTTCTGATGAGTTCTTTTTGATGGTGGTGGTTGTTACAGAAAAATGAATCTTTCTGCTGCTTGCTTAGAAAACCAGACATTATCACCACTTGATTATTCGTTTGCTGTACAGCTTGTTTCATTTTTAAAGGAAAGACAAGGTTGAAACTGGATCTATACAATGCATGTCAGTGGCTTTATGTGTTTGTGAATAATAACTAGCCTTCGGTGTTCAGTGTTGACTTTCTAGGCTATAACTTGACATCATTTTGATTTCTCTTTTGATGAGCCAACGCCATCATGGAGCCATCATTAGCTTTATATAGGAGGACACTTATGAGGATGAGAGGGGCAAATGTTCCCTTTTGATGTAGTCAGGGAGGGGGGAGAAAGGGGAGGCTTTTGTTCAGTCATGGAAAATGGACGTGTGTCTCATGGTGGCCGCAGTTTAAATAAACATAAACTCTGAACCAGAGATCACTTCCTCAGTGCTAGCAACACCAAACCAAAATACAGTTTTCTTTGGCTAACCCCAAAGTAGGATGTGGGTGCCAGCCTTGAAAACCACATGATCGGGTTTCAAGCAGACACCACTTGGGCTGTGCTTTTGTCTTAAGGAAGGAAAGTCATAAAGGCATTACTCCTCATAACACCATCATTATGTTTAGCAAACAGATGCAACCATAACAACAGTTCACTCCAGAGAGAGGTCTGGAGGGCTTTGTCCTTTCAGCATAAAATATGAGACCTCTCCAGATTATAACTCTGCAGAGAGAAGGGGCATTTTTCAAGGAGTGAAAGAGAGACAGCGGGAACCCAGGACGTAGGCTGGTGGGGGAAGAAGTGCTCAGCTGGTCTCCTGTCCCCCTGTGAGTTCTGCAGTCATCACATCTGGAATCTGTGTCTAGAAACATCACCTGGAATTCCCTGGAAATTCCTTGTTTCCCAGGGGTGACTCCACTATGAACAAAACAGCAGCCTGTGGTTTCAACCTGCCCCATTTTGTCTTTCTTTCATTAGGAAAATTCTTCAGGGCCTGGGATCATTCCAATCATCTCAGGTTCTGTGAGTCTCAAGTCCAGGCTTGCTGCTTCAGAGATTTTCACGGTGTGGAGTTTTATTTATTTATTTACCACGGAGTTGTTGTTTTCACCCCCTTCTCAGGAGCTGGGGAGGGACGGGCAGATGATAGAGTTGGGTGCCCTGAGTTAATGACTAGCCCTACATTCACAAGCTCATTTACTTTTGTCCTCACCTGACGCCTTGGTGGTGCCAATGAGTGGGAATGAATTGTATCGAGGGCCACTCAGTCCCTTAAAAGAAAAACTGCTCACTTGGCTGGAAATGCTTTGACAGAAGGCAGAGCAGCCGGTCACACAGAACACTGTGTCTTCTGGATTTGGGGGCAGAAGGGAAGTAGTGGGTTCAGTGGGAGGAGGGGACCAAGCAGTCATTTCACGTGAGCTATTATGGGGTGGCCCGAATCACAGCCGTCCAGCTACAGGCGCTTGTGCTGCAGACACCGCCCGCCGCCCCCCTTTTCTGCTCCTCCCCACGGAATCAGGGCCTGACCCCCCGGCACCCTTCCCAACAATCAACTCCCCATAAGAAGGTAATCATCTTATGGTGAATTGGAGAAGAAGAAAAGGCACTCTAGAAAAATGTTATGATAATAGAAAAGTCTTCGCTGTCGGAACCATCTGGTGTGCTGCGGTCACAAAGAAGGCAGTAATGGAGTGCCTAGGAACTCCTTGTGGCCTCAGATAATGGGCGCTCACCCTGATTTGTATTCTTCACTGGAGTAATTAACCATCATTTCACACCACATCTGTACCGCATTTCCGCCATCAATACAGCCCTACACATAAGTTACGACACTTAATTAAGTCCACATCATTCTCCTCCAAAGAACACAAAGATCTGTATAGAGGCCCCAGTGGCAAAGAGGCACAAATGAGGTTTTAGTGACTCTCGTTTTGTGGGAGGGATTGAGATGGATGGGGCGCTCATGCCACCAAGGTTTGGCTCCCGGTGGGGCCGGTGGGGATGCACCCTGACAGCTTTAGGCTGGGCGACAGCTGTGGATAAGCTTCAGCAGGCGGCCTCGTGGCCGGGCGTGCTCAGAGAGGGGATGGCAACCCCATTGTTGCGTAATCTTGCTTTAGAAAATGTGCTACAATTGATTCGATCTTATTTCTAAGGTGCTGTCACCAGAGCATCATTAAAAGTCCTTTAAGAAACTGGAGAATAGACTAGATCACCAAAGGCAGCTTTGTTCCCACTCTCTGCTGGGCTTTGACAGGCTGTCCCTTCCAGCTGATGGAAGAGGCACAGCCTGTAAGTTCCCAACCATTAACACGGGACCATTTTATTTTTCTTTAATCAAGAAGACAATGTTACTGGGAGAATCAAAGCAAAGCTCTCTGGAAAACAGGAGTTCTTCCCTTCACCATCTTCTTGGTGTGAGTATGATGCCACGTTCCTATGGTTGGCCAGAAGCATCACTTTACTGAAAGGTTGTTTGCTGTGTGTGTGCTTGTGTGTGTTTTCTCCCCCAAACCACTCTTAGAGGCTTAAAAATTCCCTCCTCCTAGAGATTGTGCAAGCAGCAGACAGAAAAGAAAGCTGAGCCTAATGAGAAGGACATTAATCCAGGACCTAAGTACCAATGGATGAAAGCAGAGATCCTCCACAGCCCCCCAGCTGTCTCAGTCATAAGTAAATTAGCGACCCTTTTTCCTCCCGTCAAATGATAAGGAGGGAGCCAGTGTGCGACTCTGAAGATATTTCTCACAACAAGTGTCAAAATACCCAGAAAGCTCCCGGGGGTCCGCCTCCCACACGCAGTCTGCCGTTCATTTGTTTATCTCAATGCTGACAAATTGCAGTTTTTTCACAGCCTATCTGTGGGCCCAGCTTCATTTGCATGGCCTGCCCTCCATCTCTGAGCAGATAATGAGGCTCAACATAAAGCCTCATTGAGGGCTCTGCAGGGTTGGCTGCGATGAATACAGAGCAGAGAATTAGGTGGCTCGGATGCTATTGTGCACGCCCCTAGCCTTTTATCTTCCCTCCTGCTCATTTTCAGGTCTTTCAAGGAAACTGCCTCCCTCCCTTTTCTCTTTCTCGCTAGTGTCTTTTACTTCCCTTTCACTTTGAATGGGCACCATCTTCCAAATCGTCAGCTCAGCCTTGTGCTATTTCAGTCACCGCAATTATCTTCCCAGTCTTATCCTATGAAATGCTAGAGGTTTCCTTTCACTGTTCAAGCCACTGAGGAAAGCCCTGAAGCATTGTCCCAGGAGCAGTGGGCCCCTCCACCCCCCCAGTGGCTGTTCAGATACTCTCTCTGGCATTGTAGAACCCAGCCACCTTCTGTCAGAAACACTCCGCCCCCGTCACCAGACAGAGAGGTTCCACTGAGTCCACCATCGAGGTATGGATGGTGCTTAGGGAAGTTACAGAAATTCAGGAATTCAACATTCTTCAGAAATTCGGTATTTGGAAGGTGTGGACTCAAACATCTATGATTTCAGTTGATGGGGATTACATTTTTAAACTGAACCCAGAGGAGATTTAGCTTGGTCAGAATGAGGGATGTTACACAGAAGGTTTCTCCAGGGAAGAGTGCTTTGCCATTGTAGAAAACATTCCTCAATGAGGTAGGTGGGAGAGAAGCTTTTGGAGATGAAACAGTGGTTGAATTAATATGTTTAGAAAGGATCTTACAGCTGGATCTGGGTGATAATTTTCAAAATAAAGGGAAGAGGCCCAGAAGGTAAAGTGATTCATCCAAAGTCACACAAGTCTGTGAACTAACCCCACTAACCTCACACAGAGGTCTAGAAGGGAACACAGACTGGCTACATGAGTTCTCAGCAAAACATACTTCTGGTGCATTCGACTCTATTTCTGCTTCTCTAGTCAAAGGCTCCAAATCCATTTCATTCGAGATGCCCTAGGTCACTTACAAGGATCATCTTCAATTCCTAGACCCCTGACTCCTTCCCCCCTGATTCTTGAATACAGGATTCGTTCTCCCTAATTCTCTCATAATGAAGCAGGTGATTCTTATTTCATCTCCCTTCTGCCATGTTTCCTGGTTAGGTGGCTATTTAGACATAGCCCCAAATCCTAGCTTCTTCGACTTCCCTATTCTCTCTCTCTATGCTCTGTCCAGTGGGATGGGAAAGACCTCGGATCTACTAGAAGTCAACAAAATGGTCAGAAAAACTATGAAGCTGATGGGCAAAGAGTCTGCTAGATAATGGCTAAGAGCCCCTCCAATTTTCTTATTTTGTGACACCATGAAATGCCAAAAGCTTTTGTAAATGCTTGGATGTCTGTAATAAATTTAATTCTAGGTCCTTGTCTTTTTTAAATGATGCATTTTATTTTCTCCAACTAGTAATTCATACGTGCTCATCATAGAACATATGGAAATTAGAAAACTGTATTTTACTTCTCACCATCTCTACTTCATCACTTGATCATTAGTAATGTGTTTTTAGGTATGTCTCTTTTTCAACTACTTTAATGCTATGTTTTTACTATAAGTTTCAGGGCCATATATTTCTCTCCACTGACATATCTAGTTTTTAAAGAACAAATACTAAATAGTACGTATAATGACTCTAAGAAGTCTTATTTACATAATTAGTAATAAATAGCTAACAAGTCCCATGAAAGAAGAGCAATAATAATTTCACATGTAGTGACAGGTCTGTGTGCAAAAGAAGTTGAGAATTATTACAACAGAAAAATACTCAGTGATATAATTAGTTAAGTTGGAAAAGTCGAATGCTTTTCTTGTTTATATTTTCTGGATGCAAAAAATCCATAGGATATGTGTAGGATAGCAAACGGAATGAAAAGCAAGGCTTCCAAATCTTGACTCCATTCTTATCTCTGTAAGTTAGGAAGTGTGCTTAGCCTTTCTGAGTCATCCTTTCTTCCTCTATAAAAGATAGGTAACAATGCCTCTCTTTTAAGATTTTGTAATTACGTAGGATAATGTATGTTAGCCATTTAGCATGGTGCCTGACAAACAAGGGAGGGTTTCTGCAAGAGTATGAGCTTAATAAAGATGCTTGTGAAATCTTCTGGAATTTGTCTTTGTGATGGATTCTCATGCCTCCGATAGTGTGTGAGTGTAGTCTAAATCTTCCTGGTAGCTTAGGATGAGACCAGCTGATGAGTTTCCATTGTGAGAACATATTTGCCTCTCCTCTGTATGAAACCCAGGGACCCGCCCCCCAGCACTGCTTCAAGGGCCATAGGGAGAATGGTGGTAAAAGCCATCTGTTCAGCTGGGATGGAGAAGTGATTGATAAAATTTTATGCACGTGTTCCTTGCAAGTCATTGATTGGGGTCTGCCTCAGTCTGAATGCGCTCTCCCTATAGGTATTTCAGAGGACATATGTAGTGGCATTTAAGTGCTAATTTTTGCTTTGGAAGAGAGGAAGATTTGCATTGGAGACATTAAAAACACAGATTGGGGCTGTAACATATGGTAAATAAATAATAATCCTCATAGTTCAGCATAATAAAACCAGTCTCACTGTGGAACCCAAGAGAGCATATACATTTACTGGTTCCAGTAAAATAAATAAAATAAATGACTCAAGTCATTGAAGAGTATGGCATAGCAGAATACATTCTAATGGTTAAAAAACTAGGGTGTTAATTCAAGTTTATTTCTTTATCAATTATGCAATAAATCACTAATCTAGTTAGAAATTTGATTTTTTTTAGCTGTTCACTTAAACAGCATATTTTCCAATGTGTCTTGTTATGAAGTGAAGCAAAGATCCACAAAATATTTAAAATAGCTTGAGTGGCAAAGCTTACAAGGAGGAAGCCTGAGCTACAGCTCTGTTCCATTTTAATCACATTTGGATGAGACGTCAGCTTCTTCAGATGGCAAATGAAATAATTAGCCTTGAGCAAAAAGAGATGCTTTTCCTGCTGTATCAAAACCCTACTGGTTTCCCCCTACTATCTGTTTTCACCTTCTTCTTCAGTAATAGAATCTCTGATTTAGCTAGAAATGACTTCCTGGATAAAGACTACAGTTCCCAGCATCCCTGGTGACTAGGTGATCATGTAACTAAATTCTGCCCTTGTAATTGGAAGAAGTGTGTCCATTCCCAGAGTGGCTTCTGACTTGTCTTCTTTCCTGCTAGCTGGAATGTGATAGGAAAAATGGGAGCTCCCATAGTTCCCATAGCCATCTTTGACCTTGTGGATGGCATCCATACACAACAAAATGAAATAGAAGAATCTTGTGTCCATGACACCATGGAGCATCATACTATAAATTTAGGACTGATTTATGCTCAAAATGTGTAAATGTCAAGGAAAATAAATATGTACTTCTATTTTTTTTAAGATTTATTTTTTATTTGTTATTTTTGGCTGCATCGGGTCTTAGTTGTGGCAAGCAGGATCTTCGTTGAGGCATGCGGGATATTTTCGTCGTGGCGTGTAGGCTTCTCTCAAGTTGGCGTGTTGGTTTTCTCTTCTCTAGTTGTGGCATGTGGGCTCCAGGGCGCATGGGTTCTGTAGTTTGTGGCACGCGGGCTCTCTAGTTGAGGCGTGCCAGCTCAGTAGTGTGTCGCACGAGCTCAGTTGCCCCATGGCATGTGGGATCTTAGTTCCCTGGCCAGGGATCGAACCCATGTCCCCTGCATTGTAAGGTGGATTCTTTACCACTGGACCACCAGGGAAGTCCCTATACTTCTATTTTTTAAGCCACTGTTATTAGGTTTTTCTTCCAGATTACATCCAATCTTAATTTATATATCCACACTCAGCATTCCATTTTTTGTTTGTATGGTTTGTTTGGGTTTTTCTGGGTTTTTTTTTTTTTTTTTTTGGCTGCCCTGCGAGTCTTGTGAGATCTTAGTTCCCTGACCAGGGATTGAATCCAGGCTCTCAGCAGTGAAAGCACGGGGTCCTAACCACTGGACTGCCAGGGAATTCCCTCAGCATTCCATTTTGAAATTCAAATTATTATAGGTTTTCCTGAAAGTGTATCAAACAGTTGTTACGGGAGTATATCTGCTGCCCCTCTGTGGGAGGTTCAGGGACCCACCCCCAATATTACTTTTACTGAGATAGGGGGAAGTACAAGGAGGCACAAAGCCTATTACCTTATGTTTTCCAGTTTATACAAAATTCCACTGTGACCATGAGTTCTGAGCAAGAATCAGATACTGTATTCAATACTGGTGCTACCCAAAACAAAGATGGCAAAAGTTCCAATGTCTCCTTACTAGTTGCTCAATTAACAAGCACTGTGTGGGACCCCTGGTTTCTAGTGAGGTCTGTGCTAAGCAATCTTCCAAATATACAGAAAACATGGTATAAAGAGTTTCACTGGGAAAGCCAGATAACAAGGTTGAAACCAAGAATAATTGAAACTTAAATTGAATAATAGGGATGTAACTTGTAACAAGAGTTTCCTTAGGTGGGAAGATCTGGGTGGGTCACAGTTGTTAGGAGTGGTCTTAGAGAAGGAGACATGATAATGGAATGTAGAGGGTTCACACAATAAATGGGGAAAAAGACAGCAGAATTGGGAAGGCAGGAGGAATCCACCCCTTTATTCAACAGCCTCATATGTGCAAGGCTGTGCTGGGTGCTTGGGATGACAAAATAAACCTTGAACAAGTAAACTTACTGCCCTGTAGTTTAGTTTCCTCATCTGCAAGATGGAGATAGCAATAGAATTCTATTCAGGACCAAATTTATTAATGCATATAAAGCGTTTAGAAGAGTACTTGGTACATAACACATACTCGATAAATATAGGCTATCATTATTGTTATTTTTTGAGGAGCTCAAAGCCCAGTGAGGGTGACAAAATGTAATGATTATGAATGGTAACATGGTATAATGATTATATAATAGATTATTGATTATATAAATCAGTATATATCAATATATAATATTGATTATAGATAGATAGATAGATTATAATGATTATATAATAGAATGTGGATGTAGCACTCTGGAAAACACAGGAGGAGAAAACTAAGAGTTGCGACGAGGCATTTGTGAATCCTCCCCAAATAAATCGTATTAGAACTTGGACTTGAAAGGTGACCAAAGTGGTTGTTTCTCCATATAAAGAACAAAATTCCAGGCAGAGGCACAGCTTGTATAAGGGCAAGGTGGGGAGACTAAAGTGTGGCATGTGGAAAAATGCTACAGTTTTTTGTTCTCCTTATTATCAGTGATCTTCTTGTGTAAAATTTTCAATATCATTTAATTGATAGTGGATAAGAAATTTTTACTGACAAAAAAATACAGCTGATGGCTCTAGAAGTGTCTAAGCTGTGCCACATGTCATTTGAAAGATGTGGATGTGTCTTATACACATGTGATGCAAGGGGAGGTACTAATGGAATCTCCATATAGTCCCCGCCTTTCGCAGCCCATGATGATTTGTTCTGACTGATGATGTGAGTGGAAGTGATGAGCTCACTTCTGGTCACATATTACAATAAGAGCTTGTATGTGTTTTCCACGGATTTTCTCCCTTGGCTATGCCGCCATGGAGAGGTGTGTGTCAGACACCTTTGGTGGATGTGTCAAATGAATGATAGAGAAAAATGATAGAATGTAGAAAGCTTTGTTATGCTAATAAACTGTGTTTTCAGGGTTAATCTGTAACCACAGCATAGGCTAGCATTACCCTGACTAGTGTCAGAATTGTTACCAGAATTAGAGTGTCATACATTGTTATGGACTAAATGTTTGTGTTCCCCTCCAAAATTCACATTTTAAAACTCTACCTTCCAATGTGACAGTTTTAGGAGGTGAGACCTTTGGGATGTAATTAGGATTAGATGAGGCCATGAGGCTGGAGCCCTCATGAATGGGATTAGTGCCCTTATAAACGTTATGAGAGTGTTTGTTTCCTTCTCTTCCATGTGAGGACACAGTAAGTCAGAAGTCTGCAGCTTCGAGGGGACTCACCAGGGAGAAGTGACTGCACTGGCACTCTAATCTTGGACTTCCATCCTCCAACACTGTGAGAAAAAAAATTCTGTTGTTTCCAAGCCACCCAATCTATAAAACTTTGTAACAGCAGCTTGGACTAAGACACACATCAAAATCCTAAAATATGTAGTTTTGGATTAGTGACTGGTGGTATGCAGTGATGAAACACGTTGGAGGCTAAAAACATGATGATCATGTTTTGCAGGAACAAAATATTTGCTAAAACTGTCACCTGGGGAAGTTTACTTGATACCAGATGACATGAGTTGTAAGCCAGAAACTCTCGGGAAAGACACTGAAAAACAGAACCTTAGTTTGGCTGTTGCTTTTTTTGTAGCTAGATTTGACAAGGGGTCAAAGATTTGAGAAGGGTGATTTCAGAGAGAATTGGCTGGTGCATATCCAGAACTAAAAGGGAGTAAAAATAGTACAGAAATATGGGGAAAGCTGGCTTTGAGACCCCCAAACCATAGGTACTGGGACTTAAAAGGGCTTTTAAGGCCAATTTTACCAGTAAGATCTTTCAGAGCAAAGGGTTTCTTCTTTTTTTTTTTTTTTTTAAATATGATCTCACTAGAGCCTACAGTCTCAATAAATTAAAAGCTAGATGCAAATGCTGAGAAGGTGAGAAAATAAGCATTTTAGAGTATATTGAAAAGAACTGTGTGATTGCTGATACATAGAACTTACTAGAATCAAGTGAACTAGAGGCTTACTAAGCTTTTGAGAACTTTTTACTGCCAAAGAAGCTATAAATCCTGTCTAAAAACATCTGTAACTATTGAGGTTTAAAATGACTCCTCAACCAAGAAGCAGGCTGAAAAGTAGTACAGTCTTAAAGGGCAGCATATTCCCCAAGGCCCATTAAATGTCGTCAAGGGATATAATGGACAAATAAGAATATCCTGGAAAGGGATCCAAGGACCTTGGAGAACAATGGGCAAGGAGTCTCCCCCAGAGGACAGAATCCATGTCTAATCAAGTAACATTTTGCATCCCCAGGTCCTTAGAAGTCTTCCCAGGCAGAGTAGACAAATGAATGCTCTGTGTCTTCCATTGTCCCTGTTTATTGCTGTTAATCTTATTTCCCTTCCACCATTATATAATGAGGAGTGAGCAGAAAACATGTTTAGTTCATACATTTCTTGAGTGAGAAGAGCCATATTTAGACACAGTTGTATAGTTGTTGAGTATCATGTGGATATTCTGCATTTTGAGCAGGATTAAATGATAAGATGAAATCTTAGATCATTTCTCTTGGGGAACCATTGAGTGTTCTCTATGTATGAGAGTGTACCAGGTGGAATTCCTATAGGAAACAGAAGGCACTCTCAAATTAGAATAAGTTGAAGGAGGCTTATTGATGTAGAGTTTAGTTATAAAGATGTAGGTAGAGTGTTGAGGGGACATTGAGGGATGGTATAGAAACCTGGGGCCATTGTCATACGTGGGCCCAGAAAAATGCGAGTGAATGGCTTCTAGGACCTGGAAAAAGAGCAAGAGTGAGCCATTTAGGTCAGAAAGGCAAGGTGACCTCACAGGAAGAGAATCAGGGGCATAAATACCCTGATCTCATGCTCCTCCTCCTCCTAGCTCTCCTGGGCCTTCCTCTTTAGTAATCTCAGTTGGAAGGCACTGGGCATTGAAGCCTTCTGATGTGGTCCATATATATTAGCTTCTGTGAGCAGAGAGCTAAGTTATGAAGGGGAAGAGCAGATATGGAAGGGCTGACACATGACCTAAGGAATGGGAAAGAAGGAAAAAGAGGGTTATTAATTGACAGAATGGAGAATTTAGGCATGTAATCCTACTCACACCCCCTTCCAGACATTCACAACAAAGTTTTCAGTGAGGAATAAACACATGCTGATGCATGTTGTAGATGGGAAGAATTCCAAGCTTCAACACTGGATCAGTGATCTATGCACTCAGTAAGGGGTTGATGTGGGCCAGGACCCAAGTTCATGACTTCTTCCAAGGTATCAGACTGCTGGCCCAGGACTAGTCATAGCCTGGTTAAAAGTAAGTAGCAGGGACTAGAGTTCATGAAGTATGACAGTGTATGAGCACCAGGTGATCACTCCACATTCTCCACTGACCACCCTTCTCACCTCTTGGTAGATTCATCGCATAAATGGTGCCAATTCTTTACTCTTCTCTATACCCATGCCCTTCACTATGTGACTTTGCAGTTCCTTTCACTAAAGAGATGGAGTCTGTTTTGCCACTGCTTAAAGGTAGGCTATTCTTGTGATTTGATTTAACCAATAGAAAGAGGCACAAGTGATACTATACCTGTTCCAAGCTGAGGCTCAAGAGGCCTTATGTGTTTGCTTATGCTCTTGTGCCTCTATTGCCATGAGAACATGTCCTGGTTAACCTACTGGAAGATAAGAAATATCTAAAGCAGAGCCAAGTCACTCCAGCCAAAGTCATCATACGTTAGGCAATACTGGCTGAACCCCACACATGAGAGCAATCCCTGGCAAGATCACTACAGATTAACCTGCCTGCAGTTGATTCAAGATGTGTGAACATGAATAGTTATTTTTGTACACTACTGAGGTTTTGTGGTTGTTTATTACAGTGCTACTGTGACAATAGGTAACTGATACAGTCTCTCATTCTTCTCCAGGTACATTAAATGATCACTTCATAAGGCTATTATTCTACTTTATTGACAGCTTTGACTGCATAATGGCTTTAGGTCTAACTCTCATGAATAATCATTTTCACAATGCCTTTTTCTTTAGTCCCTATAAGAATTGATTTAGGCCCTCATTCACATTAAGTTCTTTTAACCATGCTTTAGCCTTCACTAAAGCCAGACTCTAGAATCAAGCAGTATTAGGTTTAAGTTCTGGCTTTGCTTTTTAACAACTATAATCTTAGGAAGATTATACTTGCCAAGCTTCAAACTCCTCTTTTGTAAAATGGGAATAAACTGTTGTGAGAACTAAATGAGATGTTTGAAGCTTTTAGCATAGTGCCTTTGCTTTCCCTCATTGGTAAGTCTTAGCCACAAGAGAAAAGATTATATTTAGTTCTTATTGTTATCACACTTGGATATGAAGTACTGCACGTAAGTCATCAAACTGGATGGAAGGGATGAGATGAACCACGTTTACAACCACAGTTTTTATTTCTGCCTATTGTTTGTTGCATCTTTCCCAGGGAAGAATCGTTTTATGAGAACTAGTAACTTTATGAATAAAAGCAAAGGGGTCAAGACTCCTTAGTTTGTTTATGGCTAATGTTTACATATTCCCAGGAGGGCAGCATTTCAGGTTACTTTACTAAGTCAACAAAGTTTGGAGTAGCTGATTCTAGTGTTCTGCTGAAGCCAGCCTGTACCTGTTGGTGAGTCAATTGTTGAATTTTCAGGATTTTTCTTTAGCTGGATGTTCTATTTACTTGCTATTAAAAATTAAATTAATAAATTCGCAGTGAAATAAGTTACATTAAAAACAAAGGTAGCAAATACTCAAAACTCATCACCTCCTAGTTATTTTACCACATTTTACTACTGTCTATGCTCTTGAGGTTATTTATCAATATATCAATTCCATCTGGGTGGTAGAAATATTATACAATGGTATGGTATGATACATCTTTTCCCAACTCTGAGTTAGTGACACCACATTGATCCATTGAAACTGCCCATGGTGGCAGTACATACAGCTGAGAATCAGCAAATTCTACAGACCAGGGTTTTGTCTTGGCAAGTCAGTTGACCACCACATACCAGCACACCACTGGGTGGTCGGCTGACCTAAGCAGACATTGTTGGTTTTGCACTTGTTGAAAAGGATATTTTCCCCTGCCTACTTTTGCCACGATATGATATTAGGAAGTTGCCTATAGCTGTCATTATTCTTGCAAGGAAAAGTTTTCTTCTTCACTAATATACTAATAAGTCAAACAAACTTTAGAAAAAGCCTTCAGAATGTGGTCCTTGCCATTCTTAGCTACCTCATGGTCTGGCAAGGAGTAGAGTGAGAAAAGCATAGCCAACATGAGGCAACCTTGGAAACCCGGGGCAAATATGTTCTGAGGATTCTTTCATTAATCTGATTTCTTGGCTGACTGTGGTGTGTGGAAGGAGTAGGAGCTTGAAAGGCAGGAGATGAGTGTTCCAAGCCCTGCTCAGGTGCTGCTCCCTCTGTGGCCTTATTCCTGTCACTTTCACTCTTCTGGGGCCTCAGGTGTACTCCTCCAGAAAATGAGGGCATTGTGGTGGATAATGTATGAGATCTTATTTAGCTCTCAGATTTCCTGATATTCAGGTCATACGGGGGAAATAAAAAGGAGCATCTCTGAAAGACTCTCCATTTCCTCTCCTCCAATCTCCTTATGAATCTTTGGTGACAAGGTCCATTTTAGAGCCATGTGACCAGCTGAGTCATGTCTTTCAAAGGAGGGAATTTAATGTAATGAGAAAGATTTTTCATAGGAAGACTGTCACCCGTGCCTCACTGCTTCTGATTTTGTTACAGGTTATGTGAAGAGCAAACTTCAGCCCTTCACGTCCCAGGATGATTTTAAAAGAGTACAAAAGCTGCACAGAGGGAGATGACCAGAAAAACAGCTTTGTCCACTTTTAGAGGTTGTGGGTCTCTGGAAATACATGCCAGCAGGAGGAAGGAGGGGCAGAGATACGCAATTGGGGTCCTGGATCCTGCTGGTTAAGCAGCTCCTTCGGAACTGGTCAGTGCCGCTCTCCCCAGCTAGTCACTGGCCTCTTCCACTGCCCCACCTCCCTGCTCTGAGGCCAGCAGCCACCTCTGCCTCTACTTGGCTGGGCTGGGCTCCCACCACCGCTGAGCATAGTAGGGGACACTCATCACCCTGAGTCAGACAAGCAGGAGGGGATGACCTATTAGACCACAGAATCCTTACCACATTCTCACTGGAGTCTGACTCAAGCCCGCAAAAGCAGGACCATCAGATTTTGTGGCCAAGATCCTCTCACCTCCTTGGTTCCCAAACCCTCTGGGTGTCCATCCACCCATCCTATGAGCGCTTCTCGTGGTGGGAAACCCCAGAGCCCTGGGAGGATTTCTGGAGAAAGAAGCAGTTTAGGGCAAATGAATTATGCTTTTAAGAACAAGCTGGCACCACACCCTCAGATGAAAATTGTTTCATACTTTGCGAACAATTCCTGACATCTCTGGGCTTTGACCGCTTGTAATTTTGTCTCCAACTAGACTGTAAGTCACTGAGGCCTCTTTGGTTCATACTTCTTCCAGTACCAGTCACAAAGGAGCACTGGTGGGTATTTATGATTTGATAAATGTTTCCCTATGGGGCTCTGCTGCTCCAACTTGTGACACCACAGGGATGGACATCACCTGCCTGGCAATATGACGGCTCAGTCCCCCACCACTGATGAAATCTGCTCTTCTGTGAACTCACTTGACACAATGAAATGCTTCAGTGGCCAAGATAACTCTTTCTCTAAATTTACTTTCATTCTATATTTCTATCTTTCTTTTCTTTTAACATATGATTTTTTTTCAACCTTTTGAACAGTTTTGCACAAAACCCATCTAGTTCTCAAAGGCTTCATTACTTAACCTATTGGCTTTGACATGTGGATCAATTTTGAGGGTCTCTCCTAATCTAAGACTGTTTTTTTCCCCCTAAATCATTCTTGAATTTGTTTTAATAGTTCTTTTTAAACTGATTCATCAACTCAGATTTAAAAATTGTTATCAGTTAATCTTAGCAGTATTAATAGTCCCTTACCATGGATTTTAAGAGCCAATGCATTGCATTCGTAGAAGTGGAATGAAGAGAAATGAAAACACAAAAACTTTCATATAAATGTTCATGGCAGCATTATTCATGATAGCCAAAGGGTGGAAAACCCCCAGGTGTCTATCAACTGACACACAGATAACTAAAATGGGGTCTATCCATACAATGGAACATTATTCAGCCATAAAAAGGAATGAGTTACTTATCCATGTTACAGCATGGGTGAACCTTGGAAATACTATACAGGCAAAGAAGCCAGACTCAAAGGACACCTATTCCATTTATATGAAGTCCAGATTAAACAAAGTCATAGAGACAGAAAGTAGATTAGTGGTTGCCTAGGGGTTGGAGAGATGGGTTGAAGAGAATGAGGACTTATTATTAAGGGGTATGGGATTTCTTTTGGGGGTGATGGAAAGGTTCTAAAATTGACCATGATGATGGTTGCCCAAAAGGGACAAAATGAATGGTATGTGAACTATATCTCAACAAATCTATTACAATAAAAATTAAAGAAGAGCCAGTCTACCAAACCTCTTATTTTTATTTCACAAATTATCTTTTCCATTATGTATTTACCATCAATAAAATATCTTGTGCCTGAGTAATTAAGAAAAAATACAGTAGCAATCATCTTACTAAGAAACAATAGTATAATAACCTCATTAACAACAATGACAACATGCTTTGTTTAAATGGAATAGCTTTTTATATGGATCACGAGGAAGCATTATTTAGTTGACTAGGTTGGCAACAGCTACTATTGATTGCCTTTTACAAATTATCGGCATATGTGAAAATCAAAGTACTTTTAATGCCTCCAGGGACCTGGGGGACCTGCTTTTTGTTTCTTCTATGCATCACCTCCCCCAACTCATCCTCCTCAGTCAGTGGCCTCTGGTTTGCTCTCTCTGTACACGCCTGGCACGCTGCTCCCACTTCAGCCTCTGCTCTGGCTGTTCTCTCTGCCTGGAACTCTCCTCCCATGTACATGAGCATGGCTTCACTCTCACTAATTCAAGTTTCACCCAGAAGTCAACTTCCCACTGAGGTCTCCCCGACCACCCAGGTGTATCCATCAAACATACTAAATAGCTTACTTATTCATTATGTTTACATTTCCTTGTGGATCTCCTCTTTCAGAATATAAGTTCTATGAGGTCAGGGATATTTGACTATTGTATTCTCTGATACACCCCTGGCATTTATCACAGTGCCTGGAATATGGTAGATGTTCAATGAATACCTGTTGAATGGAGGGATGGGAATAGATGCTAGTAGTCCAGTTTGAGGTATGCTGTCTGTGCTTTGTTACTTAATTTATCAATCAGTACATCTCTATCTTTATACATCCTTCTAACTTGGGATTAAATAACCATGACAAACCAAACCAAACAAATTGGAAAACTGTCAAAATGTATCTTTGAAAAGTAAAGAATCAGTCATTTAAAATGAAATTAATCTATGAGGAGAAATATACAATATAAAAAAATCTGGACTACATGTTAATTATTATTCTGGTAAAAAATATTTGATAGATCACTTTACTAAGTTAATACCATACATTAATTCAGTCAGCCAAACAAATATTAATTGACCATCTTCTGTGTGCTGGGCACATGGTGGCAGTAATATAATGGTGGCTCTCATGTTGCAGTGAAAGACCAGCACAAAGCAGCTAAACAAGGACATATAATGCCAATGGGTACTGACAACTCTAAAGAGAAACCAGTAGGGTAAGGGACAAAGAATTAAAGGGGTGCTGGGTTGGTCAAAAAAGACCTGTTTGAGGTGCTGATATTTGCACAAAGACTTGAGTAAAGTGAGGAGGAGACTCATGCACATCAGAGTGCCCCAGACAGAGGGACCAGCTGATGCAAAATCCCACAACTGGAAAATGTGGGCATGTTTGAAAAAAAGCAAGGAGTGAAGAAGAAAGGTCTAGGAAATGATTTTAGATTGGTCTCCAGGAATCAAGTCATCAGAGAGCCTTGCAGACCATGGTGAGGACTCAACAGCTGTCATTTTAGGGCAAGAGAGCCTCTGTCAGGTTGAACTGACATGATCACTTCTCCATTGAGGGACATGATCTGATCTGAGAATATAAGTAAAAACAAAAGGATGCAGGCTATATGAAAACCAGAGGGAAATCTGGGACTAGACTCAATTTGGGAATCAGCAGTGGGCCACAAGAAAAAAGAGCTAAGTTGAATCTCCTCTGCCTTGTAAAGATCAGACCTTATAGAACTTTGCTCTCATCCTGGGAGCTTCCTGTATGATGGGTAAGCTGGCATGTGTCCAAAGGAGCAAACAGGACAGTCAGGAACTGTGTTGTGGTGAGTTCCATCTCCTCAAAGGCAGGATCCAAAGATGTCATGGGATAGATTCCTGTTCAGGATGGAAAGTAAGGATGCTTTACTTGTTCTCCAAAGTTACATAAAAGAAGAGATCTTAACTAAGTTTGCTCCTCTCCTAGACTGGATTTCCCCAAAGCAGTCCCTGTGACATCAATTCAATGGTAAATAGTTTAGGAGGAAAGTAAAAGAAATACAGATGTGGGAGAGGAAAAGTGAGACAGGGAAAGGAAGGTAGCCCATAAAGGGTTTTTTGCTGAATCAGATACTGCTGTGAGCAACTGGAACTTAGTTCTGCTGGGGACTGCTGGGAAATGGTGTGAAACAAGGGAACTGGGGTATGTATACACCGATTACTATCTGACATCCATTGAAAGTTACTTCCAGTGGATGTTAATTCCCTTTCACTTCTTGCCCATCATGTGGCTGGATATGGGGGCCAGAGAAAGCCCTTAGGCAAAGAGAAAGTTGGGCTGCTGTGCCCTGAAGGAGTAGGCGTAAGGGGTATGGATAGGGTTCCCTCAGAATCTGCTGCAACCACCCCTCAGGACTACTGTTATTCATGTAGGCTGTATATGTGCTCCCTGGGGTTTTGCAATCAGCCTCTCATCGCTTCTGGCCTCTCCAATCCCAGATTCTGTGACACAGACAGCACAGGAGGAGTATGTGCCCCTCAGAGCCTAATCCTGCAGACAATTCCTTTGGTAGAATTCACAGTCTCTGCAGAGCACATAGTATTAATGGCCATGAGAACTTAAGGCAAGCCCATCACAGATCAGTGATAACACCCTAAGACTTTCTTTGAAGAACTGGATCATAGGAAAGCAAGACTTTTAGAGTTCAAAGTTAGGTTATCTTTTGTTTGTGACTATATCTGTGGGAAGAAACTTATGAGGCCAGTGGCATCTTTCCTGGATACCAGGAGCCAACATTTTTTCTCTATTTCTGTCCCCATTAAATACTATGTCTAGGGCACATGTGTTCTAAGTGATTTAACAAAAGGCACTCTCTCATTGGCAGGCAATGCAAATATAAGATTAACTTAAAGCATTTTCCTTTTGAGCTGAAATTTTGATTTGAGGCCAGCATTATCTGGGAGAAGATTATGTATGACTGAGTTTTAGTTAGATGCTGAAATGAAATGAGTGGGTGTGTGTGTATGTGTGCATGTGTGTGTGTGCGTACGCACAGGAGCCCAAAGTGGGCTCACACACTTGCATGGAAATGGTGACCCGGTTCTAACTCTAGTGGGACAAGCAAGGCTGTTGTAAGGCAGGAATGACTTCATCAGGAACTCAGGAAATCCTCACTCAAACTTCCAAATATACAAATAGATTCCTTTTATTCTGCTGTGAATCAAAATGATGCCACGTCCTGTAATGAAGGATGTTGTTGACCAGGTTGAATGGGAGCCAACGGTGCCTTGCCTTTGTTTCTATGACCGTTGTTCTGAAGTTCAGCATCTTAAGGCTGGGAGTCACCTTATTTGGCAAACACTCAGGAACTCTGTTTCCAGATTTATTTGGGGGTGACAGAATTTTCATTTAATTTTTACCCCAGGGTAGGAGACATGTTAATTGCTTGAGGCCAGATGCACAAATATTTCTGTCCTCTAGGCAGGGTACTGTGCAGCCACATGAATATAGAGAGTACTAGCTTAAAAAAAATATCCTACCATAATGAAGCTACACTGTCATTGAGCCAAGGATTTTTTTTAAGTTGTCATCTGCAAATATATGTGGGAGTGGGTCAAAAGATAATGTTGGCTTATTTTTTCTTTCTTGCAGAAAACCATAGGCAACCATTAGTCTTTCTAAATATTAACTTCTCAAACCAACCAGGTAACTTGCTCCTGGGGATGGTAGGGTGAAACGGTCTGTTGACCAGGCACATGGGGATGAAGGGTAGCTGTAGCACATTGAGGGCAGTGATATAAACACTTCTGAAATCAACAATTGGACTCCCTAGGAGACACAAAGGTCTGAGTCCCCTCAAGCCAGCTGTACAGGGCCCATGTGGGATATCCTCCTTTGGATTTCAGAAGAGGGCATGCTGCCCAATTTTCCCAGCTGCAGGAAAGAAGAAATCACCCTAAGTACTGAGTTAATGCCTGAACTTGCAGTGTCTTCTGTCCCGCCTTCTGGTCCACCCCCATCAAATTCTATCTTTGTTTTAGGCCATGACTCATGACCCATCCCCACCCGTCAGTCAGCTGTGACTCATAGCAGAAGCCAGATAAACTGAGTGTGGAACAGCAGTGTGGGAGAGCTGCCGTGTTTTTCCTTTTTTCGCCTAATGAGAAAAGTTAGGTCAAATGGTCAGGTGGTGGGAATCTTCTTTGAGAGTTTTTGTTTTGTCTTTGTGTGTTTAATTTAGGGAAATTCCTTCATTGGATGAGGGATCTGGCTGGGTGTTCCCTTTTAAGGTAACTCAGTGATACTGTGGTTCAAGCTTTGACCATTGGCAATCATCTACCTTTGATTGATTGTGCAAATGGCCTACTTTTTTTTTTTTTTACTGCTCCCAGCATCCTTGCCCTTGGTAATGGGAATTTAAAGCTACTTCCATTAAAGAGTGGAGTCTCTTTTACCCACTTCTTGAATTTGGGTTTGGACATGTGACTTACTTGGTCCAATAGAAAGCTGCAGAAGTGATAATGTGCCAGTTTAGGATCTAGGTCTCAAGAGCCCATAAATTCTCTGGTCGTCTCTTTTACTCCACTGCTTTTCTGTGATAACAAGCCCAGGGTAACCTGCTGGAAGATGATGATCATATGCAGCAGAGCCAAGTCATTTAGGCCAACGCTATCCTAGACCAGCCAGATCCTAGGCCACCTGCCAGTTGGCTACAGACAAACGAGTGAGCCCAGCTGAAATGAGCCAACTATGGTCCAGGTTAACAGAACTGCTCAGCTTACCTGTAGCTTCATGAGAAAAGCAAAAACAAAAAACAAAATTGCTGTATTAAGCCACTAAGATTTGTGGTAGTTTGTTACTTTGGCAGTAGATAACTGAAATGCTACCCTTGTGTGTTTTAACTCTATGCACTGACATTTTTAGATTAAAAGAACTCATGCCTTATGTATTTCAGGAGACCATACTTCTGAATCTTGAGTCCTCTCAGTGATCAAAATATTGTTGCTAAAGTCCCTCCAAAGTTGGAGAAAGTTAAGCTCTTAAAGCATGTCATATGAATTTATTAAGAAGAAAATTTACCTCTATTCTGCTGTGCATAGGTTATCAAACCAAGATGCAATAAGTGCCAGACCCATTGTATTACTTTGCTAGAGCTGTAAAATACAAAGTATCACAACCTGGGTGGCTTAAACAGCAGAAAGTCATATTCTCACAATTCTGGAGGCTGAAAATTCAAGACCAAGGTGTCAGCAGGGTTGATTTCTTCCGAGACCCCTCCCCTTAGTCCTCACGTGGTCTTCCCTGTGTGTGTATCCGTGTCCTGATTTCCTCTTCTTATAAAGAGCAGTCATAATGGATCAGGGCCCACCTGAGTGACCTCATTTTAACTTCATTACCTCTTTAAAGACCATATCTCCAAATGCAGTCCCATTCTGAGATCCTGGGGATAAGGACTTATACAGATGAAGTTGGAGGGACACAATTCAGTCAGAAGACTCATTTACATGCTGCCTGTTGTTCAATTCCTAAAACACAGCTCTGATTATATGACTACCTTGCTCAAAATCTTTCTATGGTTCTGAATTGTATGTAAGGATGGAATAAAGATTCATTGTTCCCCACACTGACCTTTCCAATTCCTCCATTATCTTTTTTTTTTTTGGCTGCTCCACATGGCCTGTAGGATCTTAGTTCCTCGACCAGGGATCAAACCCAGGCCCTTGGCAGTGAGAGTGCCGAGTCCTAACCACTGGACCGCCAGGGAATTCCCAATTTTTCCATTATCTTAATCTAATATCCATGCATGATTATTTGCTATCTTTATTTCTAATTATTCAAACCACCATGACTGACACATATTTGCCCCCTTAGTCTACTTTCAGTTCCCTAAACACACATACACACACACACACACACACACACACACACACACACAGAGTTCTATCTCTGTAAATCTTATTCAGCTCTCCCCTATGTCTGGGATGGCTTTGCCCACAGCCTTGCTTGTCAAAATCCTTTCAAATCCTATAACCTCCAAAAATTCTTCCAGTTTCATACTCCAATCAGATTGGATCTCTTCCAGGAAATCTGGCATTGCATGACACCTCTACTATTGTACCTTTTACAATCTTTCTAGGTTATGATTATGTTGATTGTGGTGTGAGCTGCAGTTATAGCTTAGTCACTCTTGCATTTCTTACAGTGGCCACTATGGTGCATTGCATATTGTAGGTACTTGGGATAGAAACTACCATGGTCACCGTTTTCCATGTTACCCTCTCCTTCTTGGGCACACAGCCTCCCTTGCAGCTAAAGTGAGGACATGTGACTGAATTTTTGCTGGTTGGATGTATGCAGAAGTAATGTACAACAAGTCTCCTATGTGTGGATATGCCAGTGAACTTCCTGTTTACTCTCAGAGGTATCTCCTGCCCTTCTCATCTTCCACTGTATATTACAGGACTCATTTTCCCAAGCTGCCTTGCCTTTTGGACTCTTGATAGGTTCAGCCAATGGAAGAAACCAGCTGAAAATTGAAGTTTAGGAGGGAGGGAAAGGGAAGCCGGGATATGTCTCTCTCTCTTTGCTTCCTATGGTGTCTCTGTTATCAGCCGCATCTCCTCCATGGCCCCAGGTCCACTGGACATGAGTCTAGCATGGATCTTGCTTCTGTTGGATATTCTAGGTCCTGGACTCTGGGAAATATCCCAGCTCTCAGGTGATAGTTTCCTGATGTTCCTCTGTTTGGTGGCCTTTCTGTCCCTTGTGTGGCATCTGTAAAATAGGAGCCATAATGCCTGCCTCCTAGAACTATTATGAAAGCAAATAAACTAATATATGCAGAATTCATAACTATGGAACTAGCACCTGATGGAAACCAAATCCTGAGTCTCTCCCATATCACCTAGACATGTATCCTTCTTGAGTCCTCTCCTCCTCAGTCTCTAAAACTCTGCCTGGTCATGTGTTTTTCCTACCTTCAGGCCACTTGTAGCCTGTCTGTCTTGCTGCTTCTGTGTCCTCCCTTCAGCCCTTACTCTGTACAGACCTCCCATGATGTACTTCACTACATCTCTTTTTTCCACTCCATTTTGAGAGAGCATCCTCACCTTCATGGTTTCCATGCTAAACTTTATTCAAGGAGGACACTCACACGTGCTTCCCTATCTGTCATCTCCCTCTCGAGTTTCCATCCTGTTTCTCCAATTGCCTCCTGGGCCCTCCTTGTTGGCCACCCAGTGCTATTCATGGAAGAAGTGTCAGGTGGGGAAAGGAGAGGTCTAGTCTCCAACCCACCACTGATGCATTTAATAACTAATTTTGGGGGGACTTAGATGCTCCTTTAACAGAGGGCTTTGGGGACAGCTGGTTTCTAACTAATACTCCTTCTAACTCTATTGCTTTGGTTTTACATCAAAACTTAATTCATCATCTCCACTTCCCACTCTTCAATGACTTTTACTCCCAATTTCCTTATATCTGTCAGTATTATATCATTAAGGCTCAAAATGCTAGAAGTCAGATATGAATCAATTACTCTCCTTCTCCACTGTGGCAGTTGAGGAGTTAAGAACTCCACTATTAAGTCCAATTACCTGAGTTCAATTCTTGACTTCAGCACTTATTTATTATGTTACATGGATATCTTTCTTTCTCTAGAACACAGTTTTTCACCTGCATGAAAAAGGTTGAAATGAGGAAAACACTCAATGCAGTACTTGGCATATAGGAAGCACTCAAATAAATGTTTATCATTATTCATTCATCCAACAAACATTTGTTTGGCAGTGCAGTTACTTCCCTCTTGAAATTTATTTTTACTTATTTTATCTCCTGAAAGTTGATTTTTTTTTCTTTTGAAAGAGGCCTAATTTCTCTTAAGTTACAAAACAGCTTGCACACTAAAAAGCTACACAAAATATATAAGGAATTTACACTTTTAGGAATAAAGTATGCAGGTAGGGTGACCATACATCCAATTTTCCAAAAACGGTCCCAGATCATACCTATCATTCTACCTTAACTATAAATAGCATCCCATTTCTGTCAAAAGTGGCCCGAGTTTGGATGATAAATTATGTGGTCCCCTATCTCCTATGTATATGTGAGTTGTTTGGGTCTTGGGCTCTATCACCACAAAGTGCTCCAAGAGTAAAGCTCCCATATTTAAACAACATTGGGTAAAGAGTATTTAAAAATAAATACGATTCTTAACTACTGTGATTTTTCACTCAGTGGCATTTATGTAATATGATTCACTTTATGTTTGATGCTGAACCTTTAATACATTTTATCCTATATGTTTCAATAATAAAGTAGAATCCATCTGATTAGTAGTTTAAAATAATTTTCTAGTTGAAACTCATACAACTGCATTAAAAATAAATACATAGTATTTGCTTTTCTGACTTGGAGATTATGTACATGTAGGTTCTTTCTCACAAAATATGCTATCCTTAATTTTTGTATAAAGGTTAATTGTATCTCATAAGGAAGAAATGAAAGCTTCATATCAGGAGAGAGGTTCTTTAGAGTTTTTAACTTCCAAGAACCACTGTATAGGGAGATCAGCTCAGTGCTTTGTGACCACCTAGAGGGGTGGGATAGAGAGGGTTGGAGGGAGATGCAGGAGGGAGGAGATATGGGGATATATGTACATGTATAGCTGATTGACTTGTTTATAAAGCAGACAATAATACACCATTGTAAAGCAATTATACTCCAATAAAGATGTTAAAAAATAATAAATAAATAAATAAATAAATAAATAAATAAATAAATAAAACACACCCAACACACCTGAAAAAGAAAAAAAAAGAACCACTGTAAATAAAGTCATCCTCAGTAGAGGCTGTAATGTTTTCTTTGTTCTTGTTTTTGCTTATGTTTGTATACATTAACACCCTATCCAATTAGTATGTCTGGAGCAATTCATTCCAGGTCAAATGTGGAACAAAACTTCCAACTCACTTCTATTCACAGCTGGGGCAGCCCTTGAAATTGCCAAGGGAAATTCTGGGGACTCCAGGGTCATACTGGAGAGTGACATCAGTCCATTTCCTCGGATTCCCTTGCTCAGAGTCTTTAACTAAATAACATACTGGAAGCTTAAATGAGGGGTCCTGCACTCCATGTGATTTGAGGCACTCAAATATTTTTAATTCAGTAAAAAAAATTCAAGTTAATTCAAAACAACAAACATTTTGCCCCAAGTCTTATGCAATATGCCACAGAGGTCATAAGTACGATTGAAATGTGAATTTGTTCATACAAAACAGCATCTTCCCCCAACCCCCCCTCAAAATGTATAAAACCATGGTTTCCTCCATATGGAAGAGCTATGGGGATTACAGTGGTTTGGCAAATACATTCTCCATTAATTGCCACTTACATCAGTTAACAAAACTAAGTGATCAGATAGATGAGAGCACTGGGTGTCTACCTCAGCCTTGGGCCTTATTGTCATGTTGAAATGGAAACCCATGAAACACACATAACTAGTCCCTCACTTGCATATGCTTAATTAAAATATAGATGTTGAGGCTCTTCCCACAGAAATTTTGCTTTAGGGGATCTGGAGTGGTTCCTAGAAACTCACATCATTCAAACACTCCAAGGGATTCGGGCAGGGACTCAAATCTCCATCAAGATGAAATCCATCCTGCCTCTCAAGAAATGAAGATCCCTGAGGGGGTAGGTTGGAACCCAGAAGCATTCAGAGCACAGAGCGAGGAGGCACACCATATATACACACATGCACACAATTTATGAGAAAAGTATTAAAATCATTTTGGACAAGGAAGACTGTGGATGAATATTAGTACTTTGATTCCTGTTGGATTCCTTTAGTTTGATACTACTAGGCTAACCCATCCAATTATCCATCTTTCCATCCACCCATCAATTATTTACTAAGTACCACCTACATGCCAGTCTCCGTTATAGGCCCTAGGGTTAATTATGCTCCGGTAAATGATTTGGTTGAAGTCCTTCTCATTTTTTAGCTAATCATTTTAACTCTAATGCAGTATGTTGAGATTTGATTGGAAACTGAAATATTCAGATGTGCTATAATAAACTGGTTTTATTGCACTTCATAATGGATACTTGGTTCTCCTTTTACAGCAGACCTGGACTCTAGTGCCAAAAGTAGGATTTAGTGTCTGCATACTTCAATTTAAAGAATACTTGGTAGGCTTCCTATTGCTGCTGTCCCCATGCACCCACCCCTCTTTTAATTGCTAATTGATGGCATGAAATACGAATATGTTCATTCAAGTTTTAAGGCTTTGATCTTTATTAGGCATATCATCTAGTTTTTATTTATACTTAATCTTTTTTATAACCCTACCACTATCTCCCACCCCCCACCTACCCCTGGTCCCACCCCGAATGGCTCATGTCTATCTCTTACACAATATAATATATAAAATGCTGAGCTAGCACCCAGTAAACACTCCTACTGAGTCAAATGTCAAGTACAGGCAGGGAACCTAGGGAATAGAGTAAGTGACTGAGGGGTGCTGTGATAGAGGAACAGGATGAGGAAACATTGTACCATTGTTGCTGCAGCTGGCAGGCTAATAAAGACAGTGAAAGTGCTGGAAGGTAAACCAGCCACCCTGCAGGTGGCTCCCCTAGCCTCCCCAAATCCACTCTCCACCTTTCTTCGCCTGCTCTGTACCACGGGAGGCTGACCCACATGGACTATGCTAGTGGGTTTTGTCTTCATTTGGGCTTTCCCAGAAGCAGACACTGAGATAGGGATCGTAGTGCAAATAATTGATTTGGGTGGCGATCCCAGGATGTGGGGAAGAGAGACAGGGAAGGGAATGAACCTAATGGTGGGCATGTTATCAAGCAAGTTTTCATTGCAGGCAACTGGCACTGGGTCCTGGGGGGGTCTCTGGGAGGTGGTGCAAGGTGAAGAAACGGGGTATTTATTCACTGACTCCTGCCAGCCCTCTTGCAGTTTGGGGAACATCCACTTTCCAGTACGTTTGCCATGCACGTGGGCCATGCGTGCGCCCCTGCCAAGATGCCCTCAGGCCAAATGTCTTAGGAGCAGAAAGCCTTCCACATATACTTGGGTGCCAGCGGGATATGGTCAGGGCTGCTACTTAGCTTGGGTAACGGGTGGCAGCAGCAGGAGATTCAGACACTGGGAGGGGAGTGAGGTCCAAGGGTTGTGCTCTGAGTGTTCACCCTTTCCCCCCACCACACCCCTTCCTCCCCCTGCTTTGGCTGCGCCCCTTGACAAAGTCCGCAGCTTGTGTCAGGTTTCCAGAACCTGCTCCCTCACTTTGCCCCTCAGTCCTACCAAGGTAACCGCTTCGGGATGTCACAGACCCCTTCTTGCTTTTCCAAAATCATGCTTGCAATGGTATAAAAGCCCCCTTATTAAACAGTTCTCTACTAACCCAGTAAAACGTACCTTTTGTTATCTGATATAAAATACACTTTTATATCTGGAGTCCTCTCTCACTAATACTTCACAGAAACTCAATCGTTATCACGTTTCTCCTTTTGCAGGTGTAAGAACCTGACAGGTAAGTTGTCCAGTGCTCTGAGGGCTAGGATGTAAACGAAGCAAGATGGAAGGTCAGTTTTGCTGATGACAAGCCCACGTTCTAAAAACTATGTAATCCAGCCTTGTTTTTAATAACAAGTGTTATTGATGCTGGGTTTCTGGCTCAGTGCTAAGCCCATTTTCCAGCCCTTGGCCAGGTCCCCCTGAACCGGGGGGTGGGAGTGAGGGATGCAATGCAGGGGAATGTAGAGCAGCGTGTGGTCAGGCAGGCCCAATTGGCCAGGTGACGCCCCGCCAGATGGTCTCCCGCCCCAGAGGCCACTATTGAAAACCTGAAAGAGACAAAACGCCTGTGGAATCCTCCTCCGAGAGGGACCAGATGCTCCTTAGGCAACCTGTTCACGCTGTAGCATCGGGCGATGGACGAACAAAGCAAGGAAGGAGGAGCTGCCCTGACTTGTCTTAGAATAAAATAAATGCCTACCACCTCTTTCCCCCCATTTGTGGTTATTCCTAGGTTAAAATGACCCCATCAAAAGATAAGTATTAAAAACAGACTCTGAGAAATCAAGTCCCCCTATCGACGTTCAGGCTTTCCAAGGAGAAATATCTGAAAGGGAAGTTAACCAGAGGAGTCTCCCTGCTGTTGCAGGGCCTGGGTGGGGAGCTTTTTCCACTGCTAGTATTTCTGTTGGCAAAGAGTACACACTGTTGGAGCATACCCCCCAGGCCTTAAGTGGGTGCAGTGGGTCGTGCGGGACTGAGCCTTAGCAAATGGGGCTGGAGCGCGGTTCTGTCTAATGTGACCCCAGGGTGCCTGCTGGGATCTGTGAACAGGCCCGGGGCTGCGGGAGGGCCCTCCGCCCGCCTTTGTTCCGCCCGGCTCCAGCCTGCAGCAGCTGATCTGGTTATTATGCTCCTGAAAAGAATTTCTAGGTGGCCACAGTGACCATAAGGAACCGAGAAACCACGAGGGCTGAAAGCCACGAAGAACAACACATGGGCTGCTGAGCGCTAATCCCGCCCATAATTAGAGGATCCCTTTCAGCCCTGTGGTGCCCTTCGAAATCTGAACTAAGGCAGAGAGGAGCCCTCTGAGGTCTGTAGCCCACTGACCAAATGTGCCGTCATCAGCATAATTCGCTCATTTCGTGGGGACTTGATGTTTTAAAAAGAAAGTCAGAAGGCTATCTGAAGGGAAGCTTTGGGGCAAAACCAGACCGCATTTAAGGTTTAATTAAACTCGCCTTAGTTTTCTCAGCTTTTCCCCCCAACCCATTCTTAAAATCCTGTGCACTTTAATGGAAATTTAATCTGTGCGGGTCTGATTTGTTTACCTTAGATTCATCAAAACACTGTTTTGTAAGAACGATTCCATATCCAACAAGATTTACATAACTTTCTCTTGGGCTATATTTCTAAGAAATAAAAACTGATGTTTGGGTCCTAAATTAACAGGTTTGCCTCTTCTGAGACCTGACATGGCTTCAGCTGTGCAGTTGTGCTTTTCTCATCTTTCCACTCTCCCGACCCCATCCCAGGCATCTCCAGGTCTGCACTGCAATAAAGATTATCTGTGTCCTGTCTCCAGAATTTAACCTGTGAGGGTGCCCAGGAAGAGCCACCACCACCATGTTCTGTGATGTCACCTTCTATTTTAATTTGTCACAAACTGCCTGCTGGCTGAGTGCAGGAAAATGCATGTCTGGTCACAAAGGTGCTAATCAACTTTGGTTATTGGCTACACTATCACATAAACTTTAAGAAAGAGGTCATAAATAACTTTTGAAAGTGATATGAATCCATCTCTGTTTTAAACTTATTTAAAAGTACACATGTTGCAATTAAATTATGAGGGAGATGAAGGTAAGGTTGTGAATCTTTATAACACTTTTGACTTTTTTTCCAACTCTATTATCTTTTTGATTCCCCTAACAACATTATGAGGTAGATAAAGGTAGACTTTATTAGTTCCCTCTTAACAGTAGAGGAAACCGAGGCCCGGATTTTTCATTGTCACACAAAAGATTCAGGATCCTAACCTTGGTCTTTTGTATCTTATTTGTGCTTATTTCATTAGAGCAGATCACAGGCAGGGGAAGAGGACCTTAACTTAGGGACTTGCTTATCCAAATTTCAGTAAGATATCTGTTCACATCTGGTTCAGCAGCTAAGGAGAAGACAGAAAGAAGTCTAAAGGCTAGCAGCTTTGGGTAAAATTCCTGCTTGCCATGAGATCTTGGTGAATAAAAATATGAAGATGTAATTTCACTTGTGACCCTACAGGATCTTTCCAATAGGACTGTCACAAATCCCTTTGGCAGCTAGGAATAAGAAGGGGAAAATGTAAATTACTGTCCCCCTAGAAGGCTGTAGTATCAACTTGAATTAATCTCTCAAGCACATATTGCAAATACAGCAAACCTGGTGAGGAGATATGAACACAGGCCTCACAAATCATACCTTTGGCACCAAAGGATGCAAATATAAGCCTGGAATTTGGAAGGATGGATAGAGGGATTGTAAATTTTAATTAAAGTTTCTTAGTTTGAAGCAAATATATAATGTTACTAGCTAGCAAACAGGCTACTTTTGGAGCCAATTTTGAATACCTATTCAATGTTTCATTCTGATTGAGAACAAATTGGTGTTTCAGCAGGAATATAAGCCTAAATCAGAAGCAGCATATAATAAAATAGATAAACAACAAGGTCCTACTGTACAGCACAGGGAACTATGTTCAATATCTTGTAATAAACCATAATGGAAAAGAATATAAAAAAGAATATATATGTATACTGAATCACTGTGCCATACACCGGAAACTAACACAACACTGTAAATCAACTATACCTCAGTTAAAAAAAAAAAAAAGTAGCACATAAGTAGCCAATCTGCATCCTGTCCATAATCCCAAGTCAAAAAGAAACTTTGAATAAGATACATTTACCACATATGACCCTCCAAAATGTTCCCATGAATGGCAAAAGATTTGCACACATTTAAATTAGATTTCACACAATCTGTCAAATGACAGAGTATTAAAGGGGATTAGCCTAATTAAACGAGATTGTGAGAATGCCTCTGAGAGAGGCAAAGTGCAGATATCTTCCAAGTAGGATCACAGGAAAGGCTTCCAGAATCTATTATGCCTCTTTCCCGGCTCTCAGGCTGCCCCGTTACCCTCGGTCACAGCAGCACACTTGTGTATGCAGTGACATCTAGTGACAAAGAAAGTAAAACCAGCCCCAGGGACACTTTCCTCACCTGAGTGTCCCCACAAAAATGACCCTGTCCTGGTCACCACAGATTTGTGCACTTGGTCACCACAGATTTGTGCACAGTGGTGTGTGTTACAAAACAGATACACCAGTTTCTGCACCAAATACATTCAGAGAGGTAATAAAAAGAAGGCATCAGAATACAAACAGGCATTTAAAACACACTTCTTCCTGTCGGACCACTCAGTGAAAACTGGTGTTCATGCTGCAGATGCAGACTTAGTGTGGAATGTTCTGAAGGATGATTGGTATCTTCTAAGATACCATTATGGTGAATAGAACATGTTATCCGATATTCATATTCAAACGTTTAGTATATATAAACAAGTGACACAGGCAAGATGAAGATTTAACTAAATTTCAAATTAATCTTAATCTAGGTGAAACTCATTCTAGATTAACTGGGGTAATCCATAATAAAATATTTCCTATTTTATTTTGCCTGATTTTAGGAGTTTAAGCAAAATTATATATATATATAATATATGTATATACAATATTATATGTATCCACAACGTTCTCTGTATAAGAAGGAAACAAGGACTTGAGGTCTTGTCCTGGTAGAACTATTAGAAAGTGAAACCAGAGCTGTCTACTGCCTTCCCTCAGTCACACCATTGCTGGTAAATTCTGTCTCGATCAGGACCAGGGTCTATAAGTCCCAGGCACCTGACCTTACAGGAGGCAATGATGGTGCATCCCACCATCCCATTCCCCTGGAGGCCTTGTCACTTTACAGCTACCCGGGACCTCCACTGGGGCCCTGGGGTCTGAATTTTCAACAAACACCCAGATGATTTTTATGCAATTATACTCCAGTCTACATATGCCAGTGAAAAAGAGAAAATTCCACTGGAGACATGGAATGGGTTCAAACTTTGTAAAGATAATTTAAAGTCATAAAAGTTGCCTGGGACTGGGTCCATAAAAGTCAATATCATGAACCAGACTGTCCACTTTTTACTACAACATTTAAAAAAAATAATTGTGTACTTGCCAGAATTCTTCTCAAGTGAATTACCAAATGGCTGAGGGAAATAACTAGTTTCTTTTCTTTCTTTTCTTCCTTCCTCCTTCCCTCCCTCCCTTCCTTCCTTCCTCTCTTTCTTCTTTCTTTCTCTCTCCCTTTCCTTTCTTTCTTTCTTTCTTTCTTCTTTCTTTCTCTCTCCCTTTCCTTTCTTTCTTTCTTTCTTTCTTTCTTTCTTTCTTTCTTTCTTTCTTTCTTTCTTTCTTTCTTTCTTCTTTCTTTCTCTCTCCCTTTCCTTTCTTTCTTTCTTTCTTTCTTTCTTTCTTTCTTTCTTTCTTTCTTTCTTTCTTTCCCCTTCCTTACTTCCTTCTTCTCTTCCTCCCTTCTTCCCTTCCTCTCTCTCTCTCTCTCTCTCTCTCTCTCTCTCTCTCTCTGTCTTTCTCTCTCTTTCTCTCTTTCTTGTTATTCTCATTTCTCTGTGTGGGACTCTCTTTTCTTGCCCCTGTGGGAAAATAAGCTCTATTAAGCAAATACACTTTTTAAGTGAATCAGGCTTACAGTTATATTTTTTTAAATACTAGTGATAAAAAAAAAATACTAGTGATACAGCATGGCTGGGGCCTGAAAAAGGTATTCTCCGTTCCTCTGAATTGCTGATTATGAATTAAATGCTTGTAAAGTGAATAATCATTGATATAGCAAAGGACCCTGCTATTTAATGGCTCCCCAGAGTAAATCCTGTAGTCAACTTTTACAGAGATAATAATCAGCTAATTATTTTGTGATGAAGTGGGATATTAATATTTATATTAGGTTATTTAAAGTTGGCATATTGTGTGGACATTTATGATAGAAGCAAATGTTTCTGTTGGCTATAAACATTCATTTACATGCTTGCAATGTAGATTCTAGTGCTAACTGCTATGGTCCAGATTTAGATTTTTTTTTGAAGATTTTTTTTCCTCGCTTGTTTTGGTTTACAACTGTCTTTTCCTTTGAAGTTCTGAATGTGCACTAATTTTGCCAGATTCTGTTTTAAGGTTTGCAGATATTATTTAATCTATATTAAATCGATTAATTTAATGATACAATAGATTATAATTTAATCCATTAAGTGCAATACAATGAGGAAGTTACTGTTACCATACCCATTTTATAGATGAGGAAACTAAAGTACTGAGAAGTTAAGTAACTTACCTCTAGTGCATAACTAGTAGTTAGAAGTGTTAGGATTCAAACCTAGACAGTGTGATTTCATGGTCCATGCTCTTAACCATTTTTCTATCATGCCTCTTTACTTTTAATGTATAACTTGAATTCCTTAAGTCTTAGTTTCTTTATCAGCAAAGCAGGATAAAGATATCTTTTTCTAAGGGTTGCTTCAAGTTTTAAATGAGGATATATATTTGAAAACTTCAAAACAGTATATAACTCTTGGTTTAACACATCACTCTATTTCTTCCATTTGTTTGTACAAGCATATTAATTGAACACTTTCAATACAACAGATGGAATAAGATTGAATTATTGCTCTCAAAAGCATATTGTTTATTCTAGAGATAGATCATTAAATAACTAAAAATACTACAGAGTGATAAACTTTCTAGCCGAAAGATGGGAGAAAGGCTTGCTGACTTGGGTCCCAGGCCATCATTGAATCTAGGCATGAGAATTTTCTGCTGCTTGGCTATGAACTAGGGATACCTCTATGAGAACAACAGTAGTTTAAATTAATGTAACTAATACCAGAGAGGGTATATTTAGAAGCTTAAAATAGCTCTACCCAAGTCACGCAAGTTGAGGTACCAGCCTCTGTTAAATTGCCCACAAGCAAGATTGATCCTGAACTTGGTGGAGAGCCACACCAAGCCAATGACAAGTGACAAACCCAAGGGCAGACAGGGGTGCCATCTTGAATTGGCTTCTTTGACATTCTGATTGATTTTTTTTTTTCAAAATGTGAATATTTTTCTTTAGTATCATTTGTATCTTGGATATGACAACCAAAGCTCTTTCACACAAAAACATTTAAAGAGCATTATAATATTTCTTGTGTCTTTAATTCAATAAAAATGATAAACCTCAAATTACCCATGCACTTTTAATACTCTT
This sequence comes from Hyperoodon ampullatus, assembly GCF_949752795.1. Lineage (NCBI taxonomy): Eukaryota > Metazoa > Chordata > Mammalia > Artiodactyla > Ziphiidae > Hyperoodon > Hyperoodon ampullatus. The sequence goes on along the minus strand of NC_136927.1, from coordinate 10,921,308 downwards.
TCCGGTTTTAAAAAGCTGCTGACCAAATTGTGTCACTCCTAAACTTTGTAAGTTTCCACGCCTAAAATGGCAAGCATCTACTCTTTAGAATGGGACTTAGGGTCTCACTTAAGCCATGGATGGATGCCATGATCTGTGGGGAGAGAATTTGAAGCCTTTATTTAAATACTTGATGATACCCTTCCCTGTTAGGAGGCCAGGGGAAGAAAAGATTGCAATCAGGCCTTTGTTGTGACACAAGTACATCCCTCCTTGAAATGCACGCTTCCATTTGCGTCTGAGGTATATATAGACCAGGTTGTGCATATCATGATATTCCATTTGAAAAGAACAGAGCAATCTGATATTTTGCTTTCTGTTGATTATTTTATCTTTCAGTGGCTTTTAGAAGAGCCAAGGTGTCTTAGGCTTTAGGTGTTTCCCTTGAACCCATCTGAATCTTGGGGCTCAACTGTACTGGGCAGAACCAAGAAAGAAAATGGTGTGAAATAAAAAAGTATGAGATGATATATAAGTCTGCTAACGCTTGAAATAGGTGAATAAATTAGGTAGAATTTCAGAAGCTAGATCTCTTTTACAAGAACATAAGGAAACAGGGAGAGGTCCTTTCCTTCTCACCAGGGCTTTCTTTCCATTGGAGCTGTATTTATGGGGCGAAGGTGTCTGCAATACTAAGAACTCCTTACAAAGGGAAAAACTAAAGCTAGGTTATGGTATAATTTCTAGTTCATTGGGATTTGGGGGAACTAAAGTCACTTAAATCTAATGTTTTGATATATACTAAAAAACAGAGAAATCACTACTAAACCATTCATCATATACTTAATTTTTACATATATTTTATTATTTTACTTATAAAAACATTTTAGAATTTTTTCCAAATACATATCTTTGTTTATATATATAAACATATTTATATGTTTTAATATATATTTTGTATATGTATGTATAATGTTTGTATATAATATATAAATATAAATAATATAAAGTACATATATATAAAGTACATACATATATATAAAATTTGTCTGGGGCTTCCCTGGTGGTGCAGTGGTTGAGAGTCCGCCTGCCAATGCAGGGGACACGGGTTCGTGCCCCGGTCCGGGAAGATCCCACATGCCACGGAGCGGCTAGGCCCGTGAGCCATGGCCACTGAGCCTGCGCATCCAGAGCCTGTGCTCCGCAACGGGAGAGACCACAACAGTGAGAGGCCCGCGTACTGCAAAAAAAAAAAAAAAAAAAAAAAAATTTGTCTGTACATTGCTAAAAATGTTCCTAAACAGTTAAGAGTTACATAGGAATAAAAATGTACCTGCCTCTATCAACAAAGATATGTATTTGGAAAAATTCTGAATAGGTTTTAATAATTAAAGTAAAATAGATTTAAAATTATTTAGTCATACAATGAATGTTTTGTTAATAACTTCTCTTTGGATTCTTTTTTTTTTTTTTTTTTTTGGGCGGTACGCGGGCCTCTCACTGTTGTGGCCTCTCCCGTTGTGGAGCACAGGCTCCGGACGCGCAGGCTCAGCGGCCATGGCTCACGGGCCCAGCCGCTCTGCAGCATGTGGGATCTTCCTGGACTGGGGCACGAACCCGTGTCCCCTGCATCGGCAGGCGGACTCTCAACCACTGTACCACCAGGGAAGCCCTCTCTTTGGTTTCTTATCACCTGATATGACCATTCTTTTGAAGGGCAAAGAAATCTGTGGATTAACTCTGAAATTAGAAAATTGCTAAGATACCACAATACATAAGTGAGTTAGTCACAGACTGAATGATCATCTCAAACCTCAAATTATTCTGAGGGTTTAGAGTCTTTACTTTTATACCACGCACATGGCATATGATGTTTATTGGTGTTACTCTGAATGACTTTATCTTTTTTTAAAAAAATACATTCTTGCTCTGAGGGAATGTGGATTACTAATACATTTCCTATGCACCGCTCACACAACTATTACATCTTTCTAAACCATCCTATTGAATAGGAAGCATTCTGGAGCTCAGAATCAGCTTATTTAATAGAATTGCTAGAATATTTGCTTCCACTGAACATTTTTCAACCTAATGCCTTAGAAGAAAAATATTTTTCATGATCTAGCAATTCCACTCCTGGGTATATATCCGAAGAAAATGAAAACACTAATTCGAAAAGTTATATGCACCTTAATGTCCATAGCAGCATTATTTACCACAGCCACCAAGATACGGAAGCAACCTAAGTGTCCGTCAACAGATGAATGGATAAAGAAGAAATGGAATATATACACAATGGAATTTTACTCAGCCATAAAAAAGAATGAAATTTTGCCATTTTCAATGACATGGATGGACCAGGAGGGTATTATGCTTAGTGAAGTAAGTCAGAAAGAGAAAGACAAATACTCTATGTTTTCATTTTATACATGGAATCTAAAAAACAAGACAGGCAAATGAATATAACAAAACAGAAACAGACTCACAGATACAGAGAACAAATCAGTGAGGATAGGGATTGGGGGAAGGGCAAAACAGGGGAAGGGAATTAAGAGGTACAAACTACTTGGTACAAAATAAATAAGATACAAGTATGTAATGTACAGCACAGGAAATATAACCAATATTTTATAATATCTTTAAATGGAGTATAATCTATAAATATAGTGAATCACTATATTGTACCCCTGAAACTATTATAACATTGTAAATCAACTATACTTCAATTTTAAAAAATTCTCACCAAAAAAAGATTAATATATGAGGTGATGGATGAGTTAATTAACTAGATGGTGGAAACCTTTTCACAATGTATATGTATATAAAATCACCATGAAGTACACTTTCAATATCTTACAATTTTATTTCTCAATTATATCTAAATAAAACTGAAAAAAAAGAGAAAAAGAAAGATATTTTTCACTTTCTGCAGAATAACAAATGTGATTTTACTTTTATTTGACTATGTTTAGCCTGAATAAAACTGGTGTGGTTCTCTATCAACCATCAGATGAAATGAGGGTAATAAAATTACTCCTCTCATAATAAAAAAAAAAAGTGCATGTGTAAAGAGAAAAAGGTAATTAGGGACTTGAAAGGTAATTTCAAAAAATGATACCAATAATGAATTGCTGAGAAAAGCATTTTCATGTTTGTATGGTAGATGCCTACTGACCTGAGCTTTGGAGAGTAAATATTACCTAGAAGCCACAATCAAATGGCTAAGGATGCTTAGGTGACTGCCTTTTAAGATTTTAAAGCCCAAAATGAAATAATTGGTTTTTTAAAGAATCCTGTATGTTGCTCAACCAAATAGAAATCCAGGCCAAATTCTTACTTCTGGGTTTTCTTGGAAATAAATCAAAGCAGAAGACAGATAACACTGATCGTTGCCCCTTGTCCCATTATTCAAGTAAAAGGAGGTAATGTGAACAGGAAGAGCAGTCTTGAAGGGTAGAGGAAGATGTAAGCATCTGTGAAAGGGTGTGGCATGGAGAGTGGGGGTGGAGCAGCAGGTACTCACCTCTACAGTCTCAGCAGATAGCTGGCTGGTGCTCAAACTGGTTCAGAAATGTCAACTCTTAATAGTCCCTCAATGGGGTTTCTCTGACTGCCTTTGTGAACTTAGTCATGCACTTGAGAAGTAACTGGACAAAACCTTGGAGAATGTCTATGCTTAGCAGAATACATATATGTACACAGAGAAACACCCATGCCGCCATGTCCCTTATTACTACAACTGCAGGGTTGTTTATATTTGTATATCTTACTGATGTAGAATTAAATTGAACACTAGGAAATGGTGAGTAAAGACCTTTCACTACATTAATGTTGCCATATATGAAGATGGGGTGGAAATATTACACAGGTTGAAGAGAGATGGGATATTTGTATCTACATTTCTGGTATAAAATAAGGGAATGAGAATGATCCAGCAATGCCACTCCTGGGCATATACCCAGACAAAAATATAATTTGAAAAGATACATGTACCCCTATGTTCATAGCAGCGCTATTTACAATAGCTAAGACGTGGAAACAACCTAAATGACAATCAACAGAGGAATGGATAAAGAAGATGGGGTACGTATATACATATACAATTGAATATTACTTAGCCATAAAAAAAGACTGAGATAATGCCGTTTGCAGCAAGATGGATGAACCTAGAGATTATCATATTGAGTGAAGTACATCAGAAAGAGAAAGACAAATACCATATGATATCATTTACATGTAGGATTTATAATACGACACAAATGAACACATCTATGAAACAGAAACAAACTCACAGACATAGAGAACAAACTGTGGTTGCAAGGGGGAGAGGATTGGGGGAGGGATGGAGTGAGAGGTTGGGCTTAGCAGATGTAAGCATGTATATATAGAACAGATAAACAACAAGGTCCTACTGTATAGCACAAGGAACTATATTTAATATCCTATGATAAACCATAAAGGAAAAGAAATTTTAAAAGAATGTATCAAGATATATATGTATAACTGAATCACTTTGCTGTACAGTGGAAATTAACAGAACATTGTAAATCAACTATACTTCAATAAAAAAATTGATACAAAATATGGTGAGTGAAAGAAGCCACACATAAGAACATGTGCCAAATGAGTCCATTTAAATGAAGTTCTAGAATAGGCAAGTGGTTATTCACCTATGATCTGTGATGACGAAAAACAGGTCAGTGGTTACTGGGGTAAGGAGAACTGACTGGAAAAGGGCAGGAGGAAACCTTTTGGAGTCATGAAAGTGTTTTGTATCTTTATTGAGGAGGTGTCTACCTTTATCATCAAACTTCAAATCTGTACATTTTATTGTATGTTGATTACCCTCAATAAACTTTATTTAAAACAAAAATTATAATGATAATAATAATAAAAGTAACCTTAAAGTATTCCCAGATTTCCTTCGTAGCAGTAAAGAGGAGTCATAAATTCCAAAAATATCTTACACAGCAATTACTTTTTTGTAATGGGAGCAGGGGCTCCAGGAAAACCTGTTTTGAAGGACAGCCTACATGTGCCTGCATCAACTCTGCTATGCTTGATTATAAAAACCACAGTCATATCACTTTACAGTTACATCCCATGGGCTCTTTCCACTTTTGATATATCGATTGCATTTACCACCATGTCAGTACAACGTCTATTTCTGGGCCAGGGACTACTACTGAGCATCTTCTGACTCTCCCTATCCTGATCCTAAATAGAACATTTTCTTTTATGCATGAAGATATTGGTGCTATTCTGAGGACACATTTCTATCAGATTGTAATTGAGTGCTTTCCACTTGTGGCTTTGATCTATCACACAATGACAACCTTCATTTAAAAAAAAATTTTGCTTTTGTTTTTTGATTACCTCTTATTCAGGACCTGGATCAGTCTCATGCTGTGCTTTCTTTCTGGGATGCCCCTCAAACACACCAGCCTTTGTCTCAGATAAACACTCCTCTAGTGTGACAGAATGTCACCTTCCCTCAACTGTCACATACTTCGTAGGTGATAAGTGTTTGTTCCCAACTCCAAATGCAAAGAGTCAAATGAGGGGGCTCTGCTGAGGCGAGAGATCACACGCTTTCCCCCAAGTGTGGAAACAGTGAGGAGCGGGACAGCTGGTTGGGAACAGCTTTCAAAATATTCCTCCTGGAAGGTATGTCACAAGCCGTTCTGAAGGTGGTGTCCCATCAGCCATCAGCACAGCCTTTAATTTTATCAATGGTCTTGATTCCCTTTGAAGTTTTAAAAATATTGCAAACATCTACAAAATTAGAGATGATAGTGCAATGAAGTCTTACATATCTGTTATCTGTATTCAAAAATCATTAAAAATTTGGTTCATTTCTTCCATTTACAATGAAACATATTTTATATCAATTTTTATCTATTTTGCATTCCTCTCCCACAAATTTCATCATATTTCTCTAAAAATCATAAATTTTTTCTTTAAATATCACCACTTGCAATAACCAAATCTAACAAAATTAACACTGTTTTTTGGGGGGTATTATCTAATACTGAAGCCGTAATCACTTCTCCCTCATAATCTCAAAAATATCATTTTTCAGTCTGTGTGATTAAATCAGGATGTAAACAGTGTCCATACATTATGTTTGGTTGTTATTCTCTCTTAATGTAGAACAGTACCTTCTATTTTGTTTTCATTATTTTTATACCATTGGCTACAGACATCAGGACACTGCCCTGTAGATTTTACCACATTCTGGAATTGTCTGCTTACTTATGGGTTCTCTAACTTTTATTTCCTATGAATATATAGCTCTAGAGGTTTGATTAGATTTTGTTTGTTTTCAAAATATCCTTCTTTGCTGTGCAGTGTACTTTGTCAATACGAAGCACATCAGAAGGCACACGTATTAGTTGTCCCACATTTAGTGATGCTAAATGGGAACATTAATATTAGGTTCAGGGGATTTATGACCTGATTCCTCCTTCAAAACATTTCCATTAACCTTTCCTCTAACAGAGATGGTCATTCCTGGTCAATTATTTCAATAGGAATGGAAAATGTTGATTTTTCTAATTTTGTCTTTCTTTCCATATTTTAATACCTGGAATTCTAATATTTCTTTATCAACTAGGAATATTTGGATACCATGAATACAGCTTAAACAGAAAAATCAGGGTAAATGCTTTTCTAATTGCTATTTTCTGAGTAAAGATTTAGTGACCGAATGACCTGCTTTACATATTTTATATATATGTATATATATTGTATATTACATAGTGTATAGTAAGTGGCCTGCTTTTGCAGGGAGAAAGGGGAGGAGTGTGGACATGAAAAAGATGGCTTTCTTTTTCTCTTTTTTGAGTATTAAAAAAAATAAATAAATAGGGACTTCCCTGGTGATCCAGTGGCTAAGACTCTGCGCTCCCAATTCAGGGGACCAAGTTTCAATGCCTGGTCAGGGAACTAGATACTGCATAACAGTTCACATGGCACAACTAAAGATCCCACACGTGGCAAGGAAGATCCTGCGTGCCACAACCAAGACCTGGTGCAGCCAAATAAATAAATAAATAAATAAAAATAAATTTTTGTAAAGGTTAATTATTAAAAAAAACAAAAAATAAATATATACATATATATCTAATGTGTTTTAATAAGTTGAAATTATTATTCATTTTGTTGTTCTAATCGTCCCATAGTTAGGCGTCTTCTTATCGGCATCTATGTTTTTGACATGCCACAATTAGTTTCTAATCTCTTCTTTGTTTTCTGACACATCACAACCCAGCATTATTTTGTGTATTTCTTGCCTTAATACTGGAATCAGCCATTTCTCTAAGGAGCCCCATTTTTTCAGTATTGAATGATCTGGGCACAAGATATGCACATTGCTATTTGTGTGTCTTCTCTAATAGATGTTTCCAATAGACAGTACTTTTGTAGGCTGAAGATACATTAGTTCTTTGTCATGATATAAGCTGCATTTTTCCCCAAAGCATCATTTTCATTTTACTTTTCATAAGGTGTTTTTATCTTGCATCATAGTCAATATTTTAAATATGTTTTTCAAACTATAGTTAAATGTATCATCTTCTTTATATTGTTTCTGGATTTTATTATATCTAGAAAGATTTTCCCACTGTCAGATTATAATGGATTTCATTTTTATGCTTAGATCTCTGAATCGCATGGAATTTACTGTGGGTTGCGGTTTGACACATGAATTGAATTTTGTCTTTTTTTAGTGGCTTGACAGTTTTCTCAATACTATGTTTTTTTAATGTTAACCTTTTCCCTGCAGATTTGCATCACAATCTTTTTCATATTTTTATCTCATTTGTACTTGGGTCTATTTCTGAATGTTCCTTTAGTCTTTTTACCACACTGTTAATTAGACACTGTCCATGTCTAAGCCCACTACATTGTACCTTTGTTTAGCATTTTTCTGTTCATTTTTGTTTGCTTATATTTCAATATAAACTTTATCTTCATTTTGTCTACCCCTCAAAAAAGTCATTGCTATGTTTTTTATGTTAATTTTATAAATTTACTTAAGTGACTTCTATATGACGTTGAATGTTCCTATCAAGGAAAAAGACAGTCTTTTCACATTGCTCACATACATTTTCCATATTTTTTATTCATTTGTGATTATGTCAAGATTTTTGTTGCTATTGAAAATGACGTCTTCTATGCTGTTATCCTGTAACTAGTTCTTATTTGTGCATATGAAAGGTATTGAATTTTGTATGTTAATTTATATCCTGATATTTGTCCATTGTTTCTCTTGGGTTTCATTAATGCCTTCATTCAAAATAGTCATACATCTCTATTCTATCCAAGTTCTATGTAAAAAGCAAAGATGCATGGTGCCTTCAAATAGTGCTCAGCATACATTAAGCTTTTGATAAGTGTTTAGCCATTATTATTTATTTGTTGTTTATTAATTTATTATTATAAGGTAGAAAGTGGAAAGTGCTATGGAAGTTGAGAGGAGGGAAATATTATGCAGCTGCCTGGGGCTGACTTACTATAGTCAAAGGAATGCAGGTGGACCCCACTGGTTGGTGGACATATGGAATGGTTTTATGGAGAGCAAGGGCCTCACAGGGAAAAGAGAATTTGCCAATATTGAACATATAGAAGATCTTCCTCAAAGCTAAATGTAAAAATCAGAATATAATGGCCAATATTATGAAATGTTCATATTTACACTTTTGCCACAGCAGTTGTTAGATTCACTCCTAGGACAGTGTGTCACTTCCACATATAAGTCACTTGGTGTTCAAGAGAATGAGGTAGCACACTCTTGAGAGTAGACTCAAGGTGCCTGGAAAGAAAGGACCATCTTAGAGGTGCAAGCTAGCCCTTAACAGCACTTTTTAGTAAGTGCATGGTGTTTACAGAGGATGGCTGGGGATCAGCTGCACTGTTAAAGTTAGCCCCAAACGATGAGGGCATGCAGATAACACTCTGTATACTCTCAGAACCATGACCGCAGCTGCTGTCTGTGAGCGATTCTGCTCAGCATAATTGGAATTCTGTAAAATAGCAAGACTGCATTGAATTAACCCTGAGCCAGGAGTTTCAATCTCATTTCACTTAGATAAGAAAAGGCAAGTGTGTTTCTTACATTCATCAGAAAAGACATTGCTATGGGATTAGCACTAGGATGGAGCCGACTGAATGAATATTTTTTTGTTTGTTTTGGTCTTTTTTGCGGTATGAGGGCCTCTCACTGTTGTGGCCTCTCCCGTTGCGGAGCACAGGCTCTGGACACGCAGGCTCAGTGGCCATGGCTCAGGGGCCCAGCGGCTCCTTGGCATGTGGGATCTTCCCGGACTGGGGCACGAACCCACGTCCCCTGCATTGGCAGGCGGACTCTCAACCAGTGCGCCACCAGGGAAGCCCTGAATGAATGTTTATCACCAATGAAATAGTCCTACTCACTGTGTTAGAATGTAATGGCAGAATTTGTTATTGATGGAGTTGTTTTTCTTTCAGAGCTGAGAAACCAAGATTTTAGAAGCCCTAGTGAATATGATCATTGTAATGAATCATCTGGCAGAAATTACCAGTTTCCAAATTAGCAGAATGAATGTTATATAAATAATTTTACTAGGGATGAATCAGAGGGTACAAGTCAGTGTTTGAAACAGAACCACACTGATAAGTGACCCTGTCTTTTTTCCCTTCCCCTTCCTGTTAGTTTATTGTCTTGTATGATCATCAATAAATATTCCAAAAATAATAGCTCCTTAAGTCACCAGCATCAGCATGACCAGAGCTTGTCAGATATGCAAAGTCTTGGGCCCCACCTCCAATCTACTGATTCAGAATCTCTGGGAGGGGGTCCCCAGAGTCTGTTTTAACAAGTCTTCCAGATGATTCTGATACACACTAAAGTTTGAGGAGCGCACTTTAAAAAACACAGAAAAGCCAGGGATCTGCCTTCTGAAAGTGATTAGTGGCAATTTAGGAAAGGCAAAGAAGATGATTCTTGGCAAATTAGATGAATCCCGATGAACCGGTGACCACAGTAATCCCTGTGGAACCTCTCGCTTCATGCATCACATGTTGAAGAGTAGAGTTACTCTAGGGTGACCAACTGTTCTATTTTCCTCCACACTGTCAACATTTTAGCACTGAAAAGCCTTTGTCCTGGAAACCCCTCATTTCCAGGCAGAGTAAGACAGTGGGTCACCCTAACCACCATCTGGCCAGCAACCCAATGAATGAATTAATGGGACCAGGGCTCCTGGAGTCTCCTGCTGCTTCTCTGACACTATGGTATTACCTTTGTAAAATGTCATTATGGAGCTTGGCTGCCAGATGAAAGATTTCTATGGAAAATGGGGAAGCTACGTTAGTTTATCTGCAAACAGCTTTGGAGCATTTCAGTAATTTCTACATTTCATAATAGTTAAGAGTATAACTTTGGATTCAGTGTCAGAATTTTTCTTCATTCATTTTGTAGCAGTGTGGTCTTTGGCAGACAAATTAACATCATGGTGTCTTGGTTTCTTCATCGGTGAAATGGGAATGATAAAGTACCTATTCATAATGTTATGGGGGTATTGACATTTTGAACACCTTGGTAGACAATAAAAGGTCAACACATTTTACCTAGTATTGATAGTAACCAGTGAACTAATATTGCAGACTCATCTACTTTGGGAGTGACATTAGAACCGAAGACATCTCTAGGAACTCAATTAGTGTGAGTTCCAAGTGACACTTTGACCAAGATAGCAAGTATGTTCAATTTTCACTTTACTTCCAATCAATTGGCAGTAGCTATCTGGAACCCAATGTTCAGAAGGATTCTGAAGCTAGATGTGGAAATGGCAGGAAAGACTAATGCTATTGATTCATTGTGTCCCTGGCAAATAGGGGGCAGAATGAGTGTTATATAATTACCATTGCCATGGTCAAGAGTCAAGGACAGCTTGGCAGCATTTCTGGACGTATGGACTGTGTAAGGAAGAGTTGCTCTAGCTTTATATTATAAAGGTTGAACAGAATTAGACACAGAAGATTGGTTCCACAACTATGTTTGATATTAGACTGTGAAGACTGTCTTTGCATTTACTAGACTCATGCCTTTAGATGAAACTGAATCGAGTTTATGTATATTCATAACCAAACAAACAACCAATTCACAACAACCAAAATTCATGTTGCACTTCTCACTTCCTGGATTTGGATCAAATGTACAGAGTATTTTAGTTGGGCTTATACAAAATACCCACACCCACATGCCTACACACACACATAAAGGCATATACGGGAAGTATGGACATAATTTAAATGACTGATACTTTCATTTTGTGAAAACTTTGACTTGCAGTTACATTTTATCTGCTCGTTGCTGAGTCATGCATCATGCATGCAGTAATGGGAAAATAAACAGCGTCCAAACTCTCGTGGAAATGTGTCTAATGTAGGAGCTTGACAATAAATAAAATGCCAGGCTTATAACTATATAATTACAATGGGGAGATAATTATTGTGGGGAGGCACTTCTCCATGAGTTTCTGATGTTTCTATGTGTCTTGTGAACAAAGGCACTGATGCCCTTTTTTCTGAACTATTTCTCCAAGGTCATTTGTATAGAGAACAGCTTTGGAGGATAGAGATAGTGTCTCCCTCCAGAGCATAGTGCAGTCATACCTACTGTTCAGTACAGTAACTAAATATAAAGGCAAGCAGGTCATTGTCAATTATAAAAGATTCAGGTTCTTTAAACACAGGATTCCTCTTCCATAATGCAATGCATTTTTGGTACAGACATCATCTGGCTTTCTTTGCATCTCTCTGTGGGACTCAGGGTTCAGGAAAACCGTGCAAAAACAGTAATACTATGGCTCCTGCTATTGCTATGAGCAGAAAAACTGTCCTTCATCTCTGACCCAGTTACCTACAATCCTCTGTCAGATCTGTGAAACTGTGGCAGGCTAATGGATTTGCCTATACACAGGGCAAAATGTGATTTTTATCTTAGGCTTGCTGGACAAGTTCCCTCTGTCTCTCACCCCCTTTACCTCCCTTCCTCTCTCTTTGAAACAACAGTAACTGCAGGATAGCACAATTCTTGGACCAACATTTCTCATAAGAGCTTCTAAACATTCTACATTTCATTCCTAATGCGAATTGTATCTTTCTGACAAAGGTGCACATGCTTCTTGGTGTAACTTACTTGCAAATAACATTTAACAGAAGAAATGTTCTACTCTCCTAAGTATCCAAAATAGAGGATGAAAGGGGAAATAAATATATGCTGAGCTTCAAGGAGTTTCGGGGCTTATGGAGGAGACTTTGACCAAGAACAGTAATAGCTAGAAAAATAGATAACAATCATGCCAAGAGCAGCCACCCCTTACACCCCAACACCCCTGCTGATGTTCCCAATTTTAATGAGAAGGCCTCTGGTATTTCACCATTATACATTGAGTGGGCTCTACAATTTAGATTTACATTTTTAATTAAGCTGTAGAAGAACCATTCTAGTTCCTAGTTTACTGTTTTTATTAAAAAATGGATACTAAACCTTATTAAATCTCTTTTTTAGCAGTTACTGAGAAGACTTCTTTTCTGCAATCATTAATAACATGTTAAATTACATCAGTAGATTCCTAACATTAAAACCTCTTTGCATTCCTATTTGTTTCTGCAAGCTATTATTATATCTTGCTGCATTAAATTTATGAATATATATTTTTAGGATTGCTGTATTTGTTCCTACATTCTTTTACAGTTTCCCACTGTGAAAGATGGAAATTTTATATACTTATACTTCCTCCCAATTTATTTTTCTCCTCTTGACCTCCTCATTTTGGTTTGTTAATTTATTTTTCATTCTCCAAGTGGTTATCTTAGTAATTATATGACTATGAAAAGTCCATGAGAGAAACAGAGTCATAAAAGCCAGGCTATAAGCAGAGAAAGATTCCCTCTGTTTGAGGCCTGGGATTCAAGCAGAACTCTAAAATATCTTTTTTACTTTTATTCTACAGGTGTACTTTGAAGACTCTAGACAGTTCTTGATGTTCTATTTGCTTTATTTCCAAATTTATCAGATTATTTTAAACAGGCTCTTATTCTTTACGCATGTTTTAAATTTGCTTTTTTATTTCTTTAAATACAAAGATTTTGTGTTCTGTATTTTACCTTTGGTAAATCTGATATCTGCCTTCTTTGTGGGTCTAATTCGGCATTTGTGTTTGATATCTCTTTCTCACAGGTCTTGTTTCTGTGGGTGCTTTATGATATGTGTTGTGTGTGTGAGTGAGAGACAGAGAGAAAGAGAGTGCAAGTGAGCTAATAAGTATTGGGAATTTCTCTGAGGAAGTATTTGTATTTACTCCTTCAGTGCCCGGTGTGGGGGACATTGAGTACTCATAAACACTTTAAATTACAGTTCTTCATGTGTGTGTGTGTGTGTGTGTGTGTGTGTGTGTGTGGCATCATGTGCCTTAGAAAATATTTTTTCAGTATCATTTTCAGAGCTCTTGGTCACCTACTTTTCCTCTTACATCTTGCCATGCAAATGGCTTTTATTATTGATGGTGGTTGGCTGCTTTGTACGGTGTGTCTCTTCACTCCTACGTACCTTCTCTGCAACTTCACACTCATAGATGTAGCTTGGATGCCCCCAAACCTTGCTGTTCCTTACGGTCTCTGGTGTGACCTTTTGGTTTGTAGGTACTACTTTTGGGGAACCATGTTTGTCAGAGCTATTTGTCAATTCTTGGCTTTCTCCCTCAACTAGGTTTCCTTTTCATTGCATTTTCAACCCTTCTGTCATAGACTGTGGTCTGGTATATGGATATGTGGCCTTCTATATTCTTTGTAAATACAGTATTCTATCATTATCATCACTATTATTATTATTATTATTGCTATTGTTATTATTTTGATTTCAGAAAGGAGAGAGTGGCAGAGATACCTTCACCAAAGCATCTTTAGCTGAAATGTAGCTTAGTTAAATTTCATCAGACGGTGCTGGGAGTCTCTGGGCTCAGAACTTGGAATTAGGTTACTGAATGTCAGAGGTTATATGGAGTTATACCCAATTTAACCTTCCAGTGATTCACTCTATAATTCTACCTTGACTACTCCCTAGAGCTTCAAAACTATGTACGTCGCATCTTTCAATCTCACGATATTTCTGCAATTTTGTGACTATAATGGTTATACAAATAAATTTGTTTATTGTAACAGCCAAACTGCCAGAAAACAGTCTTCGAATCAAATTTAATTAAACTTTGGAAGTTTCTGGTTATGTTAAAATAAAAATGATGTGTTAGAAAATTTTGTAATGTTTGAATTTACTGAGCAGCTATAACTTGGATATTGGGGGCGGCAAAAACTTAGCCTGATGCAAAGAGCACTGCCTCCCAGCCTTTTTGGATCTCTGGGAATTCCAAATTTCAAGATATTTTGTTATTTAAATTGAAAAATTAGGAATCTATTATGAAATTGTGAATTCTTCTGAGTAATTTTGAAACCATTTCTTGAAACAATTAAACTATCTTTAAAATGTGCTCATATTAATTTTTGTAAACTTATCACCTCCCTCGATAACATTAAGTACCTAAAATTTTATAATTATAGGTATTCACACAGGTAACTGAGCTTGGCATGCTCAACCCCGTTTTCAGCATGAAATTGCATCTGTCACTCATCGTGTTTCACAGGCACAAGCAAGCTCAACACAAAAGCCACTTTGCATTATTGTCCAGCTCATTTTATCTCTCCTTATGGTGGAAAAGATGCCTCTTTGTCCTGACCAGCAATTAGAAGACAGAGGATTTAGAGAACAAGGTAAATTAAACCAGGGTCATCATAGGAGTAATGAAATCCTCTGTGTGTTAGAGGCTCCATCGTAAACTCTGGTCTTGTCCCACAGAACCAATTGTGGTTTCCACTAAATGGGGTTCTGAAATAGTCTAATGAGGCATCCTTTACTATATTTTCCCTAGAATGCCTGTATGAATGCTGTATATCCATATGCTAATGAGTTCTCCTGTGTGATGGTGGATTTATGAATGGGAAGGCCAAGATGAAAAAATAAGTTGGACTACATGAACCAATACCATATAACTGGTCAGATAAGAAACAAACTCTAAATTTCTAGATTCTACGTATATTCCTCCAGTTCCCTCACTCTGAGGTATTGGCTAAGTTGCCTGATTGCATCGTGCCTCGGTGTCCCCAGAGTGTCCATGTGATCTTTTACACATTTTTATTTTTTTTCTATTGAAGTAGAGTTGATTTACAATATTTCAGGTGTACAGCAAAATGATTCAGTTATACACACACACATATGTATACATATATATGTGTATGTATATATGTTTGTACATATATATATATGTTCTTTTTCAGATTCTTTTCCATTATAGGTTATTACAAGATATCGAATATAGTTTCCTGTGCTTTACAGTAGGTCCTTGTTGATTATCTGTTTTATATATAGTAGTGTATATCTGTTAATCCCAAACTTCTAATTTATCCCTCCCCACCTTCCCCTTTGGTAACCATAACTTTGTTTTCTATGTCTGTGAGCCTATTTCTGTTTCATAAATAAGTTTATTTGTACCATTTTTTAGATTCCACATATAAGTGATATCATATGGTATTTGTCATTCTCTTCCTGACTTACTTCATTCAGTATGATAATCTCTAGTTCCATCTATGTTGCTGTAAATGGCATTATTGCATAGCAGCACTATTTACAGTAACCAAGACATGGAAACAACCGAAATGTCCATCGACAGATGAATGGATAAAGAAGATGTGATACACAGACACACAGACACACACACACACACACACACACACACACAATGTAATATTCCTCATCCATAGAAAAAGAATGAAATAATCCATAATCCATATGAACTTTACTGCCTTCTAGGATGGTTTTTCTTGAAATTTCACATGCACATGGATCACCCAGGGATCTTGTTAAAATGCAGATTCTGATTCAGTAAGTATGGTGCTGGGTCTGAGAGTCTGAATTTATTAACATGCTACCAGGAGATGTTAATACTGTGGCACTCAGGTCACATTTAAAGTAACTAGATTTTAGAACTACACTGTTCCATATGGCAGCCACTACTCCACATATGACATGAAATGTAGCTAGTGAGATGGAGGAATTACATTTTTAATTCTGTTCCATTTTAATTCAAGTTAAAAAATAATACTCAATTCAGTTATTGAAAAACTTTGACATATAAAACTATTTGGATATGTGAATCTATCTTTTCAGCCATACATTTTATGAAATCTAAACACAGATCAAGTAGTTCTGATAAAAATTTAATGTCCAAATTGAGATAAGGTATTATTGTAAAAAATATACCAGATTTGGAAGGCAGTACAAAAACAGAATGAACTATGTGGTTAATATTTTATCTTGATTATTTATTAAAGTAATATTTTGGATATAGAGTTAAGTATAAAATATTACTAAAATTCATTTTATCTCTTTCTTTTTACACTTTAAAGATGCAGCTACTGAAAACTTTAAAATTTATATATACATATGTATGTCTCATATTATATATCTACTGGACAATACAGGTCTAAGGTGTGGCCTTGCAGCCCTTAATTCCACGACAGCTGGATTATCCATAGAGTCAGGTCTCTAAATACTGTAGAAACAGTCTTCAAAAAATGTATCTCTTTTCTTGCTCTTTATTCTTTTCCTTTTCTCCCCATACCTCTTTCCTTCTTTCTGTCCATCTTTGCCTCTATTCTCTTGCCTCCCTTTCTCTCTCTCCCCCTATACACACACACACACACACACACATATACATATTATATTCAGTTATATTTATTTCTCAATAACTGTGTATCACCCCAGGCTCCCTTTTCTCATTCATTCTTTCACCCAATCAGCGCTCAAATCTCAGAGATTTCATCTCATGTCTCTTGCCCCACACTCACCTCCAGTACCTTCATTCAGGTCCTCCTTATCTCTAACCTGGATTTTTTTTTTACCAGTTTCCTCACTGGGCTGCCTTCTCACACTTGACCCCTTTACCCACTTGTCACTTCATCTGTCTACCCTCTTTACGGGTACTTGAGCGAGTGAAAATAAACACCAAATTATTTTATTCCCTTTTATTAACATCCTTCAATGGATTCTCACATACTTTCTGGGTGAAATTCAAATTCTAGTTCAACATAAATGGCCCTGAACGCTCTGCCTCTGCCTCCTTTCCAGGCTTCGTCTCCTACTCCATCCCACCATGTAACCTGTGTGCAGCCGCACTGACCGAACTTCTCACTGGATAGAAGTTTCCATCGTGTGACATGTGTTGTCCGGCCTTGGTGCCTTCACACAGATCTCTGCCTGGCATGCCATCATCCTCTTCTTCCTTTTGTGAAGTCCTTCAACTCATCCTTCAACACTCAGCCTGTGCCACATCCCCTTCTACTCCTGATTCTCCTGTTGATTTAAATACTCCCATTTTGTGTAGTTCTCCTAGGGTAACCATGACATAACTCTACTTCTTCCAACCATTATTTTAATTCTATCATCCCGAAAACACCACTGAAATTATTTACATCTTTGATACAGATAACCTTCAGATATTTGTAAGTAGTTCCCTGACTGCCCTTGTCCATTTCTTCTCCAGGATCCCAGCTATCTAAGGACTCCCAGAATTAGGAATGCTTCCCCTTCTTGGTCAAGACCATACTTCGATTCTTTCTCATCTCAGTAAGATGAAAATTACAAGACTTCAAAGACAGAGCTATCCGTAGAAAATGCAGTGCTGGGCAATGTTCAGGTATGACCCTCACTGACCCTGCCTTCTGCCTAAAAGTGGCATTTCACAATTATCTGAGCAGATCTGGATTCAGGTTGGTGAGGCTCACACAGTGGTAGGGCTCGCCAACAAAATCCTCGTCCATGAGAGGTATCCCTGAGCCATTGAGAACAACTGGGCACCAAATGAAAAGTGGATGAGCTCTTCTAATCCCCTTTATTACTTTTATCATGAATAAATTATAGGCTCATGGTGACATCTGATTAAACTCTGTTATTTTGTGGGCTCATGGAGATATCCAGTCAAAACTTCATTAATTTGGTGCACTGAGGGATAGGTTTTCCTTTCTTCTATCATGGAAATTTTACAAGCCAACAAAATTGATTTCTAAACAAAGAGGAAATTTTAGCAGCTAATTAATAGATGTTTTACATATGTAGATTATTAACATGAAAGGGTCCAAAGACTCTAGCATTGCTTTCTAGAAAACAGTGATCACAGATAACTGCATTCTGATTTCTTTGAGTAGGAAGTCTTAGGTTGTCCTATGTTGGGTTCTCTAGAAGCAGAGCCTGAGACAGAGATTCTGGTGCAGGTGGTTTATTGAGGGAAGGCTCTCAGGAGAAAGAGAGTGAAGGAAGCAGGATGGAACAGAGGAAGGATCTGTGCAAGAATGTGGCCTCCGCTGTGGTTGAGCTTCAGCCTGATCCTGTTGGGAAGTCTGCACCATGAATATCAACCAGAACGTTCTCACTTTGAGGCAAAGGAGCTGGTAGTCATTTGCTGTAGGCTGTCCTCAGGGGTAATAAAACTTTCTGGGAGAAGTGGCTGGCTCCTCTCAGCAGATGGCAATTCCCTGTATAGGGAGCAGTGGCCAATCATTAACAACCAACACAGCAATACAGAGATGAATGAAGACAAATAAAGATTTCTGGTAAAGAGATTGGTGCGGGGAACCTACAGTATCTACTGTATGAATTCCTTGAAAGAGATGATGCTTTCTCATGAAACCAACTTCTCAAATTACATAGTTTCTAGTTCTAGGATAACCCAATCACATTTACTCCACTGAATGTCTCTTGTAAAAGGTGGCACTCAGAACTGAACCTAATAATCTAGATCCAGTTCGACTATATTAGAGTGAAACCTGACTTCACTTGTTGAGTCACAGTGAGGAGAGAGAGCCCTAATATCAGACAGTGACACTGCTGGAGGATACGGATGCAGATGTGGAGAGCAGCTCCTAAGTAGAGACCTAAATAGAGAGTGTGAAGTGCTGTGAACAGAGAGCCGTGGTGTAATGCAATTGGTTTTGGTAAGTGACAAAATCTAAGATACATTATTACGAGTAAGTTTAGGCCAACAGAGGTCCCAGACAATGGGAAAAATTTTAAATCTGAAGGTGGTGATTCAAGGGAGGAAATTTGCTGAATATCTAGCTAGGGTAATTAGGCAAGAAAAAGAAATAAAAGACAACCAGATAGGAAAACAAGTAAAATTATCTCATTTTCATACAACTTGATCTTATATGTGGAAAATCCTAAGGATTCCACCAACAAATTATTATAGCTAATAAATAAGTTCAGCAAGGCTGCATGATATAAGATTAGTACAAAAATTAATTATAACTCTATGTAATCAATGAACAATTCAAAAATTAAATTATAAAAATAAGCAACTCCATTTAAAATGGCATAAAGTTACTTAGGAATTAATCTAAAAAAGAAGTGAAAGATCCAACACTGAAAATGACAAAATATTGTTAAAAGACATTAAATAATTTCTAAATAAAATGAAAGATATTCCACAGTCAAGGATTGGAAGATTTAATAATGTTAAGATGACAATGCTCCCCAAATTGATCTATATAGATCCTATGCAAATCTATAAGAATCCCAGCTGGGTTTTTTTTAAAGAAAAAGATTTTGACAAGCTGAACCTAAAATTCATATGAAAATGCAAAGTATCTAGAATAGGAAAAACAATTGTGAAAGTAAAAGAACAAGGTTGGAAGACTCATACATCCCAATTTCAAATCTTATTACACAGCTGCAGTAATAAAGATCAAATAGTACTAACGTAAGTAAAGATATATAGATAAATAAATAGAATTAAGAGTCCAAAAATGAACTCTAAAATGTATGGTCAATTTATTTTCGAAAAGAGTGTCTAGGAAATTCAGTAAGGAAAGAACAGGTTTTCAAATAAATCCAGTTGGGACAACATGAAAGATAATGAATTTGGACCTCTACCTTATATAATACTAAAAAAAAAAAATAAAGTAGGTCACAGATTTAACTGTAAGAGTTTAAAATTTATAAACTTTTAGGAGAAAATATAGAAGTAAACTTTTGTGACCTTGGATTAGGCAATGTTTTCTTAAATACAATACCAAAAGTACAACAGAAAAAAAATATAACTATTTTATGAACTCTATCAAAATGAAAAATTTTGTGCTTCAAATTCTTTCATCAGGAAAGTGAAACAACAATCTTTAGTCTTGGAGAAAATGTTTGATACATTTGATAAGAGACTTGTATACAAAATGTATAAAGAACTCCTACAACTTGATAATAAGACAAAGAATCCAATTTAAAAATGGCCATATATAAATAGACAATAAGAAAATGAAAAGATGATCAACTTAATTAGTTATTAGTGAAATACAAATCAAAACTACCACAAGATACAAACATACACCCACTAGAATGTCTACAATTTAAAAAGATCAACAATTATGAGGTTGATTGTAGATAGAGGGAAATCACATATTGCTGATGAAAATATAAAATGGTGCAGCCACTTTGGAAAACAGTTGGCCAGTTCCTTAAAACATTAATTATAGAGTTACTATATGACCCAGAAATTCCATTCCTAGAAATGAAATTAAAACATATGTACACACAAAAATTTGTATATGAATATTCAGAGTACCATTATTCATGATAGCCAAAAACTAGAAACAGTGTAAATGTCCATCAATGAATGAATGGGTAAATGAATGTGGCATATCCATACAATGGAATAATACTCAACTATTACTCAAAGAAATGTAAGTATTGATAAATGTTACAACAAAGATGAACCTTGAAAACATCCTAAGTGAAAAATGTCATTCACAATAGACCACATATTGTATAATTCCACTTATATAAAGAATTCCACTTATATTGTCCAAAATAGGCAAATCTCTAGAGACAGTAAGTATATTAGAGTTGTCCATAGCTGTGCAGGGGGAGGAAGATGAAGAATGACTACCGATGGGTATAGGATTTCCTTTTGGGTGATGAGAATATTCTGAATTTAGATTGTGGTAATCATTGCATAACTCTGTGATTATACTAAAAACCATTGGTGTGTATGCTTTAAATGGGTAAATTTTATGAAATGTGAGCTATATCTTAATAAAGCTCTTTCTCTAATAGCCTTATGATTTATTTGTATTCATTTAAAAGTAAGGTTTGGTTCATCCCTTGACTATTTTGGTAGGGGGGTTGGGGGTAGTGACTTGATAATCTGCCTTTAAAGCAGCATCTTACACTAGAACCTGCCACTCTTCAGATATTAAGTGATTTACTAAGGATACTGAACACTGCTCCTGTATTTCCAGGGCCAGATCATCTATAATCTTCCCTTATGTAAAGTTTCACTTGGGAGCTAATTTTAGTGGCTCAGGTAAAAGGCAATTTATTCTGGAAGCTCCAAGAACCTTTGCTGTTTAACTCAGGTAGACTTGCCTCAGGGATTAGAAGATGGAATGCTGCAAAACTGTTCCTAAAACTGCACCCTAAATGTGGTTATTTCACACCCACGGGGAGCTTAGAACGAGTTTGCATTTCCTCTGCTGGTTTCTCTTTGGCACCAATTGTGTAGGGGGAGGATCAGACAGGAGTGCCACACAAAAGCCTGGCCTCTGGCCTGCAGTCGAATGCTGAGGCTCTCTGCCCAGACTTTCTGAGTGACCAGCCCACCTGTGGGGACGGCTGGGCTCTGGGTGCAGGGAGGAGAGAGGAACTGATCAGGTTTCCCAGCTTTGAAGTGGAGAATGAGCCACAATGAAGAAGCTCCTGATCAAAGGCCGCCGAACGATAAGAAAGGCGACAGTAACTCTCCAGGGAGAGCCGGGGCACCTGTGGCCAGGTGGGGAGAGGACGCCTGGCTCTGAATGGGCACTTTTGTTTCTGCTCCTTTTGACAACAAGGAACATTTGAAGCAACTGGGACCAGCAATTTATAAGTCAGATTGGCCTAACGCAATTGTTCTCAAAATTGACATGCATCAGAATCACTGGGGGAAGTTTCTGGAAATACGGATACCTGGGCTTCTCCTCCAAAGATTGTAATTCTTAAGGTCTAAGGTAGGGATTTCAGCTCTGTGTTTTTATCAAGTTCTCCCAGGTGGTTTAGATGCCCGAATAGGACCACTGGCTTACTGCTCAGACTCTCCACCAATCCAGAGGGGGAAGATATACTGGGGGAAATGTAGTTTTTAATATTATAGTTAACCTATAATTTCAAATGTTCATCAAACCCCTCAAAGAAGAGAGAGGTTATTTTCAGTAAATCTAATCTACCAGTTCTTTGAATACAGGATAGAAAGCTCAGAAAAATTTCTCTGTGGACTCAAATGCCTTTGTTAACGTTCCAGGCACCAGACTAGGTGCTAAGGGTGGAGATGAATAACACACACATGTTCCCAAGAGCTCAGCATCTTGCTGGGGAAACAGACATGTAAACAAAATAAATGAAGTATTCTAAGAAGAATGTATAACGCCCTATTCCAGCCCAGGAAGAGAATGACTAACCCTGTGGGAGAAGAGACAGCAGAGGCTTCCTCAACAAAGCAAGGTTGGAAGCCAGACTTTGATGTTGAGGAGAAGTTGGCCTTCCTGGCATAAGGAGGTGCAGGTGGCCTGGCAAAGAAGTGGGAAGATTCCAGTCCTTGGGGAAGTTGTGCAGAGACACAGGCCTGGAGCTTCCATATGGCAGAGATACAGACAAGCTGGTGATGGGGTGGCTGGGTTAATGTAGAAAAGGAGCCTCAGTATGAAAGAACCTGTAAACTTCATGAAGGAGACCTTTGGACTTTGCTTGTAGGGGATGAGCACTTAATGCAGGAATTTCCCCTCTGTCTGTGAACCCAAAGAACCCACAATCCTGGATACAAAATTGCTGTTCAAGTCCAGTAAGCTTGAACTGGGAAAATACAAGGGATGTGTGTCCAGAGTTATAACAACTCAGTGTTTATCTCTCATTTGATTTTACAAGCTCCAAATGAATACTAATAACAATTAGTATCTGCATACCTTATAATCTAAGAGAAAATTCATAGCTGTTACCACATATGCTTTTCAAGGTGTCATAATAACCACACGAAATCTGTGTTATCGCCTCAACTTTCTAGAAGAAATTTCTTAGAAAAACTCAATAACTTACATCATATAGCTTATTAAGTAGTAGGCCTAAGATTCAAGCACACGTTTTCTGATTGTGAATCTTAAGATTTTTTTACTACAAGATATGGATTTACTGCACAAAAGTATAACTCTAAACAAACACACACAATTAGAGACCAAAAAATATACCATGAAGCAACCTAGAAGAAAAATACAAGAGAGGAATATTGTGATTTCTGTACATGTCAAAATAGGCCTGGCTAGGCTGGGTTTACAAACAAATAAACCACAAACAACCACAATAATAAAAAATGAGATCTCAGAGACTTAGTATAGTAAGAGGTTACTTCTTGCCCACTTCATGATCTGGTTTGGGTGCCACTCCCAGTATTTCTCCTCCCCCTGGTTTCCATCTTGGGACCATACCTTCCTATGGCTGTGAGGTTACCCTGGAATCCCCCAGCCAGCAGATAGGACTTTCTAGTTCCCTCTCACTCTGACTCTTGACTCAACCATGAGACTTGCTTTGGCCAATGAGATGTTAGCAAATATGACACCAGCAGAGGTTTGAAAAGCACTGTACACTTGGCCTTGCTCATCCTTGCACCTCTGCTACCTGACATCCATGTCCTGCCTTTTCAACACTAGAACCCTGTGTACTGTGGGGAGAATAAACATGTCCATTATTAATGATTTCAGCTCTCTTTCTTGTGTGGGATAACATGTATGGGAACTAAGTGCTTTGTGACGTACATAGCTTTGTACAAATGTCAATTGCTTACCAAATTATAATTATCATCCTAATAATTATCATGTCTGGACCCCCTACACTATTGAATTAATATTCTAAGACAGGAATGTCTAATGCAATCTGGTAAAGATAACTGTGAATTTCTTTAAAAGAAACCAAAGGTTATTAACCAAACTAAATTAAATATGCCCTACTTTAGGTTCTTTGGGTAGATCATGGCAGCCACTAAAAAGAGTTTGAGGTAAGTGAGAGTTAGTTACTTACCCACAACTTCACTGCCAAGTTATAATAAAATCAAATCTCAAACCAAAGTCCACCACACATATGGACATTAATTTAGCAAAAACACTTCATATAACCTTTCTATAAATTTGACAATGTTACAGCTCCATCTTTCTGGGTGCCCTGGCCAATCTTTGCTTGGCAGTTCACTTAAGGTCAGCACTATATTCCAGAGATTCTGTCCTTTTGTTTTTGGGCTCAGGTAACCAATTATCCTCCAAAACCAATAGCTGGTCATAGCATCACCTAGGAACAGAACCCTCTATGGCTACAAGGCATTTTCACTTACTGGATTCTAATTCCCTATTTATGCAGGATTGAGAATGTCTCTAAAATATGTGTAGCCTTTAATTCTGTCCATTTCCAGAATTCCTGATGCTTGTCAACAGACTGCTCATTTTCACCAATATTTCTCACATTCAGTATACTAATTCAGTATACATTCAGGATACTAATTAGAAAAGCTATGATTAAGATAGTGGTGAGAAATGGGCTTATGGCAGCTGCCCCTGCAGTGTAGCACTCTCTGATTAATGCCAACTGATTTTCCTTGGATTGTGCATTTTTAATGAAGCTGATTGACTATCACTAGAGTTAAAGCTGAAACTAACTAATAAGCACATGGTACTCCATAAGCTGTGCTACTGCACTTTGACGCATCTGACATGATCAGACTTGATTTTTGAAATATGCCTATAATGAGGAGAACAGAACAAAAGTGGCCACAGTGGACATAAGAAAACCAGTTAGAAGACTACCGCCTGCTTTAGGGAAGACATAATGGTAGCTTATATTGGGAAGGCATATCAGTAGCTAGACTGATTTCTAAGGTGAATTTGGTAGGAGAGGAAGCAGAGAGGAGGGGAGGTAAACTGTGATTTCTAGGTATCTGGCTTGTGCAACCTAATAAAAGATGTTCTCTTTTAATGACATAGAGATGAATGGTAGAACAGGACCTAGGCCAGGGAGCTGAAGGAATGGATTCAAGCTCAATCCCGTTGAGCTAGAAGTGCCTTTGAGACATGTAAGGAGAGAAGTTGAGTAGGCAGGTAAAATTAGGACTTCGTCTGGAGCTTAGACAATGAGGTTTTAGACAGAGAAAAAAAAAATCTGGAAGGCACTGATGTATAGATTCAGGCTAATTGAAGCCGTAGGTATGAATGACATTGCTTAGGAAAAAGTGCAGAGTAAGGAATGCTGAGAGGCTAGGACTGAGCCCTGTAATGGTCCAAATTTCATGTCTGTTGTTAAAAATTATTTTCAAGAAGACACAAGATTATAACTTGTATAAACATTTTAAATGAGTACATGGTAAAGGCCTTACTTAACTCATTTCTGATGATAAAAACAGGTAGAACTCAGAACTTGGTTCAATCCTCATATCAATTGACAGATTTAACACAATCACTATCAATATTTCAGTTGGCTTTTTTTGCTAAAATTGACAAACAAATCCTAAAATTCATATGAAAATGCAAGGGACCCAGAATAGACAAAACAATCTTGAAAAAGAAAAAAGAAAGTTGGAAGACACGTTCCAACTTCAAATCTTACTACAGACTTACAGTAATCAAAATATTGTGGTACTAGCATAAGGGTAGACAGACGGATCAATGAAGTAGACTTGAGAATCCTGAGATAAACTCTAACATTTCTAGTCAATTAATAATAGTCTTCTTAACAAATGGTGTTGGGTAACTGGATATCTACATATAAAAGAAGGCATTTGAACCCTTAGCTCACATCATACACAAAAATATCTCAAGTGGGTCATACAGTTAACTGAGCTAAAGCTATAAAACTGTAAGGATAACACATCTTGGTAAGCTCAGGTTAGGCAATGGCTTCTTATATATGACACCAAAAGCACAATTGACAAAAATAAGATAAATTTGATTTCATCAAAATTAAAGTCTTCGTCCTTCCAACTACACAATCAAGAAAATGAAAAGATGATCTATAGTCTGAAAGAACATATTTGAAATCATGTAACTGATTTGGGACTTGTATCCAGAATATATAAATACTTACAACTAAATAATAAAAAGACAAACAATCCAATTATAAAATGGACAAAGGATTTGAATAGACACTTCACCTATAAAGCTATACAAATAAGTACATTAAAGGATGCTCAGTATCATTACAGTTGTCCCTAGGTATCCAGAGGTGATTGGTTCCAGGACCCCCTGCAGATTCCAAAATCTGAAGATGTTCAAGTCCCTTATATTATTTACATATATTCTATGAACATCCTTCCATAAACTTTAAATCATCTCCAAATTACTTATAAAACTCAATACAACGTACTGACAAATGCTGTGTAAATAGCTGTAAATATCAATGTAAACACTATATAAACAGTTGCTGGCATGAGACAAATTCAAGTTTTGCATTAAAAAAATTTTTTTTAATCCAAAATTGAGTGAATCCATGGGAGCAGACAGTACCCCCAGATACAGAGAGCTGACTGTAGTCGTTAGTAAGAAGCAAATCAAAACCACAGCAAGATAGTTCTTCATACCCATAGAATTGCCTATAATAAAAAAAATAGACAATCGCAAGTGTTGGCATGGATGTGGAAAATTGGAACACCCATATATTGCTGTGGGAATGTCAAATGGTGCAGGTACACAGGAAAATAGTTTGGCAGTTCCTTTAAAGGCCAGACATACATTTACCCTCTGATCTAGCATTTCCACTCCTAAGTATATGCCCAAGATAAATTAAAACATATGTCCACACAAAATTTTATACACTCGTGTTGATAACAGCATTATTCATAATAGCCAAAAAGTGGAAAAAACCCAAATGTCTATTAATTGATAAATGGATAAACAAAATGTGGTACTATCAATACAACAGAATATTATTTAGCCATAAAAAAGTACTGAAGTATTGATACATGCTACAACATGGATGAATCTCAAAAATGTTATGATAAATGAAGGAAGCATATACTGCGTGATTCCCTATATATGAATTCTACACATATACAATTTATCTGCAAGTTTATAGATAAAAATCATTTGCATTGCCATCAGTTCTGTACAGTATATAGAGTTGTGAAATAATTCAAAGCAATGAAAGACCCAGAGGCACCCCTTCCACATAGAATCAGAATCAGATAATTCAGAAGGATACTTAATTTTGAAGCACAGATCTTTCCCTACATATATTACTTTTATCAATTCCTTTTATCATGTAACAAACCAATCTAAAACCCAATGACTTAAAAACAATACACTTTTCTAGCTCACGATGCATCAGATTGGCATTTGGATTCCATTGGCAGTTCTATGGATGGTTGGGTACATTTTGCGATCTGCTGCTCAGGGGTCTGACTTGGAATGGCTTCAGCCAAGACAGTCCATCTCTGCCCCATGAAATCTCTCACCCACAAGAGACAAACCATCCCAGCTCACATGCTCACTTCTCCTCCAGCACAATAGCCTGAGCTGTTCACGTGGTAATAGGTATTTCCAGGAGTGAGACCTATACTTAGAATGTATGCAGTGCCACTCCTAAAGCATTCTGTGGGCTAAAGAAAGTCACAGAGGTTAGCCCAGATTCAAACGGGTCAGGAAATTGTCTTCATCTATTTTTTTTTTTTTTTTTTTTTTTTTTTTTTTTTTTTTGCAGTACACTGGCCTCTCACTGCTGTGGCCTCTCCCGCTACGGAGCACAGACTCCGGACGCACAGGCTCAGCAGCCATGGCTCATGGGCCCAGCCGCTCCACGGCATGTGGGATCCTCCAGGACTGCGGCACGAACCCGTGTCCCCTGCATCGACAGGCGGACTCTCAACCACTGCGCCACCAGGGAAGCCCTACTATTTTTTTTTTTTTTTAATTTTGTAGCTGCCGCCACCACTCTGGTCCTGATTGCCATAACCACCGCTACCAGTACTATCACTCACAGAGGACTGGTCTTGGCTATAGTTGCCGCCACCACCCCCTGCACTGCCACTGTTGCACTGGTTCTGCTGTCCACAGCCCTGAGGGGGATTACAGCTTTGCTGTTGTCCACCATAGCTAGATGGCTGGCCACAGCCCCTGCTCTGGGACCGCCCATAACTACTGCTCCAAGAACTGCTACCATAACTTCCTAAGGTGCTGCTAGGAGCCAGTTGCTGGAGATAGCCAGGGTATGAGAACTCTTGCCCATAAGATGATTGAGAACTTTGGCTACTGCCACAGCCACCAGTGGAGCCATATCCCTGGGGAACTGCCTGTGTTCTGAGTCTGTCCATAAGACCCACCATAGCTGCTCTGGCCATAGCCTGCAGTGACTATTGACTGGCTGTAACCACTGTAACTCTGCTGACCACAGGGTTGGTGGCTCTGCTGGGAATAGCCCTGCCCAGGCCAGGTGGGGTAGGCCCCATAGCTCTGGGTTGCTTGTTGGATATAGTTGTTTGAGGCCATATCCGCACACAGGCCAATAAGCAACAAGGTTCCAACCCCACAGAGCACCAACACCTGGAGGACTGAGCTGACTTCATTTTTATTGACAGGAGCTCCAAAGTCATGTTGCAAGTTGTGTGCTTACAATGAGTAGAATAATTAGAGCTATTTTTGCAGCCAATCCACATAATACTCTTTTATAACATACTATTCTTCTTCATAAGATGTACCTAGATTTACATATTGATGAATGTGTTTATTTGTAAATAGCTAATTCCTAATAGATGAAAACTACATAGGGGCCAAGACTATGTTGGTTTTTATCTAAGTTGGATGTTTTCTCCTAGTATATTTTTTGGCATATAATAGGCATTGCATGGATGAATAATTAGTTACCCCCTGGCTAATTCACCAGGTTGATGCAAGCACTGGAAATAACGTGTTGGAAAGGTCATCCAGACAGAACTAGCAATTGACTGATATCTACTGAGAAAAGTTATGGCTAGTGACAGCTCAAATATCTACACCACCCATTACTGGAAAGGTCAAAACAGCTAAAGACTGTCATACAGAGTGAAGTAAGTCAGAAAGAGAAAAATAAATACCATATGCTAACACATATATATGGAATCTAAAAAAAAAATGGTTCTGAAGAACCTAGGGTCAGGACAGGAATAAAGACACAGATGTAGAGAATGGACTTGAGGACACGGGGATGGGGAAGGGTAAGCTGTGACAAAGTGAGAGAGTGGCATGGACTTATAGACACTACCAAACGTAAAATAGATAGCTAGTGGGAAGCAGCCACGTAGCACAGGGAGATCAGCTCAGTGCTTTGTGACCACCTAGAGGGGTGGGATAGGGAAGGTGGGAGGGAGGGGATATATGTATATGTATAGCTGATTCACTTTGTTATAAAGCAGAAACTAACACACTATTGTAAAGCAATTAT
This sequence comes from Hyperoodon ampullatus, assembly GCF_949752795.1. Classification (NCBI taxonomy): domain Eukaryota; kingdom Metazoa; phylum Chordata; class Mammalia; order Artiodactyla; family Ziphiidae; genus Hyperoodon; species Hyperoodon ampullatus. Next base: position 10,891,772 of record NC_136927.1, on the reverse strand, counting down.
ACTCCAATAAAGATGTTATATATATATATATTTATAAATATATAACTATATAACTATATATATATATATATATATATATATATATATATATATATATATATACATATATATACACATGTGTGGGCTGCCCACTCTAAGATTTTGAGTCAGTGGGTCTGGAGTATGGCCAGGCATGCAAATTCAAGACAGTCAGTTGGTTCCAGTTTCCATTTTCCATGCACTCAGAGTACCAGCTCACATCAGCCAGCTGCTGTTCTGAACCAGCTCTACTGGGTCACTTGTTTGTGTTTCTGACGTGTCAGCTTCAGTCAGGAAGCATTCCCGTCTCAGGGGTCTGGGTTGCAGCTTTGATGGACATTTTTTTTGCAAGCTTTCTACATTTTAATATGGCCAGTTTCTTGTCTTCCTTCCCCCAGCCCTAGGGTGAAAACTCTCCCAGCAGTTACTCTGTCACGCGTGTTTTCCTGTTTTGGCTTTTCCCACCCACTCAATTTCCTACGTTAAATACTTTGTGTTAAAATAGCTGGCGTGGCTTTGGTTTTTCCTGACCAGATCTCGACTCATGGAGCCACCTGGCACACTTTCCTCCATGGAGCTCTCCTACTGAGGGAAGCGCTATGGAGAGCAAATCCTTGCCAGCATCCCTCTCTCACCCACACTGACTGTTTGGAACACCCCACCCAGAATGATGTCTCTACACACCCTGGAGCCCAGAATATTCCCACCAACTTGTGGAACATGTTGCACATGCACAATTCCAACAGCAAACATCTGTTTTGCGATATTAGAAGCTAATCTATTTGGCCTGCACAGATGGACCCAGATGCATGGAGAGGAGAAAAGCAATTTCGTTTCACTTGTTAGCAGGGGCTTTGCTGGAGAGTGAATGGCAATCCAAGCCCTACCCTGTTGGTTCCTGGAACCAAAGGAATTATATTGGGCAAAGTCAGGAAAATCTCACCCTTTACTTATAGCATGTTTGGTTCCACAGTGATAGAGGGCAGAGCCTAATTCCAAGCATGTGTCTTCATGAAGATTTTATGATCTCTTAAGATCCTGCAATATTCTTATAAGCAAAAATAGAACCTATTACTCTTTGTGCCAACAGATACTTCTTTGGAGTCAACACTCAGTGAAAAATTGGGTCGGAAAACAGAACACAAGAGGACAACTGAGATTTGTTTTCCAATTTTTATACTTTTTTTTTTTTTTTTTACAAAACCGTGAACAATTTATTGGCTTCCTAATATATCCATTCACTCAATTACAAAGCATCTCCTTATTTGCAAATATTACTGTATAGAACTCTTGAAGACCTAACTGAGGCCCGATATGAAACATAATTCTTTACCAAAAAAAGTCTATTAAAGTCTCCATATGTGCTTAATCCATCAAATCCATCTGTATTATAGGGCCCAGCTCAAATGATATTCCCTCCAGACAATCTTGTTAGATACCCATAGCTAGAAGTCCTCCCACTCAAGCTCCATAATATTTCATCTGTTTTGTCCGTGGACATTCATTTCTTTTTTCTTTATATATTTAATGTTAATGTCTTATATCCCCTACCAGACTATAAGCTCTTTGAGATCAGAATAAATAGAAAGCATAAAAGATAATATTAACCAGTGTGATTTGTGAGTCTTGCTATGATTTTACACACTTTGTCATATTCTACCTCAGAGAGTTGTGATGAGAACATATACAATTACCCCTTTTTAAATATGAGGAAATCAAGGCTTGAGAATTAATTCATTTTTTCAAATTCAGATATCTGGTGAGAGGGAGAGATTGGAAGCCCAGTCTAAAGGCCATGTGCTTGCCCACTGTGCAATACTGTCTAAGTTATCTGTATAGCCTCCACACCTCCCAGCACAATGCTTTGCACAGAGTAAGTGCTCCATAAATATTAAATATGTAAATATTGTATTAATTGTGTCTTATTTCTGCCTTTTACCATGACATGACTGCTACCAAGTGATTTGGCAAGGGTATGGTTGGAGATAGATGACAAGAGAATAGGACTCCAGCCTTGACTTAGGACACTAATTTCCTGTGCAAAAATAAAAAGAACCCTTAACTCTGTTCAACATTATTGCCCATTCTGGACAGGTGAGAAATTTAATATCTGTTGTGCCTACCTTACAAGGTGGGTAGTAATAATACAAGTAGTTGCTGTCTATTGGGAGCCTTTTATGAGACAGGTCCTCTGCTGGATACATTACACATACATTACTCCATGACACATGGTAGTCAATATTCACTTTATACATGGAGTAACTGAGGCTCAAAGAGGGTAAGTGATGAGTAAGGGTCACAATCAGGGTTACTCCAAGTCTTCTGACACCCACTTTAATATTTTTTATGCTGCAAATGGTGAAAACATTTGGTATACACATGTTTCAGAGATACTTAAACACCAGTTTGTTCACTCAGTGTTTAAAGCTGCTCATATTTTAGAGCTCCTGAAAAGGACTTCCAGACTCTCTGAAAGCAAAGACCTCAACTTATTTTCCAACCATTCTCTCTTGTCTAGAAAAGTGGATTTCAAAGTTGAGGTCTTCATGTAACAGACGATGTAGTAATGTAAATAATAGGAATTCCAATTTTCAACAAATTATCCACATGCTGTGATTTTTAAGATATGGAGAAAATAAATGAAGCTATTTGTAGATACCCCTCAGGAAATATGGATTCATACAATTGAAAGTTGAATAAAGTATATAATATGACTCATGGTCTTCTTGTTATGGTTTTGGGGTTGGCCTTCATACTTGTGACCCACCAGTAGATCAATTTATTTCTATTTTCTTCCTTTTTCAACCTCAGTAAAGACTCACCAAATAGGTTAACTGAGTAGGCATGAAATGAATAATGTATTGGGGAACATAATTTTAAATTTTTCTCAACTTTATCAACCCTGCTATCTTGTGCAAGCCACAAGAGTTCTCCATGGCTTCATTTTGTTTTCATTGTAAGGGAGGAAATTAGAGAGTTGACTTTATAGAGATATTGTGGGTATCAAATAGAACAGTGCATGTAAATATTTTACAAACATGAAACCCATTACAAGAATAAGGAAAGAGGAATGAGAATCACTGAATTTTGTATTGATGCCCACTTTGTGCTACTCTAGATGTAGAGCTGCTTCAACTTGGCTTAGGTTCTTATCCACTGAAAACAGGTGAAAACCCCTAGGCACTCAGTCGTAAACTTAACCATGCTCAGAAGGTTGAAGACTATGTAGGTGAAATTTTTTGAATTTCTTTATTTTTTTCTGCCTGTGTATCATTTATCAATTGCTGCATAATAGATCATACCAAAACTTAGTGACTTAAAACAACCACAAGTTTATTCAAGGTTTTGTAGGTTGGCAATTAGGGCTGAGCTCTGCTGGGCAGTTCTTCTGCTGGTCTCATCTGGAGTCAGTCTTGCAGCTGCAGTTGCCTGGCAGGTCAACTGGGCTGCAGTCTAAGTGGGCCCGACTCACAGGTCTGGTGGGTGGTTGATGCTGGCTGCTGGCTGGGCTATATGTCTCTAGTAGCCAATCTGGGCTTCTTTACATGGCGGTAGAATCCTAAGACTGCAAGCCTCAAATGCAAAGTTACCCCTGCATCATGTTCACTGCAGCCCCATTGGTCAAAACAAGTCACACAGTCAATCCCAGAGTTAAAATGAGAAGGGACTACACAAGGGCATGGACCAAGGCAGGCATGATTCATCGGGGTTATTACTGTAACAATCTACCAGAGGCATGAAATCCATAATCATTTCAAGGCTTAGTTGGATTGTTTCAGAATCTAATTTTATCTATTTCTTCTTCCTTCTTCTTCTATACAAGTTATCCATGGGTGACTAATGCAAACTAGATATTGATAATTATATAAATACTTTCGTCTTTATAGAATTTTGTGTTTTTCAAAGCACTTTCATATACCTTCTTTTGTTGGAAAATGTCATTATCATCCTTCATATATATATATATATGTACATTATATATATGTGTGTGTGTGTCAGTGCATGTGTGTGCGTGTATAACAATAGAACTTACTAGAGTTAACATACTTGGCCAAGTTCTCACAACCAGTGAATTTGAGCAATCAAGTACAAAACTGAGATCTTTTGACTGAAAATATCAAGGTCCTTTTACATAGAAAGCTGATAATTAATACATACAGTTCAGTTAGTATGCCTTACAATTTAGGCACTATTATATTTACATCATATACGATATGAAATTGGGAATAAAGACATAATGGGATTAGCCAGGGTCACTATTTAGTGAACATCAAAGCTAAGACTCAGCCTAAAGCCCATACTTTAAATATCATTTATGTTATTTACATAGTTGCTTGATTCTCATGCTGGTCTCACTTTCTATAGAAGCTAAATATCTGCAAAAAGTAAGTCTTCACACTTTGGAATTAAACAATACTATTGATTGTTAAGCTGACTTACATTGTCTCCGATTAAGTATAGCAGATGAAAACTTCCTCATCTTAACCATCACTGCAACATCCTTCATGCTGATGGGAAATCATGGAGTTTTACACTGCTAAAATGAGAAGGTACCAGGGATAACTTGTTTTTGATGAGCTGCAGAATATTTTGTTCGAAAGAGATCTTAAACAGAAGCCAAATTGATAAAACTGAGAGAAAATGAAGAATTCTTGAAATTCAGTAGGTATGTGCCAGTAACAGAGCCTTTAGGAACACGTAGGTTCTTGCAGTCCTGGGCCCAAAAAAGTGAGTCATTTGTTCAAGGTCATGTGGCTAGCCAACGGTAGAGTCAAGGCCAGAATTCCTGTTTTCTGGATACCAAAACCATACTCTTTCATCTCTTCTTGGGGCCCCTCCACCATCAACAGAATAAAATGAAGGGGTGATGGGCCTCCTAAGTGACCAGTTTACTACTGGTCTTCTGTGGGCTCCTTAGTGAGAGACTAAATTTTAGAACCGAGTGTTTACAATAATTCCTGCTGCTCTCCAGGACCTTTTGCCCAAAAAGAACTGTTGTTCATTCAACAATCCTTGCCAGTAGTCATATGCATATTTTCAGAGAATTCCCCAAAGCTGTAAATCTGGCCTTTGCTTTTACCAGTGATATAGGTGTAGCAAAAGAATAGAACACAAAGCTTGGAGATCTGTGAATGTCCTCTTATTTTTTCTTTGCATATCATTGGTGTTAGAGCAGTCACTTTGAAGTTGGTACATTTTTGCTGAAATAAACAGAGACCTAGAAAAATTTCTCTAGCAAAACTCACACTGGGCATACTCCATAGAGTTTGTAGAGCTTGGGGTTTACCACTCAGGTGATAGATCTGTGTAGCCACCCAGATGCCTTGGATCTTTTATCTTTTGGTTATCCTAAGAAAAGGAGCATGCATAGTCCGTCCCAAACTTTAAATAAAGTGCTTAAAGTAAGTTTATAGATGAAGCTGGGGATCCTCTTCTGCATCCCAGTCTTCCTATCAATTCATGAAAAATATTAGAGAAGGAAGTAGGGTAAGAAATTAGCAAAACAAGAAGTACAAATGTTTTTGGATGTGTAACAGTAGCATCTGAGCATTGGTTTAGACCAGTGCTTCTCTAATGGCATATGAATCACCTGGGGATCTTGTTAAAATGCAGATTCTGATAGGCAGGTTTGGGTCAAGGTATGGCAAAATGCATTTCACATAAGGTCCTGGGTGATGTTGATTTGTTGTCTATAGACCGCACTTCAAAAACCAAGTTGGCAGATTATACTATTTTCCAAAATGTGTTGCTCATCTCTGGGATGGATTTATATGCCTCCCACCTCATTGATGTCAAGCTTGACTATGTATGTCAGTTTAGCCATGAAATGGGCAGAAGTGCTGTGTGTTTTTTCCCAGTAGAGGCACGAAGAGGCAATATTTGTCTTTCTGTGATTTATTTTCCTTCTTCAATACAACTAGCAATGATCTAGACAGATGTGTCTCAATCGGCCTGGGTCTGGGAATAAAGATACATAGAACAAATCTACAGTCTACTGACTGAGTAAGATAGCATGGGCAAGAAACAGAAAATCTTCATTATGTAAACCACTGAGATTTGAGGCTATTTGTTACTGCAGTATAACCTAGCATATTCTGACTGATATAAGCCATGTTGTATTGTATACATGTATTGTACCAGGTTTAAAGAACCATCTTCCGTCACTTACCTTACTGGGGATACTGGCCAAGATATTTAACTTTTCTGGACCTCAGCTACCTCATATTCAAAATGTGAATAAAATCTGCTTTCCTGAAGGTAGAATTCTGGCTCTCTTGAAATGCATTTCTTCCTTAATATTTGAAGCTGAATGCTTCTATAGTTTAAGATCCCCCCCAAGAAAAAAATCACCTCGAGGCAAAGATATCCAGTCTTTAGCATAGCAAGGTCAATATCTAAGACATTGCAATGCCTAATCTTGTCTGCAGAAACAGAGAAGCTTTCAGCATCAACTGCCACATCCAAAAATGGAAAAAAATTAGGATTAATGAGACACACAGCCCAGAGTTAAAGTCCTATGGAAAAACTAAATCATACAATAGCTGCTATAACCCCAGACACAGTTTTGTATTCCTTTTTCATAGCTATATGCAATTGGCAAGAAAGTGCTCTATTGGGGGATTTTATTTTTTCCTCAGACTTTGGCCAAAGACCACAATTACCCAGGAAGTAGGGTGGTTTTGCTCATCAGTAGACATGTGTGCATGCTTCTAGCTAACCAAACCCAGAACAATTTTTTATAGACACAGCAAGAGTATTACATCTCAGGGGGTGTTTTCATAGAGCTCTTCTCAAAAAGTTGGTCTAGTCCCTCCTGGTACCTCACCGGTTGCCAGGCAACACAGATCTGTCTGGATGCCAGTTTGATCAACTGGAAATACTTCGGTTAAAGCACCAGACCAGCCTCTCGCCAAAGTTATACTTGATGGGAATCGGGCCCAATGGCTACACTTTAGCTATTTAAGGTTATTTCAGGTAAGATTTGTCTTTTTGTAGCATCACAAAGGGATTTTTTAACACAATTTCCCTACTTGTAAAATTAAGCCATTTGTCAAAATTATCATGGTGGACATTTCTGGCTTTGGTTTTGCATCACCCACACATCTTTTATGTTCAGGAGGAATGCCATGTCTATGAATGACAATGGTATATGGATATTCCTTTCCATCACCTATGTCTGCTGGAGACTGTGTTTGGGGACTGAAGGGTGGTCAGTGGAGACTGACTCCTAGTGGGGACAGTGGATCTTGAGGATGTGGTGGAAAGGTACAGGCTCAGAAAGCCATTATGGCAGCATGGCAGAGAGGGTGTGATGTGAGAAGTCTAGTGATGTTGCAGGAAGCATCTGAGGTTGGGGGGCTTAGCAGCAGAGGGGCAAGTATATAGGGCAGTAGTGACTGGGGCATTGGGGCAGTAGTGCAGGGGTGCTATCCAGAGGTGATGGTACAAAGCAGTGATGATATAAGTGGCCTTTCCTGGAGGTGGGCTTTGGCTAGACTTGCTCCCCTTAATAAGTTTACTTTCCGGGGTTCCTGTCTTTCCTGAGAAGACATTACAGTATATATTTTTCCTACTTGAGTTAAAAAGAGTCATATTCTTTTACTTGTCACCAAATGCTTTTACTACTAAAATGCTTTATTTCTAAAATTCTCAGGTTTAACTTCTGAGAATTTCAATTTTGTAATTCTTCATGAATTGTTCCCCTGAATTTGATCTTTCTTAAAAGTCTCCTACTCATCTCTCGAAGTTTTATCAGGTCCTCATTTAACACTGGGACATAGAGTCATGCTATATTTTATTAGTATGCCAATCAAATAAACAATTTTGTTTTATAGGACTGTTAAGTCTATTTAAACCTTTAGAAATCACATATAACATCTGAGTTTCAAAATATTAACAGTATTTTCAGGAAATTATGAGGGAATAATTGAATATCCATCTATGTGCAAAAACAAACATCATATTATGAAATTAACCTAAATAGATCTTGATCTAAGTTTAGAACCTAAAACTATGAAATTCTAGAAGAAAGCATAGAAAAAAACTTTCTCTGACTTTGAGTTAGGAGAAGATTTCTTAGATGTTACACAAAAGCACAATCCAGAAAAGGGTAAATAATAAATTGGATTTAATTCAAATTAAAAACTTCTGCTCTTCAAAAGACACTCTTAAGGGGACTTCCCTGGTTGCACAGTGGTTAAGACTCTGCACTCCCAATGCAGGGGCCCCGTGTTTGGTCCCTTGTCATGGAACTAGATCCCACATGCATGCCACAACTAAGAGTTTGCATGCCACAACTAAAGAGCTGGTGAGCCTCAACAAAGGAGCTCATGTGCTGCAACTAAGGAGACAGTGAGCCGCAACTAAGGAGCCCGCCAGCCACAACAAAGGAGCACACATGTCACAACTAAGGAGCATGCCTGCCGCAACTAAGACCCAGAGCAACCAATAACAACAAGAAAAAGATACTCTTAAGGAAATGGAAAAAATAGGCCACAGACTAGGATAAAATATTTGCATACCACATACCTGATAAGATACTTATAGCCAGAAACAATAACAGCAAAATCTCCAAAGTTAAAAATTAAAAAACAAAAACCACCTAATTTTTAAAAATGGGCAAAAGATCTCAGCACACATCTTAGTAAATAGATGTCTCTTAAACCACAAAAACGTGCTCAGCATCATTAGCCACTAGAGAAATGCAAATTAAAGCCACAAAAAGATACTACTAAATACTTGTTAGAATAGCTAATGTTATCATCATTATTGTCATCAAACTGACAATGCCAGATGCTGGGAAGAATCCACAGCAATTGCGATTCTCACACATTGCTGGTGGGAATGCAAAGTGGAAGGCAGTTGGGTGTTTTTTTACAAAGTTAAACATATATTTATCATGACAAACAATCCAACCCCTAGGCCTTTACTGAAGAGAAATATAACTGTATGTTCACACAAACACCTCTATATAAATGTTTATAGTGCCTTTATTCACAATCACTAAAAACTGGAACAACTCAAATGTTATTCAATTTGTGAATATTTAAACAAATTGTATTATATCCCTGTAATGGAAGACTACACAACAATAAAAAGGAAGAAATTATTAATACACACAACAACATGGAGAATCACAGATGCCGGGTGATAAGTGAGAAAAGCTAGAGCCACAAAGCTACGTACTATGTGATTTTATCTATATGACATTTCAAAAAAGGGAAAATTGTAGAAACCAAAAAAATCAGTAATTCCCAGGAGCTGTGTGTGTGGGGTGAGTGCTATTTGATTACAAGGGGGCACAAGGGAATATTTGGGGGTGATGGACTGTTCCATGTCTTAATTGTGGTGGTTATACAAATATAAGCATTTGTCAAACTCACAGAATTGCTCCCTAAAAAGAATGAATTTTACTCTATGTAAATTATACTCAAAACCTGACTTTAAAAGTATTAACAGTAGGGCTTCCCTGGTGGCGCAGTGGTTAAGAGTCCGCCTGCCGATGCAGGGGACACGAGTTCGTGACCCGGTCCGGGAAGATCCCACATGCCACAGAGCGGCTGGGCCCATGAGCCATGGCTGCTGAGCCTGCGCATCCGGAGCCTGTGCTCCGCAATGGGAGAGGCCACAACAGTGAGAGGCCCGCGCACCACAAAAAAAAAAAAAAAAAAAAAAAAAATTAACAGTAAAGTATTTTCTCTCAAATTAAGTACTACAGATTTTGTTCCTTTGACAACTATTTATTGAGTACCTCTTATGTGTCAGATCTGTTCTAAATGCACAAAAACATAGTGAATGAAATACCCAGGAAACACTGCCTTTATGGAGCCTACATTTTATCAGGAGAGGCAGTGAATAATAAATGTGATAAATAAGCTAGGAACATAAAACAATACTTCTCAGACTTTACCATACATAAGAATCTAGATGGCTTATGAAAACATAGATCCCTGTGCTCCACCCTGGTAATTCTGATTCAGCAGGTCTAGAGTGGACCCTGAGAATTTGCATTTCTAACAAGTTCCCAGATGATGCTGACATTGCTAGTCCGAGGACCACACATTGGGTAGTTTTGACATAGGATGTTAGAATAGGGTGCTATGAATAAAAGAAAAACCATGACTAAGGGTGTGATGGGAAGGAGGTCTGGGAAGGCACAGATTGCAATTTTAAATAGTAGGTCTCATTGAGCAGCAAATTTTGGGCAGAAGCATGAAGAAAGGGAGAGAGTTAGTTGTATAGATATCTGCAGAAAAGCATTTTTTGCTGAATGAACAGTCAGTACCAAGGCCCTAAGGCAGGGGATGTGTCTGTTTTTTCCCAAGAACAAAAAGGAGGCCAATGTGATAGGGGTGGGAAGAGTAAGAGGGAGGGTGGTAAGAGGTGTGTTCAGAGGGATAATTATAGGAGGAGAGTGGTCAGGACAAGTTAAGGCCTTTCACTTTTGCTCCAAGTAAAACATGAATCCATTGGAGGGTTTTGAACAGAGAGTGACATCATCTGGCTAATGTTTTAAAAAATCCACTCTGGCCACTGTGTTGAGAATAGACAAGAATGAAAGCAATCAATCACCTAAGACACTGTTTGAGTAATCTAGACAAGAAATGACTGTGGCTTGGATCAGAGTGGTAGAAATGGTAGTGGACAAAATTGACTACATTTTGAATCTATTTTTTTATGTAAAGCCAATAAGGGTCCTTGCTGGATTAGATTTCAAGTATGGGAAAGACAGGGGTCAAGAGTGACTCCAGGATTTCAGACTTGAGCAATATCCATCATATATTGAAGCTAATCATTGAATAGATGGATATTTGTCATATTAAGCTATTTTTATTTGACCTGTCATTTCCTAGTCCAGGAAAAAAAATAATGAAACAGAGTGAAGAAAGCCTCTGTGAATTATGAGCTAACATAAAGAGAAACAGGGGCTTCCCTGGTGGCACAGTGTTTGAGAGTCCGCCTGCAGATGCAGGGGACACGGGTTTGTGCCCCGGTCCGGGAGGATCCCATATGCTGTGGAGCGGCTGTGCCCGTGAGCCATGGATGCTGGGCCTGCACGTCCGGAGCCTGTGCTCCGTGGTGGGAGAGACCACAGCAGTGAAGGGCCCACGTACCGCAAAAAAAAAAAAAAAAAAGAGAAACAATCTACAATTATTGGAGCCTCAGAACAGAAGAGAAGGAGAAAGGGGCAGAAAGCTTATTTCAAGAAATGATGGCTGAGAACTTCCTAAATCTGGGGAAAGATTTGAAAATCCAAGTTCATAAGGCTCATAAGTCCCCCAAAAGATTCAACTGAAAAGGATCTTCTACAGCATACATTATAATGAAACTGTCTAAAATCAGAGACAAAGAGAAAATCTTAAGAAGAGCAAGAGAAAAAAAGTTTCTTACATAAAAGGAAACTCCCATAGGCTATCAGTGGATTTATCAGCAGAAATCTTGCAGTCCAGTCCAGGAGAGAGTGGGATTACATGTTCAAAGTACTCATAGAATAAAAAAGCCAACCTAGAATACTTTATTCAGCAAATTTGTCCTTCAGAAATGAAGGTGAGATAAAGACTTTCCCAGGTGAACAAAAGTTCATTACCACTTGTCTTGCCTTACAAGAAATGCTGAAAGGAGTTATTCAAGCTGAAATAAAAGGATACTAATTGGTAACATAAAACCATATGAACATATAAAATGCACTAGTAAAGATGAGTAGATAGTCAAATTCATAATACTCTAATATTGTGATATGGTGGTGTGTTAGTTACTTAACTGTTGTATAAAGGCTAAAAGACAGAAGTATAAAGCCTAACTATAGTAACAGTAATTTATTAATGGATATATAATGTAAAAAGGTATAAATTTTGGCATCAAAAACATAAAATGTGGGGAGGGGCAGTATAAGGTTAGAGTTTTGGTATTTGTTTGAAGTTAAGTTGTTATCAGCTAAAAATACACTGTTATAAATATGTTTTATGTAAGCCTCATGGTAACCATAAAGCAAAAACTTACAAAATCTACACAGAAGATAAAGAGAAGTGAATCAAAGCATACCACTACAGAAAGTCAGCAGTTCACAAAGGAAGACAGTGAGAGAAGAAGAAAGTAACAAAAGAACTACAAAATAGCCAGAAAACAAGATGACATTAGCAAGTCCTTACGTCCCATAATTACTTTAAATGTGAAGGGATTAAATTCTCCAAACAAGAGGCATAAAATGGCTAAATAGGTAAAACAACAAGATCCAATTATGTGTTACCTACAAGAGATTCACTCAGCTTTAAGAATTCACATAGGTTAAAAGTGAAGGAATTGAAAAAGATATTTCATACAAGCCAAAGGGAGCAGAGATGTTATAGTTATATCAGACAAAATAGACTTTAAGTCAAAAACTGTAACAAGAGACAAAGTAGGTCATTATATAATGATAATTCATCAAGAGTATGTAACAACGGTACCCAGGGTGAGAGCACCTAAATATATTAAGCAAATACTAACATATCTGAAGGAAGAAATAGACAATAATACAATAACAGTAGGGGACTTTAATATCCCAGTTTCAACAATGGATAGGTAATCCAGACAGAAAATCATTAAAGAAACATTGAAATTGAATTATACTTTAGAACAAATTGACCTAACAGACATATACAGAGCATTCCATTCAACAGTAGCAGAATACAACTTCTTCTCAAATACATATGGAGCATTCTCCAGGGTAGATAATATGTTAGGGTACAAAAGAAGTCTTAACAAATTTAAGAAGATTGAAAATATATATGCAGCAAACATCATTGTTCCAAAATACATGAAGCTAACATTGATAGAATTGAAGGGAGAAATAGACAGCTGTAAAATAATAACAGAAGACTTCAATATCCCACCTTCAAAAATGGATATAGCAAGACAGAAATAAACCCTTACATATATGGTCAAAAGATCTTCAACAAAAATGGCAAGACCATTCAATGAGTTAGGACAGTCTTTTCAACAAAACATTCAAAAAATGAAGTTGGATCCTTACCTTACACCATATACAGAAAACAACTCGAAAAGGATCAAAGATCTAAATGTAAGGACTAAAACTGTAAGACTCTTTGAAGGAAACATAGGGGGAAGTTTTGATGACATTGGATTTGACAATGATTTCTTGGATATGACACCAAAAGCACAGGCAGCAAAAATAAATAAATTAATTAACTAATTAGACTGTATCGAAATTAAAGTTTTGTGCATCAAAAGAAACTATCAACAGAGTAAAAGGGCAACCCACAGAATGGGAGAAAATATTTACGGATCATATACCTTATAGGGGTTTAACACTCAGAATACATAAAAAATTCCTACAGCTCAACAACAACAACAAAAAAACTAATAATTTAAAAAGGGAAGAACTTGAATAGACATTTCTCCAAAGAAGACATACTAATGGCAGACAGTTGCATGAAAATATGCTTAACATCTCTAATCACTAAGGAAATGAAAATAAAAACCACAATGAGATAGTACTTCACACCCATTAGAATGACTGTCATTAAAAAACATAATAAGTGTTTGCAAGGATGTAGATAAATGTGAATACTTGTGTACTTCCAGTGGGAGTGTAAGATGCTGCAGCTGCTACTGAAAACTGTATAGCAGTTTCTCAAAAACATTGAAAATAGAATTATCACATGATCCTGCAGTTCCACTACTAAGTATGTACTCAAAAGAATTATAAGCAGGAAGTTAAACAGACATTAGTAGACCCATGTTCATAGTAGCCTTGTTCATAATAGCCAAAAGGTAGAAAGAACTCAAGCATCCTCAACAGATAAGTGGATAAATCAAATGTGGTATATACATACAGTGGAATACTATTTAGTCTTAAAGAGGAATGAGATTCTGACACATGCTACAACATGAATGAAACTTGAAGACATTACGCTAAGTTAAATTAGCTAATCACAAAAGGACAGATACTACATGATTCTAGTTATGTGAGGTACCAAGAGTAGTCAAATTCACAGAGACAGAAATTAGAATGGTAGTTGTCAGTGACTTGATAGAGGGGCAAAAGAGGGTTTATTATTTAGGTACAGTTTCAGTTTTGTGAGATGAAAAAAGTTCCAGAGATAAATAGTGGTGATGATTGCACAACAATGTAAATGTACTTAATGTCACTAAACTGTACGCTTAAAGATGGTTAAAGTAGTGAAAAATTAGTAGTGGTCAGCTGTCAAATATGGAGAGTTTAGGTAAAAAATAGAACACATCTATTGTGTTTGGCAATTTGGGTGACAATTTATAATGTCTGCAGGTTAAGTGGAGCAATGGAAGCATGTGTCTCCAGAATAAATAGAAGGTGAAAAGAAATGATGAGGAGGATGGGCATCTCTAGTGAGAAGTTTGGCAAAGTTGTTAAAAGAGAGAGTTTCTACCATGGTAAATTTATTCCAGAACCTCGGGTGTATTGTTACCTCTACATTGCACTTCCTTTCCCTGGCTGCAGAGTTAGCCAACTTAGTAAAGTAACAGATTTCAAAGGGTGGCCTAGGCAATTTATATCTTTTTGATATTTTACTGTAAAAATATGGTTTTCCTATGCTAACACTACTATTGCTAATAAAAGCAATGACTTTTTACTAGGTTCTACCAGTAGTTTAAAAATATTATTTTTTATTTTCAGAACAATCTTGCCACGCAGGCATTATTACCTCCTTTGCAGATTAAAACAAATTAAGTTGAGTAACTCCATGGTCACAAAACAAGTGTTCAAAGGACTGCTTGTGTAATTTGAAGCTAGCGTTCCTGACCTCCAGAGTGTGGCTACAGAGTGAGGATCGTTAGATCTGCTTGCTCACTGGGGAGCAGGGACATGAAACAATGCCATTTATCGTGTGACAGTCTACCCATGGCACCTTGCACAAATAGGTTCTAGGTGGGTAAACACTACAGGGACAAGAGAGGTACCCATCAAGGACTAAGACAACTTAGAAAGAAAGATGGACGGGCAAGGATATAGAAACCCAGTGAATCTGACACACACACATTCCTTCATGGTTTTAAAAAAATAAAAGAAGCTATTAAAGTACCAAAGACCTGACCTTTATTCTCCATGGAGCACAGTTGTAGAGTTGCTTTGGGTCTCCCCAGTTTCCGTGAGAAAATCCTGGCTGGCAGGGCCCCCTGATGAAAGAGAAATGACTCTGTGTGAGATTTAGAGCATTTCTAATTTGAAAGCAAACCTAATTGCACATACTAGTTATACATACACCATGTGGAAATAATAAGTGTACTTATGATGGAAATGTTTGCTTCATTTATTATACTAGGAGTTTTTCCAAGAAATGGAAACAACTGTTAGAAGTGACATTAAATATTTAACTGAGTTTCCTTTTCTTCTTTTTCTTAGTATTTTTTATGAATACATATTTTAAAATATTACTACCACACAATAAAGCACATGGCTCCTGATTTGTGGGGGTATTGCGTGAGCTTAAAAGGAGAGATTTATCTCCAGAAAACATATGTAATATCAGAATGTGACACGAGTGAAAGCTGAGATGTGAAATTGTGTTCTTTAAGAATTTTGAGATCTGTAGGAAATAGCCTTCAACCCCTCCACCATGAGATAGAATTTTTCAAAGTTAGGACTTTGAATAGAAGTTCGAGTATGGTAACAATGACTTAGATTGGGTGGTTGTTTTCTGAAGTGGGTGACCAAATAACTTTAAATTTTCACAGTGAAATTGAAGAAAGCCCACCCATTGATGGACACTGTTAGGCAGGAAGATTTGAAAATGTAAATACATTTGTGAGGAACCCACCCATCCATGAAATGTGTGAATTCTATTTAAAATACCAGGAATGTGGTATTTTATGTTGGGGTATGAACGATACAGGAGTTAGCAATGCTGCATCACAAACCATCCCAAAATTCTGTGACTAAAAACAATCAGCATTTATCATTGCTCATGATTGGGTTGATTGTCAGTTTGGGCTGACCTCACCTGGGCTTCCTCATGCATGTGCACTCAGATATGGGCCAAGAAAACAAGCTGGCTAATAACGGTGGGGCTCTCTTACTGTTTGGTGATTGTTTTGTGACTGGGCAGTCATGCATAACCTCAGCTCTTTTTTTTTATTGAAGTATATTTGATTTACAGTGTTGTGTTAAGTTTTGCTATATAGCAAAGTGACTCAATTATACATATATATACTCTTTTTCATATTCTTTTCCATTACAGTTTATCACAGGATATTGAGTATAATTCCTTGTGCTATACAGTAAGACCTTGTTGTTTATCAATCCTATATATACTAATTTGCATCTGCTAATCCCAAACTCCCAATCTTTCATTCCCCCACCCCCTCCCCCTTGGCAACCAAAAGTCTGTTCTCTATGTCTGTGAGTCTGTTTCTGTTTCATAGATATGTTCATTTGTGTCGTATTTTAGATTACACATATAAGTGATATCATATAGTATTTGTCTTTCTCTTTCTGACTTACTTCGCTTAGTATGATAATCTCTGGGTCCATCCATGTTGCTGCAAATGGCATTACCTCATTCTTTTTTGTGGCTGAGTAATATTCCATTGTGTGTGTGTGTGTGTGTGTGTGTGTATATATATATATATATATATATATATATATATATATATATATATACACCACACCTTCTTTATCCATTCGTCTGTTGATGGACATTTAGGATGGATAACCTCAGCTTTGTTCCATGTGATTTCATCATTCATTTGGCTAGCCCAAGCTTATTCACATGGTGGGTGATGATTTCAAGAGAGTGAGAAACTCTTCCTTCCTCTGCTTCACTTCCCTACCTCCAAACATACATACATACACACACATACAGACACCCACACACACTGGCTGAAAATTATAGAAAGTTGAGTAAGCAAATTTTTACCAGAAATAGGACAAATGAACACTGCAGGGATAAAAGTCATACATAGGCAATTTTAACACATCTTTCTCCAATAGAAAAAGCAGGCAAACATTAATAAAATTAAAATGGAAGATTTGAACAATTTGTTTAATGAACTTGACCTAATAGCGATGTGTGGAACACAGCACCCAAAAACTGCCAAGTACATATTCCTTTCAATCTACATGGGGCATTTATAAAAATTGACCTTATACAGGACTACAAAGACAATTTCAGAATATTGGAGTTAAGTTTGTGGTTAGATTTAGGGTTCAGGTAAGTGTTAGGTTTAGGCCAGAAGTTAGGAATAGCTCTATGCTTATCTTTAAGTTAAGGGTTCGCTTTTAGATGTAGGGTTACTCTTTGGATTAGGTTTAATTTGGATTAGTGTTAGATTTAAGATTAGGGTTAGCATTAGTTTTAGTGTCAGAGTTGGGACCAGAACTAATATTAGGTTTATGGTGAGGATTAGTGTTGGGATTTGGGTTAGAGTCAAAGTTAGGACTAGGTTTAATGTTTGTCTTAGGGTTGGGTTTGTAGTAGAGTTAAGGGTAGTATTTGGTTTAAGACTGGGATAGGTAAATAGGCCAATGATGCAAAACGGAAAACACACTTGATTTATAAAAGGTGGCACTGTAGAGTAGTAAGGAAGTATCTTTATAATGGTTGTCATGGGACAAGTGAGTACTACAGGGGGAAAATGACTTGGAACCCCTACTTCACATTATTCTTAAAAATCATATTAAATTGGAGTGTAGTCCTAAATGAAAAAACAAAACAAAAACAAAAACAAAAACAAACTAGAGATTTTAGAAAACAAGAAATTATTTTCCTGACAATGAGGAATGAGGAAGGGAAAAATTTTTAAGATAAGAAAAAAAAAGATTGATAAATTGTACATGAACAACTGTGGTTAATCCAAAGTCACCATTAAGAGAGTAGAAAGGCAAATAACATGTGGGAGATGTTTCAACACATACAGCCAAAATGACTTGTCTTGAGGATAGATAAAGAGCATGTATAAACTAATAAGGAAAAGAAAGACAACCTAAGAGCCAAAAGATTTAAATCGATCCTCAATAACAGTATGCAGATTTGTGAGAGAATGGAGCAATAGAAACTTTCAAACGCTGCTGGTAAGAGAATAAATTGTTGCAGTCACTTTGGAAAATAGATTGTTGGCATGAGTTCTAGTTGAAGATATATAGGCCCTATGACCAAGTAATGCCATTGGTATAGGGAGCAATACGTATACAAAATTGTGTACTTATGTACACAGGGACAGAAGTTCATGAATATTCATATAGCTTTGTTTTGTTTTTAATAGCCTGAAACTTGGAAATAATCCAAATTGCATCATCGGTAGAATGGATAAACAGAGTGACTGAAAGAAGCCAGACACAATAGAATACCTACAGACTGGATCCCATTTATTAGGGCTCAATAACAAGAACAATTAAGCTACCTTGCTTAGGGTTGCATCCTTAGATAGCAAGAGGATGATGATAATAAGGTCAGAAGAAGCAGTGATCAGGAAAGTGAGAGACTTCCACATTGTTGGCCATTTCATAATCTGCATAATGAAATATACATAGGTATTTTCTTTACAATAATTTATTAAATTGTATGTTTTGGTGGACTTTTTGGTAAGTATGCTATATATATATCACAGCCAAAAGGTTAAAAACTGTATTATTTTAATGACTACAATGCATTTCAAGATTTGGACTTACTATATTTTATTTAATGATTTACCTCATTGCTAAACATTTACATTGCCTTCTCTTGTTTCTCTTGCTCAAAACAGTGTTTCTACAGACAAATCTTTATGGATATGTTTTTTACTGGTTTGTCAGAATAAATTCCTAGAAGAAAGACTGGGCCAAGCCATATGGAGTTTTAACATGTTCTTGATATAAATTTTTTTCCAGAAATACTGTGCAAGCTGCATTCCCCATAATGTAAGGATTTCTGAATCATTGCACAATTGCCAGTGTCAAATATCATAGTTTAAACAATACCTGATTGTTTTAATTTGCATTTACTTTACTTCTACCTAGTAAAATGAAACTTTTTTAAAGTAGACATAGTGTTCAGATTGAGGGATCAAGAGTCAAATTGCTGAGATTCAAATTCTGGCTTTAACACTCACTCACTGTATGGCTTTGGGCTTGTTACCTAATCTCTTTGAGGGTCAATTTCCAAACACGTATTAGAGCAAAAGTTGTTGTGATAGTTAAATAAGTTTATCCATGTAATAAATAAAGCACACTTCCTGGCACATTTTAAGTCCTCTGTAAATTAAATGTGTGTCAGATGAAGAATTGGTGAGATGGAGCACTGGAGGGAGGAGGGAGCAGTGGAGGAGACTAGGAAGGAGAGGAGATGGAAGGGAGGGAAAGAGAAAAGAAGGGAGTGATGGAAGGAAGGTGCTTGATGGAGGAAGGGAAAGATGTTTTGCAGGGAGGGAGGACAGAAAGGAGGAAGATTTGGAGATGGGAAAGTACAGGCTGATGGAGGAAGGTCTGAGAGCATGATGGGTCAAATGATAGAGAGTATGGTAGAGGTTACCAGTTCTTCATTCCTTCTTGACAACTTCTAATCCTTTCAAGAATTCAAATTTCAAAGTTTAAAAAACAATGCGGAGATAGGCTATATTGTTGTCAGGTGTAAATGATCAAGGCTTTGGAGGAGGACAGTCCTGGTTCTATCAGTCTTTAGCTATGTACTCTGGGACAAAGTCCTTTCTGAACTACCTGTATAAAATAGAGCCGCTGACATCTAATGTTCAATGCCTATGTAAGAATTAAGTAAGATACGGGACTTCCCTGGTGGTCCAGTGGGTAAGGCTCCGTGCTCCCAATTCAGGGGGCCTGGGTTCCATCTCTGATTGGGGAACTAGATCCCTCATGCATGCCGCAACTAAGAAGCCCGCATGCCACAACTAAGAGTTAGCATGCTGCAACTAAGAGTCTGCATGCTGCAACTAAATATCCTGCATGCCACAACGAAGATCCCATGTGCCACAAGTAAGACCCAGCACAGCCAAAAATAAATAATAAATAAATAAAAATAAAGTCACAGATCAAAAAAAAAAAAAAAGAATTAAGATAGTGTATACGAAGTATATATCTCCAGGCCTGGCTCACAGTATCTCTCCAAAAACGATAATGTTCTCCTTAATATTGTTGCTAGACAATAACTCAGAAAGTATTTGAAGTGGCTTAAAATGTTGGCCCTAAAATTAGCAAATGTCAAACATCAGAATGTGATAAAATAATTCATCATCTATTGAACGGACATGTGCCTATAAATGTACGTATGCGAGTGCGTGTTTGTCCATTCAGAGTAGAATGGAACAAAAAGGGTAGATAACATGAGAGAAATAGGAAAGTGCTCATTGACTCATTCTGGGTGTCAGGAAAGTCACAGAAATGCTCAAAACTATCCAGCAATTGAGCAGAATATGGAGGACACAGTGGCACAGCCTACGGCTGAGAAGGTGAGTAGTCTCTGACCACCATCACCACACCCAAGAAAGAGCTGTGATTACCAAAGCCAAGAAAGTCCAGTGTTAGACTAAGGAGTCTTGAAACATGAGGCCATTTCCCTGAAACATCACATCCAGCAACACAGGCCACAGGTTAGTCAGGTAACCTCATGGAGACATTATGTTCATTATGGCCATTTGGTTCTGTAAGTTCAATCTCAATGCCAAATTCCATGAAAGTCCTTTATTAACCAAGAGTTAGACATAAGGTATACCATGCTCTTTTTCAGTGGTATTCCAAATATGCTCAAGAATAGCCAACTTTAAATAAAAGTGAGTACCAAAAATATGAAAGCAAAGGTCAATGTGTGAGTATAAACAGGGACCTTACTTCACAGTGTCAGTGATGCTAGCGAAATTATTGAATGACTTAGTCAAGCGTGTCAGCCTCCCTGCCATTCCTACAAGTTCTATTCATATGTCCTAAAAGCTCATCAAGCCTAATAGAAGAGAAAAGACACCAGGAATGAGGTTATGTAAAAGAAAATGACAGTGTGCTCTCCAGGGAGCTACAACACGGTCTATTTATGAACAGTGGTAAAGTTATACCATGTGAAATATGCAGTAAATATATAGAAAGTTGACAAGTAGGATAACAGACCTGATAGATGAACTTCTTCCCCATAGTTCAAAACAAGTGATGGCTCTAGGGTCTGCTGAAAATCCTTCTACTTTTTTGGCCTAAAAAAACATCAGGCTCAAATATTCAAATGTTTTCCCTCCTGAGACAAATTACCTCCCTCAGCTATGGTGTGACCTCCCTTTCTCCTAAAACTGGAAAGCTGGTTACTAAGTTAGCTTCCTTTGAACCTGTTTACATGAAAGTTACTTATGAAATAATTTAATCCAGTCAAACTGGTAATAATAGCTTTTAAGATTAAAACACAGTAATAAGAAAAGTAAAATCAAGGGGGATTCATTAGTCTAAAAGTGATTTTCATCTGTGCTGTTAATATGCTGTTTGGTCTTACCTTGCAACGATGACACTTCCTTGAGACGCTAAGGGCTTTCATCTAATGTTCTGCAATTGCTATAAGATTTTTTTTTGCAGTGGTAGTATATGGGTTTGAAGGCCTGTGTAGCAAAAGATGCTTACACTTTATTTTTTTTTTCAATTTGGTTGACATTGGAATTTAAAAAAAAATTTTACTGGAGTATAGTTGATTTACAATGTTGCATTAGTTTCACTGTACAGCAAAGTGAATCAGTTATATATGTACGTATATCCTTTCTTTTTGAGGTTCTTTTCCCACAAAGGCCATTACAGAGTATTGAATAGAGTTCCCTGTGCTATACAGTAGGTCCTTATTAGTTATCTATTTTATATATATTATTGTATATATGCCAATCCCAAACTCCCAGTTTATCCCTCCCCCTCCCCCTTATCCCCCAGTAACCATAAGTTTGTTTTCTACATCTGTGACTCTATTTCTGCTTTATAAATAAGCAGATTTGTACCCTTTTTTTAGATTCCACATATAAACTATATCATATGATTTTTGTATAAATCCTCTGACTTACACCACAGTTGAAGGAGATTTTTAAGATTTTCTCTGATGGTATTGATCCATGAGCTCTATAGACATCTAAGCTCTAACTTAAATAGGAATGCAAGCACAAAATAGCATTTGGCTCAGAAGTGAACTGTGTGAAAGCTCTGTGTACACGGGTTTATTTTCATAAACAGAGCTGGCAAAGTTGCTTTTGAGGCAGGAAGACATATTTGATAATAACAAGGTGATGGGCGATCCTGTCTTTATATGAACTGTGACCAAAAGCAGAACAAATTCACACACACACACATACACACACACACACACAGAAGTTTCAGCATGGAAAGTTGAATGATCTGAATGGGAACACTTAATTTTCTGAATGGGGGAGGTTGTAGTCTCTGACTCATGAATTCCATCACAAGTGTCCTTTAACAGGTACCAAGATCATTTGTATTCTGGTCATCCTATCCAAAGACTGTGTTTTAAATTTTATTGTTATTTTTCATAGAAAAAAGAAGTGGAGAATAGAGGAAATGAGTGGCTGATTGGTCCCATCTCACTGGAGAAGAATAAACAATATTTGAAGTGAAACCAAATTTCATTTTCCCCTTCAGTCTTTATGTTCCTTAAAATATTTATGCATGTGACAATTCTTATTTCTGCTTTAAAGCAAAAATAGACTATTGTTTATCTTTTATTACTCAGCTAATTTGTAGTGATTTTAGAAAATTCGTGCAGTACAGGAAGAAATAAAAAGAAAGTAAAAAGCATTCAAATTCCTCTCATCATCACTCTATTAACTAGTTAACCATTTTCAATATTTTAAGATCATCTTCCTAGATACCTTTCTAGGCTTAAACAGACAATGTCTATATAATTTGCATAAGTGGTATTATACAAAAGGAAATGTTTTGTCACTTGTTATTTCACTCATCAATATGCCAAGCACATCTATCTAGTTCAATAATACAGACATACCTCATCTTTTTATTATTACTGCATAATACTCCATTGAATGTATGAGCCATATTTCATTTTGCCAGTCTTTAACTGATAAACACTTAGGTTGTGTCCAATTTCTCGCTATAGCAAATGGCCCTGCTATGAAAGTTTCCAAATGCCTTGATTGCCTTCTGCTTCATTGCCCAAGTTCTTGATCTTTTTAGGCCACTTTATCATGTCATATTAAAATCTTGCACCCACCCTCTGAGAGAATACATGCTCTGGAGACAGACTAGTGGGTCTGAATCCTAGGCCTCTGACTCAATGGCTCTGTAGTTCTGGACATTATTTTGTATGTTTCTGTGTCACAGTTTCTTAGCTATAAAATCAAGATAGTAATATGCACATCCTAAAGTGCTGATGATCAAATAAAATAAACCATTTATAATGCAGAGCATATGTGCTCAATGTATTGCAACTACTGTAATTATTGTTAGCTTCTCATTCACAGTCTCTGAAAAACACATCTGAAAACCATTTCCCATGTCTTCACAATCTTCCCTGCTCAAGATTTCCAAATTACATCTTTCACCCACTTGCTTCTTCCAGGCTTCATTTCAGGTTCTAAAATTCCTGGAAGTCATTTACACTGGATGTTCTAATGTTGAAGAAATTCTACACAGATAAAACAGTCACCAAATGACCATGGCACAAATCCTTGGAGTCATTTTATAGCTCTTTCTCCTGTAGGCATGTCCAGTCACTCACAAATTCCTTCCAAGTGCTCATGTTTCCTCCATGCCCTCCACACCCATCTCTCTGTCCAGCTCCCTATTTCCAGCCGAGGTCAGACCCTGGTGGGCTCACACTCAAACAATGAATTTAAAACCTCCTTTAGGGGAACAATGCTTTCCTCAAATGACGTGTCAAATAGAAGTCCAGTACACTAGGCAAGTCGAAGCATTGCTGCTGTTACTAAGTCAGGATCTAGGAGCCTGGAACACCCCCCCCTTCCCTTTCATCTTCTCCAGATGACCCCCCAAATAAATGTGCTAATCACCACTATGGAGACAGGAATTCCCCTTCCAGTTGCCACTTGCTTTTCCTCCAAGATCTTCTTCGAACAGGAGAAAATATAATCAATATAAAAATATTACCATGGTCGTGGCATTCCCCGGACCCAAACTATATGCATAGTTCCTTGCAAATTTCCTCACTGACATTCAAGTCCCTCCCACAAACTCTAAATTTAGCCCCAAGAAATCTATCAATTTGTGTTTGCCAATGTAGCCAAAGGGGAATCCATGCCATCATCTTATTCTTGCACATCCTGAGTGGGGGTCAACGCCCTCAAGGGCTCACTTCCCTCCACCCACATGTTCTGACACCCCACGGAGTCTTTGGGAAATTGTTAAACTCTGCCTCCTTCATGTTGCTTCCACAATCATTATGAGGCTCCCTCTTAGATTTGAGCCCCCTCTTCTCTGACCTGTGGAAGTATCATGTATTTCTGGATATTATCTCAACCACCTTTTTGTATGAGAATGTGTTATGTTTTCTAAAACTGGAGCCTCGTGCATGTTTGGAGTTCAGTCATAGTAGCTGATATCCCTGGAAGCAATGTGCTCCCATAAGGCAAAATTTAAGATGCTATGAAGGATTTTAGGGCTATGAATATCACTACTGGGCACTTTACTTTCCATTTGTGACCAACAGTCTCTCTTTGGGGATAACTGTTCAGTCCCTTGTCACACACTATTGCCACTGTGGTTACACTATTGTGAAAATAAACGTTTGGTTTTCTTTCATTGGGAAAAGTAATGCATTTATATAATAAAAAATACAAATAGTTCCCAAAAGTTATACAGTAAAAATATGTCCTTCTCACCCCAAAGCCCTTGTCCCTTAGTTCTGTTTGAAGGTTTCCACTGTTAAAATTTCTTAGTGATCATCTCACAATCATAATTTGACTGTGGATGAAAAGCTTCCATTCCACTGTAAAATTATGTTTCATTTCTCTGTACAACGTCCTTCTCATCCATGAGTATCACTGCAATCAAAAAACAAAATCTCATCCATACTCCCTTGCGAGGGATCTCCCCAGTTTTGACATTTGTTAATGAGCCTCATTAACCCTTTAACTAGATTCACTCTCCTTCTATTCCCAGTTTAATATCAGTTTAATGTATAGCTTCCAATCCCCAAACACCCAGAAGAAAACTTTTGACACTAGGATGCATAACTAACAAGAGCAAACCCCATTAAAATGAGCTCATCCATGAAAAAAGTTTCTTATTCTGTATTTAGAAATGAAGGAATATGAATAAAGCTTTCTTGACCTGCTTGTATATAATTTAGAAGTTCTAGGTAAGAGAAAGTACAGAGGAACTAGGGGCAAGTGAAACACTAGGGCAGGGTTACTTTAAAGAAACCAGTGATGGGAAATTCTGGCTGAGTCAGGATCTCTGGACCAGGTTCAGGAAAAATACAATAAAACTCCCCATAGCTTGTATGGATGCACCTACCTCTTCCCACATACAGCAATCAAAGAGATTCCATGACCAGTTTCTGAAAGAACTGCCATCCCAGGCCACATACCTTCTCTGCTTGGTATATGAATGAAAAGGCTGGAGTCACAAACGTCTATTCACTGAAACTATAGGAAGGTGGGCTCTAATCACAAACTGGCCCAAACTGCTTTGGTTTTGACATAATTCAGTTGACCAGAAATGGATGAGCTGAATAACCATCAACTGTGTTCCTGACAACTTTAGTGAACCAGAAATTTTATTTCTCCAATAAATTTAAGCAATCTATGCTTGCTCTTCTGTAACATGAAGAGGTTGAATAAGACAATCTCCAAGGTCCTTTAAAGCTCTAAAATACTGTTAACATTATGTCAAGTGACTGGACAACAGTTATATAATAGGTATTTACCCTACTGAGTTTATAATCAAATGTGACTAACATTATGGAAGTTTAAGGATTCAGTTCTGAGGAGACCTGGAGGTCAGCTATCAGATTGTTGAAAATATTGCTAAAACAACATGGTTTAGCTCAGTGCTTCTCAAAGTGTGGTCCACAGACCAATAGCATCAACATACTAGGGAACAAATTCTCAGGGTTCACTCTAGCCATATTGAATCAGAAATTCTCAGATTGGGATGCAGGAATATATATTCTAACAAGCTCTCCAAGTGATTTTTTATGCTCACTTAAATTTGCAAAGCAACACTCTACAATGAAGTTAAAACATGGGCTATGGACTTTGGCCTAGATTTGAACACCAGCTCTGCCTCCTATGATCCAGAATCCAGGGTCAGTTCCTTAACCCCTCTGAGTTTCTGTTTCTTCACCCACAAAGTGGCAATAATAATAACTTACAAGTTTGTATAGGGATAAAATGAGATAACATGTTAAACAACTGGCACATAATCCAAAAAAATGTAACTCCCTTCCCTATTGAGGAGCAATTTCAAGAAGGAATTCACAAGTATTCTTCTTGGAATATGGATTTTACAAACCTTAGGGAAACAAAGGTTGAGAGCCTTTGGAGGGTAAAACCAACTACCCAACAGAAATATGCATTTTGGGCGTTCTAGTTTCACCTCTCATAGGGCGTTCAAGGCACACCCTAGGAAGAAATCTCTGAGACAGTTGGTCTCCTGTTGAGTGGTGCAGAGACCATGCCCCAGAATGGGCTACACACTAGATGATACACTTGACAGAAAAGTTGAAGTAGACGACAGCAAACATATATAAATAGCTGCCTATGATGTCGGCTGTCAGGTTTCTGAGCCACAGAAAGTAGACAAAAGAAGTCCTTGCAGTAACTGAAAAGTCAATAAACTCTACAAGAAAATGGCACAGGAAGAAGAGAAGAGGTTTTCTAAGAGACTTTCCCATGTCAGAAGAAAACATAAGTGAGCATGTGCTGAGATTTGCAGGTGATCTGGAAGCATTTTTATTCTGTGTGTCAGGAATGACAAATCTCATGGATGTGTGTTTGCCAATAGAGAACATAAGAATTCACTCCATGGATGGAAGGCAAGAATGGGAGAGTTTTCATGATCTGTCATAATACTTCACTCCACCAGGAACACAGATATAGAAATGATCATTTTAGGCATCAATACACAAAGGCAAGGATGATATCTTAGAATCAACAGAATGAGAATACTACAGCCTAAGAGACCTTCCTGGCAGAATAGGCAAAACTACTGACTGCACACAAGTCCTCTGTTCAAGAATATTTTAGACCTCTACTAAACATCTATCTGCTCTCACAGTCTTCTGGAATAAACCAAGATGGTGCAAGCTTATACACAAGATGGGGCCCAATTAAATGGGAGGGAAGAATCTATGATAGTTACACCTACTGAGCATCTACTAAACACTGGGCAATTTGAATAGATTGTTCAATTTCTTACAAGTGTGCAACATAAGGGTTGTAAGCCTGATTTTACAGAAGAGGACAATTAAATCTCACTTGATGCCAGTCAAAGGTAGAGACTAGGCTATGAGAAAGCTTACCTGACCTGCTGCTCCCCAAACTCTTTACATCGTTCAATGACAAGCAACTCCTACAAGAGCCAACTTCTGGCAAGAAGTTTTTCCCCAAAGGCTTTATGTAATCTCATCCAGGTGAACCCTGGAGACTGGAAGGACTGCAGATACTGGTAATGTTCTGAGAAAGGAAAATTGAACAACAACAAAAAGAGATGAGCCATTCGATTTGTCTTCCAAATCGATTTTTGCTTGCTGAGGCTTGAAAGGCAACTTGCTTTTTTTTTCATCACCATTGAATGAAGCTATTTGTTAAGATGTGTTTATTAGACTTACATAAGAGCTCTTGGCCAAAGAATCAAACTTGAGTGAATGGGAAACAATCTTTATGATCTGTGGCTCTACCATCTTAACCATCACAGTGAAAGCTTTTATTAGCACATCTAATTTCTAATTTCCGTAGATGAGGAGGCAGCAGAATGAAAACGGATTTTAAAATCAGACAATTTTTTTTTTCAAATCACAGGTCTGCCTATGTCGAAGTATAACTTTCACAAACTTAAGAATACTAAGTTGATAAAATATATAGAGAGCATGAGTCAAAAATTTATTTAACTTACTAATGAGGGAACCAGCAAGGTAGTAAAGCTCGTTCAGAGAGAATTTGAGAGATTGAGTATATATACAGACACTGAAAGAATGCTGAAATAAAATTGTTAGGTTAGATGCAAAACTAGCTAGTGTCCCACAGGTAAAAAGACTAAAAACTGGAGTTTTTTGTTTGTTTGTTTTGGGTTGTGTTTTTGTTTGTTTGTTTGTTTTAACACACAAATCATTTACATCTCTATCACACAAATCTCTCTGAGTTTAACAAGTAACTTCAAGTGTTGTCCCTAATTACTAGTGAATAGTAATGCAAATAGAGGTCAAAAACTTTTTCTGTAAAGTGCCAGATAGTAAATATTTGAGACTTGTGGGCCAAATGGCTATCTGTGGCAACTACTCAACTCCACCATCATAGCATGAAAACAGTCATAAACAAATGAAAAGGGTTGTGTTCCAATAAAACTTTATTTACACAAACATGCTATGGGTCAGGTTTGGCTGGTAGAGCAGAGTTTGCCAACCCCTGCCTTAGAGAATTAAATCATCCTGAGTGGGCCTATCAGACAATGTTCCTGCAGGATTTTGAAAGAATATGCAGTGATCTTTTGTATTATCCCGAAGGTATGGACAATTTTTCTTAGTGGTGCCTAGTTCATTGGACCTTAGCCAAGTTACTCATTTTCTCAACGTTCATTTCCTCATTTGTTGAATGGAGATAATTTTCAGGAGTCCTCAGGCTATTGTAAGCATTCAGTGGGTTATGGTTCAACAGATATTTATTCCTTCCGACCTCCACTTTATGCTCATTCTCAGTTGAAAAAGTGAGAGATGATCTCACATTGTCTCTCACACAGTCTATTTGAGAAAACAAAACAAAGCTCTTTGCTTAAGTTGCAGGCAGAGACCAACTGGTGGAAACAGCAGGAGGCTCAGGGAGTAAAGAACAACTTGTCCACAGCTTTTCTTTTTCTCAGCCCAACACAGTCCTGCCTGTGATGTTCAATTTGGTGGGGGATTCTTTGGCCCAGGCAGTACAAACATGGACTCAGTTACGACTTGACCTCCTAGCCCAGATATAACTAGCGCTATAAGAACAGCTCTGGAGAATGAAACTGCAGCCAGCCAGTGGCTCAGAGATTCTTGCAAACCAGGAAGCCACCAAATCCACCAGTCCACTTTATTTCCCCAGCTCTGTGAAGTTAACCAGTACACGTGATAAGCCTGAGTGACAAGCACGTGGGTAGGGGTGAGGGTCATGTGGACAGTGATAAGGAAGGTGGAACTGGGTTTTATCCTAGAAAGATAATAAACCCATAGAGCTTTCTGAGAGAAATATATCGACTTACTTAGGAAGATTTCATTATGCAATGCCCTGGACAGTGAATTCAACCAGAAATATGATGGGAGGTAGGTCTGTGAGGAAGGGGGATTGGGCACAGAGAAAATCCGACCCATGGTGCAGTTATAACAGAGGCCTCCGCTGACCCTGTGGGTAGCTCTGGGGCTGGGACTGTCTTCTAAGTTGTCCCAGTTGAGGCAAGTAGGCCAGACCCTTGTGTCCCTGCATTAATCATGCATGATATTAGGAGACACAATTCCCTAGAGCTGAAGGAAGTTCCAATGAGGAGGAAAGCTATGACTATCAGTATCTATTGCTACCAGCACCTAGGGGATGGATACATCACTCCTGAAGAGTAGCCACTGTGCCCATTCAGAGTGGATGGGGCGTTACATTTGCTCTACTACATTTCACCTGTGGAGCTAAAGAGAACGTACACTTATTTATGCTAATTGTTGATGTTGATTACAGCTTTACCTGGTTATGCTCATAGCAAGGTCTATTAGTTATCTATCACTGTACAACGAATTACCCGAACACCTAGTGGCATAAAACAACAAATATGTATCATCTCACAGTTTCCCTGAGTCAGAAATCTGAGCATGACTTAATCTGGGTGCCTCTGACTCAGGGCCTCTCGTAAGGCTACAGTTAAGGTGTTGGCAGGGTGTGCTGTCATCTCAAGGCTTGATTGATGCAGGTCTGCTTCCAAGCTCACTCACACAGGTGCTGGTAAAAGGTCCTCACTGACTGTTAGCTGGATGCATCAGCTGCTTCTCATGTGGGTCTATATCTAGGACTACTGGCAACTTGGCATCTTTCTGTCCCAAGAGCAAAGATCTGAGGGACTGGGCTTCCCTGGTGGCACAGTGGTTGAGAGTCCGCCTGCTGATGCAGGGGACACGGGTTTGTGCCCCGGTCCGGGAAGATACCACATGTCGCGGAGCGGCTGGGCCTGTGAGCCATGGCTGCTGAGCCTGCGCTTCCGGAGCCTGTGCTCCGCAATGGGAGAGGCCACAGCAGTGAGAGGCCCGCCTACCACACACACACAAAAAAAACAAACACACAAAAAAACTATCTGATGGAGACAGGGAGGAGGAGGGAGAGAAAAAGATAGAGAGAGCCTTTTTATAATCTAGTCTTGTAAATGACATCCCATCACTTCTGTTGTATTCTATTCCTTAGAAGTGAGTTAATAAGTCCAGCTCACACTCTAGCATTGGGGATCTGAACAGGGCTTGAATGCCAGGATGTGAGGGTCATCGGGGACTATATTAGGTACCACCTACCATATAGGGGATTAAAAACATTTTCAAAGGGAAATTCTTTGGACTATCCCCAAACTCAATCCATCAGATATACCTATAGAAATTTAAAGAAGACAACCACTGTAGAA
Source organism: Hyperoodon ampullatus (assembly GCF_949752795.1). Taxonomy (NCBI): domain Eukaryota; kingdom Metazoa; phylum Chordata; class Mammalia; order Artiodactyla; family Ziphiidae; genus Hyperoodon; species Hyperoodon ampullatus. The sequence continues at coordinate 10,861,006 of NC_136927.1, read as the reverse complement.
CACACTGTGCTTGTATCAGAATGATATCCAACTTACAAACATGCAAAGACTTAAACACACACAAACACACAGACACACACACACACACACACACACACACACACACCAGTGCTACTGGTCTGCATGAGAGAAGTACAGGAATTGAAAGCAAGCCTTAAGAAATTTGATACTGCTTGACGTCCAAATGTATGATCACTGTACTCATTAACTGGATATAGAACAAAAATATTGGAACAAATATATTTAAAGTAAAAATAATTAGACCAAAAATATTTTCAAAGTCCATGAGGGGTATGAGGGAGAAAATGGTCCTTCACCACAGAACTTAAGAAGCCCTGCTACAGGTGACTTCATACCCTTGCCAGATGGACCACTACTGGGCAAAGGAGTCAGCTTAGACTGTGGGGAGAAAAGTATTAGACAATGAATCAGGAACTGTGTTCTTAGCTCTGCCTCTGATATTTCCTAAGAGGAACTGGATATCTCTTAACCTGCCTGGATTTGTATCCTGATCTGCAAAAAAAAAAAAAAAAAAAGCATCAACTGGAAGGTCCCTTTGAAGTCTAAAGGACTTTAATTTGTAAAGTAGTTTGCTGTGTTTTGAGACAAATTAAACTGTTAGTAATTTTTTGTGTGATTTCTACACATCCATCCAGAATCTACCATCTGCAGCTACAAAGAGTCCATCCAAGTTCACTTACTTATATAAAAATAGTCCATCTAATTAGGACTATTTGAGAAAATGCCCAGGTCCCTCAGCTTGGACACATATTGCAAGGTTTCCCTCTTATGGACCCTCACTTCCTTATCATGGCTTCTTAAATGGCTCCAGAGACAATATGGTAGAGTCTGTATGGACCAAAAGAGAAAAAAGAGTGATGGTCATCTCCGTAATAATAATAATAATAATATGAGTAATTTTCTCTAAGAAATACAATTTTAATAAAATTACTATAGGTTTTTAAAATTATTTATTCAAAAATACTTTTATACTTAATATTGCTTCACAAATTTACTATTCTAGTTTTTCAGTTACTTTGGTCACTAAACTTCAGGAATAAATTATATTCTACTTAGTGAGAATAGCTAGAGTTCTTTTCCATCTTGTTGTCCTCACACGGTAAATAAAGATTGTTCTGGGAAGCATAATAAACTGTAGGTTCCAGTGGCTTAAGTAGAACTGTACATTGTTTCTGTGGTATTGGCTTTGACTACTGTAAAATATCATACATGGTCTAAACATCTGCCAGCAAAGACTCCTGGGCAGTTGGTACAGGCGCCATCTTACAGGTAAGTATCCTTAGATGTGTATATTTTTTTTAGGTCAACACAGAGTCTTATGTGTATATGCAGCATAATCCTGGGATGCATAATGGTAATTATTGTAATAATAACAGTCAGTCATGCATGGCTGTTCTACCCCAATACAAATGATTATTTGATTATTTGATCCCAGACATAGACCTTTACTTTGGCCTCTCTTAAACACATCTAGCTGGTTTCAGTTATTTATTCTAATCTATAGAGGACATTTTGACTCATAATTCTACCAATAGCTTAACTCTCTCTCCCAGTCTTCATAATTTACAAATCTGATAAATGTACTTACTAAATCTTTATATTATTTATTGATATAAACTGTAAGAGGCCTCAGTTTAGAGCCACATTTAGTCAAGCCCAGCCAATATCAGGAAATCCCAATCAACCTATAGATTAGCTAGTGAGAAAAATAAATATTTTTTTCCCACAAAAATATCTGATAGGTCAATGTCAGAGATCAGAAACATCTTAGGAATTTTATTCAGGGTTGGCATTGAGCCGTATACCAGTATACTCTTCAACTCACTCTACGTTCAAACAACTGAAAGCCCACCTTCCCAGATTTAACTAAATCTCCCATAAGTGTGCCCTGTGCAATCTTGTCAAATGCCGTTTAAGAAATCAAGATGCACTGTCTTAGAAAGAATCCTCTAAAAATAAAAAATTCATTTGAAATGACTCATTCTTTGTCGACTGCATTTCCATGGCAGCATGCGTAGAATTTATATTTCAAAATCAAGTTATTATCTAATTTTTCTTTGCCAAAGGAGGCTGGTGTTACAGAGCATACACATTGGAAGTAGTGTAGATAATGCCCTTTAGTAATTTGCAGTCTTGCAGAGAAGTTGGTATGGGCAAAAGTGCATGAAATATCAGAGAGAACAGTACAAATCCTAGGCTTTGGGAATTAATATTGTGAAGAGAGTTTTTTCTGCCTGAGCCATCAGAGGAAGTTTCTTTGCAGAGGTTGTAATTAGACTGCATGTGTGTGCTAGTTTGAGGTTCCCCAAATGTAGCCCCTGATATATATGGGTCAAGTGCAAGTAGTTTATTTGTAAGGTGGAGGAGACCAGTAGAGAGGTAGAGAAGTGAGGCAGGAAGGGAGGGTAGTCAACAAAGCATAGATAATAAGACAGTTGGCACAGTGGGCAGCCTACATCCCAATGGGAAGCCCTGGGAAGCAGTGTTGAACAAGCACCTAAGACTAATTCTCTCCAAAGGATGAGGAAGCTGTGGTTTTGTACAGCATTCCTGACACCCATAGGTTGAGGTTGCTCTTGAAAGAGGAGGTATTAATTCTCTGGCACTTTCTGCCTGCCTGTGCAAAGTTGGAACAGGCTTCATGGCCAGAGAAAAGCCCTCGGGCAAAGAGAGGCAAGTACTAACAGTTGGAAGATGAGCCAGTGAGCATGAAATGGCAAAGGTGATGAGGGGGAATGCCATACACAGTGTGTGTGTTTGTGTGTGTGATTGTGGGGGGGGGGGCACGCCCACACACAAATAAAGAGGTACAGGTGGAGAAGACCATCCATGCTGAGAGAATAACAGTTTAGCAGGAGCAAAGTATATATAAAAGTATGTAAGAGAAATTAGAAGACAAGAATGCATTAAAACCACATTTCCAACTGGTGAAATTGCTCTAACAACTTTCACAATGAGATTAAGAATTACAGATTTCCTCATCGCAGTACTGGCAAAATGCTGGTTGTTCCTGCTTAAAATGAAATAATGAAGCTAGAACTGATAAGGCAGTCAGGATTTCCCATCCATTCCTCCATTCCTGTATGAAATTCTGGCTGTCGAGATGGCAAGGGAAAATGTCCAGTTCACTGGAAGGCATTTTGCTTTTCTCTGAACTCCTCTGGAAAGGTAAAATACTATCAGTAAGGAAGGCAATCTGGTTATGTCCACTTAAATACGGATCCCCAGTACCCTCTGGTACTCACACCTTTTTTCACTTAAGCCCCAGTATGCTCCAAAATCTAGAGTTTAAAAATCTAGAGTCTAGATCCAATAAGCCCTTTGCTATTTGATAACAATTAGAAAGTGCTACCCTCCTAAGACATTAAAGTAAGTCCTTTAGTACATGGAGAATACTAATTTTAATTTACTAAAAAAAACCTCTGCAATTAGAACTCTAAATATTTATGTGTGTACTTTCAAAATATTAAAAAAAAATAGATTGCCTACATAAAAGAGCCAGAATTTATAAACCACTGATAAAACATAGACTCTGGGTATATTCCTCTTACAGAACTTTCATATTAAGCTTTTGGGTCAGAATGATCCATAATGTATAGCAAATTAGGTAGCTCTTTGAGAGGGTTGGAGCTTATGATGACAGAGGGCCTGATGAATGCAGTGACTCAAGAAGGTGACCAGTGGAGCATGTGGTACGTAGCACACCAACTAGCAATTTTAAAAAATCCAGCACCTTCTGGAAATAATGCTTTTTAAAATTATTCCCAAGACGCCAGCACTGACAGACTTAGAGCTGATCCTTCCTGGCAGTAAGCTGCATTTTCTCTTTCTACACACAACATTCATCTCCTCCATGGCTTTTCTGAGACATCTCATCTTTGGCATCATCTTTTCCCATTGGTATCTGCTGCTCACCTCCAATGGGCAGTAGATTGGTCTTTCTCAATATAAATCTAATCATGGTACAACCATCTCCCACTTCAAGCCCTTCGGTGCCCCCCTTTTAGCAAAATTATCTATATTCTATTTTAATTTTAGTGAATAATGTTGTCTTAAATTAGTTTTTTGAATCCATAGTCAAATGAGGAAAATATGAGCTGTAGGGACATCTTTATTATATTAAATTTACTGAATTCTCAGAACTATACATATTCTGGGATTATTTTCTTTCCAGTTTTAAAGTTTGCAAGTATATTTTTTATGAAATGATTGTGTATTAGTCAGAGAGTCTTGCTAAGGTACAGTAACAAACAAACCCCCTTATCTCAGAGGCTTAACATGAAAGTTGATCTCTTACTCATACAAAGTTCACTGTTAATCTAGCAGCATTCCCAGGAATCATTTTTCCAAGCAGTGATGCAGGGTTTCAGACCATTTGTTTACACCTTGTGGCAATGCCACTTAAAACATGTTACCCTCCAGGGTCACTGTGGAGAGAGCTGGAAGATACCACAGAGTTATCCAAGTATTCTTCATCTCTGTAATACTAGAATCCACTAGATTGCAGGATTTAGTACTGAATAAGCACTGAAGGAGAGCTTGGTTCTATTGATCAAGACAGTCATTGTTTATTTTAATCAGAGTTTTGGAAAGAGTCTCAAAGAATGGCTTAACTCTATTAAGTATACTGTCCTTTGGCTTAAGTAACTTAAAAGTCACCAATCTTTCAGCTCTTATCTTAATTCCTCCCTACCACCATCCCAGCCCATGTGATTGTTCAAGCTCCAGGCACCCCTAGCACGTAGTCCTGTTCCTCCCACAGCAGAAGGATTTAGGAAATCACTCCAACTTATTCTGCACTGTGGGGTTTGTGCTGATCCTGTGATATTCCACCGAAAACACTAACGGGGTCCTCATCGAAAAAAATTGTACAGAGTTCTGGTGGGTTTGACTATGATTATGGCCCAATGGCATAATCCAGCAGCAGTTTTTAATTTACTGCTGGCAAAGTGAGAATATAACCTACATGAAAACAGTGTCCATATTTGTTTCCTTCTGTAAGTTTACACCAAGAATCTCTGCAGAGATGCAGGAGAACAAAGAGAGACTTAAAGTAATAAGAACTCTTCTGAGAAATATTTGCGGAACTCAATTCACTTGATTACATTGCACACCTACTCTTTACAAACTATAACATGGATAAGGCAAGATCTTCCCATCTCTGGACTCACAATCAGATTGTGTGCCGGGATTAAGAAGGAGAGGGACAGACCAGCAAAATAAATGGTTCAATAAGAGAGGCACCGATACCGAGGTGTGAGCGTGCAAGGGAAAAAGAAATTACTGACTCATCTTCTCATGTTCCGTAACAGCTAGTGGCAAGTTGGTTTTTAAGTGAACCTTGATAACTTTGGAAAGATAATCAGGTACCGAGCAAGACGTGATTTGTAATTCCTGGCACATTTTGTGTTATTGGCTCCCTGGGTCTGGGATGGTATTGGGAAGGGAAGTATCTACAAACAGAATGAATAATGTGTAACCATAATATATTCTCTGTTTATTTTTACATCAGATGTTTGGAATGTTGGCACTATTAAAAAACTAATTTAATTTTGATTCCCTTTTGAACCCATGATGTTATAATGCAAACCCCCCAAACGAGCCATATTCCTATTGCTGAAAATTGGGTGCTGGTGCCATAATTAACCTAATGTTGTGTTTTTGATACATCTCTTTTAATTAACAAAATCTTTGAAGTTTTCTGGCAATTTCTTATTTTATGAAAAGGCCAATAATAATAATAAAACGGTACCTATCTGAAATTGGCCACCCAGTCTCATTCTTAAAGCTTTTCATCTTTGGATTGATTTGCACATCTCAACCTATTATGGAGGTGGACAGATATTATTATACCCATTTTGCAGATGAGGAAATTGAAACTGAGAGCTTTGGAGACTTGCCCAAGCCGGTGAGAATGACTCCTACACCAAGACTCTAAAGGCATTTCCAATCACGATAATCATAGTGGTTCAGTTCCCGTAACACAGGTTTTCTCAACCTGGGTACTATTGACACTTGGGGCTAGATAATTCTTGATTGTGGGGGCCTGTACTGAGTATAGTAGGATGTTTAGCAGCATCCTCAGCCTCTAGGCCTACATGCCAGTAGTGGTCCCTCAGTTGTGACAACCAAAAATATCCCCAGAAGGACAAAATCGCCCCTGCTTGAGAATCAGGATTCATGACAAACGGGTTCTCCTGTTTATACAGCTTCCTCTCTACTGGCTTCGTGCTGAGTCTTCAATTTCTTTAAAAAATTGTAAAAAATCTATTGTGAACTTACCTTTCACTGTGGGCTGATGTCAGCAACTTTCAGCTTACTGACCGCACAGTGAGAAGCCAAGCTACATGAGGACAGGAACCACATCTGTTTTCTTCAAGGACTCTTTGTTCAATGAATGGAAAAGTGGATCACTGGTGCCAACAGGGGACAACCACATCACACACTCTACACACAATACACAATTTCATTCTCCAGCCATCTCTATGTTAGGTATTAAAAGGCCCATTTTACAGGTGAGGCAAAGTCTAGAGAAATTAAGTAACTACTATAACAATTATAAGTCATCAGCCTGGATTTAGTACCCAGGTCAGTCTAATTAGAAGCCTTTATGGATTCTTTTATGCCAGTGTCTGTTCACATTGTAGTTTCATACAACTATTAGATTGTGAAATAAAGCTGATTGGTCAAGACTAGCATTTTCTTTCTAATGACATAGAATGGAATGGAATAGAAAAGGATAGAAAATATCAACATGAATTATATGTAGTTACATTAAGGTATCATTGGATGAAACTTTTGTTTCACTTTGTGTGTCTGTGTGTTAGTAGTTCATAATGCAAAATACACATTTTCCCTTGTGGGTCAGAAATATTTGAAAAACATTGCCATACTACCTATTATTTGTCTTCTAATGGCTAGAAAATGTTTTATTGGCCTTCTCAAATTAATTCATCTATTAAATTGGAAGTTTGTTCTTCTACTAGTCCAGCCTATTTATCACTTTGTCTAGCTGGTATGCCTGTGCTGATATTAAATCTGGGGAAAGTTGAAGAATAGTCCTAAAAAGAGGATGTCATGGATATTTACCAGGTCCAGGAGGTAGAAATACTGGTGTCGCACACACACACCCATTTGGAGTTTCCACTGGAGGATTACTAGGTTTCCAGCTTTCTGAACTTCCACTGATATGACTTATGTTTTGAAGGAAGCATTTCCTTTCCACCCCAGGCTCCAGTATTATTTCCCAAAGATACCCATGATCAGTGATCTCTCAACAGAATTAAACAGGGAGTCAAATGGCAAAGGACCAGCATGCTTCATAGTCCCAGCTCCCCCTTCCCCCTCCCCCTCCCTCTCCTCCATCTCCTCCTCCTCTTTTTTCTTCTCTCTCTCTCTGTCTCTCATCATTATCATGCTCTTGTATATATGGAAGTATACCTAAGAAAAAATTTAGAGCAGTTTGGTGGGACCAAGGACATCTGTTTTAATTCTCATGGATATTGTTAAGTTACTTTCCGAAGAGATCATAGCAATTCACTTTTACACTTAATGTTTGAATGGGTATTTTTCCCATAGCCTCACCAACATTGTATAATGAAAACCTTAAAAGTTGTTTTGCCATTTTTAAGGTAGGAAATCATATCTCGTTGTTTATTTTGCATTTTTCAATTATGTGTAAAATTGAACATCATTTCATTTATTGTAAATCCTCATTTTTTTCCTGCTTACATCTTTGCTTCACCTTTTCTATTCATCTGAGAGTTTTCTTGTTGGTTAATAAAACCTCCTTACATATTGAGAGCATTAGATCCTGTAATATGCATTGCAAATATTTTCCCTGCTTATTATCTCTCTTTTGCCTTTGTTCTTTAGATACTGAAATCTTGACCTGAAAATTATATAAATTTCCTACTACAAATTATATTACTTGTTACCAATGTTCTCTTCTGGAATTTAGTTTTAATTTCATTAAATAGTAATTTAAGATGCAATTTGTGGTGGGATAAAGAGAAAGACAGATCCAACCTTTATTTTAAGAAAGACAAACCAGTTTTCACAGCACTTCTTATTAAGTAATCTGACACTTTTTTACTGATTTCAAATGTCTCCTTTGATACATTTTCAATATCCATCTGCATTTTGCACAATTTCTAGAATTATGAAAAACATTGATTGAAACATATTATTGCCAGAATGTCATTTTGCAAAAAGAGTTAGTTATTCCTTTCACAATGATTTGAATTTTTTTCTGCACTGATTTGAATCCACAAAAGATGAAAGTTCATTAAGGTCTGGGGAGAGTCTTCTCTGATAGTCTTCTTCAGCAATGAACTTTTTAAAGTGTAACTTCTATAGAAATTGATTTCTCTTAGGGATCTTTCAGTTACTGCTTTATAGTTTTCTCTTTGTGTATAATATTGCATCTGAACAGGAAGGTCGTTTGATGGCTTGCACCATTTTCATTCATTTCCTTAATAAACATTTTTTGAGATCCTACCATATATGGGCACTGTTTTACATGCTGGGCACACAACACTGAAAAATTCAGATGGATCTTCACAGTGATATTGCAGTGGGTGGACATAGAGCGCCATTTTTTAAAATAACAGAATTCAGGTGTACCAAGAGTTATGATGGAAGGGCCAAAGTTTAGATAAAGAACGACTGAGGTAGAGCCAGGTGAGACAAAGTGTCAGACAGTGACTGTCTCAGGAGGTGACATGTGAGTTGGTGTCTCAGAGTCATGAGATGAGTCACCAGGCTCCTCTTCTTCAGTGCTGTCCTGGGCTCTGCTTGCTGCCTGTCATGTCCTGGCAGATATTTACTGAATGAATAAATCAATCAATGATGGCCAGAGGTTCTGGCCTTGGCTCTGAGAAGCATTTTTAATTTATGTTGCCTTTAAAGTTCTATTATTGAAGAGCTGTTTAGACAAGTCCTGTGGTAGATTTTTACTTTGGGGAGGAAAGATATTTTCCTTCGGTTTTTATTCATTACTTATTGCAAAAACGATTTTGCAATGACTGATTTCAACATTTCTCCCTGGGCTTCTAAACCACCCTAGTCCCAAGCAAGCCTGAGCAAGTTTCCAAAACAGGGTTTTTCCTTCAAGTCTGACCTCCCAATCTGCCGTGAGGAAGCTTTGCACATCCACACCTGTGTGGAGTACAGAGTGGCAGGGAGAAAGAAGTGAAAACAAGCCCACTGGGCTCAGGTGATGTATTTATAGAATCTTGCTTCTCTCAAAACATTTCCTGTGAATCACAAAAACTCATGCTTGGATATGGTCTCTGAGGCTTGCTTTGCAGTGGGTTATACATGAACCCCATCTTGTGCTTCTCCAAACATATTTCCACTGGATAATTTTTAAGGCAGAGAAACTTAAACACACTTAATGAAACTTTCTTTTCATTGATTAGCTGAGTAACAAAATATATAGCGAAAAAATCCGAATGCGTGAAATGGTGAATATTTGAGTCTTCGGCTAGTTTCTTCTTTTGTTTTTATTTGTTTGTTTTAAGATTGAAAGCTATTTTTTAACCTTTTTTTTTGCTATAGTTTCTTTTTATGATTATTGATCCCTATTAGCATTATAATTATATATACTTGATACAAATTTTTTTCTTTGATCTGTCCTACCTGTCAATCAACAGTCTTTTAAACTCGAGATTCTTTCTTTCCTTCTTGACATTTGCCATTGTTTTCCACCCTGAATGCCTTGCTTGCTGTTCTCAAAAGCTGCCCAAGATCACTAAGAGCGTACACTGCAGTATCAAGTACCATGGCTTCAGGCTTTGCCGCAGCTGCCCGCTTTCTAAAAGCTCCCTTTATTCTCTGCAACTGCACTTATCCAATTCAGACTGACAAATATCAGTTCTTTCCCCCTACCATTCATGCAAAAAAAAAAAAAAAAAATCCCGAAAACAAAACCAAAAAACCCTGAAAGTGTAATAAATCCTTCCCTCTGCACAGTGTACATTAATACACCTTGTAATTGCATTTCCCTGTTGGTTTTAGTCCTTTGCCCTTTTATTCTTTCCTTTTGTACTCTGGCTTCCTCAGCATTACTACTCCCAGCCTTGGAATCCAAGCTGCAAATGCAGAAAACTTGCCCATCTATTTAGGACAAACTGAATGGATTACATTAAAGAGGCCACAGCACATCATCTGGTGGTGCTGCTTGCTAAAAGCACCCATTGCTCAGTTCACGAGAAAACAGCAGGTCTTGAATTCAAGCCTAATGACTTAGGAGCTCAAGAGCACATTGTGGGGTTCGATGGAAGTGAACTGTATAGTAGTATATTAGAGTATAGTATATGTATATAGCATATGTAGGGTATAGTTTATTTTTCTACCAGTCACCATACTTATCCACATGGAGAAATCTGGAGGTTTTCAACCACTGCCTCTGGGGCAATCTCACTTGCTGCATGATTATGCGCTTGTTCTCTGCTGTTTCACTTGCCAATTTTAAGTAAGAACAGGTATGCTATTAGGAATGGCCGTATTTTACTGTATACAATTAACACTTGAGGAGAGTGGCCTTGAGGAGGTCATTTAAAGCAAATGTAAAGATTACCCAGTCTCTAGTAAGTGGAATATATGAGCTATAAGAGCTCTTCACTTCACAGAAGCCATTAGACACAAATCAAGTCTTTCCTTACTTACACAGTTACAAGGAAACTATGGAGTTACTCCAAAGTCATTTTTGTTGCTTTATTAAACAAGTCAAATGACCATTAGATTCTTACAGAGCCATGGGTACCGGGGCCCCTTCAGGATATGAAAGGGCCTATTCTCAGACCTCAGGGACTCTATGTCTGGACAGGACCTTAGAGACAGGATTGGAATAGGGAATCTATGAGGATCCTTTCTGAGGCAATATTCAATGGCTCTATGACCTAATACTTCGCTACTCAAAGAGTGGTCCATGGACCAAGAGCCTCAGCATCACTGGCACCACCTGAGAGCTGATTTCAAATAAAGCATGTCAGGCCTCAACCACCTACTGCCTCTGAATTTGAATTCACATTTTTACAACATCTCCAGATAATTCATGTGGTCACACAAATTTGAGAAGCCCTGATTTACCCTAATCTCTTATTTTCCTGAAGAATAAACTAACACTCAAAGAAATAAGATGCATTGCCCAAAGTCACTGAGTGAAGCTGTAGTTAAAAGACCTAGGGCCAATCTACATGAGTCACGATGTCCAATCTGGATAATCACCTGCATTTCTTCCAGGTATCTGATTCCTTCGTGAATATCCCAGGGTTGGCCAAGGCCCCTCCTGGGCCTGCCCTCTCTGGATAGCTTAGATATTTCCCAAATCACCTCTTCCATCAGAACTTTCTGCAATGGCAAAGGTGCTCTGTATCTACACTGTCCAGTGGTCACGTGTGTCTACCAAGCACTTGAAATGGGCTTGCTGCTACTGGGGAGCGGAGGAAGGCAACTGGGGGAAAGTGAGGTCTCCACCTCTAGGGCATACTCACCACTCAAGTTCAACAGGAAAGAGGAGCCTCAGGGCTTTTGTTTGGATAGCTAGCACAGCTGCAGTTTCTCAGCTCATGTTCTGATAAAGTAAGTTGTATCTGTTGCAGTCTTCGGGAAGACTGCCCTGGAAAAAAAGATCTCTAGACTGTACTTATGAACTGGGAAAAAGAGCTAAGAGCCTTTAGGGTCATCTGGGAAGCTAACCATCCTTTTGAAAGGGTATAAGCAAGCCATCAACCTGCTGTTCCTTAGGCAAATGCCATGCCCCTGTTCTTGGGTTTGTTTTGAGGATTTTTCTAGAAAGAGATAAACAGTTTGCTACTACTTGTGATTCTCCTTGCCATGAGGGAGTAGAGATTTAAACTGTCTGACTTAAAAAAATATTGTAAAGTGTTTCAGGAGGAATCATATAGATCTATCTAGCTACCACTTGGTTGATCAGTGGCCAGAATGTCCCTGGTTCTTCATTGCTGCCTATTTCCATGCACTTCTGCAGTATGATTTGGTAGCTCCTCCTATCATGAGGTGAAGTCTACTTCATCACTTATAATCTGGGCTGACCTTACAATTTACTCTGGTCAGTAAAATGCAATGGAAGTGACAACGTGCCTGTTCTTATATCCTTCCATTCTCTTTCATGGAAACTTCCACTGGCATGTGAATAAGCCTGAACTAGCCTACTGGAAGATGAGAGACCCCATCCACTGGAGAGAGGCCCTGGGCCATTTTATCTGTTCCAGCCTAGGCCAACACAGACCAGCCACCCACAACTACACACCAGTTGACTACAGATACGTGAGTGAGCCCAGTCAGGATCAACCAAGCCCAGGGTGTATCAGCCAAGTGGCCCCGTCCACTTATACTTGTAAAAAAAATAAATGGTGGTTGTTTTAAGTAACAAAATTTGGGGGGTAATTTGTTATAATATTGTGGCTATACCAACATTATCATATTTGACATTTTAAATGGCATTTAACATTTCTGATGGAAAAAATAGTTTATGAGGTCATGATCAGATGAAGTTCCTTGGAATCAGAATCTATCAGAGCTGGAAGGGACATTAGCATTAGTCCTCGCCTATAGACAAAGTTTTACAGCTGAGGAAATGGAGGCCTAGAAAATAAATAACCTTGGATCAGACAGCCAGTTAGGAGAAGCACAGGACACAGGTCTCCTGTCTCCAAGGCCTTTGTAAGTCCTCAGTCTGTTCTTTCATGAATATGCTCTCAGTTTTGCTTGTCTGCCAACCAGCAAGCCTTCGGAAACACAGCTTTTAAAAAGGAGATTACATTTAGAGAGAATGGTGCTTCCGACTCTACAATCTGATTCTTTGATTTCTAAAGGCCCTCTCAATTCTTTGTTAAAAGAAATCCCAACTTTGACATTTACTTTTTATGAAAAGATGAACGGATAGCCTTTACCATCACCATGGCACTGCTTACTTAATCAACCATTATGTCTGTTTGTAACTTGTCAAAAATGGTGCATGCTATAATAAAAAAAAGTAGTAGTATGTTTTCTACTCACCATTGAGTGAATTTCTTCACTGGTGTGTATTCACTTCCCTGGCAAGTTAGTAACTCAGCCTGCTTGCTTCTATTCTTTCTTAAGCTCTGGTAGCCATTCTTTGCATCTCAGAGTTTACAACATATTTTCATGCAAATTATCTGATTTGAATTTCCCAATAACCCATTTTTATCCCCAGCAAGAAAACTGAGGCTTAAAGCAGTTATGTGATTTGTCCCAAGTCATGTGGACTGGAAGGAGAATGGCTAGGTCATACTTCTAGATTTTTATTCAACAGTCTGATTTCTGTGGATGATGTCACCTTGCCAATTTATAATCTGCACCTGTTGGATATATATATAGGTGCCAGTCATGCCCAATTTCCCCCTTCTTACTGAAATACCGTGGTCCAAAGCTGCTTCCTGAGGAAATGGCCCTGGGCTCCTCCTGGCAGAGGGATCTTCCATGTGGGGTGATCTCAGATTCAGAGCCCTTCTCTTTAGCTGCACAATGGGCCAAGGTTTAAACTCTGAAATATGGGGGAGAAAGGAATCTTCCAGTCTGAAGAAACTGAGAGGTAAACCTAAAGGAGAGATAATAGCCAACCCTGGTTCTACTCTGTTTCCTTGGGGCCTTCTGTTTCCAGTTCTAATCCATTTGTGTCCTTATAATAAACCTTATTTTGCTTAACTGGACATGAGTCCAACTCACACAGTCACCTTTCTTTCATATGACATTTCAAAATTTCCAATGTGATGTCATTCAACAAGGGAAACTAATCTATTGAGTGAATTGCAATCAAGTACTATTATCTCCACCTCACAAGGGAAAACAACTACAGCTTTGAAGGGAGCTTAGTGATTTGCTCAAGGTCATACAGCAAGGTCACAAAATTTAAACCCAGTTCTCCTGCTTCCCAGTCCTAGGATCTTTTGGGTTTCTTAAATTAGTATTGAATGTCTTTAGTATGCGACAAACAATATGTCTATGTTGCAATCCTTCTTATTGAAAAATGTACAATTTCCTCAGGGAATATGTTGGAGGAGAGTTTAAAGAGAACCTCAGAAAACTGCTCAAAAAATCCTCACTGCCAACTGTCTGTTGGTATTTCAAGGCAGGATACATATCACTTCATACTCTCTACATCACACTGGTCTCCTGCTTTCTCAAAGGTGATCAACAAAAGTCAATGTTTTAGTTAAGAATCAAGACTCCATTCTCCAAATTGTACATGACAACACCCAAGTTCTTATTGCCATTTCTCCAAAGAGAACTTGTAGCGCCTTCCTGCAAATACACAGTTGACAAATTGCTCAGATAGCAGTGGAAGGTCTAAGGTAAGTATGCAGATTGGATGCATTTCATATTCATGAAACCCTCCATGAGATGCCAAATAGACTGATACATGGCTCTTTAAATACTAGCTACCACTGAATGTTTTTGATGGGGAGGGGGAGGAGGAAAGTTATGGTTTTGAGAATGTGTCTTGCACTACTCCAACTATAGGAAGAGATGTTGACAGAGGATCTCGATTACTACAGACATCCATCGTCACTGACTTGGTACTCCTAGTCAGTGACTCAGAATGTAAGAATACTAAAGCAGGCCCGTTTCTGGGGGACACTCTGGAAGCCCACTTTGGCTCAGGAACTCTCTGACAACCCTGCTGAACCTCCCTCAGGCTGCACAGTGATCTCAGATGCTCCCGGCCCACACCCCCAAGCCTTCCTTCCTGCATTCTCTCCTTCACAGGTGTCAGACCTCACCATGGTCTCACAGCTCTCGCAGCCTTCCTTGGCTCCACCCTTATTTTCTCACAAGGCATTTCCCCTAATAATACCCTTGCATGGTTAACCACGTCTTGATATCTGCCCCTTGGAGTACCTGGACAAGGAGTCAGATAAGTTTTATATGCTTAAGTCAGAAGCTGCTATAGGTACATGTATGTTTATAACTTTGAAACTAAAAATAAATTTTAAAATGATTACATTCTCTGATAATGGTTCCAGTACCAGATTTTGGTCAGATACTAACAAGGGTCTACTTTCCCCATTTTTATCCCCAGTTCATAAAAAAATCCAAGATGAGCCAAAGCACAGCTGCTGACCTGGATGAACAGGTCAGCCTCGTGCAGTACAAGTAGTGGGCAAGATAAGGTAGTGGTTGATGTGTCCACTGAAGCATCTTGTCCAGAATGTTTTTTTCCAATCACAGAAGTCTCTTTCTATACCTAGAGCCTCAAGGAAATCAGAACTGGCAGAAGCAGTCAGTTTTAAATCCAGGGCCCTGAGTAAAACTTTGGAAAAGAATGCCTCACCCACACCCAGAGAACAAAGCCTCCTCCCCCTTTCTGCTGGTCTCTGACCCAAATTGAACAGGGAGGGAACAAAGAAACCATAATTTTTTCCCCACTCTCCTGTCAAGATGGGAATTGTTTCTAATGGTCTTCCAGCAAAAACACTACCTGTAACTCATTTTACTTAAGCCCAGCTCATCCCAAACTTTGGTTAAGCAGCCATGTAAATGGCAGAATAGCAATGCCTAAAGCTTTCATTCCTTCTTATTTGCATCAGTGCAATGTAAGGGCAGCTCTATCTGAATTTTTCTCTTATTCCAATAATTTGTGTGCTTTTCCTAGGTCTATAATCCGTCTAGTCAGTACCCTGGAGGGTAGACTGGGCCCAAAGTATGTTCTACCCTTGAGCATTATTTTTAAAACTATAATGAGCATACTAATGTCCTGAGAATCTTGTTAAAATACAGATTCTAGTTTGGTAAGTTGTTGGTTATGGCCTGGGATCCTACATTTCTTTAAAGAGAAGGGACCAAATTGATACTGTTGGTCTGAGGCCCTAAAGTCATGCTTCTCAAACTGTAACATGCCTCAAAATCACCTGGAGAGCTTGTTAAAACACAGAACCCTGGGCCCCAACCGGAGAGTTGATTGAGTAGGTCTGGTGGGGCACCTGAGATTCTGCATTTATAATAAACTCCCAGATGATGTCAATGCTTTTGGTCCCTGGACCATACTATGAGTAGCAAGGGTTTAATGAACATATCTAATGGAAAAGTCTCATAAAACCTGATTCTTTCTGCTGTCTTATTATTTGATTTGTTTGGGAAAGTGGGTCTGGAAAACAGCTGAGTATTTTTGCATGGGGCTGATTCATTCTTCTTTCAACTTAACCTTATAAACTACGGGTAAATGCATAGGAATAAAAGCTGCATAGGTTTGGGACTATGGGAATGGGAATCATGGAAAAGGTTCAACAGCATACATTTCAAATCAAGGGACCCTGATTCACCATAACCTCTCTATGACCCCCTACTATTAACCTTTCTCATCCTAAATAAGACTCCCTCAGCAATACCTAAATTCCACAACTTGTATTTTACCTCTTCTTTAGGACTGCTTCCAAGGCTGCCAGGACAAGAACATGGGACTCAGAAAACATCGAAAGCTGCCTGGCACTGGGCCCATGGAAATCCTAATAAGAATAAAGACCTATTTCTGGGGAGAGAGACTGTACAGTAACTATTGGGTAACTCTACATATCTGCATAACACAATAACTCTATATCCTCCACCTGTCCTGTGTGCTAGGGGTTGTGTTTAGTTTCTTACATGCACAGTCTCACATAAATCTTATACCAATCCAACTAGCAGATGAGAAAGCTGAAGCTGTGAGCCACTGGGTCACAGGCCTATTTGTCCAAAACATGGACCTTAGACGTTTGCCACCGAAAGTGTGGCCCATGGACCAGTGGCATCAGCACCACTTAGAATTTTTTTTTTAAATGCTGAATCTCAGGCCCCACCTCTGACCTACTTGACCAGCATCTCCATTTGAACTAAATGCCAGGTGATTCCTGTGCATTTTAGGGCAAACGCTTGGGCCCACTCTGCCACATTGCCTCTCTACCAAGGAAGGATTTTTGCAGAGTCATTCTCTTTATTGGAAATGCTCTAGCACAGAGCTGGTGAGACAACAAAGGCAGTCGTTTTCATCACTGGTAAAGGGATGGTTGGATTGCTTTGGGAGGAGAGCTGTTTGGCACAAGGTCAGAGCTTAGGGGAGCTGCATGTGCTGACACAGCAGCTCCTATAGCTTTTTTGGGCTGGACTTGGGAACTGATGTGCAGTCATCATCCAGAAGTAAATTGGAGTATATTAAAAGCAGGGCTTTCCCTTGTGGAACCTGCTTGTACTAAGGGAGTGCTCTCCAACTGTACAGGGGCCTTCAAGAGCACAGAGTTAGATTAAGAAAAATAATAATCACATTCCATTTGGCTTTTTGGGAACATCACAGATTCAAGAGTGATATTGGGTTGACCAATATGATCATTTGGGTTTTTCCATAAAATGTTACGGAAAAACCCAAACAAAATTTTGGCCAACCCAATATCTTTCCTAGGAAGAGGAGATAATATCAGGCAGAGAAATTCAGTACCAGACTAAAGCAGGGGCTCACTTTTGGGGAAATGTGTAAAACAGGACACTTGGCCAACTTCCTTGTATTTGGTCATTGAAACAGTAGCCACTTATACATTCACAAATCTGTAGTTGACCAGTGTTCTGCTGACCTGATCCAGGTTTAGTTGATAGTGAAACTCTCTCATGGTTCCAGCTGACACAACTCTGCTCTGGTTCATGTGTCTCTCACCTTCCTACAGCCTAGCCTGATGGCT
Organism: Hyperoodon ampullatus; assembly: GCF_949752795.1. NCBI lineage: Eukaryota > Metazoa > Chordata > Mammalia > Artiodactyla > Ziphiidae > Hyperoodon > Hyperoodon ampullatus. The sequence continues at coordinate 10,843,292 of NC_136927.1, read as the reverse complement.
CAGTGGGTTTCCAAAAAACTGAGTGGGAACATTCAAGACATCTTGAGGCCTAGGCCAACCTGGCATTCTGTTACTTCTGCTGCATTCTACTGACTAAAACAAACTGAAAGGCCAGTCTGTATTTAAATACTGGGGAAACACGCTCTACTCTTGATGGGAAGAGCAGCAAGGTCACATTGCTGAAAGGGCATGGATGCAGGGTGGAGAACTGGGGCTTATTTTGTAATCTGTTATATTCCTACTCACTGCCTCTCATCTGTCCTTTTTTGAAATCGTTATTAGTATACTGGCTCTTGCCTAAAGATTCCACTTGCTGTTTATGGGCTTATTGCTCCTACTGGCTAGATGCATTTGAAGACCACTGTGTGCCTTTAGAGGTGCTGGTTGACCACCTCAAGAATGCAGGCCATCAAATACAATGGAAACAGGCGGAAAGTCAAGAGAGCACAGAATTTTAATATAAATTAAAATCTCAGTAAGATATCAATACACTCCTAAAATATGCTGAATAAAAAAAAAAACAACAACAACCAGACAACTGCACGTATTGGCAAGGATGTCGGATAATTAGAACTCTCATATTCCATGGATAGAAAGGTAGACACTTTGGGTAACTGTTTGGCATTATTCAATAAAGCTGATGCTATGTCTGTTCCACGACCCAATGATTCTACTCCTCGAGACAGATCCAGCAGAAATGTTAAAATAAGGTCAGCCAAGAATGTTCATAGCAGGATTATTTGTAATACCACCAAAGAGGAAAGACCTCATTTTTATTCACCACAGAATGGGTAAATCTATTATTGTGTAGTCTTACAATGGAATATTATACAACACTAAGATTCAATGGTTTATGGTGCTTATAAGGATATGATGAATTTCACAAAACCTAAGGTTGGGCAGAAGAAGTCAAAAGAAGACTTGTTACACAAGTCCACTTATTTACTTTCAAAAACAGGCAAAACAAATCTATGGTATTGGAATCGAGTATAGTAGTTTTCTATGGAGGCTTTGGGAGTGCTGGTAATGCTTTCTTAATCCAGGGACTACTTACATGAAGTGTTTATTAAGTAAAGATTTCACCACTTTCCACTTAGGACTAGGACACGTTTTTGTATGAACATTATATTTCAATAAGAAGGTTTTAGAGAAGAGTTCTGAAATGAGAGAAATCTGAGTTCAAACCCAGTTCTACCATGTGGATTTGAACAACATTCTTGACCTCTCTAAGCCCCAAGTTCTTCAACTGCAAAATGGTGATAATCTAATATTATAATGGCCTTAATGATGATTAAATTTTAAGATGTGTGTAAAGATCTCTGTGCCCAATAAATGTTAGTTCCTCCCCCTGCTTACTGTGGAAAATGGCTAACGTTGCATTTACTGTCCGAGACGTGCAAAATACAATGTTTTCATTACACTATTGCACAAAATCACGTTCTCAATTTTGCTTCCAAAAGAGAAAGAGAGAGAGAGAGAGAGGAGAGGGAGAAAGAGAACTTAAGAACTTTTCCCATTTCATTAATTATGAGTATGAATATTCTGAGTGTTATATCTTACATAGGCTAGAACTTTATATGTCATCCTGCCATCATTTATGGTGCTTATTCTTCCCTTTTGGTTTTGTAGATTGTTTTGCTGTTACAACATATCTAAATTATTAACAGCATTTAGAATGTTGGGTTCCTCAAAGGGTTTTTTAGCAGTAAAGTTATTACTTTAATGAGTAAATAGTACAAAACCTTACTTTATTCTGTGGAAGGACTTAAAGCCATTTGGCTTCCATCCTCAAGCTTAAAAATGATCCTGAGGCATAAATGGGTGAATCAGGGAAAAACAGCCTGTCCTGGCTTCTCACTGTTTGTTCCAGAAGAGGGGAAACAGTGCCTGTGGATGGCATGAGGCAGTAGGAAATCCTGACTCCAGTTTTCTCTGTTCTTGTTCGCAAACCCTCTGGGGCTACCTCATTAGAAAGTGGAGGAGAGAGAGAAGCTTGGAGGAGATTTCAAAGTTGGCTTCTCCCCAGAGCTGTTCTCCATGGTGAACACCTGCATGCATGCAGAGATGCACACGCACACATGCACACATGTACACACACACACACATGCATGGAATCCATGCTTAAAATCCTATGTTGATAATACAGGTTGCCAGCCAACATTAAGCCCTTCATGAAACCACAGCTTTGACAAGAAGAAAAATACTCAAAAGGCTCGATGAGATGGGGAAGCTGATTCCATCTATTTCATAATTTTACTTAGACCTCAACCCTGATCTGTCATATCCTGATTTAAAGGAGAATCGAGTCATTTAACAATAATCATAACATATAATTATTCTTAATAATCATAACCTTAAAGTGCTGTATGAAGTCTGTATTCTCCCCAACATCCCTATAAAATAATCAGTCCTCAAACCATCATTTTATAGGCAAAGAAACTGAGCCTCTCTGAGGTAGACTAATTAGAATTCAAGCCTCCAGATGCTAAACTGAGACTTTGTTTATACATTTCGTTCAAGTCCACTTTAAAAAGTTTTACCACTTCTATATATTTAATATTTTGGAGAATTCCCTGGTGGTCCCGTGGTTAGGACTTTGCACTTTCACTGCCGAAGCCTCGGGTCCGATCCCTGGTTGGGGAACTACGATCCCACAGGCCTCATGGTGAGGCCAAAAGGGAAAAAAAAATATTTTGATGGGTGTAATGGGAGTCTGGCAAGAACCATAGAAACAAGCTAGGAAAAAAAAACATGTGTATATATAATAGACCTAGGGTTTGGTAGATGGTGACATATTACAAAGGTGGCTGAAGTGACCTGAAGTTTAAGGCTTCAGTTGTGAAAGCCTTTTCACAGATAAAAGGAAGTTATTGATAGAAGGGACCTGGTTGGGAGGGATTGAGGATTTGGAGAAAATACTTGGACGTCAGGAGACAAGAGAACCTCTAACTTGCAACCGTCCAATTGGTGAGTTGATATGCATTACTTGAGCCCAATAGCACCTAGATATCATGACTGTTCACTAGCCGGTATCTGGAAACATTGGATGTTATCTCTATTAGAGGGAGAATGGAAAAATTAAGAGCAAATGTTAAAGGTTGAATCTGGGGAAATGCACTTGTTTAGTGGCAGCGGGGGATGGGGGGGAGGAGTGAAGGGTCTGAGAAATAGGAAATGAGAAGTTAAATGGTATGACATTGTTAAATGGTATTACATTGTTATATTAAGAAGCCCAAAGAGTTAAATTTAAAGGCTGCTGCTGCTGGTCAAGAACAAAGATGGGAGATCACCAATTAGCAGGTCATTTGGTGATTTTAAAGCATAGTGGTGAGTCTGGTCATATTGGTGAGTCTGTGAAGCAGGGTTCTGTAGAAGATGGAGTTCATGTTCTTAAATAGTGATATTTTGTGAGACTATGGAGAGTATAGTTGTAGGTCATATATAAAATTTGAGACATTATAGATAAAAGGAAGAACTGTAAGGTAGAAAACAGGAGGATTTGTTTTTCCGATTTGGTTGATAGGTGTGTTTTTCTTCCTTGCTTGCTTGCTTTCTTTCGTTTTTAAGAATAGGGGAAAATCTGCTACAGACAGAACGCAAGAGGAAAGATTGAAGGTGCTACTTGTTGAAGCAGGATACACACTGAGGAGAGAACTTGAGAAGATGTATCGTAGACCAGGACTCTTAAATTTGAGTGTGCAGAAGAATTTCTGGGAGAACGAATTAAAACACAGATTCCCAGGACCCCACTCCTGAGATTTTGAAGGAGTCCATCTAGGGCTGGCTCAAGCGTCTGCATTTCTAATAAATGATGCTGATTCAGGTGGCCCCCGAGCAGCTCTGTGGCGGCAGGTTTAGTCTTCTCTGTCACATTCAGCTCAGAGACACTCGGGGACTCTGTCTTCTCTTGGCTTTCTAGAATTATTATGTTGTAATTTTTCAGCCTCATTTCCAACACCATTCCTTTCTTCCTGTGCCCTTTTCCTCTCAAACTAGGAAGCATCCAGGAGTTGGCTTTCTGACCCAAAACTTTCTCTACACAGCAGGCATGAGTAAATCATTTATATCAACGTTTCCAGACACTGATGCACCAGCTTCTCCTTGCCCATGTATCATCTTTCTTGGTATCTCTACCTGGAATCCTCTCCTCAGCTTGTGGGGTTCTCGGACGCTTTAATCAATAGAAATTGCATAAGAGGCCAGATGAGAAATTCAGGCAAGGCTTTCCTGGGGCTGCAGCTGCAGCACAAGGGAACAAAAAGAAATAAATGATGCCCTTGTTCGCTCCCTGAGAGCTGGTCCCTTAAATGGGGTGAGGGTGAGGGCGGGTCCAGGGGTTGGGCCGGAGGGGTGACTTGGGTGGTTGGCCCACCCACTTGATGGTGCTGTGTGCAGGGATCATGCGCAGTACCCTGCTTTTGCTTCTGACACCACAGAAGTGGCAGTTGGGTTTTTCGTCTCTTTGTATCTTGTTCATACTTTGTGCCAACTGCACATGCACACAGTTATTTTTAGTCCCTTATAGCTTCTTTGTAGTTTGTTTCTTAAGGAGATGTTTGTCTAGATGCACGCACTGCAGTGAAGGGTTCCAGGTCCCAGACTGTCTCACTACCTCTCCTGAAAACTACCTGTCCTTTATTTCCCTCCCAAATCTCCCTGTCTTCTACATAGTCTTCCCTGACTAATATGGTACCCCACAATCTCTTCCCCTCACAGACCAACAAAGGACTGGATCCTTCTCCCTTCATAGCATCCCAATCCAAGATGTGCTCTCCTTGATTAAATATGGATGCCCCAAATACTATGGTAACAACTGGAGAAATTGGACTGGATTGTGAGATGATACTAAGAAGTTATTAATTTTGTTGAGTAATTTAATGATGTTGTGGTCATATAGAAAAATGTACTTATTTTTTAGAAATTTATATTGAATTTGAGGGTTGCATGGGAAATGTCAGATGTCTGTACATGTCTCTAACTTACTATAGTGAAAAAAGAGATGAAGCAAATATGATAACATGTTTAAAAGTATTAAATCAAGGTGATAAGTATATGAGTTTTCACTACATTATCCTCTCTACTTTTCTGTATAGTTAAAAACTTTGAAGATTAAATAGTAAACAAGAAAAGAAAAGCCATTGTCTACTGAAATCATGGATTTGGTGATCTGGTCCTATCTTCTGGAATACTCATTAAAATAACTATGTATTAAAGTAGTTATTTATCATTGGTTATAAGATTATTGACTAATGTGATTTTGGTCCAGACTTAAGAGTTGGGCTGTTCCCCATCTCTTGGAGGTGGTGTATACCTTTGACTGGAATCTGGATGGGCTTGTCTTAGAGCCGATTTTTCTACAAGTCTAGGATGGGCAGAATCCATTTGCAGCACGACAATGGGAAAAGCAACAACAAACTCTCAAAGTTCCTTTGTGAAAGACGTTCTTCGGCCATCACAATTTGGCAGCAGCAAGAATGCAGAGGTTCCAGCTCAGGCTTTGCTGGCTCTGCACTTCAGGCGGCTGTCAAAGGTAGGTGCGGATTCCTTCCCAGGTGCAGGATCAGCTGTGGGACAGATGTTTGACCTGATAGTCTCTCTGCTCGTCCCCCAGATACTGATGTCTTTACTTGAAGGGCTTTAGAGAAACATCATGGGAGAGAGAAAAGACTCGACCATAGAAACGTTAATAAGAAAGAGCTGTCCTTTTCCAGCAGTGGGGCTCGCTGCTCCATGAGAAATCTCCCAGTTATATACTCTCCTATGGGTTAGTCCCAGGTGACCCCTGTGAGGAAGCCCTGGAGAAGGTGAGGGTCTGGAGATGCCAGATCCCAAAGCAAGCAGATGAGAGGCAAGAACAAGCTTGGCAAAAAAGGGCAGCTAGGGGACTAAGTTGGAACACTAGAATCCCCTGACGATGGATTTGAGGGGATGACTGGGGTGAGGCACTGCTGAAGAGTAGCTACTGTCATTCAGGACCACAGTCCCTACAGTGGGTGCAGCAAAAGGAAGGGCGGCTGAGAGGACAGGAGAGAGAACATTATTTGTGCTCCTTGAAGACTGTTTCCCGAAAGTGTCGTAGAGCCTTCCATCTGAAAACAAACCTCTTGCTACTCTAACCTGCAAGGTATCAGAAAAGTGTTTTCCTACTAGGTTGGGAAAGCCACTTAACTTTTGAATTGTTAGTTTATTAATGAAAGGGGAAGAAGACAGGGAACCAGATGACCTCCACACTTCTTTTTAGCTTAAATTTCTACCCATCGCTTGAGTGAAGTAACAGGGGGCCATAGCTGATCCTTTAGTCTGGTTGCCATGCTGCTGGTTGCCACGCTGCTTTGAGAAATTTACAGGAAGATTAATAAAATGTTGACTTCAGTTAGTGGCGTGTCCAGAGGACACTTAAGTATAGGATGACTTTAACTATTAGAAAGTTGAATATATTCTTTGTGAAGTCTGCCTTAAGATAATTCCGGCTATTCATTTTTTCTCCTTCAACTGAAGGAATACTTCAAGTGAAATAGTACTGATTTTCCAAAAGAGAGTACTCTGGGTAGAGATGATAAACTTATAGCTGAGTGCTGAAAAGAAAAATGAGATTTTGAAAAGAGAAATGAATTTTCAAGTCGACAAATACTGAAGCTCAGGGCCCTGGGGCTGCGTCAGAATTCAGAGAGATTATCATGTCATTACGTATTATTCAGCTCCCAAGAAGAATATGCCCAGAGCTGATGAGTTCTCAGAAGGGGCATTCAGGTGAGTGGGGGACATGCATTCGTGGGATGGTCCAGACCTCAGACAGAGTCACTAAGGGGTGCCAAGACTGTTGAACCCTGACTCTCAGACTTGGCTGCATGTTGGATTACATAGGGAGGTTTAAAAAGTACTGATGCTTGGCTCCTTCCCACAGTGAGTCTGATTTAATTGCCCTGGAGTGTGGCCTGGATATGAGAATTGTGCAAAGCTCCCCAGGTGACTCTAATGTGCACCCAAGGGTGAGAACAAGTGTGTGGATCCCTGGGGCCACTTCCAGCTGGAGAATCTGGTTTCCTGGACAGAGCCCCATCCCTGCCCTTGAGGAGCTCTAATTGCTTTATGTTTCCCTTCTCTTTCCTCTTAGCCTTTGTTCTACTTAGAAATTTTTGTCTTTCTTCCTTGAAAGTGAACTAACCACAACAAACAAAAGGAAATAAGCAATTATTACATCCAGGCAGCAAACAACCACTACCAATGACAGATAGTTTATGTAAGTTTATGTAAGTAGCTTACTTACATAAACTTACTTACTTACTTTATGTAAGTAGCTCCGTAAACAAATGTTGTATTAAAAGCCAAAGAAATGCCCTTCCCCTGACCACTAGAAAAAAAGCTCATCCATATGATGGCCTGTGGTCTGATGTGTGAGTCAACTTTGTTCCTCTGAGTTTGTTAGTGTCTGATGGAAGCCATGCTATATTCCAGGCTATTTGTTTGAAGGCTAAGGCTTTTGTAGCAAAATTATCTCACCTCAATAACCGATAAGGGACCAGCAAACTATAGCTCCATGGGCCATATCCAGCCTGCTGCTTGTTTTGTTAATAAAGTTTTATTGTAACATAGCCATGTCCATTTATTCACTTATTGTCTGGAGCTGCTTTGGCACTACAACAAAGTTGAGTAGTAGTGACAGAGACTGTCTGACCTGAAAAGCCAACAATGTCTACTTGTCCTTTACAAATAATGTTTACCAACCCCTGTAAATAGAAACATTTCTAGGCTGCAGTGTTAGCATTTGCCTGCTATGGTAGATTGATTTAAAAGATATGGCCATTTCTTTTTTTTTAAAATTAATTAATTAATTTATTTTTGGTTGTGTTCAGTCTTCGTTTCTGTGCAAGGGCTTTCTCTAGTTACAGCGAGCGGGGGCCCTTCTTCATCGCGGTGTGCAGGCCTCTCACTGTTGCGGCCTCTCTTGTTGCAGAGCACAGGCTCCAGACGCACAGGCTCAGTAGTTGTGGCGCACGGGCCCAGTTGCTCCGCAGCATGTGGGATCTTCCCAGACCAGGGCTCGAACCCGTGTCCCCTGCGTTGGCAGGCAGATTCTCAACCACTGTGCCACCATGGAAGCCCCAATATGGTCATTTCTTAACCTCTCCCTAAATCCTTTCCAATGTGACCAAAAATGGAATTCATTTCACCAGCCATTGAATTTAGGCTGGTCTTATGAGTTGTTTTGAATGTTTTGAATGCTGAGGAAGTGACACTGGACCCATCATGGGCCTAGGTTTCAGGAGCCCTTGCAAACTTTCTTGCAATCCTTCCTCTGAGAATAAGCCTGCTGGATGGCGAAAGACATACATATTCCAGTTACCCCATTGCCTCAGCTAACAGCCGGCCAACCTCCAGAAGCACAGCTGTCCTGCTAACTGTGGCTGACCACAGGTGTATGTGCCTGATCACGACCGGAAGAAGTACTGAGCCAAGCACAGTACAAATAGTCAATCTGTAGATTCATGGGCTAAATAAATATTTGATGTTTTTAACCCACTATATTTTAGAGTGGATTGTTATACAGCAAAAGCTAAGACATACACCTATCATTAGCAATGGGTCTTACAGTTCCTGTGGTAGGAGTTCCTTCTCTTTCCACTCTGTTTTCAAAGTCAGAATATCTCAGTCTTGCCCACAGATCCCAGATGGAACACAGGTGAAGGGAACTCTCTCAAGAAAACATTATGATAATTCTTTCACCAAATGCTAAAAAAACCCCATAAAAATAACAACTTTGGAGGGGGGCGCTTACCTGGTGGCACAGTGGTTGAGAGTCTGCCTGCCAGTGCAGGGGACACGGGTTCGAGCCCTGGTCCGGGAAGATCCCACATGCTGCAGAGCGACTGGGACCGTGTGCCACAGCTGCTGGGCCTGTGCTCTAGAGCCTGCGAGCCACAACTACTGAAGCCAGTGGGCCTAGAGCCCATGCTCTGCAAAAGGAGAAGTCACCTCAGTGAGAGGCTCATGCACCGCAACGAGTGGTCCCCGCTCGCTGCAACTAGAGAAAGGCCGCGTGCAGCAATGAATACCCAACACAGCCAAAAATAAAGTGGATAGAATGGATAAATTTATAAAAAAAATATATATATATATTAAAAAAAATAACAACTTGGATTTCAAATAGGAATAACAAGTCTGAAGGGGCCCACATATAAATACATTCTGATAGCTTCTTTAAAGAAAAAAATTATATAATATTTATAAAGTTATATAGTATTATATATAATTCTCTAGTATTTGCCTGGGTAATGCCAAACCAGTAAAGTAATCTGCACGTTTGCTCTAAATGTTCCCTCTGCCTAAAAGCGCAACACCCAGACATTTTGTGGAATATCTGGGTCTCAATCAAGTATCAACTCTTCATCAAAGCACTCCCTGATAAGCCAATTTACAATAGCCCCCTAAGATCTATCATATTATCATGTTTTATTTTCTCTCTGGTATTTTTGCTATATCATATTCTTATTTATTTATGTGTCTACTTCTTTGTAGCCTGTTCCTCCCCACAGGAACATGCTTCATGAGAGACCAGGAACTTCATGCTTCTTATTCATTGCTGTATCCCCACACTTAGAATAGTGCCTAGCCCATGACAAATCTTGATTAGTAGTTCTTCAATGAATAGTCTCTTCTTGCCTCTCATAGGGATAAAACAATTTTTATCTACAAAGTAAGTATTCCCCTGTCAGTGACAGGGGAACCCTTGATTTTTGAGCAAATGGAAACATCAAAAGTGTGAGATGTTTTAGTGGCCTAACATTTTCAAGGAACAAATTATACAAAAATCCCTCATTACTCTTCATCTCTACATATGTCCATCATATCACTGTTACACTAAGAGAACATGTCTCACTGTCACGAATGCTGCCCAGGTTCTCACAAGTAAATAAGGCAGGTCACTGTTTTTATTTGGGAACTAGAAGCAGAGGAATTTTCCATTCCATAGGACCCACAACAAACCACAGCCCAATATGTCAGCAGAACCCAAGGACTTAGAAGGTTTAAAATCCACAAGCTCGGGAAGACACCCAATTAACAGAGTGTAAGTCCAAATGTAACTCATACACCTATTGGAAATGCCTAACAATGTCAAACAGTATCCAATCTTGTTTTGCAACCAGGTTAGTGTCCTGTGCATCCTGGGGGGAGACCGGAATTCCATTAAAAAAAGAACATATAAGATACTTTGCTTCCCATCAAGAAGTGTAACTCATAGGTTTCACCTATGCTCTCCAGCCCCAAATGATTGAACTGGCATTAGTGCCAAAAAATTGGAAACGTCTCAACATGCATTAATTGCTTAATGGTTGTGTTGTCTGCTTGAAAAGGGCGGGATGGTGGGCTTCCCTGGTGGTGCAGTGGTTGAGAGTCCGCCTGCCGATGCAGGGCACATGGGTTCGAGCCCCGGTCCAGGAAGATCCCACATACCGCTGAGCGGCTGGGCCCGTGAGCCATGGCCACTAAGACTGCGCGTCCGGCGCCTGTGCTCCGCAACAGGAGGGGCCACAACAGTGACAGGCCCGCGTACCGCAAAAAAAAAAAAAAAGAAAAGGGCGGGATGGTATTTAAGTTGCTTAATGACTTTACATTTTCCCATGGCAAATACTTGTGATTTGGTTATGCTATATTTAAAGAGTTACATAAACAAGGCTTTGGAAACAAGTGAACTGGCTTCCCTGGGAAAGGGATTTTGGTTACTCCAGCTGGCATGCTCAGGCCCTTCCGGTGGAGGAAACTACAACCACCAGCCCTCCCTCTGCCTTTTAGAAGTTGACCTTGTGTTTATCTCTGCCTTTCTGTGTGTGTTGCTGAGTGTAGTTTACAGGGTTAGGGGAGTATGTAGAGGGAAGATTTAAAAAACTAATAATAAATGACACTTTATTGCTTGGAAACAATTACAAAACAAGTTGAAATGTAAGAAATTAGGACAAGCAGGGTAAACTTAGAAAAGCCTGGCTACCTTGAAGCCAGAGAGCCTAGTGATGAGAAACCCCCAGGGGAAGATTGGGATTTGTCTTGTAAAACCAGTTGATCAGATGTTTATTGCTGTATAAGGAAGAGCCTTTGAACCCACGTGGTCTGCTCTTGGGTATCCCAGAAACGATGTCCTTCAGAAACACAGATGTTAAATTTCTTATGCAGACGTTTCTTGCAGTGGTGAAAAGCACTCTTGGCAGTTAAAGGAGGTCCTGAGCAGGGGAAGATGATGTTCTGCCTCCTAGAGAAAGTATACTGGTCAGGACAATTGAGAAAGAAACTCAAGGTTTGGTCTCGGGTTTACAAAGAATCATTATTTTGGGAGCCTGGAGGTCCTTTTTAGATCCCTTTTTAAGCAATCCCCTCTTGCTTATAGACATTTACAAGGAAGGCGGGAACCAACTAGACTATGCGTCAGCATCCTTAACTAAAGGTGACTTTCAGAGTGCATTTTCTTTTCATTTCCTAGGTTTCAGCATTTTGTATATTATAATCTTTGTTAAGTTTGGTGGTGAATCATTTGTCATGTTCATTGATCCAAGTTTCCCACTGAGAACTCATAAATCTATTATTAATTAAAACAAATATCAACTGAAAATTTATTTTTCTTAGATATTTGCATCTCTTCAGTTTTCAAACATTTGTAATTAAATCCTATGAGCCTTTCATTTACTAAATAGGTAAGCCAACAAATGGAATGAGCCCAAATCAGCTCACTTTGTCATTAGACTTACTGGCAATTCTTCTAAGGCTGGAATGTAAGGAGACCACGTGGGGGCCTTTGCCTTAGATGCTGTGGTGGATTGATGGCATTCTTGGTCCTACCCACGACTTTCCTGCATCCAAGCCCTTTGAACTAAGACCCTGAAGTTCTTCCCACCAAGAGGCAGAGTCTATTTCCTGTCCCCTTGACGCTGGACTGCCTGGTGACTTGTTTCTGTGAATAGAATGTGGCACAGCAAGGTCTTGCATGCTTCCCCTCTCTCTCCTAGAATCTTCGGCAGCCTGTATGTGAACCAGCCCAGGCTAGCCTTTTGGAGGATGAGAGGCAGCAGTCTCCGCCAAGGCCTAGAGTCAGCCTAGAGTCAGCCGACCCCCAAACATCTGAGAGAGCCCAGCCAAGGTGAACAGAGCTGCCTCCCAACCTCCAGCTGACCACAGATGCATGAATGAACTCATCTAAGGCCAGCAGAACCACCTGCCGGCATGTTGTTATATTGTGATTTATAATTAAGAAATATGTATTTTGTCTTTGTCTTCTTTTCTGGGAGCTCCTAAAACCCTTGGTATTCCTAAGTGTTGAAAGCAAAAGAAGGTGTCTTTTGTTATGTGAATGAAGTTACTTTTGGACCTCACCTAAGGATGGGGACTGGTTGCCAAGAGAATCAACCATGTGATTGATTGTAGGAACCTCTGATTTATAGCCAGTCAGGTAGAAGCACAGATAGCAACCTGGACTTTTGATTGGCATCTGAAAGGGAGAGCAATCTTGTAGGACTGAGCCCTTAACCTGTGGAATCTGATGGTATCTCGACATAGATGGTGTCAGAATTGAGTTGAATTGTCGGACACCCAGTTGTTGTGTGAAAATTGCTTGGTGGTGTGGGGAAAAAAAAACACACTGAAATTGGTGACAAGAACTTTTATGTATAAACTCATGAGTAATAAAAGAAGCTTATTGTTCTGAGCCCTTGAGTTCTGAGATGGCTTGTTATACATTAATACTTAACTAATACAAATATTTTAAAAAGATATCATTTTCAGCATCACTGTTACATCCATGGAGGTAAGGAAGTGAAGACATCAGCATCCTTACTATGTAGATGAAGATACCAAGTGGAACACTGGTCAGTAATGGCCAAATGTGTAATGGAAACCTTTGAAATTAGAGACAGTTATTCTAGGATCTGGGAACAAAGTAGGAAAGCCAATAGACAAGGTACAGGTCCTTGGAGATCTTAGAATCCAATAGAGATAGCAGATATTTCAAATTATTGAAATTGAAATGGCAGTGAGAAATAAAAGAACTGTGCTTCTCTATCCTTGCAGCACATTACAATCATCTGGAGAGATGTAACAGTATCACCAACAGTGGGTCTGATCACAAACTAATTCAATCAGAATCTCTGTGCATAGTGCTTAGACATGAGGATTGAGAATTACTGGTCTGCAGTGCTTTTCAAAGAGTGGTCTGTAGACCAGCAGCATCAGCAGCACCCAGGATCTTGTTAGAAAATGAGAATCTCAGGTCCCACCCCTGACCTGCTGAATCATAATCCGAGGATGAGACGTGGGAGAAGGAACCTGTCTTCTAACAAATCCTCTGTGTGATTTTTTTTTTCACATATTTATTGGAGTATAATTGCTTTACAATGTTGTGTTAGTTTCTGCTTTACCACAAAGTGAATCAGCTATATGTATGCATATATCGCCATATATCCCCTCCCTCTTGCGTCTCCCTCGCACCCTCCCTTTCTAACCCCTCTAGGTCGTCAAAAAGCACCAAGCTGATCCCCCTGTGTGACGCAGCTGCTTACCAGTAGCTATCTATTTTATACTTAGTAGTGTATATATGTCAATGCTACTCTTTCACTTCATCCCAGTTTAACCTTCCTCCTCCCCGTGTCCTCAAGTCCATTCTCTATGTCTGCGTCTTTATTCCTGTCCTGCCCTAGGTTCATCAGAAACTTTTTTTTTTTTTTTAGATTCCATATATATGTGTTAGCATACAGTATTTGCTTTTCTCTTTCTGACTCCACTCTGTATGACAGACTCTACGTCCATCCACCTCACTACAAATAACTCAATTTCATTTTTTTTGGCTGAGTAATATTACATTGTATATATGTGTCACATCTTCTTCATCCATTCATCCATTGATGGACTCTTAGGTTGTTTCCATGTCCTGGCTATTGTAAAGAGTGCTGCAATGAACATTATGGTACATGTCTTTATTTATTTATTTTTCTTGTGGTACGCAGGCCTCTCACTGTTGTGGCCTCTCCCATTGCGGAGCACAGGCTACAGACGCACAGGCTTAGCAGCCATGGCTCACGGGCCCAGCTGCTCCGTGGTATGTGGGATCTTCCTGGACTGGGGCACGAACCCGTGTCCCCTGCATCGGCAGGTGGACTCTCAACCACTGCGCCACCAGGGAAACCCCATATCTCTTTTTTAATTATGGTTTTCTCAGGGTATATGCCCAGTAGTGGGATTGCTGGGTCATATGTTAGTTCTATTTTTAGTTTGTTAAGGAACCTCCATACTGTTCGCCATAGTGGCTTTTACATTTACATTCCCACCAACAGTGTAAGAGGGTTCCCTTTTCTCCACAGCTTCTCCAGCATTTATTGTTCGTAGATTTTTTCATGATGCCCATTATGACTGGTGTGAAGTGATACCTCATTGTAGTTTTGATTTGCATTTCTTTAATGATTAGTGATGTTGAGCTTCCTTTCATGTGTTTGTTGGCCATCTGTATGACTTCTCTGGAGAAATGTCTATTTAGGTCTTCTGCCCATTTTTAGATTCGGTCTTTTCTTGATGAGGCTAATATTTTATCAATTTTATCTTCTCAAGGAACCAGCTTTTACTTTTAAAGATCTTTGCTATTGTTTCCTTCATTTCTTTTTCATTTATTTCTCATCTGATATTTATGTTGTCTTTCCTTCTGCTAACTTTGGGGTTTCTTTGTTCTTCTTTCTCTAATTGCTTTAGGTACAAGTTTAGGCTGTTTGTTTGAGATTTTTCTTGTTTCTTGAGGTAGGATTATATTGCTGTAAACTTCCCTCAGAACTGATTTTGCTGCATCCCATAGGTTTTGGGTCATTGTGTTATCATTGTTATTTGTTTCTAGGTATTTTTTTTATTTTCTCTTTGATTTCTTCAGTGATCCCTTGGTTATTTAGTAATGTATTGTTTAGCCTCCATGTGTTGTATTTTTTACAGTTTTCTTCTTGTAATTAATATCTAGCCTCATAGTGTTGTGGTTGGAAAAGATACTTGATACAATTTCAATTTTCTTAAATTTTCCAAGGCTTGATTTGTGTTCCAAGATATGATCTATCCTGGAGAATGTTCCACGAGCACTTGAGAAGAAAGTGTATTCTGTTGTTTTTGGATGTAATGTCCTATAAATATCAATTAAGTCCATCTTGTGTAATGTGTCATTTAAAGCTTGTGTTTCCTTATATATTTCCATTTTGGATGATATGCCCATAGGTGAAAGTGGGGTGTTAAAATCCCCTACTATTATTGTGTTACTGTAGGTTTCCCTTTTTATGGCTGTTAGCATTTGCCTTATGTTTTGAGGTGCTGCTATGTTGGATGCATAAATATTTACAACTGTTATATCTTCTTCTTGGATTGATCCCTTGATCATTATGTAGTGTCCTTCTTTGTCTCTTCTAATAGTCTTTATTTTAAAGTCTATTTTGTCTGATATGAGAATTGCTACTCCAGCCTTCTTTTGATTTCCATTTGCATGGTATATCTTTTTCCATCCCTCCATTTTCAGTCTGTATGTGTCCCTAGGTCTGAAGTGGGTCTCCTGTAGACAGCATATATACGGGTCTTGTTTTTGTATCTATTCAGCCAGTCTATGTCATTTGGTTGGAGCATTTAATCCATTTACATTTAAGGTAATAATCAATATGTATGTTCCTATTACCATTTTCTTAATTGTTTTGGGTTTGTTTTTGTAGGTCTTTTCCTTCTCTTGTGTTTCCTGCCTAGAGAAGTTCCTTTAGCCTTTGTTGTAAAGCTGGTTTGGTGGTGCTGAATTCTCTTCACTTTTGCTTGTCTGTAAAGGTTTTAATTTCTCCATCCAATCTGAATGAGATCCTTGCTGGGTGGAGTAATCTTGGTTGTAGGATTTTCCCTTTCATCACTTTAAATATGTCCTGCCACTCCCTTCTGGCTTGAAGAGTTTCTGCTGAAAGATCAGCTGTTAACCCTATGAGGGATCCCTTGTATGTTATTTGTTGCTTTTCCCTTGCTGATTTTAATATTTTTTCTTTGTATTTAATTTTTGATAGTTTGATTAATATGTGTTTTGGCATGTTTTTCCTTGGATTTTTCCTGCATGGGAGTCTCGACTTGATTGACTATTTCATTTCCCACGTTAGGGAAGTTTTGAACAATAATCTCTTCAAATATTTTCTCAGACCCTTTCTTTTTTCTCTTTTTCTTCTGAGACCCCCATACTTCAAAGGCTGGTGTGTTTAATGTTGTCCCAGAAGTCTCTGAGACCGTCCTCAATTCTTTTCATTCTTTTTTCTTTATTCTGCTCTGTGGTAGTTATTTCCACTATTTTATCGTCCAGGTCACTTATCCGTTCTTCTGCCTCAGTTATTCTGCTATTGATTCCTTCTAGAGAATTTTTACTTCCATTTATTGTGTTATTAATCATTGTTTGTTTGCTATTTAGTTCTTCTAGGTCCTTGTAAAATGTTTCTTGTATTTTCTCCATTCTATTTCCAAGATTTTGGATCATCTTTACTATCATTATTCTGAATTCTTTTTCAGGTAGACTGCCTGTTTCCTTTTCATTTGTTTGGTCTGGTGAGTTTTTACCTTGCTCCTTTATCTGCTGCATATTTCTCTGTCTTCTCATTTTGTTTAACTTACTGTGTTTGGGATCTCCTTTACACAGGCTGCATGTTCATACTTCCCACTGTTTATGGTGTCTGCCCCCAGTGGGTAAGGTTGGTTCACTGGGTTGCGTAAGCTTCCTGGTAGAGGGGACTCATGCCTGTGTTCTGGTGGGTGGGGCTGGATCTTACCTTTCTGGTGGGCAGGGCCACGTCCGGTGGTGTGTTTTGGGGTGTCTGTGAACTTACTAAGATTTTAGGTAGCCTCTCTGCTAATGGGTGGGGTTGTGGTCCTGTCTTGCTAGTTGTTTGGCATGGGGTGTCCAGCACTGGAGCTTACTGGCCATTGGGTGGAGCCGGGCCTTTGTGTTGAGACAGAGATCTCTGGAAGAATTCTCGCCAATTGATATCATGTGGGGTCAGGAGGTCTCTGGTGGCCCAATGTCCTGAACTCGACTCTCTCACCTCAGAGGCTCAGGCCTGACACCAGGCCAGAGCACCAAGACCCTGTCAGCCATATGGCTCAGAAGAAACGGGAGAAAAAAAGGAAAGAAAAATAATGATAAATAAAAATTTTTTAATTATTAAAATAAAAAAATTAACAAAATTTAAAAAATAAAAAAATTAAAAAGTAGTAATAAAAAAAAGAGACCAACCAAACCAATAAACAAATCCACCAATGATAACCAGCGCTAAAAACTATACTAAGATAAACATAAAAATCAGAAACAAGTCAGTCACAGACAGCAAACCCCATGTCTACAGTTGCTCCCAAAGTCCACTGCCTCAATTTTGGGATGGTTCATTGTCTATTCAGGTATTCCACAGATGCAGGGTACATCGAGTTGATTGTGGGGATTTAATCCACTGCTCCTGAGGCTGCATGGAGAAATTTCCTTTTCTCTTCTCTGTTCGCACAGCTCCCGTGGTTCAGCTTTGGTTTTGGCCCCGCCTCTGCATGTAGGTCGCCCTCAGGCCTCTGTTCCCGCCGAGAGAGGACAGGGTTAAAGCAGCAGCTGATTGGGGGCTCTGGCTCACACATGCCTGGGGGAAGGAGGGGTATGGTAGTTATAATTGGAATGCAGGGCTAGCCTGTGGTGGCAGAGGCCGGTGTGATGTTGCAACAGCCTGAGGCATGCTGTGTGTCCTCCTGGGGAAGTTGTCCCTGGATCACAGGACCCTCGCAGTGGCAGGCTGCACAGGCTCCCAGGGTTGGGGTGTGTGGATAGTGACCTGTGCTTGCACACAGGATTCTTGGTGGCTGCAGCAGCAGGGTTAGCGTTTCATGCCCATCTCTGGCGTCTGATCTGATAGCCGAGGCTTGCACCAGTCTCTGGAGCTCATTTAGGCGGTGCTCTGCCTTCTGTGGGCGCACAGGGAAGGAATCCCCTCTCCTCGTGCACCCCGAAACAACGGTCTGTTGCCTCTCCAACAGGTCCAGAGTTTTCCCCAGAGTCCCTCCCAGCTAGCTGTGGTGTACTAGCCCCCCTCAGGCTGTGTTCATGCAGCCAACCCCTGTCCTCTCCCTGGGATCTGACCTCCGAAGCCCAAGCCTCAGTTCCCAGCCCTTTACACCCCAGTGGGTGAGCAGACAAGCCTCTAAGGCTGCTGAGTGCTTGTCAGCACCGATCCTCTGTGTGGGAATCTCTTTGCTTTGTCCTCTGCACCCCTGTTGCTGTGCTCTCCTCCGTGGCTCCGAAGCTTCCCTCCCACCCACCCCTATCTCTGCCCACGAAGGGGCTTCCTAGTGTTTGGAAACTTTTCCTCCTTCACAGCTCCCTCCCAGAGGTGCAGGTCCCGTCCCTATTCTTTTGTCTCTGTTTTTTCTTTTTTCTTTTGCCCTACCCAGGTATGTGGGGACTTTCTTGCCTTTTGGGAAGTCTGAAGTCTTCTGCCAGCGTTCAGTAAGTGTTATGTAGGAGCTGTTCCACATGTAGATGTACTTTTGATGTATTTGTGGGGAGGAAGGTGATCTCCACGTTTTACTCCTCTGCCATCTTGAAGGTCCCCCCCAGTGTGATGCTTATACAAGCTAAATGTTGAGAGGCACCAGTTGAGAGTTGTAAGGCAGTAAAATCTGACATTAACCATTGATAACTTGGAGCAATTACACACAGCAACACACACACAAATAATGTAAGAAGAAAGTAAATTGTTGGGGTTGTTTTCCTAGACCTAAAGGTGAGACTTTCACGTACGAAGATTTCAGCTCTTGATATGGGTGATCTATACAACAAAAGCTCATATGACACTTATTTTAACTTTGCTCATGATTGAAATATTCTATGACCTACTCTGTTTAAATTCCCAGAAATGTTTTTCCCTAATACCAGAGTCTATAACTTTATTTAGTACAGTAGCCTAAAGATGCTATGTTTATAGTTTTCAGTTCCATTTGTTATATAATATTTTAAGACTTGCCCTTGTTTCTGCAAAGACTTAGAGGCAAAATCAGATTTAGTTTTCTTTGAAGGGTCTCTCGTCCAAATTAATGAGATCATATGCTCTTATTTCTCTGGGACAGTTCTAGTTTATGCCTGTTGTTCTAGTATCACCTTTCACTCTAAAAAGTGTCCCAATTTAGACAATAACTTATATGATCACTCGAGCTAAGAGCTGTAACAGCACTATCTTTTGGAAGAAAGTAAAGATGCCACCTGTTAGCTATGCCTCTCAATGCTCTGTCAAAGTTGCATTTTCCTTCTGGTGCAGTTGCTGTAATTTCATTACCATATTTTATAATAGCTAAAATGCCTTTAATAATAAAAGTCATATGCATCCCAATGTTCATAGCAGCATTATTTACAACTGCCAGGATATGGAAACAACCTAAGTGTCCATCAACAGATGAATGGGTAAAGAAGATGTGGTATATATATATGATGGAGTACTACTCAGCCATAAAAAAGAATAAAAGTTTGCCATTTTCAACAAAATGGATGGACTTGGCAGGTATTATGCTAAGTGAAATAAGTCAGAGAAAGACAAATACTATATAATATCACTTATATGTGGAATCTAAAAAGTACAACAAACTAGTGAATATAACAAAAAAAGAAGCAGACTCACAGGTACAGAGAACAAATTAGTGGTCGCCAAGGGGATTAAGAAGTGCAAACTACTATGTAAAAAATAAGCTACAAAGATATATCATATATACACAGAGAAGGTAGCCAATAATTTATAATAACTATAAATGGAATACATCCTTTAAAAATTGTGAATCACTATATTGTACACCTGTAACATATAATACTGTACCTCAACTATACTTCAATTAAAAAATTTTTTTAAAGTCACTGTTATTTTATGCACCACAAAGGAAAAACTACTTATAATTAAGCTATAACACAATGATTTCTTATCTTTGATCTTGGTATGTAATAGGTAATTGCAGTAATAAAACTTTCTCTCATGTTCAATGATAAACTTAGCTATTGCTTTGTAAATACATAAGAAACTGTGGTAATTCCTCCAATAATGAATATTTATTATCAAATTTACATCCTGGTCTTCTATCTCCATGCCTTTGGGGGTATTTAATAACTTGTTTTAAAATGATGAATCCTAGCTTAATCTTTTTTGAAGATATTTTAAAGAGCAGTTAAAGTCAACATTTGTAATCCAACAATGCAAAGAACTCGAGCAATGTAAAGATGACAGGACCTAGTTTAAATATTTGCAGGCAGGTACCATATGTACCCGTTGGCTGGCAAATAAATAAATAGATAGGTAAATAGAAACCATCAATTAAAACTGATGCAGTCCAATTTCAGT
The DNA here is from genome assembly GCF_949752795.1 of Hyperoodon ampullatus. Classification (NCBI taxonomy): domain Eukaryota; kingdom Metazoa; phylum Chordata; class Mammalia; order Artiodactyla; family Ziphiidae; genus Hyperoodon; species Hyperoodon ampullatus. The sequence goes on along the minus strand of NC_136927.1, from coordinate 10,822,923 downwards.
TATAGTCAAATATGAAAAAAATGTGTGCATTAGCCTAAATGAAAAATGACATTTAGGAAACCACCAATTCCAGTTTTCAAGAATTCAGCCAGGCTACCCTGGAATCTAAATGTTGTGGGAGAAAAACTAGACCACAGACTTTAAAAGTAAGGCTTTGTCATTATGAGACGTGCACCACAGGATGAATGAAGCGGGGCAGGCGGTCAGCAGCACTCAGGGGCTGATGATCGCACACAAACCCCATCCTTTCAAACACCAAAATTACATTCTTTTGTACCCAAGTGCAACCAAAGCCCTCTCCAAGCCCTGGTGTGTGGTCAGTGGGGTAAGACGGAGCACAGACCTCATAATAATGGAGGTGGGGGGAGCTTTAGAAAGTAGCAGATTTTATAAAAAGATTATGTGAAAGAGGCATTGGTAACATTTCTCAGAAAAGGGTCAGTGTTTGCACGGTAACATCTTAAGAGTCTATATTTTATTGAGAATTTAACTTTCTCTAACCAAAGACCACAACACATCCTATTATAAGGGGTGTTATTTCCTCATCAAAATACAAAAAGAATATGCAAAGCACAAAGCAAACTGAGTATAGAGAAAGTGCGTTTCTCTCTGAAACAGGAAATCTCTTCTTGTGCTTATCGCAGGTGCTAAACAGTGAATATTAAACAGTGAAAATGTCCATTGTTTATTTAGAAATAAACTGATTATTTAAAAATGAACCCCAAATAATAAGAGGTGTCCTCTCCTTTCTGTGTCTGCCAGCAGAAATAATGGTGGGCATCTGAAAAAAAAATACAGCATAATTTCCTTAAAAATATTCTGTAACTTTTTGACTCTGACTGATCTTTTCTTGAATTATATAAAACAGTGCAGTTTTCATCCTTTCTATGCTTTATGTTCTTCCTCTCCCTTGCAAATTTTGCATTTTTACTTGTGGCTGGTTTCACTTTCTTTAGTCTGTTACTTTTTCTAACAGATTTTACTGTAACACCTCTGCAAAAATCAATCAATACTTCAAAATTCTCTGAGAGAATCTTATGTCCTCTGAAGGAAAAGTCTAACTGTTTATATGTTTACTAACATTGACTATCATGAGATTTTGGTTAGACATAATCTGTAAGTTTGCTTAATACCAGCCTCATTTTATGGATAAAATGTCCATATATTTTTAAAAGTCTGGACTTCCTTGGTGGTCCAGCAGTTTAGACTTCATGTTCCCAATGTAGGGGGCCCAGGTTTGATCCATGGTCAGGGAACTAGATCCCACATGCCCGCAACTAAAGATCCCACACGCTGCAACAAAGATGCCGTGCGTCACAATAAGGATCCCTCGTGCCGCAACTAAGACTAGGCACAGACAAATAACTTAAAAAAAAAAAAGTCTGCATTTGCTAATTAAAATTGGCTTCCATTTTTCTTTTTATTGATCTTCATTAGCTTGTTTTGATCAGTACATGTTTAATTGGTATGAGTGGCAGCTGTGATTTTCATAGGTACTGTAGAAAGAAGTTAGACACACAATAATAATGTTGTTTGATTCTACCTATGTGGCATTCTAGAAAACACAAATTAATATATGGTGGCAGAGAGGTCAGTGGTCTCATGGGGCCAAGAATAAAGGTAGGGAGGGATTGCAAAAGACAAAGGAAACTTTTGGATATAATGGGAGTGTTCTGAATCTTGATTGTGGTGGTGGTTACATGGTTTACACATTTGTCAAAACATAACAAAGAGTATCATTTGAATGAGTACAGTTTGTTGTATTTAATTGTATCTTAAACTTGATAAAAATATACTGTAGAATACTATAATAAGGATATGCTTAAATAATGTTTTCTTAACAGCTAGAAGCACAGTTGGAAAAGAATCATCTTCGACATATTGCATGAGATGAAACTAAGCCTTCATCCTCAGATTAAAAGCATCTCCTTTAAAATACCTTCATTTTAAAGCCCATCCATTATTCTGGAGATACTAGGGTGTCTAATAGGCTTGCTGACAACCATTCTATTTTATTTGGGAGTTAAGACTGAAGTGAGCAAATAATGCATGGGTTTTCAGAGGTGATCGTTGTGGATGAACATGATATCTCCTGTAGTAATCAGTCCTGTCTGAGGTTTAACCCGATTCAAGCAATGCCCATTCCCCCTCCTTGCCCAGATGAGCAGTTTCTCCATGTCAGTTGTTCAATGGATCAGGTTGAGTGGCGGTAAGGTGTCAGACAATTCCAGTGGGATTGGAACTCCTGACCTTATAAAGCAAGAGGGCCCACAATCTCAAAAAACAACAATATCAAATAAAATACCACATACACTCACACACAAATGTGACGTTCAGCATCCCCAAACTAACGCTTGTTTATAAATACAAGTGTCCCAAATGTTTAAAGACAAGTCATGGTCTCTTTGTAAACACTTTTATATTTTAAATATTTTTTAAAGTTCATTTTGAGGTACAATATATGTACAGCAAAATGCAAAAATAGAAGTGTTACAGAACCAAACTTGGGTCTGCTCGCCCATGTGCAGTAAATCCAACTTACTGACACTGGGTTGTGGTGAAGAAAATCAGTGTTTATTGTAGGGCACCAAGCAAGGAGTCCAGGCAGCTAGTGCTTAAAAGACCCCAAATCCTCAAAGGCTTTCAGGGAAAGGTTTTTAAAGACAGGGTGAGGGAGGGGGTTGTGGGTGTGTGATCAGCTCGGAACAGTGTTCTGATTGGTGGGTGGTGAGGTAATCGGGAGTCAAAATCATCAGTTCTGATTCCAACTGGTCTGGGGTCTATGTGCTTGTGGTCATCATACAGTTAACTTTTTCCACCTGGTGGGCGTTCAGTATCTGCAAAACAGCTCAATGGACATGGCTCAGAATATTACCTATAGCCCTTGAGGAGGAACTAAAGGCCCTTAACTTTGTTTAATGGCTTAACTATTATTATTTGTTTTGCTTGACTGTTTTCCTTTCTGTATTTTCTCACTTCTTGATTAAATTTATTCTTTGGAACTCGGGGAAGGCCTAGGAGATCAAAGTTTTTCTATAGACAAGAGGCAGGTGGAAGACATGGGGGCAGGCACTGTCCTAGGAAGGCACTATAGGGCCTGTTTGGTTACAGAAGTGTAGAATTTATTGATTTTTGACAAATGGAAATATTCATATAAACCACACCCCTATAGATTTAGGACTGTTTTATATGGTACAACTTTTACAATTACATTTTAACTGATTGCTGCTGGCTATAAAAATGCAGTTGGCTCCTGACATTCTTTTGTTAACCAACAACATGACAAACCCTCCTATTTATTCTAAAAATGCATCCTTAAGCTGCTGAATTTTCTCGATAGGCATTTATATCATCTTCAAGGACACTGTTTTGTCTCATTCCAAGTCCTAATTCCTTTTCTTTCTTTTTCTGGTATAACTACACCAATATTGAACAGATGTAGTTCACCAAAGATGAAAAAAGTCCATATTTTTCCAGAAATTGATCCAGTTAGTGGATCAATAACTTTTCACATTAGTTATAATATTTACTACAAGTTTTTTTTAAAGTTTTTTATTAAGTTTTTTTTTAAGATATCATTTATCTGGCTAAGGAAACTCTTTTTTCCTAATATTAGTTTTTAAAGTTCCTTTTTTCAACCACAAACGGATATTGAATTTTATCCAATACTCTTTTCTGTATCTATTTAGATAACCCTATATAGTTTTTCTCCTTTTATATGTTAATAATGTGAGCAATGTAATCTTATTTTCTAATGTTAAATCGAATTTGTATTCTTGGGGTAAATCCAATTTGATCAAAATAGTTTACTTTTTAATTGTGGAATTTGGTTTGATAAAATATTTAATATTTTTATATTAATGTTCATGAATGGTATTGGACTGTAAGTTTTCTTTTTTATAACATCCTTAATTGGTTTTGGTATCAAGAGTATCTTATGCCCAAAAAATGAGTTGGAGGATGTTTCCTCTTCATCTATATTCTGAAGTCATTTTTGTAGGACTGAAGCTATCAGTTTATGAAATTTGTAGTAGAATTTGTCCTTTAGTATTTAGTAAAACTTGTTACATTTTTGTTCTTTATTTTTGTTTTATAAATAAACTTTATCATTTACAAACAGGTTTTTTAAAATTGAAAATATAGTATAGAGTTGCCATAAGCTTCATAGCCAGCTTCCCCTATTATTATTAACATCTTACAATAGTAAGGCACATTTGTTGCAACTAATGAACTGATATTAATAGTTTATTGTTAATTAAGGTCCATAGTTTATTCAGATTATCTTAGCTTTTACCTAACGCCCTTTTTCTGTTCCTATATTTAGTCATCATGTTTCCTTTGGCTGTGACAATTTCTCAGACTTTCCCTGTGACCTTGACTGTTGGAGGAGTACTGCTTAGGCATTTTGTAGAATGTTTCTCAGGGGAAGTTGTGTGATGTTTTCTTCATGATTAGACCAGGGTTATGGGTTTTGGGGAGGAAGACCACAAGGTACAGCACAGAGGTACAATGCTGTTCTAATAATGTCATAGCAAGGGTACATGCTAGCCACATGATTTATTCACCGTTGACATTGATCTTAATCATCTGACTGAGGTAGTGTTTATCAGCTGTGTTCTTTTCTTTCTTTAAAAAGTAGAAGGGTGCTTTACCTACTTTACTACTCAAAGTGTGGACCACAGATCAGCAGCACCCACATCATCTGGGAGTTTGTTAGAATCACAGTATCTCAAATTCCATCCCAGAATGAATGAATCAGGATCTGCAGGTTAAAAAGATTCCTAGGTGATTCATATTCCTCTCAACATTTGAGAGCACTGCTTTAAGATAATCTAGCACAGACTCCAGCAATTTTTTTCTTTTTCTGTAAAGGGCCCAATAGTAAATATTTTCAGCTTTGTGGGCTATATAGTCTCTGTCACAATGACTCAACTCTGCCTTTGTAGCAGAACACAATCATTGACAATACATAAACACATAAGTGTGTTGGCATATTTTTAAAATTTACTTACAGACACTGAAATGGAGAAAGGAAAGATGATCATACATTAGACTCAAGTGGTGGTGACGGTGGAGAATACAAAGAAAATTAGTATATTCTGGAGATGTCAGGAAGTAAAATCAAATGGATTTGGTGAAGGATTGGATGTGGGAGATGATGGAGAGGACATGGTAGTTTCAAGAGTAAGTCTAAGGTTCTGGGTTACAAAACTGGGGGAAGAGCCCTGCTATTAATGGACACATGTCACTGGAAGGGGCTATCCAGGTGAGGAAGATCTTGATTTACTTATGGTCATGTTGAGCTTTAAGTGCCTTTAACATCCTTGGTTTTAACTAGTCAGTTAGCTCTGTAGGACTTGAACTTGAAAGAGAGATCAGTTAAGTAATCTGAGCTACAGCATCTTCATCTTCTTGTAGGAATAATAAAATATTACTTACAGACCATTGTAAGAATAGAAAATATGTAGTAAAGGAATGCAAGATGCAATAGAATTCATAGTAGTAGTTGTTATAATGCACAAAAATAGCGTCAAGCTTTCTGCCACTGGCTGTTGGCTTGTTTGATTGACTAAACCTTTGCCAGAATTTTAATGGGTGCTAAATTGTCCATGTGATATATTCCAGTCCATATAGTTTTGACAGGAAACCTTTGGAAGCAATAAATTGACCTCAAACCACTGCAAGTACAGGATTTTAGCCATAGTTACAAAATAATGAGTAAGATTTCTTTACACAGGACTCTTTCAGACCATATCTTCAAAGCCTCCGGTTCTCAATTTTCCCTGCCCACTAGAATTATCTGGGGAGCTTCCAAGAATCCCAGTACATGGGCCAGTTAGATTATAATCCCGATACTCAGTCCTATTAAATCGGGATTTCTAGAGGGTGGCAACTAGATATTGTTATTTTTTTCAAGCCCCCAGATGGATCTGGTATGCAGTCAAAATTGAAAACCACTGGTAGAGGTGACAGCGTTTGTGTGAGTCCAAGCTTGATGGCCAAGCCATCCAGGGAGACATTTAAAATTATCTTCCATGGTTCAGGACTATGGACTATGGAACAGAACTAGTAGCTTTGAATTTTTCTTCTTTCTCTCTGTTGGGATCTAGTCATCAGGAAGAATGGAGGAACAGTTTCTTTGTTCATGATGTTTTAGGCTGTCCCTGAAGAATCCTGCTAGACATAGCCTTTGGGTGTTGGCATTGCTCCAGACTCCAGCTAATATTTGAGGACACTCCTCTTTTCCTATATTCCTCACCTGAAGATTATGAGTCAAGAGGATAAAGGTGGGAATCTGAAATCTGTGTTTTGAACAGAAAGGGCAGATTCTTAAGACAAGGCAGGTTTGGGAAACAATGTCCTAACCATCGTTACTGCAAGTGTGGTACTTGGACCACCAGCAAAAGTATCACTGAGAAGGGAAACACAATCTCACACATTCCAGGTCTATGAATCAGAATACATTTTAAGACAATCCCAAGGTGATTCATATGCCTATTAAAGTTTGAGAAGCACTGCCCTAAAACAGTGTTTCTTAAAGAGATCTTCCAGACCACCTACAACATAACAACTTGGAGTGCTAATTAACAATGGTCTACTCCAAACCTTACCAATCAGAATCTCCTGGTTGTGTGTGTGTGTGTGGGGGGGGCGCTGGAAATCTTCATGTTTAACAAGATCAACTACTGACTCTTATGACAACAACTACAGTTTGAGAATTTTAGATCTAGAATTGGTTTAGTGAACATTTGCTCAGGCCATTCCAAGGAGCTGGTCCAACATCACAGGGTAAAATGCTGTGAGTTGGGTTATTGGCTCTAATACTCAAACGTGGACTAGAGCTAGAAACAACTCACTATAGACTTTTATTCTTGCTACCATACCTACCACATATTGGTCATCATGTGTGGGCCCAGAAAGTCTTACTCATGGATCAACATGTTAAACTTTCATGACTCAGAGGATGTGATCATAAAAGGAGCTTTATTTTTCTTTTCCACTGTCCCTTGAAACCTGCTTGGGGATGGGGAGTGGTGAATACTTCCTCTGCCTTCAGGTGAAAATCCAGGTGACCATGATGATTTTATAGGTACAGTAATACAAACTCTGAGCTAGACTGAATATTAACTTATGTTGAACTAGATTGAATATTAACATATGTTTCTTCTTTGGCTGGGGTTGGCTATAGGCTGGCCACCTGCTTTTGGAGAGAAGATATGGTCTTCCTCATTTTCCCTTCCTTCTCTTACTCACTAGCTATACCACTGACATCCTCTGGAATAAGCAAGGGGAGGCAAGAAGAAGAACAATGGGAGCAGACAATTATTACTTGACTGATAACTATCACAAAGTCACTTTCTTCGGGTCTGGTGGAGATTTAAAGTATGGACACTTTCATAGGTTTTTGTTGGCTATCCTACTGGACTTCACTAACTCACCTCCCATGATGCAGATGACACATTCTGTTCATCAAGCTGCCACTCTTCCCTCAGCCACTAGTTTTCCAGACACTCATTCAACACAGACACTCTTGGATTCCCAACAGCTGACAAAGTAGTCACCTTAGATGAGAATCAAAGTAGTTTTAGGCTCATATCCTTCAGTTTGATTCAAATACAGGTCATCAAAGACATGGGCATCCTTTGTCCCACTTTGTCCTTCTTCCATTGGAAGTATGGTAATTTCCTAAACTTGGTCCTCAACTCTCACTCCTTCTTACTCTGCCTTCTTGATCTGAAAGCCACAGACTCTTGACCTTGGAATACTCAGATGGAGGTCAGACTCCAGTCACTGTACTTTTCTTACCATGAGGACAAACACTTACCATGTTCTTCAAGTGGTCATGATGAAGCCACTCCCATTTGACTTGAGGAGCAGGAAAATGCATCCTCTTCCTTCCTCAATAGGGCCTGGTCCTTACAGCACAACAACTCTCACTAAAGAAACTCTATCACTAATTCCAAACACCTGAATTTTTATCCTTTATTTTTTGACACATTCAAAGTCATTGAAATGGTTCTCAATCATTTCTTTTAAATTATTTGCCCATAGTATGGCACCTCCATTGGAATCTGATATCTGCCATATGTTGCTACATTAGATGAAACTTCCAATTTAACATCTTGTTACAGTATGAAGAATACACATTTTCCTTTTCTAAGCAAGGAAAAGTTGGATGAATTTTAAAGGAATGAGTTGTAAGATTAGTGGTAAATTCAATCTATCAGCAAATTTTTATAGGAAGCTGATTAATACATTAAGATTGAGATAATCTCTGAAATCTTAGAAAGTATAAAAAATTGATTATCCTTTTCTGTTATTTACTATATGAATGATTACATAAAAACAAACAAGTGTACAGTTTGGGAAGGAAGAAATAAAACTGTCTTTGTTCACGGGAAGGAAGAAAAAAAGCTGTCTTTGTTCACAGATGACATGATTGTCTTTACAGAAAATATGAAAGAATTGACAAAAAAAGAAAACCTCTTGGAACGAATTCGTGATATCGCAAAGTTGCAGGATACAAGGTTAACATAACAAAAGTCAATCACTTTCCTATGTACCAGCAATAAACAAGTACATTTCAAATTAAAAGCAGTATTATTTACATTAGCACACCCCCCCTTAAAAAATACTTAGTCTAACAAAATATGTACAAAGTCTATATAGGAAAACTACAAAACTCTGATAAAAGAAATTTTTAATAGAATTAAATAAGAGATATCCCATGTTCATGAATAGGAAGACTAAATATTGTCAAGATGTCAGTTCATCCCAACTTGATTTATAAATTCAATGCAATCCCAATCAACATCTCAACAAGTTATTTTGAGGATATTGACAAACTGATTCTAAAGTTTATTTGGAGAGGTAAAAGACTCAGAATAGCTAACACAAAATTGAAGGAAAAGAACAAAGTTAGAGGGCTGAAACTATTTGACTTGAAGACTTTCTATACAGCTACAGTAATCAAGCAAGTGTGGTATTGGCAAAAGAATAGACAGATAAATGAATGGAACTGTACAGAGAGCTTGGATATGGATCTACATAAATATAGTCAATTGATCTTTGACAAAGGAGTAAAGGGAATACAATGGAGAAAAGACAATCTCTTTAGCAAATGGTGCTGGAACAACTGAAGGTGCACATGCAAAAATAAATAAATAAGAATCTAGACACAGACCTTACACCTTTCACAAAAATTAACTCAAAATGGATCATAGACCTAAATGTGAAAGGCAAAACTATAAAATTCCTAGAAGCTAACATAAGAGAAAACCTACATGACCTTGGGTATGGTGATGATTTTTTAGATAAAACACCAAAGCCATGATCCATGAAAGAAATAATTGATAATCTTGCCTTCTTTAAAGTTAAAAACTTCTGCTCAGCAAAAGACATTGTCAAGAGAATGAGAAGACAAGCCACAGAAAGGGAGAAAATATTTGCAAAAAAAAAAAAAAAAAAAAAACCCATCTAATAAAGGACTAGTATCCAAAATATACAAAAAACTCTTTAAAACTCAGCAATAAGAAAACTAACAACCTTATTTTAAAAATGGGCAAAAGACCTAAACAGATACATTACCAAAGAAGATATACAGATGGTAAATAAGCATATGAAAAGATGCTCCACACCATATGTCATCAGAGAAATGCAAATTGATTTGCACCTATTAGAATGATTGACCACCACCATTGCTGACAAGGATGTAGAACAAGAGGAGCTCTTATTCATTGCCGGTGGGGATGCAAGATAGTAAAGCCACTTTGGTAGACAGTTTGGAAATTTCTTATAAAACTATACCTACTTTTACCAGCAATCACACTCCTTGGTATTTACTCAAATGAGTTGAAAACTTATGTCCACACAAAAATGTGCACACAGATGTTTATAGCAGCTTTATTCATAATTGCAATAACTTAGAAGCAACCAAGATGTCCTTCAGTAGGTGAATGAATAAACCATGGTATATCCAGACAATGGGATATTATTCAGCCCCAAAAGAAATGAGCTATCAAGCCATGAAAAGACACAGAGGAGCCTTAAATATATACTATTAAGTAAAAGAAGCCAATCTGAAAAGGGTACATACTGAATGATTCAAGTTGACCCTTGAAAAACTCAGAGGTTAATCCACATATAACTTAGAGTCAACCCCCCATATCCAGGTTCTTCTGCATGTGCAGATTCAACCAACTGCAGACAGGGTAGTACTGTAGTATTTGCTATTCAAAAATATCTTATGTATAAATGGACCTGTGCAGTTCAAACTCTTGTTGTTCAAGGGTCGACTTGTATATACATTCTGGAAAAGGCAAAACCATGGAAACAGTAAAAATATTAGTAATTTATAAGTGTTAGGAGGGAGGTAGATGAATAGGCGAAACACAAAGGATTTTTAGGGCAATGAAACTATTCTCAATGATACTATATGGTGGATACATGTCATGCCATATTTGTCAGAACCCACAGAGTGACCCCTAATGTAATTTATGGACTTGGGGTGATAATGATGTAGATTCACTGACTATAACAAATGTACCACTCTGATATGGTTGTGGATAGTGAGGATGGAGGGAAAAGGTGTATATAGAAACTCTCTATACTTTGCACTCAGTTTTGCTGTGAACCTAAAACCATTCTAAAAAGTAGTCTATTTAAAATATTTTTTAAAAACCCCAAAATATCAAGCAACTTGTCAATAAATAACAAAAGCTATATCAAGAAACACTCACAATCAGGTTCTCTGTTTGGCCATATCTCAAAAAATACTTTAGAGGATGCAGTTAATGATAAAAGCAAGCAATGGGAAACAAACTATAACAAAGTAGGTACAATGACAAGGATCTATATCTCAACTGATTTTATTAACATTGCTCAGGACTCCAGGTATTTAGCTCACATATACTTGGGCGATATTTTAAGACCGACTCAACTGTGTGCATTGACCATGCAGGGTCTGGATGAGGGACAATAAGCATTCCAAAGGGTCAGAAAATAATTTTGTTTTCATGATAATCAAATGACAGAAGGAATATAGAGCATTTAGTATTGTCCTCAAAACTGTTTAAACATATTTTCACTGCCTTTTAAAACTTACAACCAGTTCTCCTTCAGCATTCTTGATCACCATTACCTATGCCATTTTTTTTGCCAAAGTACTGATTATCTTCTAACTACAACATAATTTACACATTATGTTGTTTATAATTTTTCCACCCTCCACCCCTCCCCCATTATCATATAAACCCTATGTGAGCAGGATCTTTGTCATTTTTGTTCCCTGATCTATCCTAAATACCTAGAACAATGCCTGGCACTTAGTAAATGCTCAATAAGAATATTTAATTGAATTTAAATGTGTGTGTTGACTATTTGCCTTGAAGGTGATAATTCTGCCATTTCTTTCAAAGGAACACTTCTCCCTGCATTCATTTTATTCCTCCAAGTTGCCTTAACTTCTCTTACCTCCTGAACATTGAAAAGTAATGGAATTGAGGCAGAAAAAAAGAGGCAGTATTTTGAAGTATTAACCTCATCACTGAGGAAGTCATTTTTCCTCTGTATTTTCTTTTTAAGCTTTAAACTGAAGATTAAATAATGAAAAGAGTATACATTATATGCATAAAACTTAATGAATGTTCACATTCTGAACACCCCTGTGAACTCAGCTGTCAGACATTACCTGTTCCCAGAAGTACCCTTCGGCTGCCTCGAGAAGTAAATCCTATCTTGAATGTTATCACCAATGATTAGTACTGTCTGATTTAGGACTTGTAATACATGGAATCATACAGTTTGTGCTCTTTTGTGTCTGGTTTCTTTCACTCAACACTGTATTGTGGAAGCTATTCATACTACTGTGTGCAGTTGTAGTTTGTCTGTTCTCAGTGTACATAATACTCTATCATGTGAATATACCACAGTTAATTTACCTATTCTACTGTTGACCAGGTAGCCTTCTTCTCTACATTTTACACTTGAAGCATGTTGATTGGGATTCTCCTGACTCTTGGAGTTAGAGGTCAGTTAAGCTCAAAACTCAAATTAAACTTCATGATGAAGGCCAACTCCTTCTTCTGTCCCCATAAGCAATGCTAAAGTGGTAAAGATGGATTTAGGTGCAAAAAGAAAACTGGGATGAAAAACCAACAAGCATTAATTATAGATCGTATCTCTTTGTTTCAGGTAGGAGATGCTTCCGGTCTTGTCTGGTCCCATTCATGTGTCTGTGGTTGTCTGTGAGTTGGGGAGGGTGATTTTGGCTGGATTGTTCATTGTCCAGTGGTGCTGGTCTGGGCTTGTTCATGCGGTGGTGGAAAGGTTATGAGAGAGAGTGGAAGTACATAAGCTTTCCGAGGTCTAGACTCAAAATAAAACATCACTTCCTCCACATTCTATTGGCCAAGGCAAGTCACAAGAACAGCCAAGACACCACTTGGGTCATGGTGTAGGGAAGGAGGCAAGGTTTCAAACAATAAATTGTTTCCTGATGGAAGGGTTTCAAAGTCACGTTGCAAAGGGCATGAAGCACTGAGGACATTTTTGCTACCATACCACCACACTATGTCTTAAGATAAGATTATCTCACAATAGATAAGATTATCTCATCTTTATGACAATTCTTGATATGTTTCTATTTCAAACCACGATTTTCTGTTTTCACTCATTCATATATTAACAAATATTTAAATGTCTTAACTATTCTAGACACTTGATCTACCTTTCTGGAGCTTACAATTTTATCTCATAATCACAAGTAAAATTGCTGGATTCCTTTAGTTTGAAAATCTGTATTTTTGAAGGCATATGGCTAGGGAGCCAGCCACAATTCATTAATTTTTTTTCTATGCCCCTTAAATCATACTAGATATTTTGGTATAAATTCCAACTAGTATAGCTTCTGAAATAGCTATAGAAAAAATGTAGTTACTAACCATCTGACATATGCACCATTTGAGTATTTGTAAGCCCACCACCTACAATGGGTGGGCCATGGACCATTAGTAAGTTTTACCAGGGAGCTTGTGAGAAATGCAGAATATCAGACCCTGATTCAGACCTGCTGAATGAGAATCCCTAGTTGTGGAGCCCAGGAATCTGCCTATTTCCTAGTTTTCAGGTGATATCAGGTGACGATAAGTGAAAGTTTGTGAACCACTGATTTAGGGGCCAGTTTTTCAAGGCTTTTCACCATTAAGAATAAAAGGAGTTTGATGCTTCTATATCATAGTTGGAATGAAGTAGTGACTTTGACATATCAAAGTCATATTTTTCAATCAAAATTTATTCTATTCCATTGTATTCTGAATATTAGATTTTTGGTTTATTTGTTTGTTTTCCCTCCAGAATATATTTTGTCTGGATGTTATACAATGGCTTTTGAGTGGAAGAAACAAAGATTTGACCTTGACTTTGACATACCATTAAAGTATAAAATTCATTGTGGATACTACTTTTTAATGTTACTCCTTTTAACCTATTTCATAGATTCTTTTTCTAATTATTTATATTATTTACTATTAATAGTATGGAATTTTATTATATTTTTTTCTTTTGGGCATTGATATTCATTCTTTTTCACTACATTCAATCAGCCTCATTTTTCCCTCCATCAGAATTCTCCATGAACATCCAATGCTTTTGACCCAGTGTTTGTCCAACTGCACACTTTTCACCTTTTTTTTTCTCTTTAAATAACTTAATTGCCCATATCTTTCTTCTTTTCCTTTTCCTTCATGGATCAGATCAAGATTTTCTTCTCTATCTTTTTAAAGTCAGACTATAAAAGTTCTCAAATTTCTTGCTTAGTCAAAATCTACTGTGGATGAGTTGACTCTTCAGGACAATTTATTCCAAATGGTAATTCAGGATCCCATGTGTGTCCACCTTTGTTTCTGCCATCCTGTCAGCCATCTGGCAGGGTTGGGTTGCCAAGGAAAGAGAAGAGAGGGCTACAGCATCACTCAGTGTGGTGGACAGTGTCTAGGGTGGTTCCATGATCCCTGCCTCCTGTTTCACACCCTTGTGTGAGCCTCTCCTTTGGAGTGTAGGACGACTGTGACTTGCTTCCAACTAAGCATATGGCAAAGGTGAAGGGATATAGATATTTGTTTAACTCATCTTTGAAGCAGAGGCCTCAGGTAGTATCCAGACTCCTGACCTTTAGAAACTGTGAGATAATAAATGTGTGTTGGCTGAAGCCACTAAGTTTGTGGTCATTTGTTATGCAGTAATAAATAATTAATACCCTGCCTTAGCACCTCATGTGAACACACAGTAAATATTACGATTTTATTATGTGAATGACTGTAACCTCCACTGAGAACTTGTACTATGACAAAGCCTCTCGATCATGGGGCACACTAGAGGCGTTTTGTCTGGACTGCTGTAAAAATAAAAATCTCTGTTTTCAAATGAAAATCAGATGAGAGAAGGACTATGACTCATTAGTTAGTCATGCTGTCTTCACTCCTTCATGGCTGTGGTGGTGGGTATCAGCCTAAAATTCATCAGATCTTTCCGGTTTAGGAAAGTATGTTAGGAGATGGGTCAGATGTTTAGTGGGTTTGAGGGCAGTGCTGCCAATGGTGATGAGGAATATGATTAGATAAACTTCCACTGCTTTTTAACATTCATGTTCTTCTTGCAAGATGGGGAATGAATATAAAAGCAACTATAATAACAGCAAAACTTAACTTCCTAAGCTGGAGATCCTCAAATAGGGAGGAAAATAAAAGAACAATTTCATTCCTAGCTAATCTAGAAATCAAATACTGTAATTCTTTGGTCCCAGAAATTTGGCAGTCTGATTCCTTCTGAACAAAGATGTATTAGCAATGTGAGTCTTTTGCTATGGAGACCTCATGACACTCATAAAACATTCCATTGTGGTTTCTCAAGTGAAATAGGGAGTTGTTTCTTAAAAAATAAGAAATTGGCATTATCTAAAGAAATGAAGAAATTACAGAAATTTGTTAACATCAGCTTTTCTGAGAACATGGGAAATGTCAAAATAGGTTCAAAGCAATAGGCTTTCTAACTGAGAATTCTGTTACATGGTAGCACCAAAGGCTATTTCTTGAACAAAAAAAAGTTATCCACCATTAACTAAACATACATCACGTACCTAAAATTCCCCCTAATTTTTCATTTATTAGTTTATTTCTGAAGACTGAACTAAACCTTTCTTGAAATTGACTAAAAATTATGCCAAGTTAACATGCCACACTCATGGCCATATGGCATATAATTATATTCTGAACCTCAGATAATAAGATTCACAATTTTAAATATTATAGACTAAATGGAAAATTGGAGTGAATAAAGTCAATACAATTTAAATTATGACTTTAAAAACTTGTCATCATATTTAATTTTAACTACACAATTAGTAAGTGAAAAATGTGACTCCATGATACCACATTCTCACCACACTCAACCTTCATGTTTTGTGCTTCTGGTGCCCTATTTAATAAATCTTTCACTTAGCAAAAACTATTCAAATGTTTGAATATGGTATCTTATGGAAGCCTTATTAATGTATTGTTTATATTTAGATCTATAATCCACCTGTAATTGTGAATATTATGGGGTACTTCTTCCCACAAAGACCCTCTAATATCTTCTTTGCTGTAACAAATAAGTCTGTTTCTGGACTCTTCTATTCAGGTGAGGTATTTGTTTGTCCTCATGCCAACATGACACAGTTTTAATATGTATGTTTTATAATATGTCTTGATATCTAATGATGTAAATCCTTCAGCTTGGTTCTTCTCCTTGAAGATTGCCATTGGTATTTCTGTTCTAATGTATTTTGCAGTCGACTGCATTGCTCGTGGTTCTCTTTCTCTCCCTTGTGGTAGGATTATACATCCACACCCTTGCCATGGCCTCATGGTTGGCAAGGTATATTTTCACTGACTTTGGGTTTGGCTATACAGCTTGATTTTATTGATAGGACATTAGCAGATATGAGACGAACAAAGGCTTCAGACATGCTTGTTTAGTTGGCTTCTTGCAGTCCTGATATAAGGAGAAGAGCATAACCTGGGTAAATGGTGCCTCCCAGCCAGGGTTTCAAACAGACTAAAGCAAGTGAATCAAAACTGCCTCAGTTGAGCCATAAACCCAAGCCCAAAGCAGAATTACCCCAGACCTGCCAGTGTACATATGTGCTCCTTTTAAAAAATATGTTTATTCCCAAATTTATTTATTTATTTATTTTATTATTTTTTTTGCGGTACGTGGGCCTCTCATTGTTGTGGCCTCTCCCGTTGCGGAGCACAGGCTCTGGATGCGCAGGCTCAGTGGCCATGGCTCACGGGCCCAGCCGCTCCATGGCATGTGGGATCTTCCCGGACCGGGGCATGAACCCATGTCCCCTGCATTGGCAGGTGGACTCTCAACCACTGTGCCACCAGGGAAGCCCCCAAATTTATTTATTTTTAATGAACTATTTTAAAATAATTTTGCAGGGAATTCCCTGGTAGCCCAGTGGTTAGGACTCCACACTTCCACTGCAGGGGGCACGGGTTTGATCCCTGGTTGGGGAACTAAGATCCATGCACGATGCATGGCAGAAAAAAAAATAGTTTTACATTTTCAGAAAAATTGTGAAGCTGGAAACATTTATAGAGTTCCCATATACCCAACCTCCCCTTGTTGACATCTTATATTGGTACGAGTGAGACCTGGCAAAACCAGAACAGTCTCCTACCTGAAACAGAGAGATATGATCTATAACAAATGCTTGTTGGTTTTTCACCCCAGTATTCTTTTCTCACCTAAATCCATCTTTACCACTTTATCATTGTTTAAATAAAGTTTTTATTTTAGAACAGTGTTGGATTTACAAAAATGTTGCAAAGCTAGTACAGAGACTTCTCATATACTTCACATCTGATTTTCCCTACTGTGAACATCTCATATTAGAATGGGACATTTGTCCCAAGTAACAAACCAATATTTTACAATATTTTTAAAGTCCATACTTCATTCAGATCACTTTAATTTCTACCTAATGTCCTTTTTCTGTACCAGAATCACATCTAATACACCAAATTACATGTCATCGTGTCTCTTTAAGCTCCTTTTGACTATGACAGTTTCTCAGACTGTCCTTGTTTTTGATGATCTTGACAATTTGGAGGTATATTGCTGAGGCATCCAGGAGTAGTATTCTTGTTAGAAGTTGTGTGATGTTCTTCTCAGGATTGGACTGAGGTTATGGGTTTTAGGGAGGAAGACCACAGACGTAAAGTGTCATTCTCATCTCATCATATCCAAAGTATATATTATCAATATGATATCACTGCTGATGTTAATCCTGACGACACGCCTGAGGTAGTATTTGCCAGCTATCTCCCGTGAAAACTTACTCTTTATTCCCCATCACCAAACTATACTCTCTGGAAGGAAGTCTCTATGCACCACCCACATTTAAGGACTAGGGAGTTATATTCCTCCTCCTTAACGTATCTATATAAATAAATTGCAATTGTTTGCACAAATCTATCCATCCTTCTCAATTTATTTATTTCATAAACCATTAATTTATATCACAATAGACTCATGGATATTTATTTTATATTTTGGATTATAATACAACTATAGGTTATGTATTATATTGCTCAATTTGTTAAAACTTTGGTCATTGGGAGCCCTTTCAGCTAGCTCCTGTGTCCCACTGACATAGTCTCATCATGTTTTTTTAATTTTTTTATTTTTTAGCATTTCCTTACTTTATGGCACTACAAAATACAAAATGTACTGTGTGTTTTGGCTACTAGGGTCTACTCAGCTGACAGAACCTGAAACTATGTGTGTATAGTTACCTGTGTCCATATAAATAACTATAAATATTTCCATGTGTAACCATCCATATTTATATTAAGCACATGAGTTTATACCAATGTCTCCAACTCTAGCCCAGTTTCACATGGATCCTTCTAGGCTTCTCCCCTTGCTTATGAGTAACCTCCCAGCCCAACAGTTGAAAACCCTGGCTCTCACTACCTGCCATACATTTACTTAGTTTTCCAATTCCAGTATACATAAATGGTTATATCTGAACTATTAAACCATACCTCCACTGAATACACATTTATGAACTAGGGTACAGTACTTATATACAATTCTTTTAATGTTTCCCTCTTAGCACTATTTTTGTTGCATCCCAAATATTCTGAATAAACTATATTTTTATTTTCATTTAGTTCAAAATATTTTTATTTCTCTTGAGACTACTCTTTTGGCCATGTATTATTTAGGTCAATTTCCAAATAATTTAGATTTTCCAGCTATCTTTCCATTATTGATTGCTAGTTTAACTCCACTGTGGTCTGGAATCATACTTTGTAGAATTCTTTGTATTTTTAAAAATAGATCCTTATTGGAGTATAATTGCTTCACAATACCATGTTAGTTTCCGTTGCACAACAAAGCGAATCAGCCATATGCATACACATGTCCCCATATTCCCTCCCTCTTGAGCATCCCTCCCATCCTCCTTATCCTACCCCTCTAGGTCATCACAAAGCACTGAGATGATCTTCCTGTGCTATGCTGCTGCTTCCCACCAGCCAACTATTTTACATTCTGTAGTGTATATATGTCGATGCTACTCTCACTTTGCCCCAGCTTCACCCTCCCACCCCATGTCATCAACTCCATTCTCTATGTCTGCCTCTTTATTCCTGCCCTGCAACTAGGTTCAACAGTACCATGTTTTTTTTTTTTTTAGATTCCATATATATGCATTAGCATACGGTATTTGTTTTTCTCTTTCTGACTTATTTCACTCTGTATGACAGACTCTAGGCCCATCCACCTCATAACAAATAACTCAATTTCATTTCTTTTTATGGCTGAGTAATATTCCATTGTAAATGTGTGCCACATCTTCTTTATCCATTCATCTGTCGATGGACACTTAAGTTGGTTCCATGTCCTGGCTATTGTAAATTGTGCTACAATGAACATTGTTGTGCATGTCTCTTTTTGAATTATGGTTTTCTCAAGGTATATGCCCAGTAGTGGGATTGCTGGGTCATATGGTAGTTCTATTTTTAGTTTTTGAGGGAACCTCCATACTGTTTTCCATAGTGGTTTTATCAATTTATATTCCCAACAACAGTGTAGGAGGGTTCCCTTTTCACCATACCCTTCCCAGAATTTATTGTTTCTAGCTTTTTTGATAATGGCCATTCTGACCGGCGTGAGGTGAAACCTCACTGTAGTTTTGATTTGCATTTCTCTAATAATTAGTAATGTTGAGCATCTTTTCATGTGCCTCTTGGCCATCTGTATGTATTCCTTGGTGAAATATCTATTTAGGTCTTCTGCCCACTTTTTAACTGGATTATTTGTGTTTTTGATATTGAGTTCCATGAGCTATTTGTATATTTTGGAGATTAATCCTTTGTCTGTTGTTTCACTTGCAAATATTTTCTCCCATTCTGAAGGTTGTCTTTTTGTCTTGTTTATGGTTTCCTTTACTGAGCAAAAGCTTTTAAGTTTAATTAAGTCCCATTTGTTTATTTTTGTTTTTGTTTCTGTTACTCTAGGAGATAGATCAGAAAAGATCTTGCTGTTGTTTATGTCAAATAGTGTTTTTCCTATGCTTTCCCCTAAAAGTTTTATAGTGTCTGGCCCTACATTTAAGTCTTTAATCCATTTGGAGTTTATTTTTGTGTACGGTGTTAGGTAGTGTTCCAATTTCATTTTTTACATGTAGTTGTCCAGTTTTCCCAGCACCACTTATTGAAGAGGCTGTCTTTTCTCCATGTGTGTTCTTGCCTCCTTTGTCATAAATTAGGTGACCATATGTGTGTGGGTTTATCTCTGGGCATTCTATCCTGTACCACTGATCTATATTTGTGTTTTTGTGCCAGTACCATACTGTCTTAATTATTGTAGCTTTGTGGTACAGTTTGAAGTTGGGGAGCCTGATTCCTCCAATTCCGTTTTTCTTTCTCAAGATTGCTTTGGCATTTGGGGTCTTTTGTGTTTCCATACGAATTATAAGACTTTTGGTTCTAATTCTGTGAAGAATGCCACTGGTAGTTTGACAGGAATTGCACTGAATCCATAGACTGCATTGGAGAGTATAGCCATTTTCACAGTATTGATTCTTCCAACCCAAGAACATGGTATATTTCTCCATCTGTTTATGTCATCTTTGATTTTTTTTCATCAGTGTTTTATAGTTTTCTGAGTACAAGTCTTTCACCTCCTTAGGTAGGTTTATTCCTAGGTATTTTATTCTTTTTATTGCAATGGTAAATGGGAGTGTTTCCTTAATTTCTCTTTCTGAGTTTTCATTATTGGTGTATAAGAATACCAAAGATTTCTGTGCATTAATTTTGCATCCTGCAACCTTACCAAATTCATTGATTAGTTCTAGTCATTTTCTGGTGGCATTTTTAGGATTTTCTATGTGTAGTATCATGCCATTGGCAAACAGTGACTGTTTTACTTCTTCTTTTCCGATTTGGATTCCTTTTATTTCTTTTCTTCTCTGACTGCTGTGGATAGGACTTCCAAAACTATGTTGAATAAGAGTGGCAAGAGTAGACTTCCTTGTCTTCTTCATGATCCTAGTGGAAATGCTTTCAGTTTTTCACCATTGACTATGATGTTTGCTGTGGGTTTGTCATATATGACCTTTATTACGTTGAGGTAGTTTCCCTCTATCCCCATTTTCTGGAGAGTTTTTATCATAAATGGGTGAATGGGTTGAATTTTGTGAAAAGCTTTTTCTGCATCTATTGAGATGATCATATGGTTTTTATTCCTTAATTTGTTAATGTGGTGTATCACATTGATTGATTTGCATATATTGAAGAATCCTTGCATCCCTGGGATAAATCCCACTTGATTATGATCCTTCTAATGTGTTGTTGGATTCTGTTTGCTAGTATTTTGTTCAGGATTTTTGCATCTATGTTCATCAGTGATACTGGTCTATAATTTTCTTTTCTTTTGGTATCTTTTCCTGGTTTTGGTATCAGGGTGATGGTGGCTTTGTAGAATGAATTTTGGAGTGTTTGTCCCTCTGCAATTTTTTTGGAAGTGTTTGAGAAGGATCGGTGTTAGCTCTTCTCTAAATGTTTGATAGAATGTGCCTGTGAAGCCATGTGGTCCTGGACTTTTGTTCGCTGGAAGATTTTTAATTAGGGTTTCAATTTCATTACTTGTGATAGATCTGCTTATATTTTTTAATTCTTCCTGATTTAGTCTTAGAAAATTGTACCTTTCCAAGAATTTGTCCATTTCTTCATGGTTGTCCATTTTATTGGCATATAGTTATTTGTAGTAGTCTCTTATAATCCTTTGTATTTCTGCAGTGTCAGTTGTGATTTCTCCTTTTCATTTATAATTTTGTTGATTTGCATCCTCTCCCTTTTCTTCTTGATGAGGCTGGCTAAGGGTTTACAACTTTGTTTATCTTCTCAAAGAACCAGCTTTTAGTTTCATTGATCTTTGATACTGTTTTCTTCATTTCTATTTCATTTATTTCTGCTCTGATCTTTATGATTTCTTTCCTTCTACTGACTTTGGATTTTCTTTGTTCTTCTTTCTCTAGTTGTTTTAAGTGTAGGGTTAGATTGTTTATTAGAGAATTTTCTTGTTTCTTGAGGTGAGATTGAATTGCTATAAACTTCCCTCTTAGAACTGCTTTTGCTGAGTCCTGTAGGTTTTGGATTGTTGTGTTTTCATTTTCATTTGTTTCTATGTATTTTTTTAAAATTTCTTCTTTGATTTCTTCAGTGATCTCTTGGTTATTTAGTAGCACACTGTTTAGCCTCCATGTATTTTTGTTTTTTACAGTTTTTTTTCCTGTAATTGATTTCCAATCTCATAGCCTTGTGGTCAGAAAATATGGTTGATATTATTTCAATTTTCTTAAATTTTCCGAGGCTTTATTTGTGACCCAAGATGTGATCTATCCTGGAGAATGTTCCATGTGCACTTGAGAAGAGTGTGTATTCTGCCACTTTCAGGTGGAATGTTCTATAAATATCAATTAGATCTGGTCTATTATGTCATATAAAGCTTGTGTTTCCTTATGTATTTTCTGTTTGGATGATCTGTCCATTGGTATAAGTGTGGTGTTAATGTCCCCTACTATTACTGTGTTACTGTTGATTTCCCCTTTCATGGCTGTTAGCATTTGCCTTATGTATTGAGGTGCTCCTATGTTGGGTGCATAAACATTTTAATTGTTATATCTTTTTCTTGGATTGATCCTTTGTTCATTATGTAGTGTCCCTCCTTATCTCCTGTAACAGTCTTTATCTTTATTTTGAAGTCTATTTTATCTGATATGAGTATTGCTACTTCAGCTGTATTTTGATTTCCATTTGCATGGAATATTTCTTCCATCCCCTCACTTTCAGTCTGTATGCTTCCCTAGGTCTGAAGTGGGTCTGTTGTATACAGCATATATATGGGTCTTGTTTTTTTTTATCCATTCAGCCAGTCTGTGTCTTTTCGTTGGGGTATTTAATCCATTTACATTAAAGGTAATTATTGATATATATGTTCCTATTACCAGTTTCTTAATTGGTTTGGGTTTGTTTTTATGGGTATTTTTCTTCTCCTGTGAGTCCCGCTTAGAGAAGTTTCTTTACCATTTGTTGTAAAGCTGGTTTGCTGCTGCTGAATTCTCTTAGCTTTTGTTTGTCTGAAAAGCTTTTGACTTCTCCATCGAATCTGAATGAGATCCTTGCTTGGTAGTGTAATCTGGGTTGTAGGTTTTTCTCTTTCATCACTTTAAATATATCCTGCCTCTCTCTTCTGGCCTGCAGAGTTTCCACCGAAAAAACAGCTGATAACCTCATGGAGATTCCTTTGTATGTTATTTTTTGTTTTTCCCTTTCTGCTTTTAGTATTTTTTCTTTGTATTTAATTTTTGTTAGTTTGATAAATATGTGTCTTGGTGTGTTTTTCCTAGGGTTTATCCTGTGTGGGATTCTCTGTGCTTCCTGGACTTGGGTGACTATTTCCTTTCCCATGTTAGGGAAGTTTTCCACTATAATCTCTTCAAATATTTTCTCAGACCCTTTCTTTTTCTCTTCTTCTTCTGGGACCCCTATAATTCAAATGTTGGTGCATTTAGTGTTGTCCCAGAGGTCTCTGGGATTGTCTTCAATTCTATTCATTCTTTTTTCTTTATTCTGCTCCTCGGCAGTTAATTCTACCATTTTGTCTTCCAGCTCACTTATTTGTTCTTCTGCCTCCGTTTTTCTGTTGTTAATTCCTTCTAGTGTATTTTTCATTTCAGTTATTGTGTTGTTCATCTCCATTTGTTTATTCTTCAGTTCTTCTAGATCTTTGTTAAACATTTATGGTATCTTCTCAATCCGTGCTTCCATTCTATTTCCAAGGTTCTGGATCATCTTTACTATCATTACTGTGAATTATTTTTCAGGTAGATTGTCTATTTCCTCTTCATTTATTTGGTCTTGTAAGTTTTTACCTTGCTCCTTCATCTGTGACATATTTTATTGCTGTCTCTTTATTTATTTATTTATTTTTTAATGAGTGGGACTGTGTTCCTGTTTTACTGGTCGTTTGGCCTGAGGCTTCCAACACTGGAGTTTGTAGGCTATTGGGTGTAGATGGGTCTTGGTGCTGAGATGTGGATCTCTGTGAGACCTCACTCTGATGAATATTCCCTGGGGTCTGAGGTTCTCTGTTGGCCCAGTGGTTTGGACTCAGAGTTCCCACAGCAGGAGCTTCCGCCTGACCCTGTGCTCACAAATCAAGATCCCACAAGCTGACTGGGGTGACAAAAAGAAAAAAAAAAGAGAGGGAGAGAGAGAACAATAACAAAGTAAAAAATAAAATTAGACTAGGAAACTAACAGATATGTTAGAAAGAATGTAAAAATAAAAATATAGACGAATCAACAACTGGAAGGTACATCAGTACCACAATAGTAAAAAAGAGTAGGAGGGAAAAGGAAAAAGAAAAAAAGAAGGTGGGGAAAGGCCTTGGCTCTGGAGAGCAGGGCCTAAGCAAGGGCAAGGTTTGGGTGGTAGGTGGGGCCAATGCTCAGGACCCACAGGGATGGAAAAGGCCCTGGGGGTGGTGGGGGGTGGGGCTTAGGTTCAAGGGACAGAAGGGGCCCAGGTGTGCCCCCCACCCCTGGTCTCAGAGGGCAGGGGACCTCACCTGGGAGCCGAGCAGGCTTCCTGGGCTCGAGTGGGTGGGGTAAACACCCTCATCTCTTCTCCTGCTCCTCTGGTCTGCAGTCTGGGAGGGCCCCTCCCGCCTGCTCCTCCTGTTCTCCACAGCCTCCCTCCTATGCCCCCAGGACCAATGCGGGGGCAAAGGGGGGCCCTTGGAGGGCAGTGGACCAGCCTGGGACTCAGCAGGCTCCCTGTGTCTGAGTGGGCAGGGCAATCACCCTCTGCTCCTCTCCAGCTCCTCCCGGGGACACCCCCACCAGCCTCTCCTGTTCTCTGGTTGACCTCCTTCCTATGTCCCCAAGGACCCACACAGCTTGGAAGGGGATTGGAGGTCAGCGGATTGGCCTGGGAGCTCAGCAGGCTCCCTGTGCCAGAGTGGGTGGGGTAATCGCCCTCCGCTCCTCACCCTCTCCTCCTGGAGGGCCCCTCCCACCTGCCTCTCCTGATCCCTCCAGCCTCCCTCCTATGCCCCCAGAACCCATGTGCCTGGATGGGGTATTTTTTGGGGGGGAACTAGCTTGGGAGCTCAGCAGTCTCCCCGGCCCCAGTGGGCCAGGTGATCACCCTTTACTCCTCTCCAGCTCTTCCCAAAGAGTCCCTCCCACCTGCCTCTCCTAATCTCTCAGGCCTCAGGGGTGCAGATCTTGTCTGGCCTCCACTTCTCCTTCCCCCTTGGTCCCCCTATGTCATACCGGTTCACTGTGGGGTTCCTCCCATCTCCTTGGGGGTTAGAGTCCCCACCAGCACCTGGCAGGTGCCCTATTGCAGTTATTCTCTTTTTAAAAATCTCCTATTTTTCTATCCTCTCTGATTTTAACTGAGCATTTTATATAATTTCATGTTATTTTCTCTCTTAGCATAGCAATTATACTTTCTTTAAAATTTTTTTGTAGTTGACCTAGTGTTGTAATACATATTTTAAGCTAATATAAGTCCAGCTTCAAATAATTTCACATCACTTGATAAGTAGTGCAAGTACCTTACATCAGAGTATTTCCAATTCTTCCCTGTCATCCTTTGTGACATTGCTGTCACTTATGTTCCTTATAGCTATGCTAGAATCACCCATATACTATCACTATTATTGCTTTGAACAGTTGTCTTTTACATCAATTAAGAATAAGAACGGGGTTTCCCTGGTGGTGCAGTGGTTCAGAGTCTGCCTGCCGATGCAGGGCACATGGGTTTGTGCCCCAGTCCAGGAAGATCCCACATGCCATGGAGAGGGTGGGCCCGTGAGCCATGGCTGCTGAGCCTGCATGTCCGGAGCCTGTGCTCC
Source organism: Hyperoodon ampullatus (assembly GCF_949752795.1). Lineage (NCBI taxonomy): Eukaryota > Metazoa > Chordata > Mammalia > Artiodactyla > Ziphiidae > Hyperoodon > Hyperoodon ampullatus. The sequence continues at coordinate 10,797,441 of NC_136927.1, read as the reverse complement.
ATGACGGGCGAGGCCGCGACAGTGAGAGGCTCGCGTACCGCAAAACAAAAAAAAAAAAAAAAAAAAAAGAATAAGAAAAATGAAACATTTCATTTTGGTGTTATTTATTTATTCTCCAAAATTCTTCCTTTTTTTATGTAGACCACAATTTCTGGCATTATAGTTTTCCTTCTGACTAAAGAACTTCTTTTAATATTCCTTTCAGGGAAGGTCTGCTGGTGATTAATTCTCTCAGTTTTGGTTTGCTTGAGAAAGCTTTATTTGTCCTTAATTTCTTTTCTTAAGCATAATTTCACTGGTATAGAATTATAAATCTGAGTTTGTTTTTTCTTCAACTAATTCACTCCCCTCTCTTCTTGCTTGTGTGATCTCTGATGACAAGTCTGATGTTATCCTTATCCTTTTTCTTCTATTGTTAAGGTGATTCTTTTTCCTCCTTCTGACTTCAAGATTTTCTCTTTGTCTTTGATTTTCTTCAATTTAAATATGATATCCTTAGGTTTGGGCCATGTGTGTGTGTGTGTGTGTGTGTGTGTGTGTCTGTGTGTCTGTGTGTGTGGTATTTTTCTAGTTGGTGTTCTCTGAGTTTCCTTGCTACATGGTTTGGTGTCTGTTATTAATTTTGGAAAGTTCTTGACCACTATTAATTCAAATATTTTTTTCTGCTCCATTCTCTCTTTCTTTTCCTTTTGGTATTCCAATTATGTGAATGTTACACCATTTGAAATTGTTCCCAAATTCTTGCATGTTTGTTCTGGTTTTTGTTGTTGTTGTTGTTGCTGTTGCTGTTGTTTTTCATTCTTCTTTCTTTGTATTTTAGTTTGGGTAGTTTCTGTTGAACTATCTTCAAGCTCGCTGATTCTATCCTCAGACATGTTGAGTCTATTGATGAGTACATCAAAGGCATTCTTCATTTCTATTACAGCATTCCTGATTTCCAGCATTTCCTTTAGATTACTTTTTTAGAGTTTTCATCTCTCTGTTTACATTGGTCATCTCTTCTCACATATTGTCCCCTTTTTCCCTTAGAATGCTTAGCTATTAGTATAGCTATTTTAAATTCCAAATCTGATAAACTTAAGATCTCTATTATATCAGAATCTGCTTGTCATGACTGCTTTGTCTATTCAGAGTGTGTTTTCTCTTGCTTTTTCTCATGCCTTCTAGTTTTTTGATGAAAGCTGGACATTTTGTGTTGGGTAATAGGGGCTGAAGTAAAGAGGCCATTAGTGAGAGGATGTTATATTAATCTGGCTAGGAGTATGCCTTTGGGTATTGCTTCTTGTAGCTATAGGTGTCATAGTCTTCAAATTCCTCTTGTTTCTTTGTTTTATTTTTCTCTTCTATTGACTTTTTCCTCTTCTCTTCTAATTAATCCTCTCAGAGAATCTGTGTCTTGAAGCTTTTTCAGTTGTAATCCACTGTTACACTTGGAGCCCTGCTGTTGTGGTACTGAGGTGTGAGGGCTGGGGGGCATTCTATAATCTTCCAATTAAATCTCAGGCTTTTTTGTGGACCTATGTTTCTTGACTTTTAACACCAAAGTATTTTTTTACTGTTTATATACTTTTTAAATTAATAGAACCATACTGTATATATATTTTTTATTTCTGGCTTTCTTTCTCTAAACATTATGTTTTTGAGATTCTACCATATTGTTGTATATAGTTGAATTCATGGGGTTGCATTGCTATATAATAATCAATTCTGTGAATTTACCACCATTTATATATTCTTCCTACCCTTTTATGGGAAGTTGGGTAGTTTCCAGTTTTTTTACTACTACAAAGAATGCAGCTGTAAACATCATGTACATATATTTTTGAGCGTGCATACACAATTCTTTCAGTTGTATACATAATAGGTGAATTACTGCACCACTACACATATTTATCATTGCTAGAAATTGTCAGTTTTCCAAAGTGGTTTTATCAATTTACATTCACAAGCTGTACATGAGAGTTCTGATTGATCAACATTCTCACCAACATTTGGCATTTTTCTCTAATTTTGGTCTTAATTGAATGTTCCCAATGACTAATGAAGTTTAGCACTTCTCCATGTGTTTACTGATCATTTGACTGTCTTTGTAGAGAAGGGACTGTTTGAATCTTTTTCCCATTTGTGTATTGTTTATCCACCAGTTTCTTATTAATTTGGAGACGTTATTCCTTGGACATGAGCTCCTTGTTAGAAATATGTCTTAAAAATATTTTTTCTCAATCTTCACATTGCCTTTTCACTCTTTTAAGTAATTAAATGAATAAGTTATGGGAATGTAATGTACAACGTGGTAACTATAGTTAACAATACTGCATTGTATACTTGAATGTTGCTAAGAGAGTAGCCCTTAAATGTTCTCACCACACACACACACACACACACACAAATTGTAAGTATCTCACACACACACAATTGTGAGATAACGTGTTAGCTAACCTTATTGTAGTAATCATTTCACAATATATGTGTGTACCAAACCATCATGTTGCACACTTTAAACTTACACTATGTTATATGTCAATAATATCTCAAACACACTGGAGGGAAAAGTACCTTTCTATTCCTAGTTTGTTAACGGTTTCTTTTTCATCATGAATAGATATTAAATTTTTATTTAATGCTTTTTTATGCAATGAGATAATTATTCATTTTTTCTGTTACTGTGGTGAATAGCCTTGGTTGAATTTTAAATGTTAGGCCAAATTTGCATTTCTGGAATAAATCCAATGTCATCATGATATAATATCCTAGTCAAATATAACTGATAATTTTTTAAATGCCTAGAGTTAATCCATTTCCATGCTCTCCATAGCTCTCCAAGTTAAAAACCTTCTTTCAACTCTCCATCCTTCTATCCATACTAACACCTGTATGATAATAACTAGTTTTTTATTGCTCACACTCTGTTAGGTATTCTTCTAGCTACCTAATCTATAATACATTAATATATTTAATTCTCGTGGAAAAATATGGGAAAAATCCTATCCCTATTTTACAGATGAGAAAATTGAGGTATGGAGAGGTTAAGTAATGTGCCCAACTTCAACCCAGACTGAGTTGTGTTCCTGGAAGTCTCATTCTAGCACCAATGTCTTCAACGACTCTACCAGTACCGTATATTACAGAGAAAGTCTAGGTGTGATAAGATTTCTGAATTGACACATGTCTGAAAGTGTATTTCTTTACTTTCCCATTTGAATAATACCACTGTGACATATATCAATCTATTTACTCCTCCACTTCCTCCCTGCACAAATCTGTTCCAAATTTCCAAATACTAGAAGCCATCATCTTTTTTTCTCTCTTCATTGTTCTGAGATTTCACCACAATATGTTAATGGATACATCTTTTACAATTCATCCTGCTCAGTAGACCCTTTCATCCTGATGATTAATGGTTTATTTAATCGTGAGACATTTTCTTTCATTGCTTTGAGAATTTCAGATTATATGTTGAATATTCTTGTGACTTCAGGCTTAATTATTAACTTTATAACATTCAAAGACATTTATAAATGGAATACTCCATAATTCTGTCACCTAGATATATCAGCTGTTAGCACTACTATTTGAGCATCTCTTATAGGCAGTGTCTGTGAAACTTCTAACCAATTTAAATGACTTTAATGTTGTATTTTGTTTTCAGCTCATTACATGTTATAAATTTTTTACATGTCACAGAGCATTAATAACCATTTAAAGGCTTATTATATTCCATTTAGTTGTCAAAACATTCTTAACCTGCATAAAAGTAGATTCTGGAAAGATAATCCCTGCCTTCTATTATAAGTGATTTTACAAACCACATCTCTCCCTACTAAACCTGATTTGAGTCTATAGCCAGTTAAGAAACATACATGGATATAAGACAGATGAAAAAAGAAATATTAACTTTACAACTTATAAAATTAAGTTAAAAAGAATCACTTTAATGAGCAGCCAGAGCCAGCTTCTTGGACATGGGAACTGCACAAGGCCTTGCTGCTGTGCCGTCAACACTTTCAAATTATTAATCATTTTTTAAAAGGGAATGCTGTAGATTATAGAGCTGGTCCTTCCAGTAGTCATAGCCCAAGCTCCTAGCATTTCTCTTTAAATCTAGACCTTGGAATGAGCCCCTCGAAACAGAATATGCAGAGCTTACCTTTGCTCATCAGCTCAGATGGGATCCCTCCCTCATATGCATCAAACCCCAACACCAGGAACAGAGAGAGGCGGGCCTCCCCACTAACCTCTAGAAGTGTTTACACATGGACAGGGAGCTAGGAGAGAGTATCACTGCTCATCCCACTGCTTTATAAGCTGTTATGACTTCCTACAGAGGGAGAAAAATGTTTCTCCTATCACTTCAAATATGGGAAGGGTTGTTAGTGGAAAAAAGCTTAGATTCATTCAGTATTGTTAACAGGTATGAAGCTGGGTTAGAAGGGTAGAAGTGAGAGGTAGGCTTATTTGGAGAGAATACAAGATTAACCTATTTTAGAATAAGAGTTACTAAAAAATAGAATCTGATGATTTGAGATGTAATGAGTTCCATGTCAGTGGAAATATACAGCCAGGCAATGACTGGATAAATGTCTACTAGGAAGAGGTCTTTAAATAGGGAGTTGAAAATACCACTTGATGAAGAATCGAAAAACCAACTTTCCTTTGTGATTTATTTGGTTTTCCTTCTTCAAGGGATAACTTATGGCTCTATTACTGTGAGGTATTTTCTATAGTTTTGCTTAATTTGAAACACCCATTCAACACTCAGTACAGCTCTGAAGCTGTGCTTTATATCCATACTCAAACGTCTTTCAAAAGTAAATAAGCATAAATATATATATATATACACACACACACACACACATATATATACACATATAGATGTAGCTATATACATCTATATAGATATAAAATAAAAAGTTATTGAGCAATCCAGCAAGTCACTGGGCCGAAATTTCAACTGTGTATGTAACATCTTATTTAGTTCTATTAGATACCAGCATTATCCCATTTTACCAAGAAGGAAACTGAGGCTTAGATAAGCCTATCACCTTGTTCAAAGTTACATGGATGGTAAGGTTCAGAATTTGATTCAAAACCAAGCCCATGTGATTTTTGAACTAGGTTTCTTAACCGCCACAATATGGTATATAACAAGTCCTAATATTTTTGCCCTAGATTTATACACATTCAAGTTTTTTTTTAACAAATTGCCATTTTCCCCACCAATCTGGCAAAGCTGTCATTAGAAAGTTCTTGGTATTTACTGTGACAAATAAAATGTCACATTCATCTAGTTGTTGAGGTAGGACACCTCATTTAGTCATCACAGCAATCCTGTCAGATGTGTAAAGTTTATTATTCCCACCAGGGGTGAAACAACGGTGTCTCAGGGAGGTTAAACAATTTGCCTAAGAAGCCAAGACTGGTAGGCAACTCTGCAGAGACACAGGAACAGGAATGGATACATAGAATCACAGGAAGGAAAATATTAAGGCTTCAAATCCAGATGGAGATGCTGAAAGTTCATCAGGGTCAGCAATCCTTGTGTCTTCCTTGCATCCTTGCTTCACTTAGTTTGTGAATTCGCGATTCAGAGACGTGTCACTTTCCTTCCTTGTCTTCTGGTCTCAGACTTGGAGCTAACTCATAACCCCACAGGCAGCAGCAATACAAAAGGATAACAGTCACATAGCAGCTTGGTTGTCTTTTCTGTGTCTCACTCATATGACTTATTTCCTCTCCATCCTCAGGGCCACAGTTTTAAGTGCCTTTGCTGAGTCGCTGTTCAAGAAGTTGCCCAGCTTTGCATTGTTCTTACATGTATATGAATGTTCAGGGACCATCACCCTCCTCTTTCTGTATTTCAATGTAGGAATATGTGTCTCTCTCAATGAAATCACCTTTTTTTTCTTTTCAACTTTCTAATTCCACTGAGCAATTCTATACTGAGTCTTTGAACGAAGACAACTGGCTCTGCCTTTTCTCTGCAGTATCACATGGTATAAAACAGATTCTCTAATACTTGAGTTTATACTTGAGTTTATTACTGAACAGATGATTATTTTAAATGAATGACTGGTACTTCTTTACTTCTGCATGAGGCAAATACCACAGAGGGCTGTTGAAGCCTGCTGGGTTTGGCGAACAATCCCTGTTCCTGAGGGGTTAATGACCAGTTTCCTCAACTGACAAAAACTTAACGTTTCACTTCTTCATCAAGGAGCACGTGAGGGAGAGGAGGGATTGCCCAGCCCCAGAATGAAGCTGTTTATAATGTTTATTATACTCACTGCCTCTCCTTCCATTCAGGGGGAGAGGACTTTTTAAGAGCCCTGCCAAAACTGCAGGTGTGCGAAGGCTCATGCTAACAGCAGGGGCGGCCTTTATAGGATTTCCTCGACACTGCTTCAGATCACTTTTCAGTGTGTGAAACCGGATTTTCATGAATGGCACTCATGACAGGCTAATGGGCACAGGGCGGTGGCACACCCGATGCCAGAGGCAGGGCAAGGGAGACTGGAAACAGGCCAGCCTGAGCTCCTGGAAGATGAAATACCATGGGGTGGTGATGCTCTGCATTTCTTCTCAAATACCTGGCAGGCCCAGGGCCGACTTGTCAAATGGGTCACCTTTGAGGCCAAACAGGAATAGATCCAGTTACAATTTTTCACACAAGGACAAAACAAGGAGGCAGGAAAAGCTCAGGGTTCAGACATTTGCAAGCTGCAGCTGGTTTGCGTGGCAGGAGGTTCTGAAGACTTATGAGCTGACACATTAACCTGGATGCCACCAAGCACTGACCTCTCTGCTCCTTCTCCTCCCCAGAGTGGGGTTCAAGGCTACTGACTGACATAAGGGCCACAGAGGACCATATCAAAGTAGCGGCCCCATCACAACTCGTCATTTTTAAAACACACACAATCTGCTTGAGCCGGAAATGCATAGGAGCAAATCTGAGTTTCTGGCCTTGCCTCCAGGGAGTTCAGGTGGTCGGTAGTTCCTGATTCTTACAGCAGTTCTTCGTGGTAGGTCAGCATAGCTTCTAAATGAATGGTGTGAGAGCAGAGGAAAGAGAGAAGCTGATGGAGATGGATTACTTTGACTTTCTTTTCATTGTATAATCCATCAGCACAGGAAAATACTTTCTTTGCATTATCCTCCCTGGCTTTGATCTTCCCAGAGGAATGCTGGGAGAAATTATGGCCTTTAAACTGTGCCTGTGTAATTGTAATATTAAAAACTACGAAGAGGCTACATTACAAAGAGGCTAGTTCATCACAAAACTAGGAATATGACTCCAAATTCAGCTCTATAGGCATGGCAAAGGCAAGACACCCACACCATCACGTTCGGGCTTCGCTGAAGCAGAAGTCAGCACCCAAGGAAAAGTCTATTATTTATCATTCCAGTTCCTAGTCAATGTCCTCATTTTGAAGTCAAGAAAAAAGATACACAGGGAAGTTGAATAACTTGCCCAGCATTACACAGCACTTGGGATGGAGCCAGAGCTAAAAACTTGGTCTCTGAAACTTTCTATCCAGTTCTCTCTCTTCTGTTTCATACTGCCTCTTAGAAAATCCCCTTTGAATCATATTTTCTCCATGAGTTCTGTGGCCGCCACAGCCTCTTAGTTGGGCTAGCTGTGGCAGGGCAGCCTTCCTGCTGGTCAGTAGCTGATGGTCCTGCCTCTATTGCATTTGAAATAGGTACATTCTCAAAAAAAAATAATAATAATAAGAAATGAAATAGGTACATTCTCTTGGGTGTCATATTTGTCCCTTACGCAGGTTCCAAGCCAAAGCTGGGGTTTTGTTCCCTTTAATTTCTCCACCTGGATAATTCCCCCAAGTTTTATACTGTGGCTCTATAATCAATGTAATTTTCTTATGTCCATATTTTTCTCATCAAACTACCAAGAATTTTTGCTATTTATTTGTACATAGTGGCCATTTTTATGTTGGTACAAGGGACTGTGAATGTACTATGCTGAAATGATACACATTATGAAGCAATAGGGGTTATTAATCCATGTCAGCATTCCTGTGTGTGTGTGTGTGTATGTGTGCGTGTGTTCATCCAGATTTTGGGTTGACTGGTACAGAAGTGTGAACAGAAGATGGACCACCTAAAATATGCACATTTGTAAGATTTCTCTCTGTGTTAGGTGAATACTTGGTGTCTTGTACCAGCATGTTGAAATAAAGCTGCTTTGAATATTCTTGCTAAGGCTGGTGGAATTAGGTCATAATATAGAGGGAATGAATGTATCTTAAGGAGTCAGGATAAAATAGTTGAAAAACCAAAGACATAAGTTACTAATCTTTGGGGAGGGAGGAGAGGGCTTCAAAACTACCCTGGCTGCTACTTTTAGTTGAGGGGATTAAATAAGATAATAAGAATGTAAACACTTTGTAAACTACGACAGGTTATATATATCTATTACATATTAAATCACATTGGAAAAACAAATATGAATATTATATGTTGCTTTACCTTTGAATCAATTGGTTAGCCTCCCCATACTTGAGAGCCTGAACTCAAAATCAGCAAGAGAATATAGATTTTCATAGTACACTGCATCAGTTAGCTATTGCCACAGTAGTGCTACATAACAACCACAAAATGTCAGCTGCATACCTTTGTTTCTACTTCTGTGGGGCTCAGTTCATATAAGCTGGGCTTGCTCATCCATCCACAGGCCAACTGGCTTAATCAGATATTTTCAGGTTGGCTCTGTTTCATGTGTCTCTCATCCTCTTCTTGGGACCAGCAGGTTAACCTGAGCATGTTTTTTTATTGTAATGGCAGGGGCTCAAGAGCAAGTGGAAACACGCATGTTTCTTCAAACTTCTGTTTCTATCAAGTCAGAAAGTATCCCAAAGCAAATCACATGGTTGAGACTAATGTCAAGGGGTAGGGAAGGTCACCCTGTCCATGTGAGAGGGCCCTGCAAATTTGCATAGAAAAGAGCATAAATATAAGGAAGGATAGGGACTTCCCTGGTGGCGCAGTGGTTGGGAGTTCTCCTGCCAATGCAGGGGACACTGGTTCAAGGCCTGCTCAAGGAGGATCCCACATGCCATGGAGCAACTAAGCCTGTGCACCACAACTACTGAGGTTGCACTCTAGACCCCGCGAGCTACAACTACTGAGCCCGTGTGCCACACCTACTGAAGCCAGCACACCCAGAGCCAGTGCTCTGCAACAAGAGACACCACCGCAATGAGTAGCCCACTCACTGTAATGAAGAGTAGCCCCCGCTCGCCAAAACTAGAGAAAGCCTGTACGCAGTGACGAAGACCCAATGCAGCCAAAAATAAATAAATAAATTTATTTTAAAAAAATACAAGGAAGGATAAAGATTCGGACCAACTAATGCAATTTACCATATATACATGCTATTGAAATCATTAGTAGCAGCAATGGATTAACTGAATATAAAGCAGTATGAATGAATCTTAACATAATATTTAGTGAAAAAGATTGGAAGAAGAGTGAGAAATATAATAACCCCACATATAAAAATTTTAAATGCATACACTCAAGCAGTAACACATTCAAATTGAAAAATAAACTCACTAAGCACACTAAAAGAGCTGTCTTGGTCCCCAAAGTGTGATGGAAGGGGGTATGGCATGGATGGAAGCAGCTACATTTAAAAAATCATTGCTATATATACACTGACCACTAAAGACGTGGTTGCAATCATGATTCACAGCTCATTTATCAATTCTGATTTTAGACCAATAAAAGACATAGTCCTTGTTCTAAAGAGACTATTTTTCAGTTGATTTTTCATTTTATTCATGGAAATCAATAACAAATTAGTTTATTTAGGGGTGTTAGACTGTAAGATCATGTTGCCTATAAAATATTTATAAATTGGGTCCAGATTTTTCCTGTTTTTTAACCATTATATAGTGCTTCACAGACTGCAAATTATTTTCATATTTTTTAACTCATCTAATCCTCATAGCAAATGCTGTGTGAATAGCAAGGTACATTATGGACTCAGAAACCAAGGTTGTGAGCTGCTAAGTGGTGCTTCAGGTGACACAACTTTTATTTCTCACGATTCTTATTAAAATGGCTCCTCAAAATCACTTGGCCATAAAAAATATACATACTTGGGTCCCACTACCAGAAATTCTAAGTCAGTAGAACTAGAGTAGACCCCAGACACCTGTTTTTACAAAACTTCCTTAAGGGATTTTGATGTACCCTGAAGGCAAGAACTCTTAACCCAGGTATGCTTTCTTGGCAAAGACATGGTTAATTTGCAAGAGATTGGACACATTTTGTCAGTCTTTTCCATTTTCTCTTTTCTATACACTTTCAGTTGGCTAGGTGCTTCCAAGCCTAGGAATTATTATCTTCTTTTGCTAGTTCTCCCCATTTCCCTCTTGCACTAAAGTTTAGTTGATTTGTTTCTGCCCACTTGATTCCTAGAAGATTAAGCACAGTTATTTTCAAAGAGGAATAGGGCAGAGACATTGCTCTCTTGACATTGAAAACAAAATAAAGGACTCACAGCATTTCTAGTTACATATTACACTGAGCACTTTATACCTTTCAAAGCATGCTCAGGTTCTACACTTTATTACTTGAATTCACAAAGAGTTATGATATTTTGGTGACCTGGTAAGATAATTCAACTACTGGTCTAGAGAGCTAGGTTACAGCCTTCGCTTTGCCAATAGCCAGCTGGGTGACTTGGAATAAGTACAGTGAGGGGTTCATGACTTGGCCTTTCCATAAATAGCCATTAGTAGGTATACAGTCAATTTTGCTCTAAGGCTTGTTTTGAAAACATGAATTTGTGTTAATGCAATGAACATATTATGTAAGCATTTGAGCATAATATATTTCAAATGCAGGATTTCATCCTTGAGAAACACTATGTGAACACAGAAAATTGCACCCAACTAAACCAAACTGCGTAGGAATACACAAAAGGCACACAAGCATATACCTCAAATATCTACCCACTCCCTCAGTTCACCACATGTGCTGTAAGCCACACCCATCCACATGGAGGGTTACAACTTTCTGGTTTCAAAGAACTCTCCTTCCACTCTTCACAATAACTAATAAGCTGCAACCATTCCGACATCCCCACCCACAAGCAAACTTTAGATCACTTTCAAAGTAAAGCACCATATTCACTGTAGCATTTAAGAGACTGCAAATATTGCCATGGTAGCCAAGTTTTGGAGTGCTTCTATGAGCTACAAGAGAGACCTGGGGAACTCCGCCCACCTGCCTGCATCCTTGCGGCATACCTCCTTTAGTTATTCATGCTTTAGGAATAAACCAAGGTGAAATCAACATTGAACTTAGTAAAGCCCTCCAGTTGTACCCATTTTTGAAACAAGAACAGTCTCTCAGGGATAGCCTAGCTCCACCTTCAAACTGTTTGGACTTTATTCTTTTTAAAATGAAAGAAGTGGGTTAGATGAGCTCCAAAACCTTTCCAGTTTGGGATCACAACGGGCCCCACTGTAGTCACATGTGGCTTGGTATTAATATTGAAAATGCTGAGATTTAAAGTTTCTTTTGTTACCTGAGCTCTGTCAGGTAGCAAAAGAAAAAAATAAACTTTATCCCAAGTCAGTGTTTACTGACTCAGTCACATAGAACAAAGGTGGTAAACCTCCATAGTTAAATGGAGCTTAATGCTTGAAACATCCTCAGGGAATATGGAAAGAAACAAAAGAATAATTGCAAAGATTGATACATGTTGACTATGATTATTAACTTTAGTTTCTGAAGACTGCTATAAAATTTGAAATTAAATTTCTATATTAATCCTCACTAGAAGCTCCAAGGGTTTTTTGGGTTTTCTGTTGTTGAGTTGTATGAGTTCCTTGTATATTTTATCAGATTAACCCCTTAATAGATATATGGTTTGCAAATATTTTCTCGCATTCCATAGATTGCCTTTTCATTTTGTTTATGGTTTCTTTTGTTGAGCAGAAGTTTTTTAGTTTGATGTAGTCCCACATGTTTATGTTTGCTTTTGTTGCCTTTGCTTTTGCTGTCAAATCTAAAAAATTATTGCCAAGGCCAATGTCAAGGAATTCCCTATGTCTTCTTCTAGGATAGACTAACTCTTCTTAAGAGCCAAAAGACCTGAACACATTATTTCATCTTGAGTTCGTCATTAGCCTTCAACTATTCTTACCACCAACTTAACTGCAGTGTCCTCCAATCATATAGATTATCTGTAATTTTGAGTATAGTATCGTCTATTTTATAGAAGCAAACTTTTGAGAAAGGGCTGGGTCCACTCCTTGAGGTAATCAAGGGTTATATGCCTTGTCATATTATACATAAGGGCTTTGTTGAATCCAGGCAAAGAGATACAGCAATGATCGTCTCAGACTTTGCAAAACACTATGGCAGACTTGAGAGCATTGTAGACACCAGAGTTCAAGGGCAGAGGGTTAGGCGGAAATCAGTGCTGCAAGAAAAACCAAGAAGCACTTTTCTGGAGTTCCATATTGCCACATAAAAGCAGTGAGTCCATAGAGACTGTGCAAAGTGGACAATGAGGAGGAGAGAACATTCCAACCTCAGGGCCGAAGGTAAAAGCTCAGCTGTGAGGCTACAGAGCAAACCTGGCAGTGTGGCCTGGCAGGGACATCTTTGGACAGCCACACCCTGGAGGGGATGGGCTGAAAAGAAAAATGTCATTTGGATCCAAAATCTCTGCCTTTGGAGTTCTGGAATGATAACTACCAAAAAGTTCCACGAAACAAAAGGGGAGTACCTCTTCTCCAGGATTTGTTAAACAGGTGAGGTTTTGTCTGGGAGCATTAAAAAAACAGCAAAGTACAACACATAAAAGTTGACTTTTCTCTCCTTAGGCAAAAATTAATAGAAGGGATATCTCAGATGTACGTAGAGAAATAGTTTAAGTAAATATTGGTTTGGTTTGGCAATATTTTTGCATGCTTTGGTGAACATACTCCAAACATCTGTATGTTCAGAATTTCATGTGGCTTTAATTTCTTAGCAGCATCTTGAATAATCTTTAAGCCTGCGAACACAGGAAGTAATTTATAATGATATGGTATTTAGATCATGTTCATGCACTTAAGTGCTTTATTTTTATTAGTAAAGTGTGTTGGTAAAATAGTAAAAATTGTTGCATATTTGGACTTTTCTAGAGATTTTTATCTCTTTTATTTGATGTATCTCTTCTTACTGTTTATGTAATTTAAAATATTCACAAGTTGATGATAGCCAAGATCTTAATAATAGTAATTAAAACACAATGTGTAGAAGGCAGGTCCATAAGTCACATGGGGCCCCAGCTGTCTAAACTGAAGTATCTAATGGTTCAAATTTTCAAGAGTTAGATTTCCTTGGACATTTCCCACCCAGTGCAGTGCAACTGCCACCATGGCCATAGATATTTTCCTCATTTCTGTAAAATAATTAATTCACATGCAGTAAGAGAGTATAATCTATAGGAATTACCAATTTTATTATATATTGAGCTCATAACTACTGCATAGTAATTCTCATAGCAATTTTCATAAGACTCTTTGACTACCGACACTCAAATTCTGTTTGAAATGTCATTCAGGAAAACTACCAATGGCAACCTGTCCATTAATCTTATCTCTCTGGATACCTACTTAGCTCTCTTTATTTCCTTCATTCATTTTGGTAGATATCAAGTCATTTTTCAAATGAGAAAGTAACTGAAGGACTCACTGACCATTAAAAATCATCAATAGTACAGGGAGAAATGAAATAACACATCTTGAGTTCTGCTTCAGGGGATTCAAAATTGCTCTTTTTTGGAAATGTGATCTTTCCATACTGGACTTGTACTGCAGCCATGACATGAAGCCTCATTTTAGCACTGAATTGTATTCTCCAGGGTCCTGGGCCAGCTAGATCAGCTACACATTATTCTTGGTATTCAGTTAATGCAGTGTCAATTTAACTAATCAAGAAAACTTACTCTATGGAATGTAAAAAAACAGAAGTAAACAACCATCAAATACACCTAACCTGGCGATCCTCTCTCATCTACTGTTATGGTAGTTGATTTATCTGAATAACTGAAATTGACTCAGTTATTACACACTTTTGTTCTTATCTATTCCTCATGTGTCCAGCTTTATTGTGGAAGCAGTCTTTCCATTAAACAAATGAGTATTCTAAATATTATCTTAGACATTAGAATTACGAAGATGACTTAGGCTAAATCCCTCCTTCAAGAAGTTCAATTCAAAGAGAAAGATGTGTGAAGACTAAATGTTATTATCATATGGTAAGTAGATTAACAGAAGCAGGCACAGGGTGTTATGGGAGACCAGAAGGGTGTAACATACTTTAGTAAGGGAAGTTACACATGGCTTCCTTAAAAACTGGCACTTGAGTTAATTGTTAAAGGTTATATAGAATTGATTCCAGAAGAACAAAGGAAAAAGAGCAGGCCAGGCAACATGAGAAAGGCATGGCATGGACTGGGGAGGGGGATAATTATAAGTACATAGTTTAAACCAGACCATAAAATTCAGGGCAAGGAGTGACAGCAGATAAAGCCAGAGAGATGATGACACCTTGTTTCTTGGTACAACTGGAAATGTAGTCATTATTTTTGGAGTTTTCTCTGACTCTCTAACCTGTCTGAAGAGCTCCTAAATCATACATTCTTTCCTAATTTCTTTACCAGAGTGAGTTGTAAAGTCTTTAGAGCTATAGGGCTCTTACAACAGGAGGTTTCTGGATTTTTCTTCCTGTTCCATAATGTCCTTTTTTTTCTCCAGAGGACTGTGGTTTTTCCACCCCAGCCCAGGAGCATGGCTCTATTCAGGGAAAGCCCTCCTAATTCTACTACCTAAACCTAATCAAGTTGTTCCTATTACTAACTGTTCCTGCAGTAATTGGCCCAACTGTACTCTGAATCCAGTAAGATGTGATTTCCAGCACTTAAAGATTCAATTGTGAAAAAATGCATATGTACATGACATATGTACCCACATCCCCACACATCTTCTCCCCATTTCTCCTGCTTATTGTTGGATATTGCACAGAAATTTAGTTTCAAAGACAGTCACTGGAGTGTTATTAATTTTGTGGAGAATTAGAAACAACCTGAGGAGAATGAATATATATATATATATATATATATATATATACACACACACAGTCAACCATTCATACCTATACACACACAAACATAGATTATAATAAACTCATATTTATAAACTCATAAATATAGGCTCATAAATTCATATTTAATAAAAAGTTAAATCAAGTTTTCTAATAATGTATAAACATGAAAATTATCCATGATGTGTATTTATCGAACAAGTTATACTACAAAACTGCTTTCTCCTAATTTTGCTTCTGGGAAGTTTCAAACACACACTCAAGTACACAGAGAGCCCAAGACTAGAAGGTAGAAGACTGTATCTCCGATTTTTACATGCATTGTCTGAATAGCTGTATCAGTGATATTTTTGTTTTCTTTTCTCTTTCTACTTTTCTTATATTTTACAACTTTTTAAGATGAATATAATTACATTTATTTGATTTAACTTCTAAAAATATTGTAAACCTGCAGAAAACTCTAAAGAACAATCTAATTAACAGCTTGATAACCTTAGGAATGTGGCCTACATCAAGTGAATGACTTGGCCATAGGTTTCAGAAAAAATATCTTGGAATCCAAGACTTCTCACTTCAAGGCCAGTTTTCCCTTCCATACTCTGCTTCTTCCCTTTCTATCATAAATAGCTTATTCCTTTATCAAACTTTGTCTTCCTCTTTGTCCTCTTAGGTAAGCTCTATGTAGAAAAAGTAATTGCTTTAAACTCACCTTCTGGTCATAGATGAGTATCTCCATGCATTTTAATGGCAGGACACTTAGTTCAAGTCTCCTTTTATTCTTAAGCCAAAGTTCCAAAGTGCTGCAGAGATTTACCTAGAATTTAGATGTTAGAAGAGAATAGATGAACTATAAATAAATCAATATATAAATTAAATTATTTTAGGCTTTTGTAAAATGTTACTGGGTTTATAAGAGTGACATCAATCCAAATAAAATGGAAGGCACTTAAAAATGTTCAATTTGCCTCACTTCAAAAGGCATGGTGTACTAATATCATTAATTGAAATAACTACAGATTTAATAACTACAGTGATTTTTTTTGCCATTCAACATTGAGGCCAATAACAATTCAGTTAGGCTTTACATTGGAGACCAATACATTCTTGGATCATTTACCTAAGACTAAGCTCCTTTGGGCTATGAACTTTGGAACTTAATAAGTGACATTTAGTCCCGGAAATACATCGGCAGATAAGAGGAGATCTGCCACAGAAGGTAGTCAGAGCTGGGATCTTGTTTTTCTTTCAACTCGGGTAGACGGAAGCCTCCAGTCTCAGTGTTCTTTGTCTGAAGACTTTGTTTCTGCCTGCCAGTGCCCAATCTTGACACCATTTCAGCCACACTCTTAGCTGGGGGCCAGCTCTTTCCTTTCTCAGTATTTTCTCTGTTCTAACATTGCTTCCTTGAATCACTTTGTCCCTCTCTATTCCCCGACTCTCTGAACTTCAGGACTGTAAGGAATGGAGATCATCTAGCCAAAGTCCCCCAGTGTATTCCCACTTGAGCCCCCTTTAATAAATACGCATGGTGTTCCATTTTTTGACCTGGAAATTCTGCCAGGATGCCCCATCTCCCTTTAGGAAGGTTGATTCTTCTGACTACTAGTGGAATTCAGGAATTTTTTTCTTTATACCTACATGTTTTTTCTAACCCATCTCAAAAGTTCTGATATACACCCTCCCTCCAAAATGGTATGCTATCAATGCTGATTGAGAATCATTAATATGGGGTTGGCCAAAGTGTTTGTCTGGGTTTTTCCGTAACATATTATGGATGAACTTTTTGGCCAACCCCATATAATACAATTCTCTAATTTTACAGGTTTTTTAAAAAATGACCCAAAGTTAGTAATTTGCCCAAGATTAAATCATTACTTATGAAAGGTACAGAGCTAGAACCTGGGTTTGTTTGTTTTTTTTAATTCCTACTGGACTTCTGAAACAGAACTGAATCCAGAACTCAGGGCTCTTTGCTTCTAATTCAATTTCTCCATACAGCCCTTGAATATTGCCTCCAACATTTACAACCCAATCACCCCAAAAACTGCCATCCCACTAATGAGACCACCAAATAGGGACTACAGAAGTCAACTAGTCCCTGTAACACGTTTACAAATAGGGATGACAAAATAACTGAATATGAAATTCACCCATATCTGGATGACATTACATGATCATCCTCTATTTACTTAGCACCTGCTGTGTCTGATTCACCTGTAGTTAGAGGCCATTAAGATCAGCACCTGTTTACTAAACACCTCTTGTGTTGGGCTAGTTCCTGGAAATACAGGAGTTAGCTTAAAAGTGTTATTTGAAAAAGGTTTTCCAACCCCTACTGATTTCTTTTTCATATTATGACAAAGAAAGAAAGGCCGTTTTTTCTCTCTCTGCCTTCCGAATTCCTGTACCACTGGTGGAGGCGGCAGTCTAGCGTAGGTCAAGCAGTGAATTAGCAGTTTTAGTTTATTCTCAGCTCTGGCCTGTCTCCTTATCCATAAAATGAAGGAATTAAGGCAACTGATCACAAAAGTCCTTATGAACCCTAACGTTCTACGATGCTTTTTAATCCAAATTCAACAAGGTCAAAGCCCTTCTTGGAATTAATCATCTGGTAAAATGTTGTCAGGAAGCCAATATGTTAGGAAGACAATATGCCTTTTGATCTAAGCTCTTCCCATTTTTCCAAAATAAGTCCCTATTAACCATGATTATAAAATGACTCATGAAACTATTTGTTTGTATTGAGAGTCAATACAGAATACCCACATAGATAGTAAATCTTTCACTACAGTGTGAAAAGCATGTAGCATCGGTGTGACATAAGTAATATAGCTCTTTCTAGAGGTGACTCCACTTTATCCTGATTCTTCTCATTTAGGCAAAGTTTACCAAAGAAATGTCTCATAGCCAAGCCCATTCTGCAGATGAATAAAATGAGAAACATGTACCCAGTCTCCCATGAGAGCTAAGGATTCTAGTTGACACAGCTCTCTAAATAGTACCATAACCTCCCATCACCTCCAAGCTAGCCAGCTCACTATCACCAACACAAGACAATGTATTGAGTGAAGACTATGATCCACATGGGCATCCAGAGTTTCTTTTCAAAACAAGTATTTTACATCATGGCAACAATCTTCATACTACTGAAGGGAGGTAAAAAACCTTGGCATCCATAAGTGAAAAATATGGTCACTAACTGTGGCAGGCAACCTTTAAGATAGCCACCAATGATTCTTGCCTCCTGGTATGCATACTCTCGTGTAATCCACTCCCCTTGTGTGTGGGCTGGACTCCTTGACTCCTTGACTTCTAATGAACAGAATACAGTAGAGTGATGGTATGTCAGTTCCGAAATGAGGTTACAAAAGGGCTGTGGCTTCTGCCCCTCATGTCCCTTTCTTTCTCTCTCTCTCTCCTTCTCTCTCTCTCTCCCTCCTTCTCTCTCTCTCCCTCTTTCCATCTTGAAGCCCTGTTCTTCGAGAAGCAGGCTGTCATTTTGTGAGTGACCCGATGGAAAAGGTGATGTGTCAAGGAGCTGATAACTCCAGCAACAGCTAGCAAGGACCTCTGTCCTGCCAAAAGCTATGTGAGTGATCCCAGAGGCAGATTCTCCCCAAGTTGAGTCTGGTGTTGAAGGCAGCCTCAGAGAGGACCTTCACTGTAGCCTGTGATGGACTCCGAGCCAGAGGCACCCAGCTAAGTTGCATCCGGATTTCTGACCTATAGAAACTGTGAGATAATACACATTTTTAGGATGCTAATTTGGGGGTAATTTGTTATGCAGCAACAGATAACTAAATCTCCACCGAAGTCATCAGTGTGACCACACAATTTTACTAGGATTGGCTTGGTCTAAGTGTCCTCTTGATCCAATAGGAACTCCTACTTCCTGCTTTCATGCTTGCCATCTTTTTTTGGCAACAGTGGAGCTTTGTGAATGGTTCACAAGCTTTCCCAGTGTATCTCTTCCATTGAAACACCCTGGCACCATCTGCCAGCAGGGAGCTAGACAGCTCATTGTCAGCTATGGTAACAGAAATCTCATCTCAAGTATTTTCACTTCCTCAAACTAATGTTCAAGCAGAGCTTCTGAAATTCCTTTTTGGCAAGTGTTTCTCCTACCGCTTCTTTAGTCAAATAATCTCATTTTCAAACCCTTTGCCCTGGTATATGCCATGCAGTGCCAGCTGCCCAGCTTTCTTTGGAGCCAGTGCCCGCTTAATAGCTGAAATATTTGCCTTGTTCCTTTAGTTTGTCCCTGGCTTCTCACACGGTATCCACATTTTTTTTTTTTTTTTGCGTTACGCATGCCTCTCACTGTTGTGGCCTCTCCTGTTGCAGAGCACAGGCTCCGGATGCGCAGGCTCAGTGGCCACGGCTCACGGGCCCAGCCGCTCCGTGGCATGTGGGATCTTCCCGGATCAGAGCACAAACCCGTATCCCCTGCATCGGCAGGCGGACTCTCAACCACTGTGCCACCAGGGAAGCCCTATCCACATTAAAAAAAAATACATATATATAGCTTATTTCACCACTGGTCAGCATTTTAAGAACAAAGAAATACCACTTTCCTTGTAAAAATTTCACAGAAGAAAAGGAAAATGATAAAATAAATTTGGGGGAATGCAAAGGCACACAGACCCAGGAGAGGCAAACTCTACTTGTTCTGGGCATGGTCAAAAAAAAGAAAGAGAGAGAGAGAGAGAATTAGGGCTCTGGAAGAATCTAAAGAAATATTTGAGCATTTTATCAGGATGATGAGTTGGAGCTCAACTATCTAAACTACTGAAATAGTCTACTAGAAAGAAGACCTTTTATTACAGTGTCCAATAAGCCACTATATTCATTTATATATTTATAAATGACTTATACTTATGTATTCCTGTGTGTGGACAGGTACAAGTGGCAAAAGCTTTTAAGAGCAGAGTTCAAGTATGACAAGAAGACTGAGGGTTTGGACTCAGAAAAGCAGGGGAAAACAACTTCTCAGCACTGAAGATGTGACTATAATGATGAAAAATTACAGGGGGAGGGGGTTGGAGAATTGCCTTGCTCATTCACCTGATTTTACCTAACCTGGGCTAATGTTGACTCAAAAATGTTTACGTTCCATATTCTATGTTGTTTGAATAAAAAAACATGTTTTCCACCTTCTTCAACTGACTCTGGCCTATACTTCAGAACACATTAGAGCCATGGCAGGATTCAAGCTATGAGAGCAGCACACATGACATCGCTACTGGTGTGGCGATCTGACCTTGACAGTAGTTACGTTCCTAAGAAGCAGAACTAGACCTGATGGGGAAAAATTCAGGTTCACCCCCACAGGCACTGACTGGTTAATCCAGCTTTCCCCATATCTGGATTTGTCTGCATCTTAAGACAGAGATAGTCGTGGGAGAGAATCAGGAACTTAGACAAATGAAATTATATTGGATGAACCTACCATCTCTAAAATTAGTATAACTATATATAAACCTTCCAGTCTCTCTCCAGAATCCTGATGATGGACTATAAGAAATCAGATAATCTGTTCTTGTCCATTCTGCCCTCATTTGTCAGTTTGAGGAGTGGCCGTGGGAAGGAGTGTATGACTGAAGACTGGCCCCCATGGCCATGCTAGGCAGGTGGCCCTGAGCAAATTTAGTAGGAAAAGAAATAAGTCAAGTCATAGGAGAGTCATAGATTCTGCTTTTCTTACTATCAATCATTTTTCCGGTATATTACAGGTTTCTTAGGAAGGGGAACATTTTATAATCCTCTTCCAAAAAAAATTTGATGTAAATGATTAGTTTAAATAGAATCAGCCTGATAAAGCAGAGAGGGCCCTGAACTATGACTCTGGGGAACGGAGGGGTCTGTCTCAGCTGTGCTCCTCGAAATGTGCTACCCTGAGTTTCTGAACATCAATGTTAAGATATAAAAGGTGAAAACCTTAAATAATGTATGTCTGTAGCACAAAGGGTTGGCATGAAGAGTAATATCAAAAGTGCTTGGAAAGCCAAGAAGATATTCAACTGTATGATCACATTATTATTGTTGTTTTGTTTTTATTGTTGTTTGAAAAATGATCGCTTCCCATAATGTGAGGTAATGATACACCTCATCATTAACGTTTAGAAGCGACCTACATGAGTAACGACGGGACAAGGGTGTGTTGGTGCTTCTAATCTTACCTGTTTTGGTGATTTCTCATTTAGTTCTATTTTCAGAGTCAGTCTGATTTACATCCAGGCAAATCCTAGATATAAATCAGGGGCTCAGAAAGGCTCTTGCAACACTCCACTCTCACAAAAAAAGGTACTCTCTGTACCTTTTTCTTGATGCCTAATAGAAATCCCCAGCAATGTCCTTCATTCCCCAGTAAGCACTGGGCTTCAATAACTATTGCCTCTGGGTGAGATCATGCAATGATTGAAGTCCACTAGAAGTCGGAAAGGACTGATAGCTACTGCTTCTTGAGAGGGAGCATTGGTGTTGGGTGAGGAAAGAACAGGACACCAGGGGCCTGGAGGGTCACCTGTGGGGGAAGGTGAGGACTTAGGCTGATGGAAAACTTGTGGCTAATTTACCCAAGAAGGTCATGCTTTAGTAAAACCAGAATTTGACACCAAACCTTCTCTTAGAGGTACTAATATGTTTCCATTTCAAGGTTTAACAGAGCGAAGAAGACACATTCCAAATATGTTATAGTCAGTTTTGTGCCTATAAAGCAAATTTGACCCAGAAGGCTTATAACTAAGAATCTGATTATGCAGATTTTTTCAGCAAATCCTGAAGGACCATGAAAGTAAATATTAAATTCAGGGAGGTAAAATTTGGCCAGTAAAAATAGACCTTTTTTCAATTGGCTCAGTAGTTAAGAATCCAGATTCCAGAAGATCAAAGGTTCAGAAGATCTGCACTTGTAAGCACAAATTGGATTCTAGTGGAAGATGAACTATTTTTGCAAAATTTTTGTCCAGCACGGAGCCCCAGGAGTTAATGGTAGTAGGAAAGACAATGGGGGTTTGAGATAAATCCTCCCCCAACTAGAGGCAAGAATTTAGAGGCAGGATTGCAATGAACTTTCTGTCAAACGCTGCATGATGGAAAATTTTGAGTGAAGACATGAACAAAGGCAGTAGGACTGAGATAATCCCTTTCTACCTGTGAAAGCACATCTGTGCCTGTCAATTTGGGGAGGTTTCCCAGGCTGCAACTGTGGGGATACAGCCATGGGAGGATTAGTTCTGAGTTTCCAGGCAGACCAGATAATTCCCTCTTTAACAGCTTGAGGCCCAGAAGTCACATTTCCAATTGGACACAAAGCTCTCCAGGGTGGAACCAAACCTTTGGTCTCCCAGGAGGTCTCGGCTTCTCTCTCCACAGTCCATGTCCTTGGACATTAGCAGCTTTTACCGTGTGGGGAAGATCTCGGTTGTGAATGTGCCCCACAGCATAGCCTGCTGGAGAGAAAGAGGCTCATCTTTCGAGTGCTTCTGCCACTCCCTTTGAAACACGGCTGGTTTGAAAGGGCCTGAGGATTTTCCTGGCTGTGACTTCAAAGCATAGATGAATGCTTGATGTAGAGCTCCAAAGCCTACATGTCTTATTTTACTGTTATAAAATAAGGGCAAGTCAGTCACGTGTTTCTAAACATCCTGTGACAGCAAACTCACCGGCCTGAGGATGTAACAGGAGGTTATGCCTGCACAGGAGGTGAGGGTGTGGGGTGGGCTTTGCCCCAGGGCCCGAAGCCCAATTGGGGCGGATTCAACCCCACTGAGGAAGTGCTTCCGGGGCACCTGAGGGGCAGCAACATTTCCTCGTTTCTGGTGGGTGGTGCATTTGTTTAGTAGGAAAGGGTTGCTGGCAGCATGACTGTTTACCATGTCGACACATTCTGAGAATGTAGGACAAACTTGCAATTCAGAGGGTTCAGGGGAAGCCGCAAGGAGCTGGGGAAAGGGGTCAATATTACCCTTAATGGAACCAAGGGCTCAGGCTTTCATCGGTCCACCAGGCGGTCAGATAGCAGGGTGGAACTCATAGGTGATATGTCTGCAGGTCTGATCCCCAGAATGAGCTAACTTGGTGCATTTGTTAAAAGTGAAAACAGAAATTGCTGCTTTATTTTCTATGTTTTCTTCAAAGATAAAGTGCAACAGGTAAGTATAAGGTAATGAGCAGCAGAAAAGAAAAAGGGCAAACAGAAGTAACAGAACAGAAAGTAGAGAAAAAGATAAAATAGTGAGAAAATAAGCAAAGAGTGGACTTGGTTTAAGTTCCCTAGAGGCATGGCTTAAAGCAGGGCATCAGGTGCAGTTGATATTTTGATGCCAGACTCCCAGGAGAAGGGAAGTGAGGGAAGCAGGAAGGCGGGGGGATTGGGCTGAGATTGAGTCCAGCCTCAGCCTGATTCCCTGGGGAGCACTGCAGCATGAATTGAACCACAGAATCGAGGCAGGTGGACCAGCTCTTTATACACCAGTTTCAGTCAGTCTTAAGCTGAGCTTACTGGAGGGAGGAGGGGCAAAGAGGTCACAACCTTCAGGCTGATGATTCCAGCTGAAGGCAGCTCTTTGGAGATGGGCAGCTGGGAGCCCTCAGAAGCCAACACTCCCAGCAGCTGGCCGATGGGTACACAAGCCAGGAAAGCATATCTGGGAGGACACCAACAACAGCCTTTCCTGGGGCCTAATGGAGGGACACACAAAGATTATTCTCATTGCCAGGAAGAGCGTATTCATCTCTCATTCTTTTACTAATCCATGTGTGAGATGGATTCATGTGGGCTAGAGTAATGGGTTCCAAAACATGGGTCCCTTGGAAGATTGTATCTGAATTTCCCAAAGAGCTTTTTAAAAAATACAGATGCCCAAGACCTGCTGTCAGATATTGTGATTCAGGACATCTGGGATGGGATTTGGCAGTCTGCATTAAAAAAATTCCCCTTCCCTGTAACCTAGTAATTCTACCTCTACATATATACCCAGAGAAAATGTTCCACATGTACACAAGGAGACAGGCTCAAGGAAGCTTGTTAAGGCACTGCTTGTGACAGTGAGAAGTAAAAACACCCAGAGGTTCACCAATGGGGAAAGAGAGAAATGAATTATGATGCAATCATTCTGTAGAATACTACACATCAGTTAATATGAATGAAGTGTATAGCAATGTAGATCCACACTGATATAGAAAACCTAAAGTGGAATGAAAAAAGCAAGATGCAGTACAATGAGCAATAGAGTGTATGTAGATAAAATTTTAAAATATATACACAAAAATTATGTATTCTTCACATATATATGTATATATGTAAAAATGTTTCCACTATACCTACACTAATGCATTTAAGTTTTAAAAATACCTTAAAAAGAGACTATAACAAAATGCAAATAATCATCACCTGAAATGTGATCTTATCAGATATGGTTTTCTTGAACATTTTTTCTAACATAGGACAGTCCTTTTCTCCATCACTCTTCTCTCTTAAACTTGCTTTGTCATATGTGTGTGTGTGTATACATATATATAAAGTCTATCGGCTGTCTATATGCTTCCATCTCCTCCACTAGTATATCAGCTCCTGGATGGTTGGAATTTTGCTTCTTTTACTGCTGTCTAGAATTGAGTCTGTCACATAGCAGCTTCTCAGTAAATGTTTGCTTAACCATTTGAGTAGCTAAATGAATTATCAGTTCTGGTGGTGGAAACTCAGTTATTTTACATTATTCTCAAGGATTTTATTTCACTTCATTTCATTTATGTTTTTGGCCGCACCACATGGCATGCAGGATCTTACTTCCCTGACCAGGGATGGAACCCACGCCCCCTGCAGTGGAAGCTCAGAGTCCTAACTACTGGATTGCCAGGGAAGTCCTGATTTTCTGCAATTTTAAAAGTTCTCCTTCTCCCCAGCTTCCTGGAAAAGTTCCTTGGGCAAATTGCATGTTTTGTGATTATCAGCAAGTTTTGAGGACCACAGGTCTGTGGCAGAGGACATACTGCAGAATTCAGTCTGACCTAAAGTTTAGCATCAAGAGAACTATGTTAAACCAGTTGAGTAGTTGAGTTTTAAATTTGTTCCTTCATAATTAAACAGCTTCAGCTAAAAAGCAAATCAAGCAAATTAAAACACTTTCTCTCTCTCCTCTCTCTCTCTGTCTCTCTCTCTCTCTCTCTCTCTCTCACACACACACACACACACACACACACACACACACACACACACACACACACACACACACACACACACACACCAAGAGTTGAGTCAGCTTGGGCCTTATCTTAACACTCTCAAATTGGATGAGCAGATGCAGACCCTCCTCTATCCCAAGTTCTAAAGCTAATCTTCTCAGTAAGTGGATCCAGCAGTGGATTGAAAGCGATTCTCATCGAGCCAGAGATGGCACTGGATTGAAGTGTTTACCACTGAGCCATTTAGAATGGATTATTTAAAAGGGAAAAAAGCATTATACAGAGTCCACCTGTATTGGAAGGACTTATGGAGCAGTGAAGGAACACAAAATCACAACAACAACAAAAAACAATTTATGCAGAACACTTTAAAAAACAAATTGCTCTGCTCAATGTTATGTGGCAGCCTGGATGGAAGGGGAGTTTGGGGGAGAATGGATACATGTATATGTATGGCTGGGTCTCTTTGCTGTGCACCTGAAACTGTCATAACATTGTTAATCAGCTATGCTCCAATATAAGATAAAAATTTTTTAAAAAAAGAAATTTCTGGTGAAACTTATGAGATTTCCCACAATACATGGCAGAGATGATTCTGGGTTTATAACTTGCTGGAGACAAAATTCAAGAAATCTGAATGTGACCACTCCTCCAACTACTACTCTTTTTTTTTTCACTTAAAAGAAAACTTTTCATATACAAGTCTTGCCAATTTCCACAGCACAATTAAATTCCTCAATTTAACTAACCCAACAGAAAATCAGATACATGTATGCAATTAATGATAGGCTCTTTGCTTATTCATCTTGATGTGTAGGGGAGAAACCAGTTATGGTCCAGTCCTAAATTTGAGGGATATTTCCATTAAAGATTTTTTTAAATGTAAAAAAAATTTAGAAATGCCATCTATTTAAAAACAGCATTGGGCAGAGTCAAGATGGCGGCATTGGAAGACATAGAGTATCCAACTCCCTACAACTAGGGCGCCTGCCAGATGCTGGTGGGGGACCTCGATGCCCAAGGAGATGGGGTAGGGTATGGGGGGGACTGAGGAGGGAGGAGAAGTGGAGGGCAGACAGGACAGGAGCCCATGAGGGTTGGCTGGGAGGGGTTCCCACATTTGGAGGGACCCTTGCGGGCTCAGATCAGGGGTGAGTGTGCCTAGCATTTCCCCTGCCCTATGGGCCGAGGAAGGCTACCCAGCTTTCGGCCCGGGTCCTATGCCCTTAGAGGCCCCCTCCAGGCCACACTGGTCCTGGGGATGTAGCAGGGAGGCTGGGGTAGAACAGGAGAGGTAGGTGGGAGGGGCCCTCCAGGAACAGGGGAGCAAGGGCATTTGCCCTGCCCACTTGGCCCAGGAAGCCTGCTGGGCTCCCGAGCCAGGTCCACTGCCCTCCAAGGCCCCTCCAGGTCACGTTGGTCCGGGGGGCATAGGAGGGAGGCCAGGAGAGAACAGGAGAGGTAGGCGGGAGGGGCCCTCCAGGACCAGAGGAGCAGGAGAGGAATGGAGGGCATTTGAAGCCTTCCTGGGCTCCCAGGCCAGGTCCCCAGCCCTCAGAGACTGGAGGTATGCCTGGGCCCTTTCTGTTGTGTTGAGCCTAAGCCCCAACCACAACCCCCCCAGGGCCTTTTCCAGCCCTGTGCGTCCTAAGCATAGGCCCCAACCACCACCTAAATCCCGCCCATGCTTAAGCCCCCCCACACACAGCCAAGGCATTTTCCGCCTTTTTTATTCTCTCCTCTTTTTTACTATTGGGGTTCTGTTTTACCTTCCAGTTGTTATCTATATTTTAATATTTATATTCTTTCTAAAATATCTGTTAGTTTCCTAGTCTAATTTTATTTTTTACTCTTTGTTATTGGTCTTCTCCTTTTCTTCTTTTCTTTTTTTGGCCACCCTGCATGGCTAACCGGATCTTGGTTCATGAGCCAGGGGTTGGACCAAAGCTCCTGCAGTGGGAGTGCCAAGTCCGAACCGCTGGACTAAGAGAGAATTGCAGATTCCAAGGAATATTTATCAGAGTGAGGTCTCTGAGAGGTCCTCATCTTGGCACCAAGATCCAGCTCTACCCAACAGCCTACAAACTCCAGTGCTGGAAGCCTCAGGCTAAACAGTCAGTAAGACATAACACAATCCCACCCATCAAAAAAAAAGAGGTGGCAAAAAAATATGTCACAAATGAAGGAGCAAGGTAAAAACCTAAAAGACCAAATAAATGAAGAGGAAATAGGCAATCAACCTGAAAAAGAATTCAGAGTAATGATAGTAAAGATGATCCAGAATCTTGGAAATAGAATGGAGGCATGGATTGAGAAAATGCAAGACATGTTTAACAAAGATCTAGAAGAACTAAAGAACAGACAGAAATGAACAACACAATAACTGAAATGAAAAATACACTAGAAGGAATCAATAACAGAATAACTGAGGAAGAAGAATGAATAAGTGACTGGAAGACAGAATGGAAGAAATAACTGCCGAGGAGCAGAATAAAGAAAAAAGAACGAAAAGAATAGAAGACAATCTCAGAGACTGCTGGGACAACACTAAATGCACCAACATTTGAATTATAGTGGTCCCAGAAGAAAAGAAAAAGAAAGGGTCTGAGAAAATATTTGAAGAGATTATAGTGGAAAACTTCCCTAACATGGGAAAGGAAATAGTCACCTAAGTCCAGGAAGCAAAGAGAGTCCCACACAGGGTAAACCCTAGGAGAAACATACCAAGACACATATTAATTAAACTATCAAAAATTAAATTCAAAGAAAAAATATTAAAAGCAGCAAGGGAAAAGCATAAAATAACATACAAAGAAATCCCCATAAGGTTATCACCTGAATTTTAGGAGAAACTCTGCAGGCCAGAAGGGACTGTCAGGATATACTTAAAGTGCTGAAACGGAAAAACCGACAACCAAGATCACTCAACCCAGCAAGGATGTCATTCAGATTTGATGGAGAAATCAAAAGCTTTTCAGACAAGCAAAAGCTAAGAGAATTCAGCACCACAAAAACAGCTTTACGACAAATGCTAAAGAAAATTCTCTAGGTGGGAAAAACAAGAGAAGAAAAAGACTCACAAAAACAAACCCAAAACAATTAAGAAAATGGTAATAGGAACATACATATCAATAATAACCTTGAGTATAAATGGATTAAATGCCCCAACCAAAAGACACAGACTGGCTGAACAGATACAAAAACAAGACACAGAGGCAAAGCCGGCCCTGAACCAAGATGGTGGAGTAGAAGGACATGCTGTCACTCCCTCTTGTGAGAACACCAGAATCACAACTAGCTGCTGGACAATCATGGAAAGGAAGACACTGGAACTCGCCAAAAATGATACCCTACATCCAAAGACAAAGGAGAAACCACAATGAGATGGTAGGAGGGGCACAATCACAGTAAAATCAAATCCCATGACTGCTGGGTGGGTGACTCACAGACTGGAGAACACATATGCCAGAGAAGTCCACCCACTGGAGTGAAGGTTCTGAGCCCCACATCAGGCTTCCCAACCTGGGGGTCTGGAAACGGGAGGAGGAATTCCTAGAGAATCAGACTTTGAAGGCTACTGGGATTTGATTGCAGGACTTCGACAGGACTGGGTGAAACAGAGACTCCACTCTTGGAGGGCACACACAAAGTACTGTGTGCATCGGGACCCAGGGAAAGGAGCAGTGACCCCAGGGGAGCCTGAATCCGACCGACCTGCTAGTGTTTCAGGGTCTCCTGAAGAGGCGGGGGGTGGCTGTGGCTCACCGCATGGACAAGGACACAGGCAGCAAAAGTTCTGGGAGGTACTCCTTGGTGTGAGCCCTCCCAGAGTCTGCCATTAGCCCCAACAAAGAGCCCAGGTAGGCTCCAGTGTTGGGTTGCCAAAGCCCAAACAACGAAAAGGGAGGGAACCCAACCCCATCAATCAGCAGTCAAGAGGATTAAAGTTTTACTGAGCTCTGTCCACCAAAGAAACAGTCACCTGTACCCACCACCAATCCCTCCCATCAGGAAACTTGCACAAGCCTCGTAGATAGCCTCATCCACCAGAGGGTAGACAGAAGAAGCAAGAAGAACTACAATCCTGCAACCTGTAGAACAAAAACCACATTCACAGAAAGACAGACAAGGTGAAAAGGCAGAGGGCTATGCACCAGATGTAGGAACAAGATAAAACCCCAGAAAAACAACTACATGAAGTGGAGATAGGCAACCTTCCAGAAAAAGAATTCAGATTAGTGATAGTGAAGATGATCCAGGACCTCGGAAAAAGAATGGAGGCAAAGACTGAGAAGATGCAAGAAATGTTTAACAAAGACCTAGAAAAATTAAAGAACAAACAAACAGAGATGAACAATATAATAACTGAAATGAAAACTACATTAGAAGGAATCAATAGCAGAATAACTGAGGCAGAAGAACAGATAAGTGACCTGGAAGATAGAATGGTGGAATTCACTGCTGCAGAACAGAATAAAGAAAAAAGAATGAAAAGAAATGAAGACAGCCTGAGAGACCTCTTGGACAACATTAAACGCAACAACATTCGCATTATAGGGGTCCCAGAAGGAGAAGAGAGAGACAAAGGACCAGAGAAAATATATGAAGAGATTATAGTCAAAAACTTCCCTAACATGGGAAAGGAAATAGCCACCCAAGTCCAGGAAGCGCAGCGAGTCCCATACAGGATAAACCTAAGGAGAAACACACTGAGACACACAGTAATCAAAATGGCAAAAATTAAAGACAAAGAAAAATTATTGAAAGCAGCAAGTGAAAAACGACAAATAACATACAAGGGAACTCCCATAAGGTTAACAGCTGATTTCTCAGCAGAAACTCTACAAGCCAGAAGGGAGTGGCATGATATACTTAAAGCGATGAAAAGGAAGAACATACAACTAAGATTACTCTACCCGGCAAGGATCTCATTCACATTCCATGGAAAAATCAAAAGCTTTAAAGACAAGCAAAAGCTAAGAGAATTCAGCACCACCAAACCAGCTCTACAACAAATGCTAAAGGAACTTCTCTAAGTGGGAAACAGAAGAGAAGAAAAGGACCTACAAAAACAAACCCAAAACAATGAAGAAAATGGTCATAGTAACATACATATCGATAATTACCTTAAACATGAATGGATTAAATGCTCCAACCAAAAGACACAGGCTTGCTGAATAGATACAAAAACAAGACCCATCTACATGCTGTCTACAAGAGACCCACTTCAGACCTAGGGACACACAGACACTGAAAGTGAGGGGATGGAAAAAGATATTCCATGCAAATGGAAATCAAAACAAAGCTGGAGTAGCAATACTGATATCAGATAAAACAGACTTCAAAATAAAGAATGTTGGGCTTCCCTGGTGGCGCAGCAGTTGAGAGTCAGCCTGCCGATGCAGGGGACACGGGTTCGTGCCCCGGTCCGGGAAGATCCCACATGTCACGTAGCAGCTGGGCCCATGAGCCATGGCTGCTGAAGCTGCGCATCTGGAGCCTGTGCTCTGCAACGGGAGAGGCCACAACAGTGGGAGGCCCGTGTACCACAAAAAAATTAATTAATTAATTAATTAAGAATGTTACAACAGTCAAGGAAGGACACTACATAATGCTCAGGGGATCAATCCAAGAAGAAGATATAACAATTATAAATATATATGCACCCAACATAGGAGCACCTCAATACATAAGGCAACTGCTAACAGCTATAAAAGAGGAAATCGACAGTAACACAATAATAGTGGGGGACCTTAACACCTCACTTATACCAATGGACAGATCATCCAAACAGAAAATAAATAAGGAAACAGAAGCTTTAAATGACACAATAGACCAGATA
Organism: Hyperoodon ampullatus; assembly: GCF_949752795.1. Taxonomy (NCBI): domain Eukaryota; kingdom Metazoa; phylum Chordata; class Mammalia; order Artiodactyla; family Ziphiidae; genus Hyperoodon; species Hyperoodon ampullatus. The sequence continues at coordinate 10,766,285 of NC_136927.1, read as the reverse complement.
GATTTAATTGATATTTATAGGACATTCCATCCAAAAACAGCAGATTACACTTTCTTCTCAAGTGCGCACAGAACATTCTCCAGGATAGATCACATCTTGGGTCACAGATCAAGCCTCAGTAAATTTAAGAAAATTGAAATCATATCAAGCATCTTTTCTGACCACAACACTACAAGATTAGAAATTATTTACGGGGAAAAAAACGTAAAAAAAAACAAACACATGGAGGCTAAAAAATACATTACTAAATAACCAAGAGATCACTAAAGAAATCAAAGAGGAAATCAAAAAATACCTAGAGACAAAAGACAATGAAAACATGACAATCCAAAATCTATGGAAGAAAGCAAAAGCAGTCCTAAGAGGGAAGCTTATAGCTATACAAGCCTACCTCAAGAAACAAGAAAAATCTCAAATAAACAATCTAACCTTACACCGAAAGGAACTGGAGAAAGAAGAACAAACAAAACCCAAAGTTAGGAGAAGGAAAGAAATCATAAAGATCAGAGCAGAAATAAAGGAAATAGAAAGAAAGAAAACAATAGCAAAGATCAATAAAATTAAAAGTCGGTTCTTTGAGAAGATAAATAAAATTAATAAACCATTAGCCAGACTCATCAAGAAAAAGAGGGAGAGGACTCAAATCAATAAAATTAGAAATGAAAAAGGAGAAGTTACAGCAGACACTGCAGAAATACAAAGCATCCTAAGAGACTACTACAAGCAACTCTATGCCAATAAAATGCACAACCACAGAGAAATGGACAAATTCTTGGAAAGTTACAATTTTCCAAGACTGAACCAAGAAGAATTAGAGAATATAAACAGACCTATCACAAGTAATGAAATTGAAACCATAACTAAAAATCTTCCAACAAACAAAAGTCCAGGACCACATGGCTTCACAGGTGAATTCTATCAAACATTTAGAGAAGAGGTAACACCAATCCTTCTCAAACTCTTCCAAAAATTTGCAGAGGGAGGAACACTCCCAAATTCTTTCTACAAATCCACCATCACTCTGATACCAAAACCAGGAAAATATATCACAAAATAAGAAAATTATAGATCAATATCACTGATGAACATAGATGCAAAAATCCTGAACAAAATACTAGCACACAGAATCCAACAACGTATTAAAAGGATCACACACCATGATCAAGTGGGATTTATCCCAGGAATACAAGGATTCTTCAATATATGCAAATCAATGTGATACACCATATTACCAAATTAAGGAATAAAAACCATATGATCATCTCAATAGATGCAGAAAAATCCTTCAACAAAATTCAACAGCAATTTATGATAAAAACTCTCCAGAAAATGGGGATAGAGGGAACCTACCTCAACACAATAAAGGCCATATATGACAAACCCACAGCAAACATCATACTCAATGGTGAAAAATTGAAAGCATTTCCACTAAGATCAGGAACAAAACAAGGATGTCCACTCTCGCCATTCATATTCAACATAGTTTTGGAAGTCCTAGCCACAGCAATCAGAGAATAAAAAGAAATAAAAGGAACTCAAATTGTAAAAGAAGACGTAAAACTGTCACAGTTTGCAGATGACATGATACATAGAAAATCCTAAATATGCCCCCAGATAACTACTAGAACGGATCAATGAATTTGGTAAGGTTGCAGGATACAAAATTAATGCACAGAAGTCTCTGGCATTCCTATATAATAACAACGAAAAATCACAAAGAGAAATTAAGGAAACAATCTCATTTAGCATCACAACAAAAAGAATAAAGTACTTAGGAATAAACCTACCTAAGGAGGCGAAAGACTTGTACTCAGAAAACTATAAAACACTGATGAAAGAAATCAAAGATGACATAAACAGATGGAGAAATATACCATGTTCTTGGATTGGAAAATTAACATTGTGAAAATGACTATACTACCCAAAGCAATCCACAGATTCAATGCAATCCCTATCAAACCACCAATGGCATTCATCACAGAATTAGAACAAAAAATTTTACAATTTGTTTGGAAACACAGAAGACCCCAAATAGCCAAAGCAATCTTGAGAAAGAAAACTGGAGCTGGAGGAATCAGGCTCCCCAACTTCAAACTATACTACAAAGCTACAGTAATCAAGACAGTACGGTACTGGCACAAAAACAGAAATATAGATCAATGGTATAGGATAGAATGCCCAGAGATAAACCCACGCATATGGTCACCTAATTTATGACAAAGGAGGCAAGAACATACAATGGAGAAAAGACAGCTTCTTCAATAAGTGGTGCTGGGAAAACTGGACAACTACATGTAAAAGAATGAAATTAGAACACTGCCTAACACCATACACAAAAATAAACTCCAAATGGATTAAAGACCTAAATGTAAGACCAGACACTTTAAAACTCTTAGAGGAAAACACAGGAAAAACGCTCTTTGACATAAACCACTGCAATATCTTTTTTGACCCATCTAGATTAATGAAAATAAAAACATAACTAAACAAATGGGACCTAATTAAACCTAAAAGCTTTTGCACAGCAAAGGAATCCATAAACAAGACGAAAAGACAACTCTCAGAATGGGAGAAATTATTTGCAAATGAAACAATGGACAAAGGATTAATCTCCTAAATATACAAACAGCTCATGGAGCTCAATATCAAAAAAAAAAAAAAAAAAAAAAACCCAAACCCAATCCAAAAATGGGCAGAAGACCTAAATAGACATTTCACCAAAGAAGACATACAGATGGCCAAGAGGCACATGAAAAGATGTTCAACATCACTATTTATTAGAAAAATGCAAATCAACACTACAGTGAGGTATCACCTCACACAGGTCAGAATGGCCATTAACAAAAAATCTAGAAACAGTAAATGCTGGAGAGAGTGTGGTGAAAAGGGAACCCTCCTGCACTGTTGGTGGGAATGTAAATTAATACAGCCACTATGGAGGCTCCTTAAAAAACTAAAAATAGAACTACCATACGACCCAGCAATCCCACTACTGGACATATACTCTGAGAAACCGTAATTCAAAAAGAGACATGTACCATAATGTTCACTGCAGCACTATTTACAATAGCCAGGACATGGAAGCAACCTAAATGCCCATCGACAGATGAATGGATAAAGAAGATGTGGCATATATATATATATATATATATACACACACACATACATACAATGGAATATTACTCAGTCATAAAAATAAATGAAATTGAGTTTTCTGTAGTGAGGTGGATGGACTTAAAGTCTATCATACAGAATGAAGTAAGTCAGAAAGAGAAAAAGAAATATTGTATGCTAACACATATATATGGAATCTTAAAAAAAATGGTACTGATGAACCTAGTGGCAGGGCAGGAATAAAGATGCAGACATAGAGAATGTACTTGAGGACACAGGGGGCTGAGGGGAAGCTGGGATGAAATGAGAGACTGGCATGGACATATATACATTACCACATGTAAAATAGCTAGCTAGTAGGAAGCAGCCGCATAGCACAGGGAGATCAGCTTGGTGCTTTGCGAACACCTAGAGGGGTGGGATAGGGAGGGTGGGAGGGAGGCTCAAGAGGGAGGGGATATGGGGATATATGTATGCATATGGCTGATTCACTTTGTTGTACAGCAGAAACACAGCAATGTGAAGCAATTATACTCCAAAAAAGATGTATAAAATAAATAAATAAATACGGCATTGTTTCCATTGTTGATTTGGTCTCAGTGTTGACAGCACCATATAAGAGTAACCAGATACAGAGCCTGACTTTTGTTCTAGAAAATAAATGCCAGAGTCAAGTGAAATAAAATTTAGGTCAACAGAGTCTTTAGCGGGCAACACATAGGGCTACATTGTTCTTTATATACTGTATTGGGAAGCCGAGGGAAAAAATATACTATAGAGGGGATCGGGTGAAAGAGAAAGGTGGGGGAGTGTTGTTTACTAACCTTTGACCGTCCAAAGACCGCTCTGTTATTGCCAAACCCCCATCACCAACATTGATCCCATGTTTTTGAAAAAGAACTTTTGTCTATTATTTTTTCTATTTTCCTTATTTTAAAAAAGACACATATAAATCCCAGTCAGTGTTTATAATCAAAATGAGATGACATGATCAAATTTCAGCCCAAAGCAAAGAAACCTGAGTGAAATGTCCTCATCCACATCACAGACAAATGTGTGATCCCCTTTAGGATTTTCTGCTTGTTTGTTTGTTTAATTGAAAACTTTAGGAAGAAGCAGAATCTGTCTTGAGGACCTTAAGAGTACAAGGCAAAAGAATACCAGGAAGAATGGCAAAGGCATTTGAGTACTAACTTTGTATCCGTCCAGGTAGACTGCATATGCCCATGCTGCAGAATGACAAAGTAGATGGCTGGAATAGCAAAGGGTCCAGCAAGAGAGATAATAAGACAAATTGAATAAGGAACAAGGGAGTTCATAGGGAAGAATCCCCTTTCATAGATATTTCTAGAACCACTGGTAGCCCCAGTATCAGAATTTACCTGCCTTCAATTGTAGCAATGCTATACCCTAGGTATACGTACCTTAATCTTATTAATAATTTGTTTCAGACATTTCTTCCTTAAACTTATTTCCAATGCATTGTTTAGACTTATTCCAATTCAAACAGAAGGCCCACATTATAAAACAACTTACAACTAAGAGTCTGTCTGAAACTATGAAAGTCATCTAACTGTCGTGCCTAGCATTTTCCAAAGACGCTGAATTGTGTGAAATACCTAAAACAGCATCCTCCGAAGTATGTTATGGTCATCTGATTTACTCATACTGTAGTGGTGATCACTCAAAGTCTACTTGATCTCTCTCAAGATGTTTAATTTTACGTAATTAAAATAGAAAACAAAGGTTATATATCTTCTGGAAACGTTGGGTTGGTATAAAACATGTTTCTATATTGCCTGACTTCTCTAAATCTTCAACAGACCAAAGTGTACTGTGAATGCACAAGAGTGAAACACAGTATGCAGTGTTTCTCCAACCTATTTGCACAAAGAGCTACTTGTTTTTGGAGCCTGCCTCAAGACATGTGTGCCACAGACTACACTTTAGGAAACACAGATGTAGAATTTAATCAGTAGGTTGAATCATACTTTGAGCAGAAGATATACTTCTCCGATCATATAAACAGATGCTTTTCTCTTTGAATTGAGACTCCCCCACCTAATCTGTATAGAAGTTAGTGCTTAATGAGGAAGGATGTTGAAGGCAACCCATCCTTGGGCTTGCCAAATGGTGAATCCCACTGTAGTTGGCAAAGGGTTTCCCTCAATATCTGAATTGCTTTTCCCTCTAGAGCAGTACAGTCTGTGTTGCCAAATCACAGGGAAATATTGATTAGTAATAGCTGATACTATAACAGCTAAATCTTCTAAGCATTTTTAACTATATAAATGCATCTCGCCCCCAACAACAACGATCAAGCCAGGAAGCTTCCTTTGAACTTTAAATTGACTTACATTTCACAGAGTTCAAGAGCACCTCCCAACCCCACATCCCTGAGGTTTGGGCTCTAAATGGGGCCAGTGACTCGCTAAAAGCGCCCTCTGACCCAGAGCTCTGTTTCCTTTAGATACTGAAGTCCAATAAAGCCACTTTATAGCCATGGAGGAAATGAACAGGCTGTTGTTCTCAAAGAATGTGAAGGCCTCACCTGTGCCCTGGAGATAGGAGCTTTATGAGTCCTGGGGTATGGGGACAGCCCCGGATGTGTGCTGTCTCCAGAGAAACAAGCTGATCTGAGGTTTTTCCTGATGAGTTGGAAACCCTGCCACATGTCATGCAGTGCTTATTTCTTTGGCAGGTTTTATATTCTCTGGTGTCATTCAGCAATTTCATGAGAGGGAGACAATGGATTGAGAAGCAATAAAGGAAATTCTTCCCGTTCTTTAAGGTATGAGTCATCTTTACCATTGAAACCTTTGGTCAATGTCTGAAGAGAAGAGACAATGTATACTTTTTTGGGGGTGGGGTGGGGTGAGGTGGGGAGACTTGTCAAATGGGGTGCTTCCATTAAGGAAAGAAAGATGGTTAGGGGTATATGAACACGCACTCTGTGGTTTGATTGCATTTTCTCTCACTCCAGTTCCTGTGTGTGCTGCCAGAGTGAACCATGGGTTTGTGAGAATTGTCATTATCAGTTCATAAGAGTAAGGGGCAGAGTGGCATTAAGTAGGCCATCCACGCATTATGGCATCTATTTTAGAAAGAGTAATACTAGCTCACATTATTGAGCATTTATTCTGTGCAGACACTACTCTTAAGTGCTTTGCATATATTTAGTCCTTCAATATGCATAGTGGCACCGTGCAGTAGATGTGAAACATTGTGCAAAATAACTACAAGTCACTGCCTCTCCCTGTATCCTTGCCCCTTTCCAATATGACTTTGCCACTTTGCATCAAGAGGTAGAGTCTATATCCTTGCCTTCTGAATCTGGGATCACTTCCTTACGGTCCTTTGGTCAGCCAGGCGAACTAGGAGCTGGCTGGTCTAGGGTGGCCCTGGCTGGGATGGCTCCTAGCTTCCATGGGGTCTCTCATCCTTCAGGTGAGTAGCCTGGATTGTTCACATGGCTGGGCAGAGTCTAAGAGAAGAAGTGGAAATGCAAAACCTTGCTGAGGTCAAGGCTCATAGCTGACACAACAATACTTCTCCTAAAGGCTATCAGACAGAGAAAGTCATAATGGCCAACTCAGATTGAAGGAGTAATTGAACCCAGGAATCAGATTTGGAGTGCTTTGTTCTTTGGTCAACATGCCTCTGAAAATCATGGTAACCACCCAACGGGGCTATTTCCTAATCCCCTCTATTAGGAGTGCCCCTGTGCTCATTGCTCATTATGGCGTTGATGGCTTATTTCACTTCCCTATTTAGGGGCCTTCGGGGATTCCAAGAACGACTTCTCAGAAGCCATATTTACACCCGACCCAAGAAGGAAAGGCCTGCAGTGTCTAAAGTAGTTACAAAACGTCTGTGTGATTACAGTGGGGTCTGTTTTTTTCTTTTTCCCTTTTTCCTTTTTTTTTTTTTTTTTGCGCCTCTGCCTTGTTTCATTTTATGGCCACTGCAAACCAACGCTGGAACAGCAGGTTGAAATGCCTTTCAAGCACTTTGATTACCACCATGAAAACAAAATGCTTTCTGGCCTTGGGTAGACACAATGTCTGAGAATTATTACAGTTAGTCTTTGCCTGTGATTAAACGAAGCTCCCCAATTTCATAGTGAGCACCATAGCAGACTTCCCAATTCGTAGCCTGCCATATATGCAAGATTCCTTGGAGTATCTTTAAGATCTTGGATCATATAAAATAGCTCCCTCCCATAAAAGCACACACAAACTTACCATTCTTGAATGTTTTTTAAGTAGAATCAGGAACAAATCTGTGACCTTGTGGCCCCGAGGTGGGAACACTATCTATAAAGTTGCCCAGACATTCTGCCTGTCAGTAGGATGTTTTCATTGAACATGGGTATAAAAAAAGAAGGAGCCAGGATAGGCCAACATTTTTTACATGCCACAGCTCCGTTTATACATTTTAAACCTTGTTAACATTTGCTAACAAGAAAGTTAAGAACTTGGAGCTATAAAAACAGGAATGCCTTGCTAACTAAATAAATATATGTGTGAACCCTGGGTTTTGCTCCTTGCTCTGGACTGGCTTGTGATCATGCAAAAGGAAAAAGAAAAAAAGAAAAAAGAAGCCTAGCTTTGGCTTGTAAAATCTCTAGTAAGTCCTTGGGGTTTTCTTTCCTTTGCATGTTTCTCCGAGTTTCTGTTGATTTCATCTTTTGCAGAATTCAAATTCACAGGAGTCATTTAGTTGTTCACCAACAGTAGGGTTTTGAGGACTCTAAAGCATTTAGAGTTGCCCTTGCAAAATTACACCAAGAATGTGAAACAGCAGAGAGAAGTGAGTCCTGGCCATATGATACGCTTTCACTTTTGGAAAAAGAATCACATCAGGCATCCTTTTCCCCCAGCACTTTTCATCAACTTCTATCTGTATATTTTTTTCTGGGGGCTTATAAACCATTTCCTCTCTACTGTTTCCTGCTGCCCACTCTAGTCTCTGCCACTTCCTTGCAGTAAACAGCTTCCTTGCAGACAGCAAACAGCATCACTGCTTTATTTAGCATAAATGAACTCATGAGTCTTCACTGAGAAGCTGAAGCACTTGTTTCCCCCTCTGTCTCTCTGTCTCGTCTCTGTTCTCCACCCATTTTCAAGGTTCGAAGACTTACGTACAAATAACATATTGAAAGCAGTAAACTAGAGAATAAAAAATAAATAAATATATAGTGAAACCATGGGCAGTTTAAGCAAATACATCTTTGGTAGTAAAAGACTGTGTTGGCTATTATTTGGCCCACTAATGAAAGTTAATTTTACTCCATTGAAAATATGTTTCCAAAACCTAACTTCTCTGAGCTGAGGAAAAAGGCCTGGTCCAGGGCAGTGCCAGAATCCAGGGATGTTAAGCAGTGCAAAAGCCTTTAACTCACAGATGCCTGCATCCACTTTACACAGACAAAGCAGCTGACCCTCATCACCCTAGAAGGTAGGCACCATTCTCTGACTTCTGTAGATGAGGAGACAAGCTCAGAGATGTCAGAACTGACCTCCCCAAGACCACACAGATAATAAGCCTCTGCACTGATATTTGAACCCAGGCTGTCCTTGCTTTCCGACCTCCTCAGGCACCATAGGAGAGAGACTATTGCTTGGTCTTCCTTCATCAGGTCACACAGAATGTCTCAGGGGCCCACCATCTAAGCACCTATAACCCCTAAGTCCAGGGTCTCCTTTTTTCCTCTTGACAGCTTTGCCATCTCCTCACAACAGCTGCCTGTTACCTTTCCTGAAGGGTGACATCTTCACCAATCACTGCCCCCCATCCCCAGCCTGAGAGGAGGCCCTTCTTAGACAGGGCTAGCCTTCAGCCTTCACCTCTCCTTCACTCTCAGGAATCCTCTCCCCTCCCCGGTGCTTTTGGAAACAAAATCCTATCTCCCTCCAAGGCTCATTCTACTTCCCTTCCTGCTCCAGCCCCTGTTGCCATGAGGGGACATGAGACTGGATTCCAGCCCCTGGTACCTTCCCCTTGTGGTACCCTGGCGTGGTGGCCCCTCGACGTACCGGCAGCCACTCCTCCCCTCTGGACAGTGTCTCTAGTTATGAGTTTCTTGGATGGTGGACTGGTGAAAGGCCAACCAGAGACCTGCTGGCTTAAGAAGGGGCTCTGGCATCCTTTGCTTTGCCACTCTGGGGTCTTCAGAGTTTCCACTTAGCATCCAAGTCCTGTTTCCTCAGACTGTGGCCTGAGGGGAATGTCTGTGTGCATCCAGAACAACTTCCCAAGGTGCCCTCATGTTCTCAGGACAGTGGGTGGCTGCCTTCCTTTACTCCATGAAGGCTCCTGAATGTGTGGAGATGTAAATAGTTATGAAGACTTACGAAAACTTGGAAAAACAGTCTCAGGGAGTAATGCCTGAACCCCAGGGGAGAGCTATGTGGCTGTAGGGCCTGAGGCCACGTTTCCTCAAGGCAGAGCTTGAGAAGGGAACTGGAGTGTATGTGGTTCATCGTGAGAGGTCTCTCAGGAAAAAGAGAGCAAGAGAAGCAGAGAAGGCAGAAGAAGGAGCTAGGATGTGGTCTCAGCTAAAGTCCAGCCTCCATCCGATCCCATGGAGAGTTCTGGAGCTGGGTTTACACTAGAGTTTCTCTCACCTGGAGACAAGGAGCTGGCCTTTAGTCACTGCCATCAGTTAGATACTAGCTGCAGGATGCCCCAGGTTGAGGAAATAAACTTCTGGGGAAGTTGGCACTTTGGGTCAAGGGCAATCCTTCAGAAAAGGGGTGGTGCACAGAGAGAGCACCTATCATTGGACTCTCACAGCAGCTGGAGTATGGATGCACTGTTTTGATAAACAGGATTTGATGGTGACTCACAGGAACATAGCCATCCTTTCCCAGGAGAAGTCCTTAAGAGAGTGGAACCTTGGTTCATTCCTAGAAAACCCCGAATCTAGCTTTAGTAAGCCTGAGAAGAAGCCTGAGTAATATGGTTTATTGCTCATGGTGTGTCCGCATTCCATATGGGAGTGCTTAGAAAAAGTTATATGGTCTTAGTACCTTCTTCCCCAGAAAACACACTTAATAGGTAGACATTTAATTAAAATATTAGAATGGAGAAGAAAAATAAATTAGTGTGCAATGACTCTTTATTAATATTTGACTCAAACTGGGCCAAAAGGGAAGGAAATCTATTTGTTATCTACAACTCAATTGTTGATCTTATTAGCAAAGGAAATCTCAGAACTTCAGAACAGGAAGGGACCTTGGGTACCATCTAGTCTAACCCTCTCATTTTACAGATAAGGAAACCAGGACCCATGGAGGTCAAGGTCTATGGACTGTGGTTTTGTGTGTCTTCCTTTCTCTGTGATGGTAAGTATACTAATGGCCAGACCAAACAGTGTTGTTTGGTTCACTTACTTCACTTACACACATTTGAAAGAGCCCCTGCATCTGGAAGGCCCATCAGATGGGAATCGATCCCCCTGGGATGGTGGTAACTTGACTAAATATCTTGCTATGATCAAAGCATCTTTGGGAGCCATTAGCTCTCTAGAGCAATGCCCTGTTGAAATCTGTGGAAGAATTGGATGCAAGCTGTGGAAGACTTTTTAATAGCGTTCCAAGTTCCCATATTAGATTCTACTCTTACAAATTTCACCTTGGCTGTGATCTCAGCATTCTCGTGTGTAAAATGAAGCCACTGATGTCCACCCTCCCAGAATGGCAGAGTGGCTCCAAGGTTCCCATAAACAGCATAAATATATAGTCTTGTAAATCTAAGGGGAAGATTCAAGATTGACTTATTTAGTACCCTCATTATACTTATTGATGAATAAATTCAGGGCAGTTAAGAGAATTCTCTAGGGTTACTAGGAGGAATTGGACATAATCTCTAATGTAACCAGGTCCCTTCAGCCTGGATTTTTTAAATAAGCAGAATTATTTATAACTTAAGATATAAGGGCAAAATCATATATAGCCAATGCCCACTAGAAAAGTCTTAAATTTACAGAGTGCCTGACTCTGTGTTTTCACTTTGACAGACCCCACAGGAACCGATTCCAACAAAGTTAGCTGCAGATCCATCTCTCACTTTGTTTATGATGAAAAGATTGTTTGAACCTTCTTACCAGGCTCTGGAATATTATTCCATAAGTCAAAAGTGTTTTAGAGTCAAATGCTAAATGACTTCAAAACAGAAGGTAAGCTCCATGCTCCAGCCCCAGTAACATTAAACCAGGTAAGACTGAAAGTCACAAAAGCTCATGTCCCCAACAAATGCTGGGCAAGTCCCTTCCATGACATTTATAACCAGTCATCACATACCTGGCAGGCTCTTCCCAACTCAAAGGTCCCATTAATATTTGGTTATTTTTCAAGGAAAAAAAGAAAGGCTAAAGCCCACCCTGCCTTCTCATGATAAGTCACAATCATTAACTTACTGTATCGTGTGTCTAATCGATATTATTCTGTGCAAGGTGCACTTTGTAAAAGTTGGTTTGATGGATGGATGAATGAATGAGTGTTTATAGAAGAACCAACCCTATCTGATAAGAGAGCTATCTGTTCAGTATTAAATCATCATCCAGTGCAGACTTAAGGTAAAGCCAGTGAGGACAGTCTTCTGAAAACTGGAGCGGGTCTTCAATATTTACAAATACACTATCTCCAAGGTTTGGTTTTGCTAATTTGCTCCTGCCAGAAAGTGAATAGAAGGTCTTTACTCAATACATCTTAACAGGAGCCAAAGTCATTCTATTCCCTCAACCAAATCCTGATAAAATTCAACATGTTTAAACCAATTGAGAATTTGAAATAGAGGTTAGTTCTTTCTGCTTTCTATGTTTCTTCTTAGTTACTGTTGAAAGAGCTAGGATATAAGTTATGATTTGCCAAATTTACTTAAGTGATTTTTGATCCTGATTAAGACCTTGGGATTAGACACAAACAGAATGCAGATTTAATGAAATCAAACCATAGGGGAACAAAAGTTGCTACCCTAAAATGTATCTCTTTGGCTTGAAGATTAGTTTGGGCTGATAGTTTTTAAGAAACAAAAGACTCAGGAAGAGCTTTTACCTCCTCCCCTTAACTGTCTCAAAGAATTTAGATAAAGAGCCTATAGATAAATAAAATATAATGTGAACTTGGTGTTGTAGACTGGGGAAAACTTAGTAAGGCCTGTTTGGTCAAAATGCTCTCTGTGTCCCATTGTCTTTGCATGGCCCAGCAGACATCTGTTTACCGAACATTTCTCTTTCATCTTCCTGTAACTTGCCTTCCTTCCCTTTTTTTTTTCTTGTGATTGTTTTTCCTTTTTTTTTTTTAACATACTTATTGGAGTATAATTGCTTTACAATGGTGTATTAGTTTCTGCTTTATAACAAAGTGAATCAGTTATACACATACATATGTTCCCATTTCTCTTCCCTGTTGTGTCTCCCTCCCTCCCACCCTCCCTATCCCACCCCTCTAGGTGGTCACAAAGCACCGAGCTAGCTGATCTCCCTGTGCTATACGGCTGCTTCCCACTAGCTATCTATTTTACGTTTGGTAGCGTATATATGTCCATGCCTCTCTCTAGCTTTGTCCCAGCTTACCCTTCCCCCTCCCCATATCCTCAAGTCCATTCTCTAGTAGGTCTGTGTCTTTATTCCCATCTTGCCCCTAGGTTATTCATGACATTTTTTTTTCTTAGATTCCATATATATGTGTTAGCATATGGTATTTGTTTTTCTCTTTCTGACTTACTTCACTCTGTATGACAAACTCTAGGTCCATCCATCTCACTCCAAATAACTCAAGAACTTCCTTCCCTTTTACATCCAAATCCCCTACCCCCTTGTCCTTCTCTCGGATGGAGTATAGGCTTCAATTACCTAACCGTCCTTGGGCCCCACGCTCTTATGGAACCCCCCAGCCCACGGCCACGTGCGTAACTGAAATTAATTTTCTCCTGCTAACTTATCTCCTGTAAATTTAATTTTTAAACCAGCCGGAAGAATCTAGAAGGACAGAGGGTAGAAGGATGTCTTTTCTTTCCTCACACAACTCCCAAAGGACTTGTTTGTTTGTGGTTTTAGTCTCTGTGCTAAATTGACTATAAAACTGGCCCCAGTGCTCCACTCTACCCCTTGCAATGGGACTTTGAAGCAACTCCGGTTAACAAGTGGAGTCTATTTCTCCACCCCTGGAACCTGGACTGGCCTCATGACTTGTTCTAACCAACAGAAGGTGGCAGAGTGATGGGCTTTGAGCCCAAGCCTCCCCAGGCCTTGCATGTCTTGCTCTTCCAGAAAACTCCTTCCTCATGAATAAGCCTGGGCTAGCCTTCTGGAGAGTGAAAGACCACGTGGAGGAGAAACCAGTTGCCTTAGTCACGACCACTGAAGACCAGTCGGTAGACAAGTGACCACTATATATATTAGACAGTCCACTCAAGATCAGCAGGCTGCCTGCTGCATCTACAGCTGACCACAGATGCATCAGTGAGCTCAGTTAAGACCAGAAGAATCATCCAGGGGACCCAGAGCCATGGAAACAGCAATATGTGCTTACTGATTTTTAAGACATTGAATTTTGGGGTGCTGTGTCATGTAGCAATAATTACTGACACAGGTAGTATAACTGAGACACAGAATGTAAGACTGGTTTATTGTATGAGAAAAGTTCTTGATGGCATTTAGTTTGGATACTGGAGCTTTAATCCAAGAATGGGGTAGATATTTCACTGCAGAAGAGACAAAGTGGGTACAGGGTAGCTGAAAGAAGCATTAAATTTTTCTATGCAGCTGTAAGTTATAAAATGGCTACCAATGCCAGAAAGTTTCAGGAAGACAGACATTGGATAACATTTTCCTGATAGTTCAAGCTGTACAGAGATGGGCAAGGTCGCTTGGAAATGTGAGGGGGTTCTTGTCACTATGAGTTCAGTGAAGCTCAACTGGAGGGTGAAATTTCCAAGGAGCTGTACTCACTCTGGGATGTGTTAATCACCACTCCTAAGGTTTGAAGTGGTTAAAAAAAAAAAAAGTCCAACTCAAACCTACTTAAGCAAGTAACACCTAAGATGTCTCCCTATCTCTCTCTCTCCTTTTCTCTTCCCCTCTCCCCTCTCCTCCCTTCCCTTCCCCTCCTTTTCTCTCTCTCTCTCCCTCCCTCCTACCTCCCTCCTTATTTCTGAATCTCTCTGTCTCTTTTCTGCATTGTCTAATTTTCAGGCAAGATTTTTTCATGTATGGTGGCCCTAGGCTCTCAAACCTTATATATCCTATAGAAATCCCCATAGAAACACACCATTTTTCTGAAATATGTTTTCTCCCCAAATGTCCTAGAATTGAGATCATATTGTCCTGAATTGGGTCACATATCCAAAACAAGTCACATGGCCAAGCTGCCCCAAATCAAGGGTGGGGAGGGATACACTCCACCTATGATGAGGTCACAGAAAGGATGTGGGTACAGGGAGGGATGAAGAATTAGAGTCAAAAATTCAAAAAAAAAATCCCACTCCAGTGGTGGGGCTGGTTCACTTCCAAAAAGGTCAAGTAGGGAAAATTCAGCCTTATCCAAATTATAGAGGATGAGAGTGGGGTGAGGTGCTCCCCCAGAGTAAATGTGAGACCCATCAGCAGAAAACAAGAAGAGTGGATCCTCAACAAACAAAAAAGAATGTGTCCTCTACTGGATGTGGTTAGATTAAAGGACTTTACGATCCTTTCTAACATTTGTTCTGGCAGTTCTTCACAGTGAGAATGAAGTCAGCCTAAAGGATGTGGACTCAAGGATTCAGGGAAGTCAGCCTCCTTGAGGCAGTTAGGTTCAATGCAGCTCAAAAGTACCCAATGAGCGCTTAACCATGTGGTGGGTGCTGGGTGAGGTGCTTTGGGTGCTGTGGCTCACCAGCTCCAAATGGTAAGTACTTTCCTTCCTGCTAGGCTGCCATCTGAAAATGCCATAACAGGTATGCAAACCTCCTGTTTTCCTTCCTGTCTTCCTAGGCTCCTTCCCGCCTTTCTTCTTTTCTTGCTTGGTTCTGATGTTAGTGGCAGGTGACTGAGTTGATCATATTCTTCATTTCCTGGTATGTGATCATCATTGTCCCACATCCTTTACTATTTGATTTGTTTATTCTCTTTCATCTCTATTCTCTCTCTTTTTTTAAAATAAAGTTTCTTTTTATATATATATATATATATATATATTTTTTTTTTGGCTGCGTTGGCTCTTTGTTGCTGTGTGCGGGCTTTCACTAGTTGCAGCGAGCGGGGGCTACTCTTCGTTGCAGTGCGCTGGCTTCTCATTGCGGTGGCTTCTCTTGTTATGGAGCAGGGGCTCTAGGCACGTGGGCTTCAGTAGTTGTGGCTCGCGGGCTCTAGAGCACAGGCTCAGAAGTTGTGGTGCACAGGCTTAGTTGCTCCGCGGCATGTGAGATCTTCCCGGACCAGGGCTCGAACCCATGTCCCCTGCATTGGCAGGCGGATTCTTAACCACTGCACCACCAGGGAAGTCCCTCTTTCAATTCTATTCTCTATCCTCATTCCCTTCACCCCAGATGCAACATGACTGTATTTAATAAGTAGCTTTGGGTTTATATGTGTGTTTGGAAAAAGTATATTTTTACATACTGCATTTTAAATTTCCTTAATTTTTATACATTATATGATTTGTATACATATTTATATGTAACACATGTGTGTATTACATTACATATCACATATACATATACATATAGTTTGGTGTTCTACTGCTCCTCCCTGTTCTAGATTTTCAGTCCACCCAGGTTTCTTTGTTTATATCGAGTTCAGTAACTTCTCACTGCTGCAGGTAAAGTTTTCCATCCCATAATTTTTTAAGGAGCCCTAAATGTTAATATCCTTTACAGAAGTGACTCACCATTGTGTATAAATGACTGATACCCAGTCCTGAAACAAGTCTCGACAGGAGACTGCCCTGCACACCTGGAATGGAACGTGGAGTGCAGGAAAGGCAGACGTGGGGGCCATCGAGTCCCCCGTCACTACCATCCATAGGATGGTTCCTCTGAGATTCTAAGAAGACCTGGCTCATCTACTGACCTTGACAGTGAACAGAAATACAGCCAGTTTTTTTAGAGAGTGGGAAACAAACCACAAATCATCTAGAATGGGATCCAGAGCTCTAGACCCCAAACCAGCATCACATACCAGGGAAAGTCCATTTGAATGAAACCAAAGTGCCCCTGCCAAAAGTTTCCAAAGACTTTTATCTGCCACCCCATCCTGAGCCTCGTCAATATATGTGAGGCCTCCCTTTGAATGACAGGAATGAAGAAAAACAAAAAAACACTTTGAAAAACAATATTGTTTCCAAGGCCTGTCTCCTAAGCCAAATACAAAAAAAAATTAATGTCTCAATAGCTGGGAGTTATTAAAATGCTTATGCAGGAGAACAAGTCATGCGCCAACTCTTCAAAAAGAGGTCTTGCCACTGGCACTCCTGGTTAGAAATAATTACAAGGAATGCATCATAATTTTGTCTTACAAAATTGCTCACCATTGAAACCTGGTTTTGAGGGAGATCAGGTTACCTTGTTAGAATGGTCTTAAATGTTGATATACATTTTATGGAAAGTGCATTTACACATATACTTGAATATACTCCACTACTAGGCAGGACTTTCTATGGGCTTATTTATTAGATTATACACTGTACTGGATTGAATTTTTGACTCTAATTCTTCATTCCTCCCTGTGCCCACATCCTTTCTGTGACCTCATCATAGGTGAAATGTATCCTTCCCTACCCTTGATTTGGGGCAGCTTGGCCATGCGATTTGTGTTGGCCAATGGAATGTGCATAGAAGTAACTGTGGAACAACGCTGAGTCTAGATCTCAGTAGGCTCTGCTTGATTTTTGACAGTTCTGTCATCCCCATGACAAACTTCCCCAGGGCAATTCTCTGGACTCCAGAAGAAACACACTAGGGCAGGCCAGAGCCCAGCCCTGAGTGAAGAGCTAAGTTAAGCCAGACCTTTAGCTCAAGGCAGAGCTGCCAACTGAACCTACAATCGGTCCGTGGACCCCCAGCCAACCCACAGATGCTGATGGGAATAAATGATTGAAATGTCATGAATGTGATATTGCTTGCAACATCATGGTCAATGCTTGAAATATCATGGTCTGTTTTCTGACATGTTAAAAATATCTGAATGTAATTATCATCAGTCTCCTTTAAGACAGTCATGTTGGAGTCAGGGGTATCTCCCCATTTCCATTTATTTTTAAGTATACTTTGCTGTTCCAAAGTGTGACAGACTGCTGTCAAGAGATTTTATGAGGCAGATCACCTTCCCAAGCATTTCTTCTTCAGTTTTGGACTACAGTAGTGTAGTACAACAGTCTGACTATAATAATTCTGCTCTTATCAGTAGGAAACAGTAAACCATTTTTCATTGTTTCCCTTAAATGTCATTTATTGCAGATATGGAAAGAAATGAAGGAGAATAATGGACCCAATGACTCCCAGCTTGTTTTGGAGATGTTATTATTCCTCAAGGGGAAGAGTAGTGAAGGATGGAAAGGCAACTGTTTCAGGCTTTGGAGGTCATATAAGCACCCATCAACCTGCATAGCCATTTCTGATAGGAATATGTCCTTCCTCTGGTGAGGTCTGTCTGATGGTTTCTCCCTGTTCTGCTCTCAATTTCTAGGGACTCCTCTATATCCCTTAGGACATTTCTAGGCTGCAAACTGAGCTCTGCATCCTGGAGAAGCAGTTTATCAAAGTAAACACCTACTATATGCCACCTACTGTACGGCACATACTCTTGTAGATGCTGAGGATACACACCACAGCTGAGATTAACACAGATAAGTGTTTTTGTTCTTAGGAAGCTTCATTTTACTCATGGGACATGAACTATAAAGAACTAAAATTCAGTAAAATAGTTTCAGATAGTGCTAAGTGTAATAAAGCAAAGAGAACAGGGTCATGGAATGAAGTATGAGGTGGTCAGAGAAGGCCTTTTTAAAGAAGCCTAGACCTGAAATATCAAAAGGAACAAAGCATAGTAGGATCTGGGGAGAGGGTGTCCCGGGCAGCAGAAAAGCCAGCACAAAGACTCAGAAGCAGAAACACAGTTGAAGATTTTGAGAACTGAAATGGTCAATGTATACTGAGCATAGCAAACAAAGGGAAGAGAAATATGAGATCAAAAACTTAGACAAGGACCACGTAATAAGGTCTTAAAAGCAGCAGTAAGAAATTTGTATTGTGTTCAGGTAGCATTGGCAGCTTTCAAGCAGGGAAGTGACATGATCTGATTTGGACATGATCTGGATTTTAGGAACCATCACTCTAGCGGCCACATGAAAAATGGATTCTAGGGAAGTAATAGTGGAAGTAGGGAGACCAAATAGAAAGCGACTGCAGGTATCCAGGGACCGAGGGTGGCAGCCAAGATGGTATGACGTGGTCAGATCAGAATTTTGGAGGCAGAGCCAACAGGACATATGTAGACTGGAAGTAGGTGGGGAAACAGCAAGAGAAATCTAAAAGATACTCTTGAGTTGACGGCCTGAGATAATGTACAGATCATTTTGTTGTAACTGATAAGAGAAATACAAAGAGTAGAGCAGGTTCTCTGGGGAAATCAGAGTCTGTCTAGTCTGTATATTACTTTTGAAATACTAGTTAGACATTCACAACTTAACTATGTTGGATTCAGGAGTTTAATGTGGGAAAACAAGTAAATGCAATTCCAGTACTAAGAGTTTCTCTCAGAGATATAATTACACTTTTAATAATTCTCTTCTAAGTTCTCTCAGACAAACTATTTGCCACAATAAATATATTTATTTAATAAGACTCTGAAAAGCATCTCATGACATGCAGGTACAAATGCAACATGGCCATTGGTTGGTTATTTTTAAGGCAGGCCCTACTTACTTTGCCCTAAGATACTAGCTTGGTGACTTAAACATTTTTGTTCCATGAGGTAAATGATTGGAGCAGTCATGGAGAAGCAGCAGCTAGGGATCTGGTCCATAAATACTCAGCCACCTCTCTCCACTGTCCACACACACACACACACACACAGCACAAACTTCAACCCAAGATTTCCACTTTTATAGTGGACTTCCTCCAGTGACTTTATTTGAATAAAGAGTCATATGAATTTTAAATAACTTGGCATCCCCTGCCCCAAAACTCATGCTTTGCCTGGAATGCTTTCTTTTACATCTCAGCATGTGCAGTACTTGGCTGTAAGTAGACTCTATTTATACATTTCTCTCTTTTTTTGATATTTTTAGCCAATCTGTATCTTGAGCCAAGATGCCTCCACAGATCCTAAGAACTGAAATAACCCTGGGTTCAGAGGCCTCATGTCAGCCTGCAGCTGAATGAATTAATGAAGCAAATCTGTAATTAGCTGGAAAAGCTGTGGCAACCAGATCTGGCACTTTTTCCAACACTGATGCCACGGGGACAAACTTCCATGTCACACATTTTATGGTATAGAGCTGAAAATCACTCTGATATTCCTAAAATGATGATGGGAACAGAAACACCATAAGCCCTAACCAGTATGAGAGGCATGTCCTAAAACCAACTGTTCATTGATAAATATCTTGAAGAGACACTGGATTTCATTTGTGTGCACATTGTATTGAGCAGGGGTCTTATTACTCTCCAAGGAAACTAATAATGTAATACATACTGGGCTGACAAAAAATAAGAAGTGACCAAGGGATTAATATGTGGTAGAAATGGCTAGGAGATCACCCAAAAACCCATGCTATTCTTTCCTTAATATAAAGTTGTACTAGGAAGTGGCTGTCTAGCTGGGGACTACATTTCCCACCTTCCCTTGCAATTAGGTGGAGTCATGTGACTGTGTTCTAGCCAATGGGATGTTAGCAGAAATGGTCATTCCTGTAAGACTGAATCATAAAAAAAATTTCATTCGTGCTTTTCCATGACCTTTCCCCCTACTGACTGGCTGAAATGGGACTAGTTCACAAGAAAATCTTGGAAGTCATGTGTTGAAGATGGCAGAGCATCCATTTGCCTTGATCCTTGAGTTGCCACAATGATGAGAGACACCTGGTGCCCTATTTACCTGTCCAGTACTCCTGTTTGAGCAAGAAAGAAGACTCTATTGTAACACTTTACGTTACTTGTTAGAGCCTATTCTAATTAATATAGAATGGCAATTGTGGAAGTCACTCAAGATTAAGACCACCCCTAATATCTCCAAAATTAATCAGAAATGGTTTATTTTTTTTTCTTACCACTTTTAATGGCATTACACTTTTGAGAATATATAGTGTTTGGAAAAATTCTATGCAGGATAATGGCTGTTCTACACAGGGTTGAATCAACTCTGATGTTACCAAGACACTTGGCAATCTCAAGAACTATCAGGCTATTGGTAGTTGACATCTCTTCCTTTGCCTAATCAGCATCAGTAACTCCTTTTGTAATAATAACATCTTGGTTTTCCTTTGGGGAACTACAGTTCTCCTGTTGCATACATTCTCAGTGGGAATGCCAATCATGATACTCCATTCTTTCTTGGTCAAGAGTTGACTAGACCCTCTGTACCTGGGATCTCTAATAGAATGTCAAGCAGAATGGAAGAGGAACTAAAAATGGTCATTACCAATTCATTTGGACAGATGAACTCTGAAAATCATTATTTCCTACTTTCTAGAACCCCAGAGTTAGCCTCTGTCCCTGAGTCTTTTCTGGTGTTTCCTTCAATTCTCTGAACTTCTGAATTTCCTTTTAATACATTACTTTTATTTATATTTTATGTTATTGTTGTACATTTGTTATTTATTGCTGCAAAACAAATTACCCCAAAACTTTAAAAAACAATAAATATTTATTATCTCACACTATTTCTATGGGTGAGGGATTCAGGGGTGGCTTAGCTGGGTGATTCTGCCTCAGGGTCTCTCTCATGAGGTTGCAGTCACATGTCTGCCAAACCATCAATCAACTGAGAGTCTGACCAGAGAAGAGGCATCTACTTCCCAAGTGGCTCACTCAAACGGTTGACAAGTTGGTGCTGGCTGTTGGCAGGAGGCCTCAGCTCTGTTCCTCATGTGCTCTCTTGAGTGTCCTCATGGCATGATAGCAGGCTTCTCCCTGAGGAAGTATCCAAGAGACCAAGATGGAGCTGAAATGCCTTTTTATGACCTAGCCTCAGAAGTTGTACATTGCCATTTATTTCATACTCTACTGGTTACACAGTGTCAGCCTTGATTCACTGTGGGAGGGGTCTCTACAAGGGTGTGAATATCTGGAGGCAAAGATGATTGGGAGCCATCTTGGAGCCTGACAAGCATGTGGGGTTAATTTCTGTTTCTTGCAACCACAAAAACCTAGTTGAGGTACCTGATTAAGCTGAAAAGTGCAGGCTGTTTTCACATCCTTAAGAACAAGTCTAAGATGTAGAAGAATTTAACTTCTGAGAGAAAAGTTCCCGAGAATTTGGCAGTACTCTTTGGACAATATGTATTTTTATTAGGTTCTATATTCCCAACTTACATTCAACTTTGATTACGGTGACTACAAAATTTTCTATTGTGATGATCTCCCCAAATCCTAGGAACCTTTAATAACAGCACTCTACAAACTTAAATGGAGAGGGCTTCCCTGGTGGCGCAGTGGTTGAGAATCTGCCTGCTAACGCAGGGGACACGGGTTCGAGCCCTGGTCTGGGAGGATTCCACATGCCGCGAAGCAACTAGGCCCGTGAGCCACAACTACTGAGCCTGCGTGTCTGGAGCCTGTGCTCTGCAACAAGAGAGGCCATGATAGTGAGAGGCCCGCACACTGCTATGAAGAGTGGCCCCTGCTTGCCACAACTAGAGAAAGCCCTCGCACAGAAACGAAGATGCAACGCAGCAAAAATTAATTAATTAATTAATTAATTAACTCCTACCCCCAACATCTTCTTAAAAAAAAAAAGAAAAAAAATTGGAGAGACTAACCCCAAAACCACCTATCTTAATCCTTGGCATGTGTCCACAGTAACTTCCTAATCTGTCACATTTCCAACAGATTATCTTCTTAGATGGGTATCTGCGGTAATCCTTTGAGAGATATCAACATAACAATATAAGTTGCTCATTTTTCTTGTTAGTCATAGTATCAGATTAAAGTTATTCCATTGAGTAAATTAGAATCAAAGAGAGTTGGATCATGTAATCCAACTTCCTTGTTTTACAGATGAAGAAACTTAAGCCCATAAAGATTATGCAAGGTTCCCAG
Organism: Hyperoodon ampullatus; assembly: GCF_949752795.1. Classification (NCBI taxonomy): domain Eukaryota; kingdom Metazoa; phylum Chordata; class Mammalia; order Artiodactyla; family Ziphiidae; genus Hyperoodon; species Hyperoodon ampullatus. The sequence continues at coordinate 10,743,926 of NC_136927.1, read as the reverse complement.
GGCCACATATTCAATGCAAGAGGCAGAAGTTGAACCCAAGTATCCCAAGGCAAGAGCCAGAAGTTGAATCCATACCAACATTTTCCTATTATATAAGTTTAATCTGTGCTGTTTGACTCGTATCTTGGAAGTCAGTCTAATCACTCCATTTGATATTTGATTGACAAGTAAGAGCATGTTATACTTCCTTCCAAACTTTATCAGAAGTAATAACAATAAATATATGAAAAAATTGTACGATATAATTACTTAATCCCACTTTAAACAGGAAATGGAGATCTGATGAGGCAGTTTTTAAAATTTTTCAATTAAAAGCAAAGGGAAAAAAACATAATTAGATGTTTTCAAGATGATTTATAAGGTGTACAAACTAACTGTACACTTCCGTAAGTGAATTATAAAACCAATGAACTTCTACCTGGCATGTCGTCTTCATCTCAACCCAGGAGCTCTCAGTAGTTTGCAGCTTCTACAAGCTATGTACTTGGAGAATGTTGTGGGGGGGAGGTTGGGGGAGCTCTGGTTTGGAGTCAGAAAGAAGTCTTAAGAGGCAAATTACCAAGGGAATGAGACAGAGAAATAAGTTTTATTTCTTCCTATTGAGTTCAGTAAATGACCTTGATGTTTGAAGTTTCCTCTAGGGGTTCCTAGATAAGCCAAATTATGCCTCCTTTCCCCAAGAACTCTTGAAATAGTCGTATTTCAGAGCACAGGAAAGATTCTTTGCCATATACCTTCACCTCTGAAATTCTAGATCCTGGGATTTCAAGTCCAGCTTGAGTTGAAGACAAACTACAGCAGGGTTTCTCAACTCGGAACTGTTGATATTTGGGGCCATATAGTTTTTTGGAGTGGCAGGGTTTCAGGGCAGGCGGCGCTGCCTGTGCATTGTAGGAGGCTTAGCAGCATCCCTGGCTTCTACTCAGTACATGCCAGTAGCATCCCTCCTCCAATTATGACAAACAATATCTCCCGACACTAACAAAGTCCCCTGAGAGACAAAACCCACCAAGATTGAGAATTGCTGCTTTAAGGGAATGTTCTGGATCACAGAGGAGCCTCTGGATAAGAATTAAAAGCACAGACTTATTTTTCTGGATGTGGAGAGCATTTCAGGGGTACTTAATTTCTTTGCATCAAATAGTTATTTGGTACCTGCTATTCCCCAGACACCATGATAGCCACAATGCCCAAAATATATACTCCCTAGCCTTGCACAGGTTTCACCAAGTTTGCTGTCACTTAGGCTATAGTTGAATTTGTTTGATTTATTTACTCCTAGAATTTTTCAGTGATGGTCTAATCAAATTCCCAAACCTCCAAGTTTGGGGCCAAATGCAGAAAACTGAGGTATGTCAAGATGATGACAACCAAGGAATTAATTCAGTGACACCACCACCAGAAGACAGCACTTAAATTCACAAACAAAAGAAAATCATTTGCATCCTAAAATTAGTTCTGATTCTCTACTAGATTTCTTGAGCGTTTTGTGAAAAGTTAAGTGAGAGTTTTCTAAAACTGGAGTGAGATTTTTGCTCTGATAAATGATGATGTTTGCCTTGCCAGCCTGAGAACATAGCTTAATGGGGGGGAGGTGGTGACACATGAAGCTCCATCAGAACAGCTTACAAGTGAGATCAGAAAGATAATGAAAACAGGGATGGGACTGTTCCATTCTTGGATCTGTTTGAGCCTGAAGTCATGAACTTGCTAACAAGTGAAACGAGGGCATTTCTAAATGGCTCATCTTCCAGAGAGCCCCATGGTAATTTTAAGGCAGATTTCCCATCCAGACCTTATGATGTTGACTGAGGAAAATTGAATTGGAGTCATGAATCACTCCATAAATTTTAATTAAAACAATATACTCCCATTTTAAACATTGATGGTCTCTGCCCCTCTGGGCTTCAGAACTTCAGAAGTGAATTTTTGGAGGCATTCAGAAACTTGAAAGAGCAAAACATGCACTTAAAACCTCTTTGAAAACCACTGACTCACCTTCTAGCTAGAGCAAAGAAATCCCAACAAATCAAATTGAAACTCAGCAAGAAAAATGTACTTAAGGAGCATTACAAAGGAGCAGGGAAATCAAGGTGCAAATAGCTTCTAAGAAAAAGCAAAGTCAGAACAGACCCTTCTGCATGAAACAAGGAAATTTAGGTGCAACATATACCCCCAAAACTTTAGAATGAAATGTGTTGATGTGAAAGGTGATTTAGTACGAAGAGTGTAGACTTTGGAGTCACAGAAGTGTTCAAATTTCAGCTCTGCCATTAATTAGCTTTGTGACCTTGGGCAAATTACTCAATCCTTTAAGTCTTGGTTCTCCCAATTGTAAACTGAAGCTCTAATTCACTTCTTAAGGGTGTTTTAAGGACTAAATGTGATCATATATTTAAAGTGTCTTTTCTATCAACTACACTCCTTACATCATAGCCACAAATTTAATTTTCATTTCTTATTTTTCCCTATCTGAATCAAGTATGGAGATAAACTGTGGTAGCTAAGAGTGGAACCTAAACATATAAACACACTGGCTTAATATTATATATATTTTGATGCTATGAATACAGATTTTTCAAGCAACAATGCTACATAATTGCAAAAACAGGAGCACTGGCATGAGGCAATTTCCATTTGAATCTTGAATTTACCACTAATTTTGTAATCTTGGTTATATTGTATCATAGCACTGTGCCTCAGTTTCCTCACATGCAAAATAGGAAATTACATTTTCTACATTATAGAATGTGGTGTGGGCTCTGAAAAACAATTAAAACCACATGATTAGTAATAACTTTTAATGGAGAATAATCTGTAAAGATACTGAATCACTATGCTGTACACATGAAACTAACATAACATTGTAAGTCAACTATTCAGTAAAAAATAATAAAACAAATTTATAAACGAGATAGCATATAAAAGGCTCTTAGTAAACAATACATATTATAATAGAAACAATGATGCTCATACTTACGGGTATATGCATAACAGTTTTGTATCCACGTATGTATACGTGTATAGTTTATCTGTAAATATCCTTCTAAAAGCTGTTTCCAATTTTTAAAAAGTCTCTATTTATTAGGATAAAATTTGATATAATTCCTCATATCTGCTAGCAAAGTCAAAGTATGCCTTTATGCTGCATTGTTCAGACCTTATCTTTGATAAATTGAGCCCGAAGATATTAAGCTCTATGTAGTTGCTCTTCTCCAGCATTAGCCCTTTAATGTACCATTTCTGTTGCTGGATACCGTTTTGTGCTAATCACTATTAGCAAGTGAGAATACAGATTAATTAACACCTACTGTTCTGTTAAAGGTTTTTTTCTTCCAAATACATCTAGAAATGTTTTCTGTCTTTTGACCAGTACATAGAAGAACTCCCATTAATTGTGCACCCCTCCCCCCGCCGAAACACACCCTAAAACTTGAACCAGAAACAAGAAAAACAAAGTGAAAGGCAACTACTAAAAATGTTTTGTGTAGGCAGAACTGGTTCTGTGCCTTATGTGTTGAGTAAATCAAAGCAAGTAACAGAGAGGGACAGTGAATTGGAGGTGAGTCTTGGGATGGGGTGGTGAGAGGTAAAGAGGGTTCAGGTAGTCCAGGACTTGAAGAAAGGAATATGCTACTATAAGGAATGAAATGAAGGGCACTATTTATCAGACCAGGCATTGGTTTTTATGTTTTCTCTCATTTAATCTCAATCAATGTTATGAGAGAGGAATTATTACTATGACCAATTTATAGCTAAGGAAACTAAATCCTGAAAGTCTGAAAAATTTGGCCAAGGTCACAGAGCTGATCTATTGTAGAACCAGGACTGAAATTCGCATCCCTCTTCTAAGGTTAAACTCTTGGCTATTCTTCTATTTTTTACCAATGGCCTTGCAAGGTTAATACTGTCATCATCTCCATTTTCTGGAGAAGAAAACAAGGTTTAGAGAGCATAAGTGACTTCCCCCAAACTGCCAACTCAGAAAGGCTAAAATGTGGATCCAAATGTGAATCTGGGTTAAAACTGGATCACACAGAACATTTCTGTGTGCTATTTTTTTAACTTTGGTGTATTAATTTGATAAGTTGGATTTCCCTTTGAAGGAGTAAAACCATCTATCTTGTGGAAGAAAGAGAAGAATAACAACCAGCCATGAGAAAAAAAAAGGAGAAGGAGAATAAGAGGAAGAAGAAGACGAAGAGGAAGGAGGGACTTCCCTGCTGGTGCAGTGGTGAAGAATCCACCTGCCAATGCAGGGGACCCAGGTTCAATCCCTTGTCCTGGAAGATCCCACATGCCACGGAGCAACTAAGCCCGTGTGCCACAACTACTGAACCTGTGCTCTGCAACTACTGAAGCCCGTGCACCTAGAGCCTGTGCTCCACAACAAGAGAAGCCACCGCAATGAGAAGCCCATGCACAGCCACAACTAGAGATGAGTAGCCCCCGCTCACAACTAGAGGAAAGCCTGTGCACAGCAATGAAGACCCAACCCAGCCAAAAAAAAAAAAAAAAAAGAGGAGAGGAGGAGGCGGTTGGGAGGAGGGGGAAGGGGAAGAGTGTTGGGGGGGAGGGGGAGGAGGGGGGAGGGGAGGGGGAGGAGGGGGGAGGGGGAGGAGGGGAGGAGGGGAGGAGGGGAGGAGGGGGAGGGGAGGGGGAGAGGAGAGGGAGAGGAGGGGGAGAGGAGGGGAGGGGAGAGGAGGGGAGGGGAGAGGAAGGGAGGGGAGAGGAGGGGAGGGGAGAGGAGGGGAGGGGAGAGGAGTGTGACACAAGGAAAGTTTGTGAGGAACTACTAAACAGGAACCAAACCACATCTATGCAGGTAGGAATCAGGATAATAATTATTTCTGGTGGGGAATGATTGGACAGGGACACAGTGGGGAGGTTCTGAGTTTTGCATTGCTCTGTTTCTTGATTTTGGAGAAAGTGTGCTCAGTTAATGAAAATCCATCCATCTGTTTAGTTACGGCATGTTTTTCTGTATGTAGATTATACCTTAGTATATTTTTCTTTAAAAAATCCATGTTCTAAAATAAGTTTAAAATCTAGTTGAATCAAAGTAAAACTAACACCCACAATGTTAAGTAAAGCAGAGGCCAGCACACAGCCAGTCTCCAAACCCAGAAGCATCTGGAGGCACTGAAGAGTTGAATTTTTATAAGTCAAGTGAGACCAAAAGAACTCCAGAAGTGGCAAAGTACCCAAATTAGGCTCACTACCTAGAGTTTGTGAAGCTGGAGGGGCCTGGGTGCGTTCACTGCTCATAACGGGAGTTAGAAGAAAGCTGAAGCCCCTGCCTGAAATGATGATGGTAAAGTTGACTGCTTGAAGGGGTGACATAAAGCAGCTGTGGATAGACTCTGGGGAAACATAAGACTGGCTCGGTGATGGAATCATTACTTGTCTTATCACCATGGATGACACAGGACCTCCAAGACCCAATATAAGTCCTGTTTCTGGACTAACAATCTGTGGGAACCCAGATGAAGGCATCTGCAGAACCACCAGAGAGAAATGAGCCAGAGAAAGAGAGAGAGAGAGGGAAAAAGAGGCGGGAGGTGGGGGGAGAGACAGAGAGAGAGAGAGAGAGAGAGAGAGAGGGAGGGAGAAAGTCATAAAAGACCTGTAAAATAAATCTACATAATAAAATTCCAAAGCAAATGACAAAACTAACACAAAGAAAATAGTTAACACCAAACAAGTAGATGAAACAATTCTCGACAAAATGGAACAGATATTCTCAAATGATTTTTAAAAGTATATTTATATCCTCTAAGAAATAAAGTAGAAAGAAAAGTTCACAAACTTTAAAAAATATTAATAGTGTATATGAAGGGGGATAAGAATCAAGAACAGATGAATACAAAGAATGACGGACAAAGGATGAACAGATGATGCACAAAACATACGAGACACTTCTTAATACCCCCAAACCAGAAACAATCCCGATAAATATCCATCATCTGGTAGATATGTATTATATCCATAAAATGGAACACTATTTAACAATAAAAAGGAACAAAGTGCTGATATACGTCTCAATATGAATGACCTTCAAAGACACTATGCTAAGTGAAAGAAGCCAGATGTAAAAGAACGCACAGTGTATGATTCCATTTACATGAAATGTCCAGAAAAAAGAAAATTTAGAGAGACAGAAACTCGTCATTTTCCTTCACCAGGATATGTGATTCACTTATTAGCTTTTTTGCAAGTACTTTTGAAAGTATTCTGAAGGACCTACTTGGAATACGGTGACATATACATCAATAAGAACAAAATGCATGTATATATGTGGTTTCTGGGTGATAGACAGGGGGGCAAATATAGGGTAGGAGAGAGGAGAAAAGGGAGGGAGAGTATTTGTTATTATTTATCTCTTAAAGTCCTGTAGGTAAAGGCATTGTCTCTCTGTGCTCCAAAATTTCATCCTTCTAGGTATATGGGAGAAAATGTTCTTTTAGCTTAACCCTCATTTAGACTCATATAACCTGTCTGACTACCTTCCCTAATGCTAATGGCCTGTGTTGGGAAGGGAGTTTTTATCTGAAATATGGCATTAGCTCACCTGACTGAATTTTTCCTCTTTATATTTTTTGTGTAGTCACCACCTCAAAATGCTAGATTTGCTCCACTTGGAAGAGTTTAATCTGGAGCAAACATATAGTCACTTGGCTCAAAAACTGGGACATTCAGGGCCGCCCACATCTTTGGATTCAGTAATCAAAATAGCCACATTTAATCTGGGCATGATTCAAGATGATGTGCTTCTGCTTTCCTTCTAAGTCCATTAAGGACTGGCCTTAAGGCATATAACCCAGAGGTTTCTTCCAGTGACTCTAGTCTTGTAATTTAGGAATTAAACCAAATTGATTTCCCTGCAATGTCCATAGATGGAGAATTCACTTTCCATCCAAGTCCAGTTGAGTCCAGCTTTTTGATATCTGGGCCTGGTACCAGGACCTTGTATGCACCCAACAGTTAAGAACAGAACTTCTTATCCTAAAAAAATAAGGCAAAAAAAAGTATTTTCTTTGAAGTAGTGCATAAAAACCTCATGGGGTGGCTGCAAGGATTTGTGAATTATTAAATATCTCTGAGTTTGGAGAATTGGCATTGTAACAGTACAAATTCTGCTTTTTACTTCTCTTTTCTTAATAACAGTTACATGACCTTCTAAAGCCTTTGTTCCCTTAAAAAGTATTAGATGATTTGCAATAGTCTATAATAAAACTTGGAAAAGATAGCTACAGCACTGGTTCAATAATCATGAGAATCACTTTTAGATGCAGTTTTCCAACAAAGTATTCATATAATTAATTGCAAACCCTGGAATAATGCTTTGGCCAAAAGTACGAATGTCCCTTCATGTGTCTGTGGTGTGGGCTCAGCATTGCTGCTCTTTGGGTCTCCTTAAGCCTTGTCACTTGACACATGCATGACCTTAATCTCTAACTGGCCTCATGAATATAAACATAAGTGTTATGGCCTTATTCCTGGAAGTACCTGGCTGGGACTTCACTTTCAGCTCCAAGAATTATGATCCCACCTTCTCCCAACCAACAGTTCAGCATGTTTGTACACTAAGGCACATTCTTGAAGTGGCCTGTGGGTGCAGTCAACATTCCGGTGTTCTGTGATGATTGCAAGGCAGCATCTGTCAGGTGATGGCTACTTCTCTGTGGGTTTCTCACCACTTCACCATCCCCAGTCGCCTACTCATCTCACAGAAATCCCCCCTTCACCAGGGCCCCCAAAGATGTTATTCATCAAAGTGATCTATGCTCTTACTTGTCACAGAGACAGATTGCTTCCTTAGTAAGAGGTGGCCAACTGCTTGGGTCCTCAGATATCTGGGAGAATACTTCTCCCTTTCTTTTCTGAGCCAAATAACTTCTAATTAAGATTTTTTTTCTTCTTTTTTGGGTTTTCATGGTCCTCTTGGCAATCAGACAGAGCACTGCCTGCCCACTGGGTACCTTTACAGAGAATAAATAAAAGCTGGCCATTTTATGGAAAAGTTAAAAAAAAAAAAGCTGAGTTGCTTGAGGGATTTCTAAAGCAAGAGCTGCTTTTATGAGTGAGGAACAAAACGCAGATATTAATTTGTAATGAAACCAGAAACTTGAGGGTCAGGCCGCAGATCCCCATAACAGTGCTTATTTTACAGACAGCACATTTAATTTCAATCTTAGAGACACAGAGAAAGAGCAAGAAAAAGAGAGCAAGACAGAGAAAGAAAGAAGGATAAAGAAAAAAGGAGGAAGAAGAAAAATGCAAGGAAGAAAAGAAGAGTAATGGACAATAAGGATTTCTCTTCCCCAATTTGCTTACAGTAGGTGTTAAAAACAGTTCAGGGAAAAAGACATTCAACAAAAATGTATTAAGATGAGTTTTGATGCATCCTTCATGCATCGAGTGTTCATGTGTGTTAATATACGCTAAATACACACAGACATACACACACTCAGGAGTGTCTGCACACTTAGGAGTGTTTGCACACTGTCACCCTAGTCTACTATGCGTTTGACCAGGTTGAAGACTCTAATGCTGCCTTATTTGGTCTTAGTCTTGGTCTGGGGGAAAGCCACAAGGACCCTCTTTCTGATGATGTCAAAACACCATTTCCAAATATTTTTCCAAACTAACTCCGACATTTTTGCCCATCTTTTTGATCAGCTTTTTGGGTCAAGAAAATGACGCTTTTAATGAGTCTGTTCTCCTTGGAGTGAACTGGGTTCCCACTGTTATCCCTCAACATTTGGTGGCAGCTCTGATGAACAAAAACAATAGGCTTTCTTCCTCGGCTCTCTTCAAAATGCCTTAATAGGAAACACATTCCGCATTCCCCATGTGCATGTTTTCAGTGCAAATCTTTGTTTAATCTTAATAGAGAATTTGGTCCAAGGGTTCTTCCATGGACAGAGGGTGTTACTGATGGGAACACATCCCTGGAGGACCTTTATGCATGAAGGTTTCCTTAGGGGGCATTTGGGAGAAGAACAGTACCCAGGCCCCCTAAATCATGTTGGCTTTCAGAAAAGTAGTCTGTGTCTCTTGGACATTTTTTTCTAACCAAAAATAGAGAAAGGAGAGAGAGAGAGAAAAAAAGAGAGAGAGAAGGAAGGAAGGGTGGGCGGGAGGGAGGAAGGAAGGAAAGGAGGAAGGAGAAAGAAAGAAAGGGAGAGAAAAAAAGGAGGGAGGGAGGGGGGAGAGAGAGAAAATTCCTTAAGCCAATCATTAATCTTTGGGAATTCACTGGTGTTCTTACATTCACTGCCCAGACAGTATGTTCCATTCTGTGCCAATTGAGAATCTGATAGGCAGATTCTGCCAACTGGGCAAAAAAGGGGAGAAGCACTTATACATTCTTTGCTGCAGTCAGAACTTGTACCTTGTCTGGATACCACAGTCATTCTATATTAGCTTACTTCCTATTCGTTCCTGAGAAACAAAATTCTTCTAGATTCTCCTCACCTGCTTTCAGCAGTAAGGAAGCGAGACCTCCTCTCTTCATTTTGCCCAGAGTCATTGCTTCAACCAATGCTTATGTAGCAGAGAATCTGGACACCTCAGCCTGCAGCTTGTAAGCCCAGTTACAAGTTAGTCCCGTTAGTCCTGGAGGCTTTAGCCCACACAGCCACCCACAGAGAGCTCTGCCATCCTCTTGGGTGGGTTTATGCTACATTAACACTGGGATTAGAGAGTCATGTTTCCATGTTACCATCTGTTCATTCCCATTATACAGCTTGACATTCATGTGGGGAGCCAGGAGCCACTCGGGAGCATTGGGCAGAGGACACATGCTGGCCAAGGAGACCCCTTCATTGGCCAGGCATAACTTAGATTGAAATCGGCAGGATGGAACAAAGGAGAAGCCCATTCTCTACTGTCTAGAGGAAACACAGATGCTACAAAGCTTGTTAAGTTTTCCCTATCACAGCCAAGTAAGGATACACATCTTATCAGCATCCCAGGACAAAGATTCATAGGAGGAAGTGTTGTTTTCTAATGCAATCCAGGTCACCCTTTAGGAGATCATGGGAAGTTGTATGGAAAATGGGGCTGGCCACAAGCAAAACATGAAGTGACTGATGTTCTCCTTTGGCTTCCACACATTTTCCTTCTAGTCTTGGCCTCCACCTTTACTTCTGTTATATGCTCTGATCAGAGTATATAACAGCTGGTGTTCAGCTAGGATTAGGTCAGGAGAACAAGAAGCTGAGTCATTACAGGAAGGCCCTGAAGCTGGCTTAGAGGCTTAATTACCTCCACACAGACCTGAATTTAAGAAGAGAAAGCTTTTATCTTTGCTATTGTTTCCTTCATTTCTTTTTCATTTATTTCTGATCTGATTTTTATGATTTCTTTCCTTCTGCTAACTTTGGGATGTTTTTGTTCTTCTTTCTCTAATTGCTTTAGGTGCAAGGTTAGGTTGTTTAGTCGAGATATTTCCTGTTTCTTAAGGTGGGATTGTATTGCTATAAACTTCCCTCTTAGAACTGCTTTTGCTGCATCCCATAGGTTTTGGGTCGTCGTGTCTCCATTGTCATTTGTTTCTAGGTATTTTTTTATTTCCTCTTTGATTTCTTCAGTGATCACTTCGTTATTAAGTAATGTATTGTTTAGCCTCCATGTGTTTGTATTTTTTATAGCTCTTTTCCTGTAATTGATATCTAGTCTCATAGCATTGTGGTCGGAAAAGATACTTGATACAATTTCAATTTTCTTAAATTTACCAAGGCTTGATTTGTGACCCAAGATATGATCTATCCTGGAGAATGTTCCATGAGCACTTGAGAAAAATGTGTATTCTGTTGTTTTTGGATGGAATGTCCTATAAATATCAATTAAGTCCATCTTGTTTAATGTATCATTTAAAGCTTGTGTTTCCTTATTTATTTTCATTTTGGATGATCTGTCCATTGGTGAAAGTGGGGTGTTAAAGTCCCCTACTATGATTGTGTTACTGTCGATTTCTCCTTTTATGGCTGTTAGTGTTTGCCTTATGTATTGAGGTGCTCCTATGTTGGGTGCATAAATATTTACAATTGTTATATCTTCTTCTTGGATCGATCCCTTGATCATTATGTAGTGGCCTTCTTTGTCTCTTCTAGTAGTCTTTATTTTAAAGTCTATTTTGTCTGATATGAGAATTGCTACTCCAGCTTTCTTTTGGTTTCCATTTGCATGGAATATCTTTTTCCATCCCCTTACTTTCAGTCTGTATGTGTCTCTAGGTCTGAAGTGGGTCTCTTGTAGACAGCATATATATGGGTCTTGTTTTTGTATCCATTCAGCCAATCTGTGTCTTTTGGTGGGAGCGTTTAGTCCATTTACATTTAAGGTAATTATCGATATGTATGTTCCTATTCCCATTTTATTAATTGTTTTGGGTTCGTTATTGTAGGTCTTTTCCTTCTGTTGTGTTTCTTGCCTAGAGAAGTTCCTTTAGCATTTGTTGTAAAGCTGGTTTGGTGGTGCTGAACTCTCTCAGCTTTTGCTTGTCTGTAAACGTTTTAATTTCTCCATCAAATCTGAATGAGATCCTTGCTGGGTAGAGTAATCTTGGTTGCAGGTTTCTCTCCTTCATCACTTTAATTATGTCCTGCCACTCCCTTCTGGCTTGTAGAGTTTCTGCTGAGAGATCAGCTGTTATCCTGATGGGGATTCCCTTGTGTGTTATTTGTTGTTTTTGCCTTGCTGCTTTTAATATGATTTCTTTGTGTTTAATTTTTGACAGTTTGATTAATATGTGTCTTGGCGTATTTCTCCTTGGATTTATTCTGTATGGGACTCTCTGTGCTTCTTGGACTTGATTAACTATTTCCTTTCCCATATTAGGGAAGTTTTCAACTATAATCTCTTCAAATATTTTCTCAGTCCCTTTCTTTTTCTCTTCTTCTTCTGGAACCCCTATAATTCGAATGTTGGTGCGTTTAATGTTGTCCCAGAGGTCTCTGATATTGTCCTCTGTTCTTTTCATTCTTTTCTCTTTATTTTGCTCTGCATTAGTTATTTCCACTATTTTATCTTCCACCTCACTTATCCGTTCTTCTGCCTCAGTTATTCTGCTATTGATCCCATCTAGAGTATTTTTCATTTCATTTATTGTGTTTTTAATCGATGCTTGATTCATCTTTAGTTCTACTAGGTCCTTGTTAACTGTTTCTTGCATTTTGTCTATTCTATTTCCAAGATTTTGGATCATCTTTACTATCATTATTCTGAATTCTTTTTCAGATAGACTGCCTATTACCTCTTCATTTGTTAGGTCTGGTGGGTTTTTATCTTGCTCCTTCTCCTGCTGTGTGTTTTTCTGTCTTCTCATTTTGCTTATGTTACTGTGTTTGGGGTCTCCTTTTTGCCGGCTGCAGGTTCGTAGTTCCTGTTGTTTTTGGTGTCTGTCCCCAGTGGCTAAGGTTGGTTTAGTGGGTTGTGTAGGTTTCCTGGTCGAGGGGACTAGTGCCTGTGTTCTGGTGGATGAGGCTGGATCTTGTCTTTCTGGTGGGCAGGTCCACGTCTGGTGGTGTGTTTTGGGGTGTCTGCAGACTTTTTATGATTTTAGGCCACCTCTCTGCTAATGGGTGGCGTTGTGTTCCTGTCTTGCTAGTTGTTTGGCATAGGGTGTCCAGCACTGTAGCTTGCTGGTCGTTGAGTGAAGCTGGGTGCTGGTGTTGAGATGGAGATCTCTGGAAGATTTTCGCCGTTTGATATTATGTGGAGCTGGGAGGTCTCTTGTGGACCAGTGTCCTGAAGTTGGCTCTCCCACCTCAGAGGCACAGTACTGACTCCTGGCTCCTCAATTTGGGATGATTTGTTGTCTATTCATGTATTCCACAGATGCAGGGTACATCAAGTTGATTGTGGAGCTTTAATCCGCTGCTTCTGAGGCTGCTGGGAGAGGTTTCCCTTTCTCTTCTTTGTTCTCACAGCTCCCGGGTCTCAGCTTTGGATTTGGCCCCGCCTCTGCGTGTAGGTCGCCGGAGGGCGTCTGTTCTTCGCTCAGACAGGAAAGGGTTAAAGGAGCAGCCTCTTCGGGAACTCTGGCTCACTCAGGCCGGGCGGGAGGGAGGGGCACGGAGTGCGGGGCGAGCCTGCAGCGGCAGAGGTCGGCGTGACGTTGCACCAGCCCGAGGCGCGCCGTGCGTTCTCCCAGGGAAGCCGCCCCTGGATCCCGGGACCCCGGCAGTGGCGGGCTGCTCAGGCTCCCGGAAGGGCGGTGTGGACAGTGACCTGCGCTCGCACACGGGCTTCTTGGCGGCGGCAGCAGCAGCCCCAGCGTCCCACGCCCGTCACTGGGCTCCGCGCTTTCAGTCGCGACTCGCGCCCGTCTGTGGAGCCCCTTTAAGCAGCGCTCTTAATCCCCTCTCCTCGCGCAGCAGGAAACCAAGAGGGAAGAACAAGTCTCTTGCCTCTTCGGCAGCTCCAGAGTTTTCCCGGACTCCCTCCCGGCTAGCTGTGGCACATTAGCCCCCTTCAGGCTGAGTTCTCGCCGCCAGCCCCAGTCCTCTCCCTGCGCTCTGACCGAAGCCCGAGCCTCAGCTTCCAGCGCCGCCCGCCCCGGCGGGCGGGCAGACAAGCCTCTCGGGCTGGTGAGTGCCGCTCGGCACCGATCCTCTGTGCGGGAATCTCTCCGCTTTGCCCTACCCAGGTATGTGGGGAGTTTCTTGCCTTTTGGGAGGTCTGGGGTCTTCTGCCAGCGTTCAGTAGGTGTTCTGTAGGAGTTGTTCCACGTGTAGCTGTATTTCTGGTGTATCCGTGAGGAGGAAGGTGATCTCCGCGTCTTACTCTTCCGCCATCTTACCCGGAAGTCTAAGAAGAGAAAGCTTTTAAACCAGGTGAATCTTTAACAGTAGCATGGCAAGCTGTGCCAGATGCAGAATCATAAATCATATGAATCAAATCATAAAGAAGATTCCTGCCTTGGTCTCCTTAGAAGACCAGTCTTGATCAATATCTCAAGCATCCATTTTTAGAGCTTCCCATGTGGTGAAGTGTGGGAAAATTACCACCAGCTTTGAGGGCTTATTGTTTCTCCTTCACAAACACAGCACCCTGCACCTCCACACCTGTGGGACTTGAAGAACTATCGTTGGAGTCCTGGAGGTGGGGATAACACCCTCTTCCTGCCAACAGCAACCCACTCTTCGTTAGTTGGCTTCATATAGCCTAAGTAATTCCTTAACCATACTTCTCTCTCAGGTTCTTTTCCCATTTCATCTTGAAATCAGAGTATGAGAAACCTCTAAGGAAACCTCTCACAGTTTCTAAGAGCCAAAAAAAATTCAAAGATTCCCCCCATCAGTAAGCAGATTTCCCAGTGGAATTTCAAAATTAAAATGAATAGTGGTAAAGATAGGAGTGCTGCAGCCTCACCTCTTGTATGACCAAAATGCTAATCAAGATCTTTTTCTGCTTGTTTTCGGATAGAGGGTATGAGCTAATGTTTATGTCAAGGCATCCTAATTTGGAGGATGAGAGAGAGGGCCTGCTTTTATTTTTTTTTTTAAGTCATCCTCTCCAATGGGTCTGCTTCTGAAAGCAAATTTCTAGTTGAACTTCCCATGCTACATTGAAGTAATCTAGGGTGAAATTTGCTGTTTGGTATGTTAGAAAAACATGCAACTATAAGAAGGCAATGTGAAGGTTTCTAGAAGCAACATGAGGCCACCATTTCCTAGGCATTGCTGGTAATCATCCATTAGCAAGCCAAGTTGTTGGGTTCAAGCTGAGAATGCTTTAATTATATCTTGCATATAAAGAAAAGCCTCATTTTGTGTTTCATGTCAAAGGAAAATAGACCAGCGCTACAGTTGCTTTTCCAAATGGAAGTGAAGAAACAAACCATGGAGATATCTACATCCAGGCCCTTAGCTTAGACCATTTCAACTGGAATATAGAAAGTCAAAGAGCCCAGAGTTCTCCCAGTGAAAAGATGGTGCAGTGTCTGAAGTATGTGCCCTTTTGTTAGTTTTAGAGGGGAACACCTTCCATCAATGGGAAAGGTCTTACACTCACAGTATGTACACAGTTAAAATTCAGTCCTGACTCTGCCTTGTCCTTTTTTTGAATGGGTCAGTGTGTCAACTATTCCCTCCTAATGCCTGCTGGGTTTGGGAAATGTTCAAAGTATCTTTCCTTCCTGCCGCAATTGGATTTTGCAATGAACACATGTAAGGGCCTGCCTAGCAATTCTAAGATGTTCTATTTTCTCTTGGCCTCACCTGACCTGCAAGGCTGATGATACCTCTGGTATCTCTTGAACTTTCATTCCCCATATGTCTCCTTTTCTGGAGGTGGATGGAAGCCTTATCATTCTGCTTCCAACCCTTGGGGCTTGAAAAAATCTCCCTCAGGTTAAACTCCTGAGAAAGAATAGCCACTTTAAGAAACATCAACTCACTTTTCTTCCAGCTCTTCCAAGGGTCTCCTTTAAAAAAAAAAATCCTCTATATCTATGACTGTCAGGCAAAGGACAAAATTAAAAGAAATTGATGTGCTAATACTTGTGCTCCTTTAGCCAACATAACCAATCCTCTTGGCGTTAAAAGCATAAGGTAAAACATGTTATTCTGTTCCTTGCCTCTGGGGTACATTATCTGTTTTAGCAATAGAATGTTGCCTTCTTATCCCCTCTACCAGCTTTACTGTTTCTCCTTATGTTTGCTATCAAACACACTATAAATTTCACTTATCTTGATTCTTACTAAGTTGTAAGCCCAGTAAGAGTGAGGATTTTTACCTGCTTCATTTACAGCTGTATACTTCGTACCTAGAACAAAGATGTGTCACATAGTTATCTCTCAATAAATACTTGTTAAATGAATGAATTTTATGATGTTGACAATTAGATGTGATGTCAAATAACCTTCAATCACCTGCTGCACTTCCAGCACCAGGCTGAGTGCTGTGATCCCCAGTGGAGGAGTGAGACCTCCAGTGTCAGCCTGAGGCATCCACTTTTAGACCCAGATAAGAGTAGATCTAACTCTCACTCCTTACTTAGAAGAGGTCCCATCACCATTTCTCCTGAGGAGAAAGAGGACATATTCTTATGGTTGCCCCTCACTCTGAAATCCTGCTTCTACTTTGGTATTTAGTCACTGGGATGTCCCCAAACTGAGCCATAAGAATTCAGGTTTTACACAATTTATAGTCACTCAAGGAAGGACATAATTCATAAAACAAATGACCTTAGGTTAAATTTTAGAGATATCTGCTCTGGAGAAATCCTTTGGTAAATGTGCCCTTTTGTTGGACAATCCTATGTTTTCCCTGCTTCCTGACCCCAAATACAACTCATTTTCATCCTTATATTTCACCAATGTATGCTGTGTCCTTGACTGTAAATCTATGGCCTCTATGAAGCCACCTTCTCCCTCAAGCCATTTATTAAGATATTTTCATAAAAAGATATTTCTTCCCTAATAGGAATTCTTATGATCATAGTTTTGTTCAGCCTGCTACGTGCTAATGGCAGAAAGAGCAAAGAACAGAATTCTTGTGCCTGGGATTTAGTTAGGACATAGGGAAGAGAAGGTAGTGTAGGTATACAGCTCAAGATGTTAGTGGACAAGACATGAACGGAAGTTGTCTGTAGCTTATCTGGTGCACAGTGCACTGGAGTTGCCCAGGAATCTACACTGTACTATCCCAACCAAGCCCAGGCTTCCTTTTTCTCTGGGACATTTTTCAATTTCATTTTCTAGGTTCCAACTTAACATCTGATAAAACAACAGTAAATAATCATCTTAAGGATAGAAATCTAAGATACAGTGGTGGACATGTACTAGAAATTTTTCACCCTGAGGATGATTTATCAAAGCATGCTTTTCGTGTCTAATAAGACAAATCACACAGAAGTTGATGCAACCCTTTTAAAGAAGTCTGCTTTCTGTTTCATGCAAGATGATGTTGATAAGCAATTCTGGAGAACAGAAGTAGAGGGCTGCGGAGAGTAAAACAGGGTAAGAGGAGAGTCAGTGGGCCACTGGAGTTTGGCACTACTGGAACGATTGGAGGAGCCATGAAGAATGCCTCCATCTCAGGAACAGAAGATGGGGGCATATAATCACTGGCTTCCATCTCTCCATTGGTCAAGTATTACCCCATGGGATGTTAACTCCCTTCCATCCCAGACAAGAAAGCAAGAGGCTGACAGTGTAAAGTGAAGTTCTGTCATTGACACCTGTGTGAAGCATATAGCCACGACAGTGACTGGAATAAAATATGGGCTAGGGAGACCTGAGAGAAGGCACAAAATGTGTCCCAAACAAAAGGAAAATCTAATCTAACTCACCCCAGGAGAATTAAGCAAATAAAAAAATAGAGCAATTTTATTTCAACTTTTATTCATTCATTCATTCATTCATTTAAAGAAAAGAAATGCTGAACTTCCAGTCCCAGTAATGTAGATCAGATTCATATAAACCCTCCAGTGAGGGCCACTAAGAAAGATAGTTCAATTACCAAAAGCAAACAAATAAACAAAAATGTCTTGAAAGCATCAAAGATCTCAGACGATAGGAAAAAACTGCCTTCTAATTTTTGGAGGAGACAAACCCAGTGATAGAAATCACAGTTAATCAAAGCTCCTTCACTTCTGAGCACAATTACTTTGATCCCATAAACCTGAGCTGAACATTTTACAGCCTTATAGGCAGAAATCAAAGCTTAGACTCCACCAAGGGTGAGAAACTTAAAAAACAACCCCTCCTTGAGGAAAGACCATGAGCTCTATTCCCTCAAACGTGCATAACACAGTAATGATTGTCCTCCCTGAAGCACTTCCTTTCATCTGCCGATACAGGGGATCTCAGGCATTAAATGCATTAAGGCTGGGACTGGTGGACCTCCACAGTTCGTCCTCCTATCCTCCCTCATTTCTTTCCAGGAGTTATCATTATTCTAAGCCTCAGAAGATTTCTACAAATAATATTTTAAATAAATGTCCACCATTCAAAAATAAACTAGCAGAGGGCTGACCTGGTGACACAGTGGTTTAGAATCCACCTGCCAATGCAGGGGACACGGGTTCAAACCCTGGTCCAGGAAGATCCCATGTGCCATGGAGCAACAAAGCCCATGTGCCACAACTACTGAGCCTGCACTCTAGAGCCTGTGAGCCACAACTACTGAGCCCATGCGCCTAGAGCCCATGCTCTGCAACAAGAGAAGACATTGCAATGAGAAGCCCATGCACCACAATGAAGAGTAGCCCCCGCTCACCACAACTAGAGAAAGCCCACGTGCAGCAATGAAGAGCAAACACAGCTGAAAATAAATAAATAAATAAATAAATAAATAAATAGACTAGCAGAAAAAGAATGAGACAAGGCTCATTGAGCAAGAAGATATAACATATAACAAAAACAGATCCACAGGGACTCTAATCATTAAGGATATCACATATAAGCACAGAATAGTAATTGATGACTGATCCACATTTACAATGCTCAAGGAAATGTTATATAATGCTATACCTGAAAGCTTTAGTAGAAAACTGGAAACCATAAAAAGGGATCAATAGATCCCTAATTATTTTAAATTTCTGCTGTGATTCTTTCCGTATCAGTACACTTTTTTTTTTTTTTTTTTTTTTTGCGGTACGCGGGCCTCTCACCATTGCGGCCCCTCCCATTGTGGAGCACAGGCTCTGGACACGCAGGCTCAACGGCCATGGCTCACGGGCCAAGCCGCTCCGCGGCACGTGGGATCCTCCCAGACTGGGGCACGAACCCGTGTCCCCTGCATCGGCAGGCGGACTCCCAACCACTGCGCCACCAGGGAAGCCCAGTACATTTTTATATTTTCAAATACATGAGAATTTTTGTTTTCTTATTTTCATTGTTGGTTTCTATTTTAATTTGCATCATAATCAAATATGGAGATCTCCATGATGCCAAGCCTTTGAAATCTGTTGATACCATGACTAGCACATGGTAAATTTTTTTAAAAAGTTCCATGTGTTCTTGAGAAAAATGTGTATTTCCTAATTTTTACATTTTTAATAAATGTAATTTCCTAATGTTATATACACATGTATATCTCCAAGATTTATTTTATTATTAAAATTGATTTTTAGTTCCTTAATTTATGTTAGTACTTTGGTTGGCTTGATTACTGTAGATCTGTTTGTGGTAAACTCCCTCTCTTTCTTTTAATCTAAAAGAGTATTTGATGCATGTTCTTGAAAGATCTTTTCTGCAAAATTGAAGTTTTTTCTCTGAATATGTAGAAGATATTATAATTTCTTCTTGTTTCCAGAGATGCTAATAAATAGTAATTATAAGTCTAATTTTCATTCCCTTCTCGGTGATGCATATTTTCTCTCTGACTGCCTTTTAAGGTCTTCTAAGTAGTCCTTTCTTTCTGCAGCTTCAATATTTGCATGAATTTACTTTTGTTAAAACTATATGTATAAATTTGGATTCTTCTATTTGTGTATGGGTGTCTTTCATCAATTCTGAAAATTTTCAGCATTACCTTTTCAAACTGTATCCTCTCCCCCATTTTTCATTTATATCCTTGTAACACAAGTTATACTTAACCATTAGATACTTTTATTTCATCACCCATACACTCAACTTCCTTTTAATATTTTGTCTCCTTGCTCTTCTGTTATAGTCTGTGTAATTTCACCACATCTTGTCTTCCTCACACTAATTCTCTGTTCAGCACTGTCTAAACTAGTGTTTAAACCATACATTCAGGTTTTTAGTTCAGCAATTCCATTTTTCATTTCTAAATATTTTGTATAGTTCTTTTAAAAATCTCTCTGGTTTCTACTGATGATGTCTTGTTGCTTACTCATTTTTTAAGTTATTCTATCTTTCATGTCTTTAAGTATTACATAATTCTTGTTTTTTTCCCCCTATATTTTCCCAGTGATATTTTCAATATCTCAATTCTTTAGACATCTACATTTCTAGTTTGTTGTTTCTGATGACCCTCTTACATGGTAGTTTGGTTCTTTGTTTACTCTTATTAATCTTGATCTGTGGAAAAAAACTAGGGGTTCAATTAAAGGCCTTCCTTCAAAAGAGCATTTGCTCCTAGTGGTAGCCAGCCCAATCCCCCCTTCAAGGTCCCCAAGGCTTAATTCCTGGCCCTTAGTTTTTGTTACTTCAAGTCTGAGGTCTAGTCTCCTGAGGATAGCACTGAAGTCAGAGAAGGTTCCCTGAGGAATTAAGTTTTGAGCTGATCTCTAATGGAAAATTAGGAGTTAATTAGGTTAAAAAAAAAAAAAGGAGAAGAGGCAGAGTTTTGGGTAGCAAAAACCACATATACAAGTGCCCTGTGGCTAGAAGGAGAATGACAAGCATGAGGAATTATTTTATTTTTCAGCTTTGGTCGGGCTCTTGTAAGTGACGTGCAAACACTGTGGGAGACACTTAGTAGATCTCCCCTTCTATGGGCTGCCAGAAATCTGAAAGAGTAATATGAGCTGGAATAATTCTGGAAAAGTTCCCAGATCAGAGGGGGTGGTAAGCTACCCTTGGGAAGGAAAAAGAGGTTTTATTCCAGGCAAGAATAGCAGACAATTATAAGTCAAGGTTGGGAATGAGCACAATGGATGCAGAGAGAGAATCCAGGCAGGTTTGTTCTAAGGTAGTGCTCCTCAGACTCTAATGTACAAGGCAACTGGGATCTCACTAAAATGTAGATTCTGAATCAGTAGGTCTGGGACGTGTCCTGAAATTCTGTATTTTTCACCAGCTTCCAGGTGATGTACACACTGCTTGCATGGGACACACTTTGAGAAGCAAGGTGGTAAGGAAATTACTGAGGGGGTCATCAGAAGTAAGAAAATACTAGGATAAAATAAAATCACATCCTGGGGATCTGTAATAATGGGATGGAAATTTTGTACTTAAGCCCTTTTGCTGAGCTCTAAAACTTTAAAACTTTAAATCACCCAGGAAGCGTATTAGTGATATACAAATGCCCAGCCCATCTACAGATTCAGAGTTTTCAGGAGATGGGGCTCTGGCCACCAGAGCATAAACAACTCTCCAGGTGATTCTAATGCACAACAGAGTTGGAGAATCACTGTAACCAGGCAACTAAAAACCAAGATAAGATTGTCCCTTGTGTAGTGAAAGGATGAAAACACTTTAGGAAACTGTCTAGAAAATAGGACAGGGTACACAGGCGGAGAGAAAATCATTTAAGAATGCTAAGAAGCAAGGGCTCCTTTTTGATGCCTTTACAAACTCAGAGCCAACACTCTTCCATTTAATCCTAGTTCAATTTCCTCATTTAAGACCCAGTTTAGTCGCACGGCCTTAGCTCTAACTGAAACCAGGCAGGACCCTGTGGGGCTCCTGGGCATGGAAGCCTTTCTGTCCGCCTCCAGTCTCCATGACCTTCCCTGAGTTCCAAAGGGCAGATTCGAGCAGTTGCTAATCAGGAAGGGAAGGGATGCAAAGACAAGGGAGGGGGTACTCAAGAAACAACAGTGCAGCCTTGGGGCAGGGTCCTGGTTCTGCCTCAAGGGTACACATAACAATGTCTTTAAGCTCTTTTTAGAACTAAAACCAGCAAATGGAAGATGTCAGCATTCCTCATACCAAAGAAGACCTCCTGAGGCCAGACTAAAAGAAACAGAGAAGCTCATCAAGATTACCTGAGATGAGATTAAAGGAATGAAGGCCCTGCACACACACTAATCCTAACAGCAACCCCACCCTTGAACCATTGCCATGAAACTCCTCACCAAACTCCCCTAGGTTGGGACACATAGTTTTTGAGGGCATGAGCCCACTCTGCCCCCTTCGCCTGGCGAAGCAATAAAGCTATTCTTTTCTACTTTACCCAAAACTCTGTCTCTGAGATTCAATTTTGCACCACTGTACAGAGGCTGAGTTTTCAGCATCATAACCTTTCACTTTACTGTGAATTTACTCAAATTGATTTGGAAAAAGAGTAGGCATGTGCTCCTAGGTATGTTTGATATTTAATATATGTTTATAGTTATAATTTCAAGTCATAGATGAGGGGCTCTATAAAAGTACAAGGTGTCTTTATTGTTCCCAAAGCACAACTCAGATAAAATTCAGGAGGCTGAATCCACTAATATCCAGAAAATCTCTATTTCTTTTCAGGTACTATTGGCCTAAAACTGTAAGGGAGTTAGAAAATGAAAGAAAATTTTTCTCATACAAATTGTTTCTTTGATTTTTGTGATACATCAATAGACTATTAAGTGATTTTTCAAGTCAGCTAGATAGGTAGTCATTTAAAATTCTCTCTCTCTCTCTCTCTCTCTCACACACACACACACACACACACCCTCTTAATTCTAATTCAGCATAGCAGCTTCTGCTATATTTAGCTTTGTTTTTCTTTAAGTAGTTTATCCTGTTTGTTGTTGAATGGGTTTGTTCCACCAGAGATGTTGTCAGGGTAACCCAAGAGGAGATTAAGAAATCAGAGATGCCTGTCGTTAGTTCCTGACATCTCAGGCTTGGTGATCTTTACTAGGGCAGGGAAAAGCAGAGAGCAGAGGTAGGAATCACATAAAACCCATAAATGTAGTTGTAGTATTAGTGAAACAATCATCTGGAAACAGAATTTACTACTCTCTGCCAGAACACATCTCTATAGGAAATCAATATGCTAAAAAGAATACATCATTTGCTGAAAAGAATACAACACTAATATTGAAATGGAAAAATCCCTCCAAAACTGAGTTTACCATGCCAGATCAAGAAGACCACAGGCAAGCTTCTAGGAGATTCTATGTATACAGTTGTCTTCAGTTTGATAAAAGTCAACCCAGGCTCACAATGACCTGGCATGTGACTGCTGCTTCAGGCCTGTCTTGCAGGTGTAGGGCCACCTGACTACCATGAAAGATCAGCCTGTCCTGGCCTGTGTTCATCCTGTTTGCAGTGGAATGTGCTTTTACCATGTGGAAATTAGAATTTGTGACCATTCCTCGTCTCCCACACTCAAGCATCAGTATGTGTGGCTCTGTGACACTTACAGGAATTGTCATTTTTTTTCTCAATTGCTGCCCTGGGCCTAAGATATTTGTACAGTCTGTTTGGCAAACTGTTATTATATTTGAGTAACTAAATAGAACAAATTTTGTATCTTAATGTTATAAGCTCTGGACTGATATTTTGTTAGACTTCATTTTTATCTGTATTGACTCATTTTTGGCTTACAAAACATTGGTTCTTTGTTATCATCTGTATGTCTCTCACCCCCAAAATACATATGTGGGACTCCTAACCCCCAATGTGGTAGTATTTGGAGGTGGGGCCTTTGGGAGGTAATTAGGTGGAGGGTGGAGTCCCATGAATGGGGTTAGTGCCCTTATAAAAAAGAGACCCCAGAGCTAGCTCACTCTCTCTCTGCCATGTGAGGATACAGCAGTGAGAAGGCCACAGTCTGCAACCCAGAAGGTGGCCCTCACTGGAATCCAACTGTACTGGCACCCTGATCTCAGGCTTCCAGCCTCCAGAACTGTGAGAAATAAATTCCTTTTGTTATAAGCCACACAGCCTATGGTACTTTGTCATCTCAGGCTGAGCTAAGGCATTCTCCTTTGAAGCAGTTATTGTCAACAGCCTTAAGAATGTGTAGTTTCGATTTTGTAAGTTTTCTTTACTTCTTTATTCTTACCCCTGCTCTCTCCATTCTTCCCTTCCTGATTTATGGATGATATTTTTACCTTTTTAACTGTAAAATGACCTTGGTTTTCTCTTAACCCCATGTTTGTAATGAAGACAAAAGTACAAATGTCACAGAAATATGACAAAGAGCAATTGGTTCTTTAGATAGTTGTATGAACACTGGCTTTATATTTCAACTAAAACATAAACTAAATAATCTTTAGGATACCTAGATATCACAGATGATGAAGAAGTTTATCCATCCAAAAATATCAACCAGATGATTGAAGAAAGCAGAAAGCAAATATCCTATTACTCTATCATTGCCAGATTCACTCAATATTTGGGACATACTTATATAAAAAAATATATTCAATGCATATTTAAAGTTCAGATTTAACTTGGTGTCCAGCATTTTTATTTGTTAAATCTGGCGGCCCTATGTTACCAGGATGTACTTCATAATAATAAGCATTCTCAAATTTTACTTTGTCATCACTCAAAATACCAATGGGTTTTTTCTTTTCCATTTTCTTTAGCAAATATGATGCATATATGATGCTTGTGTTGCTCCCTCTTGGATTCCTTAAAACTCTCCATCCTTGAAGTCCAACAACTCCAAATGTGGAAAACCTCTAAATCAAGTCTTTTCCAATGGGCTTATTTCAGACTCAAAATACAGTTCCAGTGTTTTCTTTTGCTTTGTACCATAACTCAGTGACTCTCAGAGCTAGACTTTCAGAAGGGGAAAATAGGATTGTGCTAAATGCAGAAAAGAGTGGCTAAAGACCCCAGGAATCCCAGCCCTGCAGAAATGGAACATCTTCAATGGCTCATGTTTAGGGAAGCTGAAGGGGTGGGAGGATCACAGGCTTGGATGGCAGATCAGCCACAAGGCAATGGCAGTAACTGATCACATGAACTTGAGCAGTTTGCTTCTCTCACTTTTACCTGTTTCTTCACTCATAAAAAAAATATATATATAGAGAGAAGGCTACATGTAAGATTTCAGAGAGGTAACAAATGGAAAGTTGTTGCTGTAAAATAAAATTTTACATAATGTTCAGTCCCAGTAACATCTGCTATGACATGACATGACAACAGAAGCAGCTGTTGTCTCCGTGAGAAGGGAGACCCCCAGCAAGAGCAAAGATGGCCCTGCCTCCATGGCTCAGGTTTGTGTTTCAAAATACAATAGAATAGAATCTGGTGTGCTGGTAAATGTTCAGCTATAAGTAGCTCTTAAAAAAAAAAAAAGACCTGTATGTAGCCCCTAATGATTTTTGTGGTGAAAATACTCCCCATTATTTCTGATTTCAATCCACCAACATGTCATCATCGAGCAGAAGGTTAGGAAGAGATACACAGGCTAGGAGAGTGTGAACTCCCAAAGCTGCATTTTACTGTTTAGCATTAGGAGAAGAAAGATGCAGGATATGATGAGGTGTAGTTTCTTGCCACCTAGCAAAAAACATAAGTGAGTAAAAACTTTTCTCAGGCTCCAGGGAAGATTGTGGAGTGATTCAGGAGGATCAAATGAGAAGTGGCCCAGCCATACACTACCCTGGTCTGGCTGTGGTGAGATATGGACACCTAGGCAGGAAGAAGAATTCAAACGCTCCTCTGAAATTCTGTGAGGCCTTCCTCAGATTAGAGAACCTGTGACTGTGTGTCAGTGTTAGACAGGGAAAGGGGCGAAGATAAGATTTCTCACTCCTCAAGGGCCGCTTGCAGAATGAAGAAGGTCTACATCTTTAAGACTCTGGTGAGAAACAGACCATTGACTGGGCCTGGATGCTGCTGCAAATGCCCAGGGACCCCCCTTGTGGGAGTGTGTCATCTAAGGACCTGGCTAGTTCTCTCTATTTATGTTTGTTTTCGTTTGTTTTGGCCGCACTGTGTGGCTTGTGAGATTTTAGTTCCCTGACCAGGGATCAAATCCGGGCCCTCAGCTGTGTGACAGCTCGGAGTCCTAACCACTGGACTGCCAGGGAATTCCCCCTGGCTAGCTCTCTTTAATTCTCTCCCCTGAATCGTGGGAGTTTGAAGCTTGAAAACTGCATTTTCCAGTCTGCTTGGCCTGCAGAGTTCCAGCTTCTGTTTCACCAAGTGAGAAGCTCTTGGGAGAGGTCTGATAGGTGGAAGAGAAGGGCCCAGCACCAGTAGGCACGGACATAGGTCTAAGGAGACAACAGACTTGTCTGTGCTTTCTCAGAAGGGGAAGGGACTGCAGGGCTGGGGGGAGGAGAAAAGAAAAGAAATCACATCACCCGTGTCAGTGCTACAGGCAGGTCTCACCTATGGCTGCATCCTAGTCCCAACCCCTCTGACAGCCCCCTTGTCCACGTGCTCCTTGCATTCCCAAAATTCTCCTCGGATTTGTCTTTGACTGAATGGAAAGGATAATTGTGGATAATTCCCTGTCACTGAGCTACAGCGCAGGTTATTTCCAGAGTTTAAGAGGCATCATGCTCAGGTTTAGAATCACCCTCCATTCTTCTTTCTAACACGTTATTCACCCCTTCTTTCCTTTATTTAAGTCATTCAACGTTTACTGATGAAGGCATAGAGCTTCTTCTGGGAAGCCAGTGGTCCCAGGTTTCAACAGTCTAACAGCGGGGAGAGACAGGGTGACCAAGACTAAAATAGTTAAGCATTATTAGACGGCTCACACAGGTGTGTTGGTAACTCACAGAAAAGGCTGTCTCAAGGGGTCGTAAAACGCATCCTGAGGAATGTGATTTCTGAGAGGAGGCAAGAGGTGTTAAGAGAAGTGAGACAGGACAGTGGAATGTGGGGCAAGAGGACGGGGCTCCCCAGCTTAGGGCACATCTTAGGAAAAGCGTCTGCGCCAAGAGCGTGGAGCTCTGAGTGAAGAGCATGGAAAGCCCCAAAGGGTGTTAAGAGAACAGAGGTGCCACTCGGCCTGCTCCCAGCCCACCACCCACAATAAATGACCAAGGAAGAGGAGCTGGAAGATGGAAGATGGGCACCAGCCTGAACACAGCAGTCAGAGAAGTGGAGTTTGGTGGAGAGCTAAGACTGCAAGCAATCAGGTAGAGGGCACAGAAATTGCCAGTGAGGAGCGGACTGCAGACGGACACAGTCAGGTAAAGCAGTAGAAAGTAACTGCCTCCTGGGGCACACCAGTGCCCAAAGGAGCTACAATTCTGCTCCTAATTCCAGCATGTACCTCTTCTCCCCACACCAAGTAGTTCTCCGATACCAGCTAGGTGTCCAACAATTCAGTTCTGACACCATCCACCTGGAGACAGTGTCAGATCCCACAGGTGAAGGGCTCAGTCCCACAAGACTGTCCCCTCCCCCAACTTGCCAATCGCAAGTCCAGGTTATTACCTGTGCTTCTGAGGGACTGGCTACAGATCTGATGTTCCAGTGACCTCCCTCCTTGGGTTCAATTAATTCGCTCACAGACCTCAGAGAAACATTTTACTTACTACGTTATTAGGAAAGGAACTCAGGAACAGCCAGATGGAAGAGAAGCCTAGGCAAAGTTATGATGGAACGGGCCCAGAGCACCCACTCTCTGAGAGCACCACTCTCCCTGAATCTCCCTCCGTTCACAACCCTGAAGGTCTCTGAAACCAGTCCTTTTGTGTTGTCATGCAGGCATCATTACACAGGCGTGACTGATTAAATCATTGGCCATTGGCAATTGAACTCAACCTGTAGCCCTTCACTGCCCCCCAGAAGGTCTGCAGGGTAGAGTGGGACTGTAAGTTCCCACCCTCTAATCACGTGGTTGGTGCTCCTGGCAACCAGCTCCCATCCTTAGGTGTTTTCCAAAAGTCACCTCATTAACAAAACGAAAGACATCTTTATTGTGCTTATCAAAGGAAATTCTATGGGTTTTAGTAGCTCTGTGCCAGGAAAGGGGACGAAGATCAAATATGTATTTCTTATTATGAATCACAATATCTCAGGAGCCCTGCAAAGAAACCACAGGTTCCAGATCAAATTTACTTGACAACATTTCTATGAGATCTGTTAGATATAAGCATATGTAAAGATAATTTCTCATGTGTAATCTGATTTATTACACAGAAAACTCAAGGTAATCTTAAAGTAAAGATTTTCCTCAAATTCCTCAGGGGTTCAAAGAGTACACATTATTAGAGTATTTTACATCGACCAATTATAAATTTAGTATATAAAAATATATTACCATTTTTCAGCCATATTCTACAAATATTTTAAATAATAGTGACCCAACAATTAAAAGATACCACTGGTCTTCAGCTTTTGTTTTAACTACCAAGAAACTCAGACTTGAACAATTCATTACGGAAGTAAAAAAGAAAAAGATAAACAACTTAAAGGTCTCAAGGAGTCATGCACCTCAGACTGGGACTTGAACCCCCGTGCTGGGACTCAAACCCGGCCAAAACCTTGATTGGGACTTGAACCCACGTGGCTGGGACTAGAACCCTGCCAAAACCCACAGTCTTCCAACTGAGATCACACACCTGGTTTTAGGACTTAATGAAACTCAGGTTCTTGATGTCTCATTGCAGAAAGAATTCAGTGACAGACAAAGTGATAGGTAAGAAGTGGATTTATTTAGAGAAACACACTCCACAGACAGACTTTGGGCCATCTCAGAAGGTGAGAGCAGCCTTGGGATAAACACATTCCACAGACAATGGGCCATCTCAGAAGGTGAGAAAAGGCACCAGGGTGAGGGTTTGTCAGTTTTTATAGGGGTGGGTAATTTCATAGGCTAATGAGTGGGAGGAGTATTCCAACCGTTTCAAGAAGGGCAGGGATTTCCAGGAATTGGGCCACCGCCCACTTTTTGATCCTTATGGTCCTCTTGGAACTGGCATGGTCCCTGTGGGTGTGTCATTTAGCTTGCTGATGTGTTGCAGTGAGCGTATACTAATGCTCAAGGTCTAGTGGAAGTTGACTTGTCAACTTGGACCCATCTTGGACCCATTTGGTTCTAATCAGTTTATGTCATGTCCTTTGGCTATGTCATTCTTTCAAAGGTTGTGCCCTGCCCTCTTCCCTCCTGTTTCAATTTTGTTTATTTTTGTATCTCTTCCTTTATGGAGCCTGGGACCAGCAAGGAGGGTTCCAACTTTCCAACATTAAGGGAGGAGAACCGTAATTCCTGGATAGCAATCCAATTGATTAATTCAAGAAGATGACTGGAACTGCAAGAGCTGGAGAAATGTGGAGTTTCTGGCCATAAAATTATTTGCCAATACCAGCCCAGTGCACCCTACTATGGGCACGTGTCCAGGACTAGACATGAAATAGGAGGGAAGGGGGCAGGGCACAACATTTGAAAGAATGACAGAGCCCGAGGACATGACATAAACTGATTAGAACCAAATGGGTCCAAGATGGCGGACAAATCGACTTCCACTAGACCTTGAGGAGCCTCAGTATACGCTCACCGTAACACATCAGCAAGCTAAATGACACACCCACAGGAGGCATGACAGTTCCAAGGCAGACCATAAGGATCAAAAAATGGGCAGTGGCCCAATTCCTGGAAATCCCCACCCCTTCCCAAAATAGCTGAAATACTCCTCCCACTCATTGGCCTATGAAATTACCCACCCCTATAAAAACTGACAACCCTATACCCTGGTACCTTTCTCACCTTCTGAGATGGCCCACAGTCTGTCTATGGAGTGTGTTTCTCTTTAAATAAATCCACTTCTTATCTATCACTTTGTCTCTCACTGAATTCTTTTTGTGATG
Organism: Hyperoodon ampullatus; assembly: GCF_949752795.1. Classification (NCBI taxonomy): domain Eukaryota; kingdom Metazoa; phylum Chordata; class Mammalia; order Artiodactyla; family Ziphiidae; genus Hyperoodon; species Hyperoodon ampullatus. The sequence continues at coordinate 10,714,563 of NC_136927.1, read as the reverse complement.
AGACATCAAAAACCTGAGCTTCATTAAGTCCTGAAACCAGGTATGTGATCTCAGTTGGAAGACTGTGGGTACTGGCCAGGTTCGAGTCCCAGCCTTGTGGGTTTGAGTCCCAGTCTGAGTTTTGGCCGGGTTCGAGTCCCAGCCGCGGGGGTTCGAGTCCCAATCAGGGTTTTGGCCGGGTTCGACTCCCGGCATGAGGGTTCAAGTCCCAGTCTGAGGTGCACGGTTTCAGTCAGACTGACCAAGCAAGGGAGACTACAAAGCTCAAAAATCTCACCTGGATTACAATGGAGCAAGCGTACCACATATATTCAGTTTGTTTGCAAACTGAAAAAAAATATATACACACACACACACACACACGTATATAAACTTCTTCATCGTTCCTATTGTAAAAAGAAATCCAAAAGGGGAGTTTTGGCAAATCTAAAATATTATGAGTATATGACTCAATGTGCTGTAAGAAAATCAAGTGTTTTAAGTGCAAAAATATCACCCTAATGTCATTTGTTGCAATGACAACTTGGAGAAATGCTGCCACGGGAGGCGGGTAGGCCACAGGAGCACACTGGAGAGATGAAGGGCAAGAGTCGCCTCTCTATGGCTGAGTAATGGGAAGCCAGCCAACACTCTGTAAAGCGCAAGGTGATCTTAGGGATTAGGCTTCTATCTTTAACAGACAACTGAATACGACATAGTTTTCATCTTCTTGGGAGATTTTGTTATATGTGGGGCTAGACAAATGAGAAGCTCTATACGGGCTGATCTGAAGACCCTCCTTGCCAATATCATCTCCCTCTAGCTCTTCCCAGAGAGCCTGGATCTCTCCCCCCAGACTGCTCCTTTACATCCACACATTGTCCCACGCAGGTCCTCCTTTAAAGTGCTAACATGTTTCTAAACTAGAGTCTTGTGCACATGATTTTTTTCTCTACAGGAAAGAAAAAAAATCACATAGGATACCTGACTTATGTTCCAATCTTTCTAAGAACTTCCCCTGGGGAGTCAGAAGTTATTTTGGAGCCTTCTCAGCAAATCATTCTTATGTATTTTGGACCAGTACTCACAGCAGCCTGCACCCCACAGTACTTGATGGATTCACTGTGTTCCCTGGCCAGGAGCTCTCCTAGCCAATGGGGGCATCTGGGCATGGATTCTCCTTGGTGCTGTCCAATCTGAAAGTGAGGCCAAAGGGAGGAGCGGCAGGGGGCAGAGGCTAAAGTTTCACTCTGGGGCGTTTTCTCCACTGTAGATCAGTGCAGGAGGATGGAGAAGGTGAGGACAGCAGCCAAATGGTAACAGAAGCAAAAAGAGGAAGAAGGAGAGGGTCTGGGAATTGTTCAGGGGGAGCAGGGCTGTGGAAGTTAATAAAAATAACAACATGATGACAGAAACTGAAGGTGTCACAGGCTCATATTAATGGAAAGCCATCTTGAGACTTGAGAATAAGCCTTGAATTTATTTTTAAAATTGGAAAAGAGCCATTTCATGTTTCAAGACAATTCTGCCTTGAGACATTAATCGTGTAAGAGTTGTTTCTTTTGTGACCTGAGAGTCACAGCTTCCAAAGTGATTAAAAACCACCCCTGGCTGAGCAGCAACTAAAAGAAGAAAAAATCCATCACTTCTAGAGCACACGGGAAAGAGGAAAAAAAGTTGGGGAAGTTTCCTTTGCCATTGAATTTCCTGCTGGATAGAATTACTTCTGCATCTTGGTCTTCTAGGTATCACGGCTAGCTGAGGTGCAGAATAGGGACCAGCTCTCATTAGTATAATGGCATGCTGAACCAATTAACTTGGATTCTTGGATGATGGAAATCTAAAACCTCTAAGCCTGATTACTGTACAAAATTTCCAAAGGAGTAGTTTTTCTTCATCTATTTCTGGTAATATCCAGAGCATTTAAGGCAATCTGCTCATGTTTCTCTAATATACTTGACTTTTTACCAAGAAAACAAAAGGCAGTTATCTCCTCAAAAAGTCATCTCGAATCTGAAGCTGATTCATTAGTCACCCAGATGTTAGAAAAGGAATATCTAAATGCTGCTGTTCTCGTTTAACCTGTAGCCCATACTGAAGGCAATGACCAGCATAATTAACAAATGTCATGAAGATAATTGGTGCAATTTTAAATGCAAGTGGTAATTTTATGGAATTATTTTAGGTGATTGAGAAATCATTATTTTTGTAGAATCACATAAAACTTTCTCTTAATTTTCTATCCAAATACTCGTATGCAAATTTCTAAAGAAAATAAATGCTTAAAATCCCCACTTAAAAGAACTCAACAGATATTTCTTAAATTTTAATAATTTGACTAAAAAAATATGTTTAAATCCCAAAGAACGGAAAACAGCATGCCTTGGTTTGAGGAATGCTAGTGTTCTTTCCACGCCAGCCTCACTTGGGCCAAGTGAGTATAATTACTTCAGTGGAGCCCGTCTTTTTTCAGAGGCTTGATATGTCTCCATTGCCTCCTGGAATTGCTGAAAACTACAATGATTCACTTGGGTACAATTATAAGCATTGCTTTTCAGAGAGTGTTATATAAATACTGCTTGGAAGAAAGAAGTTAAAAGGATAAGTCAGTAACTGAGAAAACTCAGAGATTTTATCTTCACCATTTGTGATTACTTATTTGTGGAATTATAGGTAAAAAAGTACATGCTTCTTTTGTTATAAATTTTTATTGAAATACAGTTGATTAACAATGTTGTGTTAGTTTCCGGTATATAGCAAAGTGATTCGGTTATACATATACACACACACACACGCACACACACATATATATATATATTCTATTTAGATTATTTTCCATTACAGATTATTACCAGATATTGAGTATAGTTCCCTGTGCTATACAATAGGTCTTTGCTGAAAAATCACATGCTTCTGTCACTACTGTCTATAGCAAAAGTCAAACAAAAATACTTACATGTGAGTGCATGCACACACAGACAGACATGCATACCACTAACATCTGTAAGAAAAAGGTAAGTGAGACCCACGTGGTTATTCTCCTGGCTAGATCTGATCCCTTGTGAGAAGATATGAGATATTTTGTCACCAGCAGGGTTTTAGGAAGGTGGTTAGGGGGTTCCCTTTTCCCCCCAGAGCCAGATTGCCTCCTGATCCTCCTTGTCTTAATGTGCCCCAGTGATAATCACACTGACTCATGAAAAACTACTCTTACAAGAATACCAGGACCACACAGTCAGGCTCAGCGTCCAGAAGTCAATTATTGGCTGGGAAAAGCCAAATTCTGAGAAAAAAAGAAACTAGTTCTGGATTTTCCTACTTTTCTCTGTGGCCAGAACCTACCATTGGAGGAAAAAATCTGCAGATACTTCAGCTTACTCTCTGGAGTTCTTTAAACAGATCTCCACCCTTTTCTCTTTTATTCTAACATGTTTTGTGGAAGGGCAACATTCCACTAGTGCCATTTAAACATAAAAGCAAAACCACAAAAATGCTCTGCCTCAATTTGAATTCCAGAACATAAAATTGATTCTCAGTTTACCTTCAGACCTTCGCTGTCTGGGTATCAAATATGCCTATGTAATTCCCGGTGGTGGACAGGTACTGGAGCTCTCTCATCCAGGACCGGGGCATCTTCTGTTGCCCTCCTTTTCTCTAAGCACTATTTTTGGTTGGTTGCAGTGGAAGCTCAGCTGAGTTGGAAGCATTCTACTGGATTCTCAAAAAATTAACCCAAGGAACATTCTACAGCAGTAAGTCTCAAACTAGGGTGCATCAGAATTACCTGGAGGGCTTGTTTATTTTTTTATTTTATTTTTTTAATTGATGTATCATTGCTACAGTACTAGATAAGTTACAGGGGTACATAATAGTGATTCACAATTTTTAAAGATTATACTCCATTTATAGTTATTGTAAAATATTAGCTATATTCCCCATTCTACAATATATCCTTGTAGCTTATTTTATACCTAATAGTTTGTACCTCTTAATCCTCTACGCCTATTTTGCCCCTCCCCCCTCCCCACTGGTTTGTTCTCTATATCTGGGAGTCAGCTTCTTTTTGTTCTATTCACCATTTTGTTGTATTTTTTAGATTCCACATATAAGTGATACCATACTAGTTGGAGGGCTTGGTTATACACAGATTTGCAGGTCCCACTCTCAGAGATTCTGGTTGGTGAATGGGGGGTGGGAGGAGGAACAAGAATTTGCATTTCTCCAGGTGCTGCTTTTGCTGCTGTTCTGAGATGCACACTTTAAGTAGCACTTGTCTAGAACTGTCCAGACACAAAACCAGGCAATAAGAGAAGTCATTGATTCCTGCATTCATTTCTCCAGCATTAGTCATGTACGGCCATATCCCAGGTCCTCTGCCAGGCTCCAGGATGCACACTTGAAAAAGCCCAGGGCAGTAAGCCAGGCACATAGATTTAATAATAGGTAATGGGTCATACAAATAATGCATAGAAAAGGATGGAGTGGACACAAGGCTCAAGGCTACCTGGATGCGTGGGTGGAGCCAGGAGCTGGCATTAAAAGTTTGAGAAGATGACACTTGGATTGCATCTTGAAAGGGGGTCCAGAATCACCAGGACAGCAGCACCATGAATAGTGGCCTGCAGCAGTAGTAGAGAATATTATATGTAGATCTATAGGGACATACAGCCTGAGAAAGAGGGAGAGAAGGATACAGAAGAGATATAAGACTTGAAATGTCTTAGACAGTCAAGGCTTGGTTAGAACATGAACACTAAGAGACGCAATGGCCTAGAGGATAAGAAGGAAATGAGAGTGCTAATAAGATAGATTCATAGGAATTATGACCGCATTGAATGAGGAGAGTAAAGGAAGGGAGAAAATCAATGACGGAAAATCAGAATAGATGGGGGAACAAAAGGGGTTCATGTCTGGACACATCAAATTCGAGGTGTCTGTGGAGCACAGAGGAAGCTCTCTCTGCTAGGCAGCTGAACATATAAGGCCTGGAGCCTAGGAGACAGATGTGGGCTAGAAGTCCCCAACTTTGACCTACGAGCAGCTGAATTCTTAGAAGCAAATGAGATTGCCCATTTGTCCACTCATTCAATGTTTATTGAGCACTTAGTACCTGTCAGGCACATTTGAGGAGTATATTAGCTTTCTGTGCTAACAAATTGCCACAAATTGAGAGGCTTAAAACAATACACATTTATTATCTTCCAGTTCTCTTAGTCAGAAGTCTGGGTTGGTTGGGGATGGTTTCTCTGCTCCAAATTTAACCAGGCTGAAATCAAGGTGTCAGCAGGGCTGTGTTCCCTACTGGAGCCTCTGGGGACAAACATGCTTCCAGGCTCATTCAGGTTATTGGCAGAATCCGCCTCCTTGTGGATTCTGAAGGCCCCAATTTCCTTGCTGGCTGTCAGACCAGCTTTCGTCTCCACCCAGAGGCGGCCTGCATTCTTTGTCATGCTTTCTATCGGGCACACTCAGCATCTGTAGGTGGAGTCCCTCTCCCTCTCATGTTTCAGATCTCTCTGACTTCCTTTCTGCCACATCTCTCTGCTGTCTCCCTCTTCTGAGGTGTCTCTCGGAGAAATGTCTCTGCTTTTAAAGGAGTCATGTGAGTAGACTGGGCCATAACCTTAATTAAATCTGCAAAGTTTCTTTGGCTATGTAAGGTATTCACAAGATCCAGAGATCAAGGTGCAGGCATCTTTGAAGGCTATTCTGCCTATCACAGGTGACTGGAAATTTGGTATTAGCAAAGCAGACAAAATCCTTGCCTTCCTAGCGTTTATAGAGTTGGGGGACATTTAGATCTAAATCAAATGATTATCCAAAGAATTATATAACTATAAAATATGCTGAAATCTCTGAAGGAACACCATAGTATAAAAGGTACGGTGAAGGAAAATGCGGGTTGATCTGGTCTGTGGAGAGAAGGAATGTTTTGCCAAGGGCATGAAATTGAGTTGAGAGCTGAATGATGCATGGGAGCTACCTAGTTGAAGAGGGCTAAGGGAACAGTATTTCAGAAGGAAGGAACGGCATATACAAATGTCTTGAGGTGAATGTGGCATCAAGAACTGGAAGAAGGCAGGAGTGTCTGGAGCAGAGGGGATGAGGGACATGGTGTAGGAGGGGGAAGTTGGATGTGGAAAAAAACATGGGAAAAGTTTTTGTTTTTATCCTAAAGGGCAATAGGAAAACATTGAAAGGTTTTCTGCTAGGAAATGCCATGTTCAGATTTTTTTTAATGTGATTTTTTTTTTTTTTTTTTGCAGTATGTGGGCTTCTCACTGCTGTGGCCTCTCCCGTCGCGGAGCACGGGCTCCAGACACGCAGGCTCAGCGGCCATGGCTCACGGGCCCAGCCGCTCCGCGTCACGTGGGATCCTCCCAGACCGGGGCACGAACCCGTGTCCCCTGCATCGGCAGGCGGACTCCCAACCACTGCGCCACCAGGGAAGCCCTATGTGATTATTTTGACTGCAGTTTTAAGAAAGTAATGCAGGTGCCAAGAGAGCTAGAGTATTAGGGATACAGTTCTGTGGTCTCAGAATGAGATGGTAGGAGCTTTACATTGTGGCAAGATAATGAAAAAGAAAAGTGAATGGGTTTAATAGATGTTTAGAAAGTCTATTAGTCAGGATTCCTTGGTTACATGTGACTTGAACTGTCATATGGGTGAAAAGAGAGAGGTAGGGAGAGTACTATTAGCTTACAGTTTCCCCAAATTCAGGAAACCCAGGGATGGCACTGACTGACGCCAGGGACACAGTGCCCAGGGTCTTCTTGCCATCTATCTCTCAGTACAGTAGGCTCTTTGCCTGCCAAAATAATAGACTAACCAAGAGTGAGGACTGAGGCAGGGGTCGGGGGGAACCCTGCCAGCAGTCCAAGGTTCCCATCTTTACAGTCAGAGAAGAAAGAATCTTCTTTTAAATTTAACTCCATTTCAAAAAATTCCCTGATTAGTTAAACTTCAATCACTTGTCCATCCCTAGAAAAAACATTATGGTTAGGGGTAAGGTCCTATTGGGAGGCACTGCTATTTTCTAGGCATATTTCTCAGCAAAGAGGGCATGCTGTTCTGATAAAACAGAACAATAAATGCAAAAAGCAAAGTTGATAACATGTTGGCATATGTAGGACATGGTACATGATAGAGAAAGGGAGGTCCAAAGTAATTCCTATGTTAATGGCTGGACCATCTAGATCAGTGACAGCTAGACTATGGCAGGAAATCCTAAGTCCTGGGCTATTGCCTGTTTTTGTAAATAAAGTTTTATTGGAGCACAGCCATGCCTGTCTCTTTATGTACTGTCTATGGCTGCTTTCATACTTGAATGGCAGAGTTGAGTAGTCATGACAGAGACTGTGTGGTCCACAAAACTTAAAAGGTTTATTATCTGGCTCTTTACAGCAAGTTTGCCAACTCCTGATCTAGATGGATAGATGTGTCTTTCAAGAGAAGGATCAAGTTTGCGAGGAAGAACCCGCAGTTGGTTTTGGGCATGTTGAATTTAGGTGTTTTTGAGATATCCAAATAGCAACAACATATACATGTTTGGAGATTTGAAGTTCACTTTTGTTTCTTGTTTTTAAAAATAGTTCAAGGAAGAATTTAATAATTCCCATACTCGTTGGAATAGACTTATTGTTGTGTAGCTATGGTAACTAGTTACCATTACAACCAGTTTTAAATAGGCTTAATCAATCAATGAAAACATGCTCAGAGAACAGGTTTTTGAAAGCAGGCCAATGAGCAACAGGGCCCCTCTTTTGAAAGACAATCAGTTGGCAAGAGCTTCAGCCCAGTGAACACACTGAGAAGTCAACCAGGTTCAGCAGCCTTACCCAAGCAGCCATGCTTCTCCAGCTAATGTCAGCCCATTCACTGAACAGGATACTTCCTAAAACTCCAAGGTAAAATCAGTAGTCTGCTTTGTTTGGAGAGACTGTGTCTAAAAGGATCATAACTCTCCCTTACGAGTCAGCAATACATTCAGCTTTGTGTTGCCATTAATTAATGGTGAGTTCTTCCTTCAACTGAGCCTGAGATTTTAAAAAAGTAAATGTCTCCCATGGTAGTTGTGGCCATGGGAGAGGGAAAATACACTAAGTGAGAAGTCAAAAGTGGCTAGGATGAAGCTACACAAACTCCAACATTTAATGACTACGTAGAGAAGAAGACTACAAAGGAGAAAATGAAGGCTGGGCCATGAAGGTGGGAGGATAATCAAGACAATCTGTTGCCACAGAAGCTGAGGCCAGAAACTGTTTAAAGAATTAAGAAACAGTCAAGAGGGACTTCCCTGGCGGTCCAGTGGTTAAGACTCTGTGCTTCCACTGTAGGAGGCACGGGTTCAGTCCCTGGTCAGGGAACTAGAATCCCACATGCCTCATGGTATGGCCAAAAAAAAAAAAAAAGGCTGAAATAAAGAAAACTATTTTAAAAAGAAGAAAGGAAGGAAGGAAGGAAGGAAGGAAGGAAGGAAGGAAGGGAAAAGAAAAGAAAGAAAGGAAGAAAGAAACAGCCAAGAGAGTAAAATGTCACTGATAATCTACCTAAGATAGGAACTGAAATTTGTCTACTGGGTTTAGTAACAGGGAGATCATTGTGACTTTGGTGAAATCTGCTTGCTTGTACCAATGAGACTGAAATTAAGGTTGATGTTGAGATGTTAATGGAGATGAGGAAATGGGAATGAAATGTATAAACAATTCTTTGGTAGATAGAGAAAAAATGGTTTGGTGTCATTTTGTTTTGTTTATAAAATGGGAAAGTCTTGACCATGGTGACATACTGATGTCAAAAATTCAGTAAAGACATTGAAGACATAAGAAAGAAAAGACATAATCAATAATATGATGAAACAGTGAGAGGGGAAGAGACCAGGGTGGTAGTGCAGGAATTGGGTTTAGATAAGAAAATAAGAATCTATAAGAAAACAAAGTAGGGGCTTCCCTGGTGGCGCAGTGGTTGAGAGTCCGCCTGCCGATGCAGGGGACACGGGTTCGTGCCCCGGTCTGGGAAGATCCCACATGCCGCAGGAGCGGCTGGGCCCGTGAGCCATGGCCACTGAGCCTGTGCTCCGGAGCCTGTGCTCCGCAAGGGGAGAGGCCACAACAGTGAGAGGCCCGCCTACCGCAAAAAAAAAAAAAAAAAAAAAAGAAAACAAAGTAAAAATGGAAGCAAAAATGGGTACAGATAAGATTAGGTTATAGAATGCATAGCATAAAGTTGCAGGAGAACCTATCTGATTATTTCTTTTGTCTCTTTGGAGGAGGAAGGCAAAGTTATTTTCTGAAACTGAAAAAGAAAATGGAAAAAGTTGGTTCGATACTGAGGAAATTTAGGACATCGATAGGAAGAAGACAGGGAGAACCAAGAATATGACATTGATAAAACTATATTTAAAGAGACAGGCAAAGAAGAGGAACCAGCAATTTGGACTAAGAATGACTGAAGAAAAAGGAAAAAGGGAAAACCAAGACGGTGGTTTAATAGAAACCAAGAGAGAGGAAAGTTTTATGAAAAGAACAGACACTAGTTGCAGAGGACAAGTAAGAAAAACTGAAAACAGTACATTAGATTTAGGAACTAGGATGTCACTGGCTTTTACATGGAAACTGGGGCCAGAAATCTGACTATAATAGGTTAAAAGGTGAATTGGGAGATTTCCATTTAAACATAGTGGATTGAACGTTATTCATTTCTGCTTCTTTGATAACTGAGAGTATTTACTCTCTATGTTATATTTAGTATAATGAGTGTAAAGAAGTTAAAATTTGCATACTATAAAAGTAAAGGACAGGAGAGGACACAACAGATAATACCTGTCAACAAATTTTTAGAAGGAAAAAGTCAGCAGAGAAACGTAAATAGCAACTGTGTAAGTACCAAAGAGAAAAAAATGATTTCAGTGCTATGGGCTGAATGTTTGTGGCCCCATAATAGGCATCTGTTGAAACTCTAATGCCCCATATGATGGTATTAGGAGGAGGGGCCTTTGGGAGGTGATTAGGTCATGGGAGCAGAAACCTCAGGAATGGGATTAGTGCTCTTATAAAAGAGACCCCAGAGAGCTCCCCAGTCTCTCCCATCATGTGAGTATTCAAGAAGTCTACAACCTGGAACAGGGCCCTCACCCAACCATGATGGCACCATGATCTTGGTCTTCCAGCCTCCAGAACTGTGAGAAGTAAATTCCTGTTGTTTATTAGCTACCCACTCTGTGGTATTTTGTTATAGCAGCTCAAATGGACTAGGACAAATAACTGCGAAAGGGTTCAGAAGTTGGCATCAACAGGTCACGACATGGGCAAAAAGCCCCATATATGTTAAACAGCTAAATCATTATACTAACTGATGAGATCTCTGGGTCCCCTGACTATTTATGGGCCCTAGAATGCTAGGGCTTAGACCTACACACAATTTAGAGTTTGAAGGATTCTATTCCAGAAAATGTCAGATACACTAACATCTGATCTTCCTCATCACCCCAATGGGCAGGCTCCAGCCCAATCACTGACCAGTTGACACAAGTCTGTCCATCCCACAAAATCTCCAAGGAGCTGATGGGTGACTCTTTCTTAAATGCAAATGAATAAGCAAAGACCACCAGTCATGTGAGGAAAGCCCCTAACACAGCAGAGAGAGACTGACACCACGAGGAAAGGTCAAACAAACAACAACACTAGAATTAATAGTTTCAGAGAGATAAAAAAATACGTAGTTAAGGCTTCCCTGGTGGCGCAGTGGTTGAGTCCACCTGCCGATGCAGGGGACACGGGTTTGTGCCCCGGTTCGGGAAGATCCCACATGCCGCGGAGCGCCTGGTCCTATGAGCCATGGCCGCTGAGCCTGTGCGTCCAGAGCCTGTGCTCCGCAACGGGAGAGGCCGCAACAGGGAGAGGCCCGCGTACCGCAAAAAAAAAAAAAAAAAAAATGTAGTTAGACATAGATATAGATTATTCCCAAGAAATAAGAACAGGGGCATGAAGGGTGGCTTAATGGGAGCATAGTTTTAGAGAGGAATATTTGAAGAAAAAGATAAAAATGTTTGAGAATGGGAAAACAAGGGTGGGGGGTTGAACAGTATTCAAGAGAATAGTATTTTCATCATTATCCATGGACACTATTCAACTTTTAAGATTTTGCGCACATTTGATAAGAATAGTAAACAGTAAAAATAAGCAAATTCGACATAGGACATGTGGACAAAGAATATAAATAATCTTTTTTAAAACTCTTTACTCTAAAAAGAAGGAAAGATAGCTCAACAGTAGTAAGAAAGGTGCAGGATCATGGAAGGTTTTCTATTTTATTATCTTAAGTAGGAAATATTTAAGTATATTTGTAGGTTGGAAGGAAGAGTGAGAAGGAGAGAGAGGATCAAAACACAGAGAACAGAGAAAATTAAGGGAGACGATGCAGGGAGGTAACAGGGTCCACAGTGCAGGTTAAAGACTGATTTCAGGAACAAGCTCTTCTCTTCTCTGAACTGCAAGAGTGGAACACTGATGGAGTTATGCCTGATGGCTCTCATTTTCTCAGAAAAGGAGAAGCAAGGTCACCATCATTGATGCCAATGAAGGGCAAGTGGGTAGGTGAGGATGAGAAGAGTGCTAGTGATTTGGCATATCCTTGTGGGTAGTCGAGGAAGCAAGCAAGCCAGAATTGTGTAAAAGAACTTTCAAACCAGTACCTACTGTATAGCAAAGGAAACTCTACTCAATACTCTGTAATGACCTACATGGGAAAACAATCTAAAAAAGAGTAGATATATGTATCTGTGTAACTGATTCACTTTGCTGTACAGCAGAAACTAACACAACATTGTAAATCAATTATACTCCAGTAAGAATTAATTAAAAATTAAAAAAAAAAAGAACTTTCAAACCAAATGGGGGCTCATTAGAGATTGGAGACTATGAGTTGTAGTAACAGAGGTCTATACAGCTGAATGACTGGGGGTGAGGGTGGCATTTATCAGCTAATTTCTAGGAAGGGTAAATGAATGGCTGGATTGACACTGATTTGCAAGGCCATGAGAATGCTGAGAAGACCAAAAAGTCGAATGAAACATTAAGTATTTCATTGTGGAGAGGTTGGGCTACAGAAGGAAGGAAGTAGTGGACTGAATGAAATAAAAGGAGCTGATAATTAGAAGTCTTAGACAACCTGCATATAGGGAACTAGGGAAGGAGAAAAATGTAGGGATAATTATGGTCAGAAGTAGGAATACTGGAGTTTAAGATTTCCCAACTTGTGCCAATGTCCTGAGTGTGATCCTGTAGATAGTGACTCAGGGGGTGGGACAGACATTGTTGGGGTGTAAGAAGGCAAGAATCTCTCCACATGGAGAAAAAAGACAACCAGGATGGTGGCTGATGACAGAGGAGTAGAAAGGAGGACGGTATACCGGTACCAAAGCTTGAGGAATGATAGGGTGGTGTGGTTACATGGGGGCACCACCGAGGAAGGAGGCTGCCTAAAGGTAGAAGTATATGGATCTATAGGTAATAAAAGGCACCAATGTCCTTCCAAACAGTTCTAAATCTTTCCCTGTCTCTTTACTCTGATGAATGTGGTTACCTGGCCAGACCAGCCAAAGAATCCAGTGTCAGTAAAAAAGCAAGTTGGATGAGATTAAGAATTGCTGCAAAAGGAAAAACTATTATGAGAAAAACCCTGGAGGTGGTGCAACAGAAGGGAATCCAAGTCAGCCATAAAAAGGTACCTTGCCCAAATGCTTAGGGCCAAGACAAAATCAGGATGGGCCCAACAGAAGGCAATCAGGATACCAGGGCCAAGTCAAAGAGAATAGCCCCTTTAAATTCCAATTTTTATATACCTGTATATTTGAGACATATGAAAGCTCCCTATTAAATTGTCAGCATACAATGATCTTAAGGGCATGATAAATAGAAGGATGCAGAGAGATAACAGTGGACAGTCAGGAGCTGATTCTGGACAGCGTGGAGAGGACCAATATAAACCTGCTCCAGAATGACTAGCCCACGGATGTTGGTGAGAAGATCATTTGGGGTGTAGGACACTGGCCGTAGAGGTCTCTGTTTTGCATTTGCCCATGAGCCCAGCATGGAAGCCTTTGCAATAGGTGGTGAGGTTATTCTCAGAGTGTGTTCCCTGCCTTCTCCTCTTCTCTAATATCAAATGTGGAATGTTTTCCAGCCCCTGTGGTGTGTCACAGCAGGGCACCATGATGACTCCTCTTGTTTATTACTTCCCTCTTCTGTCTTCCTGCTCCTTGTTTCTACATTTATAATGGCGGGCTCTTTCTTGGCAATTTTTATCTCTGAGCTTAGAGCCCCTCCCCATTTCCTCTGCCTTTTTACTCCCCATATGTGCTTTGATTTATTAACAAACCTACAGGGAGCCATGGAATGAAGAGAACTAAAAAATGATTGCTGCATTCCTCCAATCTTCCTGAGCCCACAGGCTCGAGGCATCAACCGCTTAAGTATTCACAGAAAGTTATTTTAAGGATTGAATCTGGGGCCATTGTAAAATTCCAATGGCTTTAGTTTCTTCACAATTTTCTGATATTTAAGCTTTTTAGACAGGATTGTCTGAAGCTATGTAGTTTAAGGGTCTCTAAGTTATAATTATAATCATGGATCTACCTCTAATGCCTTGTATTAGAGAAAGACTCCAACCTCTCTGTTCTATAAAATAAGGAGCACAAAAATAACCTTCCTTTAAGAGCTGTGGTCAATAAAATATAATACATACTGCCATGAAACAGCCAGGATTTGGATGCAGGAATGGGGTGCTTGAGAAACACTGAATAAAATGATGTAGTGAACAATCTAAGAATTGAGAACTCAGAGTAGTCTTCCAGCTGAAAATATTAATGTCCAACATTAATAGAGTCAGGCTTCTCAGAGGCAAAATTCTGCTTTAGGAACACAATACCACTACCCGCCTCCACTTTTCCTCCATTTGGGATCTCGTTCCTGCCCTCCAGGGCAGCAAACGCCCTTTTAATTCCTGTTAATTGCCTGGACCTCTCCATCTCTGTATTACCCACTCTGGCAACCATCTGCACACTGTTCTACCACTTTCCCCTACTTCCTTCTCTCCAAATTTGATCTGGCCTATGTGCAAACCTCCAGGACTTAGTTATCTGCTGGATGACAGTAGATAGCAAGGGGATGAATAAGGGCTATCTTCCTAGCAAAGTGTTTGATTGGGTCCAAGTAGCAATGCCTCAATCAGTACAAATGCGTAGACTTTCATAAAGTGCCCTTAATGTGTTCACTAACCCTGGAAATTTCAAGTCATATATCTCACTGTGTGGAGGAGAGATTTTAGATTATTTGGGGTTATCAGCATACTTCAGTTGGCATTATGAAAGCAGTTGCCAATTCTATCTACACCCTTGAAGGAGGGCCATCTATTAACAAGAGAAATCAATATCTCACGGCAAAGTTTCTACCTCACTTCAAGAGGTAGAAACTACCGATTACTAAGACAACTTCATCTTCCATATCCAACCAAACAAGAGGAACCTCTTTGATCCTGACCCAACTCCTTAACATTTTAGGTAATGCAGATAAAGTTGACTTCCAATAACCCCCAGGTGGATTATCTGCAAATATGTTTTTTACCTTCTTATGTTGACATTGTCATTTATTTTGTCTATTTAAGCCCTCTAAAAGCATTATTGTTGCTTCTGTTTACTCTTATCCCCTGCATGCAATAATGATAATTCCTAACATTTGTTTGGCATTTCATGGTTTTGAAGCATTTTCACACGCATTATCTTATTTGATGTAGTTTCTAACTAATCCAAAGTTGGAAGGAAAGTCTCTGAAATAACATTTTGTCATTAATTTTTTTCCTTGGGAAGATATATGCTAACATGTTGCAAGCCAATTAAAAAACAAAACAAAACAAAACATAACATATATGAGATAGTGCTGATCTTTTGCACAAGTCTGAGTAGATAGCACTGAGTATGCCAGTGACCATACCAACAAATGGGGAAGGGGGAGGAAATAAGCAGATAGGTGACCAGAAATCTCCAGTTCCTTGTCACACTGTCTTATTGTTGGGCTCAAAGGCAAGATCAAAGTCACACTGGAAAGTGGATTTAGGCCCTTGTATTTATGGTCAATTGACTTTCAACAAAAGTAACAAAGCACATCAATGAGGACAGGAAAGTCTTTTCAACAAATGGTTCTGGGACAAATGGATATCCACATGCCAAAAGATGAACTTAGACCCTTACCTCACACCACACACAAAAATTATCTCAAAATGGATCAGAGACCTGACTGTATGAGCTAAAACTGTAAAACTTTTAGAAGAAAACATAGGATAACATATTCAAGACTTTGGGTTAGATACAGCTTTCTTAGATATGACAATAAAAGCAGGATACATAAAAGAAAAAAAGCAATAAATGGGACTTCACAAAATTCAAAACTTTTGTACATCAAGATATCATTGAGAAAATTGGGCTTCCCTGGTGGCGCAGTGGTTGAGAATCTGCCTGCCAATGCAGGGGACATGGGTTCGAGCCCTGGTCTGGGAGGATCCCACATGCCGCGGAGCGGCTAGGCCCGTGAGCCACATCTACTGAGCCTGCGCATCTGGAGCCTGTGCTCCGCAACGAGAGGCCACGACAGTGAGAGGCCCGCGCACCGCGATGAAGAGTGGCCCCCACTTGCCACAACTAGAGATAGCCCTCGCATAGAAACGAAGACCCAACACAGCAAAAATAAATTAATTAATTAAAAAAGAGCACTTGTAATAAAGATGTTTGTAAGGAAAAAACAATCTTGTTATAGACTGAACTGTGTACCCTAACCCAATCTGCCTGATGTTCCTCTTTAAAAAAAAAAAAAGATATCATTGAGAAAATAAAAAGACAATGCATAAACTGAAAGAAAATATCTGCAAATCATATTTGATTAAAAAATCTTATATTAAGACTATCCAATGAGCTCTTACAGATCCATATACACATCTTCCTTGATTTACGATGGGTTTACATCCCAATAAGCCCCTTGTAAGTTGAAAATATCTAAGTCAAAAATGCATGTAATACACCTAACCTACTGGACATCACAGCTTAGCCCAGCCTACCTTAAATGTGCTCAGGACACTTACATTAGCCTACAGTTGGGCAAAATCATCTAACACAAACTCTATTTTATAATAAAGTATTGAATATCTCATGCAATTTATTGAATACTGTGCTGAAAGTGAAGAAGAGAATGGTGGTGTGGGTATAGAATGGCTGTAAGTGTATTGGTTGTTCACCCTTGTGATCGTGCAGGTGACTGAGCGCTGTGGCATCAGGAGAGTGTGTGGTACTGTCTATCACTAACCTTGGAAAAGATAAAAATTCAAAGTACAGTTTCTACTGAATGTGCACTGTTTTTGCAGCATAGTAAAGTCAAAAAATTGTAAGTCTAACCACGGTAAGTTGGGGACTGTCTGTGTAAGACAAACAACCCATCATAAATTAGGCAAAAGATGTGAATGGACATTTCACCAGAGAAGATATACAAATAGCTAATAGTATATGAAAAGATGGCCGACATTTCCCTGGTGGCACAGCAGTTGAGAGTCTGCCTGCCGACGCAGGGGACATGGGTTCGTGCCCCAGTCCAGGAAGATCCCACATGCCGCAAAGTGGCTGGGCCTGTGAGCCATGGCCGCTGAGCCTGCGCGTCCAGAGCCTGTGCTCCACAACAGTGAGAGGCCCGCGTATCACAAAAAAAAAAAAAAAGAAAAGAAAAAGAAAAAGAAAAAAAAGATGGCTGACACCATTAGTCATTAGAGAAATGCAACCATATTGAGGTACCATTTCACATCCACTAGAAAGGCTATGATTTTTTCAAAAAGAAACAATAACAAATATTGTTGAAGATATAGAGAAATATAAGCCTTAAATGTTACTGATGGGGTAAAGCAAAATGGAATAGCCACTTTGGAAACACTTTGGCTGGGTCTTAAAAGTGAAACTTTAATTTACTCCATGGCCCAGCAATTCCATCCCAGGTTGTCTAACCAAGAGAATTACAAGCATATATCCACATAAAAACTTATACTCCAATGTTCATAATAGGATTATCATAATGGACAAAGTGGAATCAACCTCTTTTCCACCAACTGGTGAATGGATTAAATAGACTGTGGGATACAGATGACCCTTGAACAACACAGCTCTTATACACAAAAATTTTTCAATAAATTTAGTACTGTGTTTATGGTCCGAGATTGGTTTAATCTGTGGATGCAGAGACTGCAGATAAAGAGGGACAACTATGGGACTTGAGCATCCACGGATTTTGGTATCCACGGTGGGTCCTGAAACCAATCCCTCACAGAAACCAAGGGACAACTGTGTCCATACAACAGAATACTAATCAGCAATAAAAATGAATATAGTTCTGATAAATTCTACAACATAAACTTCAAAAATATTATACTAAGTAAAAGACAACAGATGCAAAAGGCCAAATACTGTGATTCTATTCATATGAAATGTTGAGAACAGGCAAATCTATAGAAACAGAAAGTATATTAGTAATGCCTAGGCCTAAGGCAGAGGGAGGGATTTAGGAATGGGATGCAGATTAACCGTAAAAGGATATGAGGTATCTTATTGAGGTGATAAAAATGTTCTAAAAGTGGATTATGATGATCATTACAAAGCTCAGTAAATTTACTAAAAATCATAATATAGGTAAATTTATGTTGAAAATTATATCTCAATAAATTTGTTTAAAATTAATTTAGGAGTTATAGTCAAATCTCCATTTCCCATCTTGATTTAAGAGAACTGTATGCAAAAATCCCAAACTCTAGATTATCCAAGGAGATTTGTCATTGCATTTTGCTTTAAAGCAAGATTTCTGATTTATAATTGAATTTGAATTTGCTCTACATTTAGTTAATTCACTTCCAACAAATTTATGATGGAAAGAAAACCTCATTCAAGAGGAACTTGGAATTAACCCTCTTTCATCTTTCTCTGTCTTTCCTACTCAATTGTTTTCTGCTCCCAACTGCAGGCAGACTTTGTTTTATTGCATTCTGCTTTACTGCACTTCACGGACACTGTGTTTTTTACAAACTGAAAACTTGTGGTAACCCTCTGTCAAGCAAGTCTATCAGTGCCATTTTTCCAACAGCATTTGTTCACTTTGTGTCTCTGTGTCACATTTTTGTAATTCTCAGAATATTTCAAGCTTTTTTATTATTATTACATTTGTTACAGTGATCTGTGATCAGTGATCTTTGATGTTACTATTATAATTATTTTGGTGTGCCACAACTGTGCCCACATAAGACAGCAAGTATAAGTGATAAATGTTGTGTGTCCTCTGACTGCTCTGCTGACCAGCCATTCCCATCTCTCTCCTTCTCCTTGGGCCTCCCTATTTTCTATGCTACAACAATATTGAATTTAGGTCAATTAATAATCCTACAATGGCTTCTAAGTGTTCCAGTGACAGTAAGAGTTGCACATCTCTCAGTTTTAATCAAAACCTAGAAATGATTAATCTTAGTGAGGAAGAGATGTTAAAAGCCAAGATAGGCTGAAAGTTAAGCCTCTTGCAACAAACAATTGGCTAAGTTTTCAATGAAAAGGGAAAGTTCTTGAAGGAAATTAGAAAGTGCTACTCCAGTGAACACATAAATGATAAGAAAGCAAAATTATTGCTGATATGGAAAAAGATTTAGTGATCTGAACAGAAGATCAAACCAGCTACAACATTCTCTTAAACCAAAGCCAAATCCACAGCAAGGCCCTAACTCTCCTCAATTCTATGAAGGCTAAGAGAGGTGAGGGAGCTGCAGAAGAAAAGTCTGAAGCTATCAGAGGTTGGTTCATGAGGTTTCAGGAAAGAAGCTGTCTTGATAACGTAATAGTGCAAATAAGGTGAAGCAGCAATTGCTGCTGTAGAAGCTGCAGCAAGTTGTACAGAACACCTAGCTAAGATGTTTAGTGAAGGTGGCTACACTCAACAGATTTTCAATGTAGATGAAACAGCCTTCTATTGGGAGAAGATACCATCTGGGATTTTCATAGCTAGAGAGAAGTCAATGCCTGGCTTCAAAGCTTCAAAGGACAGGCTGATTCTCTTATAAGGGGCTAATACAGCTGGTTACTTTAAGGTGAAGCCAATGGTCATTTGCCATCCCCAAAATTCTAGGGCCCTTAAGAATTGTACTAAACCTACCCTGCCTGTGCTTTCTAAATGGAACAGCAAAGCCTGGATGACAGCACTTCTGTTTATAATATGGTTTACTGAATATTTTAAGTCCACTGTTGAGACCTACCTACTGCTCAGAAAAAAGATTCCTTTCAAAATATTACTGCTCATTGACAATGTACTTGGTCACCCAAGAGCTCTGATGGAGATGTACAATGAGATTCATTTTGTTTTCATGCCTGCTAACACAACATCCATTCTGTAGCCCATGGATCAGGGAGTCATTTTAACTTTCAAGTCTTATTATTTAAGAAATATATTTCATAAGGCTATAGCTGCCATAGATAGTGATTGTTCTGATGGATCTGGGCAAAGTCAACTGAAAACCTTCTTGAAAGGATCTATTATACCATTCTAGATGCCATTAAGAACATTCATGATTCATGAGGAGTCAAAATATCAACATAAGCAGGTGTTTGGAACAAGCTGATTCTAATCCTCACAGATGACTTTGTGGGGTTCAAGACTTCAGTGGAGGAAGTCACTGCAGATATGGCAGAAATAGCAAAAGCATAGAATTCAAAGTGGACCCTGAAGATGTGACTGAATTGCTGTAGGCTCATGATAAAAGTTTAATGGGATGAGGAGTTGTTTCTTAAGCATGAGCAAAGAAAGTAGTTTCCTGACATTGAATCTACTCCTGGTGAAGATGCTGTGATGATTGTTAAAATGACAACAAAGGACTTAGAATATGACATAAACTTACGTGATAAAGCAGTGGTAGGGTTGAGAGGATTGACTCCAATTTTGAAAGAAGCTCTACTGTCGGTAAAATACTGTCAAACAGCATCACATGCTACAGGGAAATCGTTCGTGAGAATCAACCCACATGGCAAACGGCATTGTTGTCTTATTGTAAGAAACTGCCGCAACCACCCCAACCTTCAACAACCATCACCCTGATCAGTCAGCAGACATCAACATAAAGGCAAGACCCTCCACCAGCAAAAAAAAAAAAAAATGATGACTTACTAAAGCCTCAGATGATGGTTAGCATTTTTAAGCAATAAAGTATCTTTTAATTAAGGTATATACATTGCTTTTTTAGACATAATGCTATTGCATACTTAATAGACTACAGTATGGTGTAAGCATAACTTTTATATGCACTGGGAAACCAAAAATTTGTGTGACTGCCTTTACTGCAGTGGCCTGGAACTGAATATCTCAGAGGTAAACCTGTACTGTATAGAGAGTGTGGCTTCTCAAACACAACCAAGTAGAGAGGATCTATTAACTTGCAGAGTTTCTCTGAGCAGAGACACTTAGATGTTTGTGGTTCAAAGTTTAAGCAGCGTGACATGTTCAGAAATTTCACAGGCCTGAGAGATCTTTATTCTAGTTTCATTTTTCTCTTCGACCTTGGGGCTATGAACCTATCTCATTTTCTTTACAGTTTTATTTAATGATACAGACGTCATCTATAAACTAGAATAGATCAATTCTTCTCTAGGCAGCTACAGATGTATTGCCTGAGGTTATAAAAATCTGTGTGTTTCAAGAACTGCTGATAGATGGAATAAATTAGATTATGTATAATTATATACATATATATCTAAAACTATATATTATAAAACATTAGGTTTTATATATATACACACACATACACATCTCATACATTACTATTTCTTAAATGTCTGTGGATATTTTTGTGATTCATAAAATACAAGATTAGAATGTTATTGAATTCATTGTAGATCTATGCTTTTTATTTTTTCAATTAATAGTTTTATGTTTGTGTGAGATTATCATACATATTTTTTTCTGATGCCCCCAAATTTGGAGCCACTAAATATTTCTAAAGTCACTTTTATCTCTTAATCCATGCCTTTAGGCTTCTCTGATATATACAAGTTAGACTGAATAAAGGTGATGTGATATTAACAAAACTTACAATTAAGTGTAGAGCTATAAAAGTATTCTCAATGAATGTGACATGCCAGTTGAGGAGTTTCTCGTTTGAATTTCTTTCATTACTGGACAAACAACTAAATGCTTATAACACCTAGTTAGGATATCCAAACCAAAGTAGCAACCTGCTGATTAAAACATAAAAATTTTCACTAGGAAATAAAGGGAGTGTTCTAATCAGTGTGGCAGGCAGAATTCTCCCAAGATCCCTAGCCCCTGGGGTACATGGTCTGTATAACCCCCTCCCTTTAAGAGTGCACAGGTCATGAAGAACCTAGGGGCAAGACGGGAATAAAGACGCAGACCTACTAGAGGATGGACTTGAGGATACGGGGAGGGAGAAGGGTAAGCTGGGACAAAGTGACACAGTGGCATGGACATATACACACTACAAATGTAAAATAGATAGCTAGTGGGAAGCAGCCACATAGCACAGGGAGATCAGCTCAGTGCTTTGTGACCACCTAGAGGGGTGGGATAGGGAGGGTGGGAGGGAGATGCAAGAGAGAGGAGATATGGGGATATATGTATATGTATAGCTGATTCACTTTGTTATACAGCAGAAACTAACACACCATTGTAAAGCAATTATACTCCAATAAAGATGTTAAAAAAAAAGAGTGCACAGGACCTCTGAATAGGATAGGATATCATTCTGTGATTAATTATATTATCTGGCAAGAGTGAAGGGATTCTGGAGATATAACTAAGGTCCTTAATTATATGACTTTAAGTTAATCAAAAGGGAGCTCATTTTGGACCTTTTCTAATCAGGTAAGTGCCTTAAAAGGGGTGTACAGTTCAGAAAAAGAGAAAGTCATCAGAGACACCCTGCTGCTGGCTTTGAAGACACAAATGGTCATCATGTGAAGAAGGTCACCTGGCAGGGAAAGTTCAAGTCCTCCAGGAGCTGAGGGCCTTGATTCTACACCTGTAAGGACTGAATTTGGCCTCGGCTGTGAACTTGAAAGAAGACCTTAGGTGAGACTGCAGCCCTGTCTGACACCTTGATTTCAGCCGGGTGAGAACATGAGCAGAGGACCCAGTTAACCCGTCTGGACTCCTAACCCATGGAACTGACATAATACTTTCACCTTGTTTTAAGGCACTATTTGTTAGAGAGTGAAAATGACTACAGTCAGATGTGGTAAAACAGAATGAAGAGTAGTGTTCCTGAAGGGAGCCCAGCCCGATTCCACCCCTTGCCAATCCACTGTCCTCTGTGCACTGTCAGACGTCCTGGTTGACCAAAGCCCCTCTATGGCCAACCATGGACTTGACTGAATAAGGCCTGAATTCTCAATGTCTCAGCTCTTAGACAGTGATGCATGGTGGGGAGTTGGCATGGGGGGCATGGAGACTGGAGATAGAGTCCTGCCACCCTCTCCGATAGCCTCTGTCACAGGGAGGTGAGAATACTTTCTATCTGCCTTTGTTCACCTGGAACCCCCCCCCAAAAAAAGAACTCCCTTTACATGAAGGTCCAGAGGACCCTGATAGCCCCCTTACAAAGAGCAAATCTGGGGCTTATTCCCGAAAGAGCTGAGTTTTCTATGTTGACTTGGTTACTTCACTCTAGAAAGACCAGCAACTGGCAACTTGAAATAACTAAAAACAAAACAAAATTTCTGCTTGAGCTGACATCCTGATTCTGCAATAGGTCTACCCCTTTGGCCTCACTCCAAGCTTTGTTCCCTAAAGGTCATGGGCAATGCTTACTCCAGTGGCTCTAAAGAAACTCAGCCCAATTACAAGCTTCTGACTCAACACCTGATCCAAAGAGCCATCCCTCCTACCCTTCCCCTGGCCCCTCAGTAGTCCTCAGCCACACTGGCTGGGGCAGCCTTGCAGGGTGACAGCTTTCGTCCTGAAGGATGGATGCAGTGTTCTGGCTGCCAGTCCACTCGGCATAATTATCCCGCCTGGGGTTTTACCCATCATATTATAACGAATTGCTTTGGAGAAAAAGATCAAACAGCAGGGAAAGCCTCAAGAGGAAGAATACATCTGTTAAGAACTCCCACTGAAAATGTTATAAAGCATTTGTGCTTACTAAATCTTTCAAGTCTGAAACTAAGGGCAACTTAGCTGCCTTGCTTTAAGGAAAGAGAGAGATTGGGAAAGAGAGAGGTGGTGGGGCTGGGGTGGGGGAGAAGACTGGAAAACAGACTTAAGAAGTCACCAAAACTAAGTGAAAAATAATACAGACACACCCAGAAAGCCATTCGAAAGTAAAAGTGCTTTGTGTAGCATAAATATATAAAACACGCTTTTAAATATTATAAATATATACCTTTAAGATGGTCTTTTGTATATGCATTTAAGACAAAAAGGTTTCAATAACACATAGGAGTGCTTTATACACAAACACATGTGATCCCAATTTACGAGTGTTTCTAAAGGTTTTAATTCTTTGCTCTGTACCTGATTGCAGAGATTCAAACCAACAAGATTAAAAATTTCTTTTCGTTGTACATCCTTGGAATTGTCTCTGCCCTCTAGCAAATACTCTATAAGTTTCAGCAATTACTAGATCTTTGTGTCACTCACCGTGATCCTATAAAATAAAATACCCATTAGAATAAGGAGGGGGAGAAAGCCTGACATTCCACAAGGTTTGGGGGTCACAGATTGGGCACCTGCTATATTATACATCACCATATGTTAACGCTTGTATTCCTCTACATGATTATAATGATACTTATGTAGGGTACGGTTGTCTATTCTATGACTCTTCTACAGCCACCGAATGCGTATTTGCTGAAGCTGTGAAATGAGACTGGACTTTATAGGAAGTACAGCAACTACCCCACAAACCCGTAACCGCGATGTCTGGGTCCAAATCGTGTTCTCCAGAAGGCACAACTGTGTTTTCCTTTCCTCTCCTCTCCCTCACCCGCTCCTCCTCCTGCCCCCTTCCTCTCTATGCAAAAAGGCAAATAGTTGTGGAGACCCCCGCAAAAGCCCAGGAAACTGGACAGAAGAGTGACAGGCTAGGCGCAGGAAGGGGGGCCCCTGCCACAGACTTGCAAATAGGTCTCTTTCTTGGGTTTGCACAGAAAGTCCTCTGAATGAACTTGCTGCTCCTTGTCCCCTACCTTCTCCCGGATTGTTAATACAGGCAGGAAAAGTACACACTGAGGAGTTTCGAAGGAGTGGGGGGACGCTGGGAAATTTGCTAGAAATGAGTGACTCTATTTGGTGGAATACAGTCAATTCCTAACTGTCTGCGCCAGTGCTGGAGACAGTGCGGGGATGGTCCAGGGCCCAGAGGAGGTTTCCCTGTAGCCACAGTATGGAGCTCAGCTGCCTTCATCAAAGCCAGCCCCTGGCTTCTAACTGCTGACTCTCTCACGGGCTTGTTCAGACCAACCAGCCATCCACACCAGGCCTCTGCCAGGAGCAAAACGTGGCTTCTCTGCACAGGGTGGAGAGGACGAAGGTACAGGAAGATCTCCTGAGATGCCTGTCATTTCTCAGGGCCACAGTGTTGGTGCTGAGCCCCGTTAGGTCACCCTGTTTCCCCTGAGGCACCGACCTTGCAGACCTGGGCTTATCTGTGTTTTTGTTTGTGAGCAGGATTGAGTGGGTGGTGATCAGTGTTCCCTGGAAACCGCCTGGGGCTGAACTATGGGGAGAGCCTCCCTTCCGTAAACTCTGGCCCTCCTCCCCACTGGGCACATTTGGTCTGAGAATTCTTGCGCTGCTCTTTATGATTCAGAAACCTCAGGAGAGCTGACACTCTAGCAGTCTCCACTTTTACTTTCAAGAGGAATTCTAGAGGCCATCATTTTAACCAAAAGGAATAACTCTCTAAGGGTCCCAAGTCAGACATGGTGCTATTTTACAGGAGGGGAAACCTCTACTTTTATATCACCAATGATACATGTTTTCTCGCTAAATAAGAGTCTTATTTTAATAACAAAGCTACCAAAAAGCCATCTCTAAAATTCATATAACTCTTATTAGTCACTTTAAGTATTTAAGTACTTTTTTCTTTTTTAATACTCCGAGGGTTGTTATGCTACAGAGCCATGGGATACGATAATGCCTTCATTTTGAAGCTGGAAACACAACTATACACAGCTTAAACTGTGCATCTGTACATATCTTGTATGTATCTTCCTAATAAAAAGTACAGAGCCATTAAAATTGTGGCGGGGGGAATAATAGTGAAAAATTCTTTAAACTAACCAAAACATCATTCCTAAGTGTTTCTAGTATGGAAATATTAGTAAATTTTCTTCTAATTTTCTATGAAATTATTTAAAAATCCATGGTGTTTTAGCATTCATACTGTTTGTACAACTCTGTATCCTTACATTTACAAGAATATTAAGAACATACATTATCATGTCAATTACCTATTCTAACAATAAAACATCTTCATGAATGAACATGCCTTCATTTGCTAAATGATTTCCCTAATTTTTAACCTTTATATGGTTTCTAGTGCCACATTAATATAACAAGTACTGTGTTCAAATCTTTGCTATTTTTTTGCTTTAAAAAATGCTTACATTCAGTCAACCAATGGTCTAAAGAATATTTTTTTAGATTCAGATTTTTAAAAGATATCTGGAAGTTAGTTTCAAATCAGTTGCTTTGAAATTATCTATGTTTTATATTGATTTTCTTCAGGGTTTTTTTCCTTATGTAGCCACATCTATGGTTTTCACACTTACACAAATATGCAGATATTACAGGTATATTGTTTTATGGCTAGCTGCTTAAAAACTTATTCAGGATATTCAATGAAGACATCAACTGGAATAAAATTACAAAGTAAGAAATAATCCTAAAACTTTTCACTAAAAATTTGTTTTGGGGTTTTGTCTGTTGTTTTGTTTTTCGATACCTGCATTAACTGGATGAATATAACTAGCTAGATAACTGGAAGGATTTTGTGAGGGGACACAAACGTCCTTCATTTAGATCGCGAAATAACAGCAAGCTTCAGAGTGGAGCCAAAACCTAGAAAACTGCCAGGTGTATAGGATCTGTGGCACAAAGCGAAGATAAGAATATTCTTTACACACACGCACACACACACACTCTTCCTCCACTCCCTGTCTCTGGCTTTCCAGCTTGACCTTGCCTGACTGGAAATACAAGCATCCTCTCTCTCTTGTGTTATCATGATGGTGAAGCAATAGAACACTTTAAAATATTACTACTCTGGAGAACGGCTAAGGATCTTCCATTTTAATGTCATCTTTAAAAGTGAGGAAATATGTAGTCAGCGTGTGGACAGTTTTCATTTGCTGTCATTGACATATTTTGTAAACTTCCCCGATCTTGACACTGACCTTCACAAATAAGTACATACTTGGCTTATATTATTAATTTTTCCTTTGTTCTTCTTAGCCCTGCTTTTTGCTCCATGGACAACTGTGTGTCCCAGCATTACAATACATTTTTGCACAAGAAGTTTGTGTCTAGAGAGAAATTTAACATTCCGACAGTTTTTCTTCCCACATCCAGACACAGAGTGTCCCCCGCATCCCATCTGCAGGCACAAGATGGTGGACAGATAACCAGGAACAAAACTCAGGCCTGGAATTCACGCAGCTTTGTGAAGCTCTGAAAAGAATTAAACATTAAGAACATTCATGACCTGTAAAACATATCCTCTAGGGGCCCGGCCTGCAATTTTTGGCCAATAATTGTATGTGAGAGCAGAATACAAAGAACACAGCTTGGACGCAGTGCCTCTGAGCACTCCAGAAATGAACAGTGATTTTAATCAGACTACCTACATTGGGCGATTGTCCAAGGTATTTGGCCCTTTACTCCTCCCCCTTCTAAAATTTGCTGTTAAAAAGTGCTTGAAAGTAAATATAACAATGTTTTTGAGGTCCTTAAACCCTAGTTTGAGTTGGTATGTTTCCTTACAATCACCTTCATGATTGCTTTTAATTCCACTGAGTCGCAATCCTGACGTTATTGAAAAGAAGAAAACAACAAACAAAAAGTAACTGAGGAGAGCACTGCTTCCAAACACTCCTTAAAACCTAGTTTACCTGTAGTTTAAATACGATCCACTGTCGCCATCTGCTGTCTACATGTTGGATTTTTTTTCCCCCAAAAGAAAGAACTAAGACACAGGCATACTTGCTGTCATGGAAATGTTTCCGTGTGTGTGTGTGTGTGTGTGTGTGTGTGTGTGTGTGCACGTATGCCGAAGATGGGCAATAACTTCCCAGCATTCTAACTAATTTAGTATGTTTTTAAGAACCTATAGTTAGTTGAGCCCCCATAGCCTCTAATTTAACACAAGATTTTTACTTATGGAGTTATCATCACAGACAAAATGAAGTTGGAGCCCAGGACAAATACAAGATTAAGAACTTGTGTTAAAGGACAGGGCACAGGTGACGGTTCCTAGGGAGTGACCTGAGGCCTCAGTGTATTTCTCCACCTTGATGCGACCACAGACGACTCAACCCCACGAATGTAAACATCTCCCTCTAAAATCTACTTTTCTGAGTGTCCAGGGTTCCCTGATGGCTTCTGGTTAACATAGGAGATTTTAACCAATGTACTCCTCCTTACAGGGGCACGCTTCAGCTAACCAACCAAGGCTTCCCCAAATATAACATTATCCAACCTATTTGGAGGGTATTCCCCAAACACATGTATTTAAGCCTCACAACCACCTTAATAGGTAGCTATTTAAATCTGTTTTATAGATGAAGCCATTGAGACCCAGGGAAGCTGATGGCAGAGCTGCTAAATGACAGCCAGGACAGAGCTGGAATCGAACCCAGGTCCCCAAGCCGCATGTGGACCACAGAACCACACCACTGCCCAAGAAACAACTCGGCAGGCAGCTAAGAGGATTCCCCCTTCACAGCTTGCAGCCAGGAATGATCAAACCATTTCCCACTCCCAACTCATCTCCACCGAAACTTCTTTGGAATTTGTCTCTAGCGTCACTTATCAAAAAGCTCTTCTGAAGTCTTCTTTCTCCCTGACCACTCGGAATATGCTTGCCTAGTAAAATTTCATCTGCTCTGTGTCTCCCTACTGTTCCCTGAAAAATACATTTATTTGACTTTCCACTGTCAGAGTATACTTTCCAGGGACAAAAAGTGATTTTTTTTTTTTTTCTGATGCTTCCATAGAAACGAAGCTCCACGAGCAAGTGGCTCTCACACACAGGATACGTCCAGGTCTTGGGAAAACCTCACATGTGTGTATCTGTGTTACTGGACCCTGTGGGCCAACAGTTTCTGTTCTGTAACACTGCAGACACTAGTCATTCAAAGTAGCTTCCCAGGGTTATAAAACGTTTTCTAAGAAACCAACACATCTCTATTTATTTTTATTTCCTCATCTGCTGCAAATTCCTTTTCTGTGAATTCATTTATGTGTTCTCTTTTTTTTTCTTTTCTTTCACATTTACACTCAGTGCCTGATGCAGCTTGGATTCAAAGCAAAAGGAGTTTGGGTTTCCAGATGCTTCTCCGGGACCAAGGCTCGTAGAAGGCAGAGGGGAAGTTGAACTTGCGAGGAAGAGCCAAGGAAGCAGCGGGCAACCCAGAAGGGAGCTCTGGAGTGAGCACTGTCCATCAGAGTAGTGCCTCGATAGGCAAACAGGGCCAGGCGGGCGGTCTGGGTGCCGCAGGTCCCTGCCAACCACAGTGGCACAAACCCTGTCTACACTCACACTCAGGGCTGTTTCTCACGATCCATGTCATACAAGCTCTGCTTTTACATGGAACCAGTACCTCACCTATCTACTGATGCTGAGGCTCATTTTAGAAAACTTACTAAAATACGGAGCAGCTGCCCAGTGAGCATGATCTAACGTATGAAGTTGATCCTCTGAGGAGCTGACCAGAAAAGGAGGCATGCAAATTAAGAGCCCTTCCTCTCCATTTCTCCAGGGAAATTTCACAAAGGCTTCCCAACATTCCTTAAGTTCCTTGTAAGCAGTATGAGGAGAAGTGCCCAGGAGACACACTTCCATTTTTTGGAAAAAAGAGGACAGACATCTGCTCTCCCCTCAGCACCATAAACAAATCCTTTGCCTCTGTACATATACCAGTTCAGGGCTTCTGAGAAGCAGATGCCTACAGAGAAATAGTTGTACAGAAGATGTGTTGGGGGAAATTCCTGGGAAGGAGGAAGTAAATGGGAACAGCAGGAGGGAGGGAGGGAAAGCCTTTGGACCACATTGCAGGTCTGTCTACCTGTGAGAGGAGAGAGGAGGTGGGAGGAGCCTCTGACCACAGCACAGATCTGAGAAAGTCCTGGCTGCACCAGTGGGCAGCCCCGGAGCAAAGACAGCCCCTTAGAAGGAGTCTTGCTTTGGGCAAGGATGACCCGGTTCTGCTTCCTCACTGTCCTCAGTGACAGGCTAGGGATGGGCCCGGGATAAGAAAACATTTGACAAGAGAGATGTTTTCCCAAGTGAGCTGTTGTCTAAAAAAATGTGATCTGCTGGACTTTCCTGAAGGTGACAGTAAAGTTATTTATTGATGAATAATCTTTCTTTTCCAGACAAAGTTTTTCTGGTACAAACAAGTTGGTGATGTGGACACAGGTTGTCATTGCCTTTTGTCCTAACTGCCAGGCAGTGTTCATGCAGGTGGTCACTGTTCTCAGCTCCACAAAGATTAAGCCCATTGCCTTCTTCCTTTCCTATCCCTTCTCAATAGTTACATCACTGTTTCTAATGTTCCTTGTGGTTATGTTGGTAGCTTTAAGTAGCTTTCTTTTTTGTTGTTGTCGTTGCCTATATTTTAATTACTTTAAAAAAAAAATTTATACAATTTTTAAGGTTACTTTCCATTACAGTTATTACAAAATATCGGCAATATTCTATGTTGTACAATACATCCTTGAGCCTGCCTTACAACCAATAGTTTGTACCTCCCTCACCCCTCTATTGCCCCTCCCCCTCTCCCCACTGGTATCCACTAGTTTGTTCTCTATATCTGTGGGTCTGCTTCCTTTTTATTATATTCACTAGTTTCTAGTATTTTTAAGATTCCACATATAAGTGATATCTTACAGTATTTGTCTTCCTCTGTCTGACTTATTTCACTTAGCATAATGCCCTCCAAGTCCATCCATGTTGCTGCAATGGCAAAATTTCATTCTTTTTAACGGCTGAGTAGTATTCCATTGCATATATATATATATATATATATATATATATATATATCACATCTTCTTTATCCATTCATCTGTTGATGGACACTAAGGTTGCTTCCATATCTTGGCGATTGTAAATAATGCGCTATGAATATTGGGGAGCACATATCTTTTCAAATTAGTGTTTTTGGTTGTTTCAGATATATGCCCAGGAGTGGAACTGCGGGGTCATATGGTAGCTCTATTCTTAGTTTTTTGATAAACCTCCATACTGTTTTTCACAGTGGCTGCACAAATTTACATTTCCACCAAAAGTGTACAAGTGTTCCCTTTTCTCCACATTTAAGTAGCTTCTTGACTCTCCCTTTCTTATGCTACTCATTTTAGCCTTGAACTCTCATTTTGCGAGATGAGTAAGATGGCTACTTTCCATACATCTCTTCCCCTTCCTTTTCCACCAATTTCTGTCAGCTGGGCTGTGCTCCAGGGTTTAAAACATTTGCATTATGCTTTTAAACATAATTAAATGTTCCGAGCTGTCACTAATGATTGAGTCAACAACTTAAAAATAACAAGTTGTGTTTATATGAATATACTAAGAATAATACATTTGTAAAATAATTCATATGCGCAGGGCAAATTTTAAGTTCTTTTTATTAACTGATGTCAACCTAGTAGCAGATATTTTTAGCTCGATTTTATGGAGGAGGAGACTGGGACAGAGAGAGGTTTCAAATCTTGCCCCAAATATTTTCTGATTACTCTTCTAAAATGTTGTACCTTAGTTTCCCTAGCCTAAAATACACACTGTGATTCTTCCATGTCTCTCCATTAGTCCACTGCACACAGCTTTTCCTAACTCGGGGCCATCCCAGAGGCTGTTCTCTTTAGAGCTTCCTTGCCCAGACCTTCCTCGCCCAGACCTTCACCTTATTATGCAGATTTCAGCTAACATCGGTTCCTTAGAGAAGCATTCTCTGACTGCCATATAGCAGAAGGTCCTTCTGCCTTTCTCTCTCATAGCATCCATTCTGTTCTTTCCTAGAAGTTGCCACAATTTGTAAGTACACAGTCCCTTTTGTGTGTATCAGTGTAATGCCTATCTTCCCTTCTCTACAATAGAGGCATGATGTTTTGCATCTTAGGCTCACCTAGCACAGTGCTTGGCACCTAGGAGGTAATTAATTTCTCCATATGTAATGGACTATAATGGTTGATAAATATAATTTTATTTTCAAGTTAAATACAAGGTTATAAACATGGACATCTTATTGGTTATTCAGTGTAGAACAGTGGGATGAATTTGGATTAAATCTAAGACCTATAATAGAAATTAATTTTTAATACATCTACAATATTCACTAGCTTTCTTGAAATTTGATTCATATAAGTATAATGAATAAAGGACAGATGAATTATCTTCCAAGGCATGGAACATAGCAATAATAATAATAAATAGCACTTTGTAAGGCTTTCACCACCCACAGGCATTATGCCATTTTCTTCTCCTGACACTGTGATGTCATCAAGTCACTTACTCAAGGTTATACAAACTATACATGGCAGGAAGCAAACACAGCTTTTCTTCCCTAGGTCCAGGGTGCTTACTCAGAGCTCCTCACTTCCCCTTTCTCGATTCACATTCTAAAGTGCTATTTTCCCTAAGGACCCTTTTGCCTTTAACAATGGTATTGTTTTCATGTTATTATCAGTCATTTTGACTTGTCTGCAACATTCAAAACACTCTTATTTCAGCAGCAATAACTCTGATCTCTTAGACAGGTGTTTGATAAAAGTCAAATAAATTATTCAGACAACACAGTGTTTGGTGGAGAGCAAAATCCCTTCCAGGGGATTTAGCCAACTTCTAGAAGAAACTTCATGGGAGAGGAATTGGAGTTCAGCCTTGATGTTTCAGAATAATGTTTAGATGAGGGAGAGGCTGACTTTCAAACTCTCTGCTGCACGATGGACTTTCGCCAAAGAGCAGTGGCACTTGTGTGTACTTCTGGGAAACCCCACAGCAGGTGTTCACAGTCCCTGTAGATTTTTAGGATTCATTCATTCATTTATGCACCCACTGATGCACTCCATAAAAAGCTGCGTAGAAAGGATTTTTCACTTGAGAGATTCAAACTCTTTGATGCTAGCTTTGCATTTATTATTATACTGCATGAGAGTGTGTTAGATAACTGAGGTTTTGTTGCAATTCTTGGCTGATCTTGGACTTGGGCTGTAAGGACTGGTAGTAATAAAGTGTGGAATTCTGCCTGGCTTAGGTCACATTTCCTAGAAGCAGGGTGTGAGGTGGGAATCTGAGGATAAGTGATTCCTTGGGGCAATGCTCCGCCCCAAGGAAATGGCATGAAGACAGCAGATGGGGCAGGGAAAGGAGCTGAGTAGGATGTGGTCTCAGCTGGAGCCTGGCTTCTGCTGATCCCAGAGGAAGCCCTGGACCCAACTGCACCAGAGAGTTGCTCCCACCTTAAGCACAGGGACTGGATTTTTGTATCTCTTTGTCAGTCACTCTTCAGCTACAGGCTGTTGGGGAAGAGAGGACAGGTGTAAGCCATTAACAGTCAATACTCCATTTTTAATTTGTTGAGGAACCTCCATACTGTTCTCCATGGTGGGATGGCCGTAACAATGTACATCCCCTCCAGCAGTGCACGAGGGCTCCCTGTTCTCCGCACCCTCACCAATGCCTGTTGTCTCCTGTCTTCTTTTTTTTTTTTTAACATCTTTATTGGAGTATAATTGCTTTATAACAAAGTGAATCAGTTTCTGTTTTATAACAAAGTGAATCAGCTATACATACACATATATCCCCGTATCTCCACCCTCTTGCGTCTCCCTCCCACCCTCCCTATCCCACCCCTCTAGGTGGTCACAAAGCACCGAGCTGATCTCCCTGTGCTATGCTTCTGCTTCCCACTAGCTATCTATTTTACATTTGGTAGTGCATATAAGTCCATGCCACTCTGTCACTTTGTCCCAGCTTACCCTTCCCCCTCCCCATGTCCTCAAGCCCATTTTCTACATCTGCGTCTTTATTCCCATCTGGCCCCTAGGTTCTTCAGAACCATTCTTTTTTAGATTCCATATGTATGTGTTAGCATATGGTATTTATTTTTCTGACTTACTTCGCTCTGTATGGCAGACTCTAGGTCCATCCACCTCAACACAAATAACTCAGTTTCGTTTCTTTTTATGGCTGAGTAATATTCCATTGTATATATGTGCCACATCTTCTTTATCCATTCATCTGTCGATGGACAACTTAGGTTGCTTCCATGTCCTGGCTATCATAAATAGAGCTGCAATGAACATTGTGGTACATGACTCTTTTTGAATTATGGTTTTCTCAGGGTATATGCCCAGTAGTGGGAGTGCTGGGTCATATGGTAGTTCTATTTTTAGTTTCTTAAGGAACCTCTGTACTTTGATAACAGCCATAATAACAGTTGTGGGGTGTTACCTCTTTGTGGTTTTGATTTGCATTTCCCTAATGATTAGTGATGTTGAGCACCTTTTCATGTACCTGTTGGCCAATTGTATGTCTTCTTTAGAAAAATGTCTATTCAGGTCCTTTGCACATTTTTTAATTGGAAAGGAAATGACAATAGGATATTGAAGAGATATCTGTACTCACACATTTATCGCAGTATTATTCACAATAGCTAAGATATGGAAACAACCTAAGTGTTCATCAGCAGAAGAATGGATAAATAAGATGTGGTGTGTATATATATACACAATGGAATATTATTTAGCCATGAGAAGGAATTAAATCTTGCCATCTGTGGCAACACAGATGAACCTTGAGGACATTATGCTAAGTGAAGTAAGTCAGACAGAGAAATACAAATACTGTATGATTTCACTTATATGTGGAATCTTAAAAACCCAAACTTGTAGAAACAGAGAATAGAGCAGTGGTTGCTAAGGACTTAGAGGGTGGGAGAAATGTTGGTCAAAGAGTACAAACTTCCAGTTAGGAAATGAATTAGTTCTCGGGATCTAATGCACAGCATGGTGATTATAGATAACAATACTGTACTATATACTTGAAAGTTGCTAGGAGAATAGATCTTAAATATTCTCACCACAAAAAAAGAAAAAATAATTATGTGACATGATGGAGGTGTTAACTTAGATTGTTCTGTTAATCATATACTGCAATATATTAATGTATTAAATCAACATGTTGTACACCTTACAGTTACACAATATTATATGTCAATTATATCTCAGTTAAGTTGGGAAAAAAAACAGCCAATACTCTCAGCAGCTAGGGCCTGGTTACACAGTCCAGTAAGTAGGAGAATAGGCTCCGGGTTGGACACCAACATAATCTATCAGACTGGCCATATATGTATGTGCAAGGATTAAACCTTCAAAATGTGAAAAATCCCCTTTCTGAAATATCAGTCATCACCCTCAGAGTGACTTAGCACAATAATTATAAATCTGATAAGTATAAGCTACATTTAGGATAAATTTTCATTCGTGCTTGTGCTTGAGTGACAGTAAGTCACACCTGTGCCAAGGCATTTTTACACAAGCTTCCTTATCTAATGAGTTTCGTTTTTAAAAGTTCAGATGGTAACACCCACATGCCCCTCCCGTCTCCAGCTCAGGAGACAGGTCATGCTCCACACACGGATTTTCTAGTACACTAGAAATGTACTAGAGAAATGTAGGAGCACACATGATTGCAGGAAGCTGGGGAAGGAAATGGTACAATTCAAGACCATCCAGTCATCCCAATCACTAGAGCAGAGTTCATTTGGGGAAATGATGAGAGATTAGGTTAGAAAATGAAGCCAGAGCCCAGATCATGAAAGGCCTTGGATAATATAAAAATAGTTTGACCATTTTTTAAGGACAAGAGGTCTACTAGTTTCCTGAGGCTGCTGTAACAAATTACCACAAACTGGGTGGCTTAAAACAATAATTTATTCTCTCACAGTTGTTGGGGGTCTAGGTGTCTGCAGGCCACACTCCCCCTGGAGGCTCTAGGGCAAAATCCCTTCCTTGCTTATTCCAGTTTCTGGTAGCTGCTGTGAACCCTTGGCTGTGGCTCCATCTCTCTCTGTTCTGTCTCCACATCGTCTTCTCTTCCACGAAGTATGTCTCCCTCTGTCTCTCTCTTACAAAGACATATGTGATGGCATTTGAGGCCCACCCAGATAATCCAAAGTAATCTCCTCATCTCATGATCCTTAACTTAATTACAACTGCAAGGATCCTTTTTCCAAATAAGGTAACATTCACAGGTTCCAGGGGTAGGGATGTGGACATAGCTGTGGGAGCCATCATCAGCCTTCCACGATGGGATGCATGGAATCATTTAAATCAGAGGATCAGCATGATCACATTTATGTTAGAGAAAATGACTTATAAATATGCATTTAAAAGCATTATAAATATGGATTAGATAGAATTAATACTAGAGGCAGGCTGCCTTACTGGAGGCTTGGTCAATAGTTCAGATGGTTAATGGTGAGGAACGGTATAAAGGCATTGGTGGTGGGGAAGAGATCATTGACAGAATTTAAGGACAGATTAGATGTATGGATGAGAGTTAGGAGCCTGGAATGATTCCAAGAGCTCTGGACTAGGCAACTGCATGGACAGGTCCACCTTTCATTGAAGTAGGTCACGTATGGAGGAGCAGGCTTGATGAAAAGGATTGTGGGTTCAGTTTTGACAGAAGTGCAGGAGGAATGTAGTAGAAGAGATGCACTATCCAGGATGGTTGTTAGCAGATCTCTCCACAAGATGGCTCTCATGCCTTTTCCTTGCTTTCTCTTTCCTTCTTGGTTGGAAAACTAATTGCCAGTTTACAATGACACAACACATTGACATATGACTTAAATGTCTCTCTACAGACTGATGAATTCATGTCCTCTAATGTAGAAATTATCTCCCATACTGACTCCCTGGGGTATCAGCACATTACGTCTGAATGCCAGAATTCTAATCAGTACATGTAACAATCAGGGAGTGAGGCATACTGCAGGGTGTGGTGCACAGCTGTACTGATCCTTGGCAATCTGCTTACGATTTCTGAATGTGTCAAACTGAGGTGTGACTGTAAGATAAGCAGGTGGAGTGTCTAAGAGACGCCCAAGTGCTGTAACCTACTAAAGACATCTTGAAAGAAAACGTCCCATTATAGCAATCTCACAGGATAAGAGATACATATTTAGAAGCATTTAAGGAGATTAAAAAAACAAACAACAACAAAAAACCCTCATGGGAAAGATGTAGGGATCAGTCAGATGGAGATCAAAATATCAGTTCTATTACCAGTAAGGGTGTATTTGAAAATATTATTTATGTGTGAGTTAACAGATTTCCCAATAATTCTCCTCAAGCTTGTTCCTTTGGAAAACCCTAACACCAAGGGAGAGTTTGGGTCTTGAAGTGGACAGGCTGAGTTCCCTTAGGGACACTTGTAACGTGTTTGCTGTGTCCCTCTCCCAGCTTTAATGTGCTTTACTTCTAACTCCCAGAACCTGTGAGCACACGTGTGGGCCACTGGAGCACCCTGCACGTTCATTCAGAGCTATGAGTGGCTGGGGCCGCCTTTGGCCAATGGCTGACAGATGAATGAAAGCGAAGCCTAGCTTCTTCAGATTCAGAACAACTTTGAGGCGGCACTTACAGTCCCCAGTTCCCCTGTGGGCTCAGATGAATCTCCCCTTCTTGAGGCTTGACTCTTGCATGACTTCCTTCTGCCTCTGTTCTGCTTCCCCTCCCCCCTTACTGGCTTCCCCCTGGGAGCACCACCTATTTAAAATGCTGTGCATGCATCCCTGCCTCTGCCTCGGGGGTTTACTTCTGAGGAATGCAGCCTAACACGGGGGTCTAGAACAGATGCAGTTGGTCAGAGATCCTCTTCAACCTTGGTGTCTGTAAGCAGCCCTACTTTTTCTTGCTAAGCCTTTCGATTCCAAATCCTTCCAGATGTCATTTCTAAACTGGCAAGATCTCCTCCCCTTCAAGTTGAGTGCATCATTCTCTTTTGGAAATCATGAAAACATCACAGATGGCCTATGATATAAATAATGAGTTATGAAGACAGTTATTACTCATCTGTGATGAATCAAACTTCTTTTTACTTAGTCAACAACAAGCTGGACATAGTCATTATATCACCCTTGGGTCTCTGCAGCCACACATTTCAGAAAGTTGTCCTATATTTTTGCCTCGTGGGGCCATGAGCTGAATACTTTTCTGAAATGTCACCATTCATATACTCTCAGGCTGTTTCTATGTTAATATTTTTCTTGGCAGTGGGTCACAGGCTCTGCAACCAAAACCAAGCCTTTATTTACAATAGCTTCCGATTTCAGTGCTTTTCTTAATATCCTTCATGAAAATAAATTGGTCCTCTGATGATTTAACTAAGATACCTAAAAAGGCAAAAGAAGTCCTTGAACATGCTCTTTCACTGTGAAGCAGGTGACCTCTTGTTCTGTGTTCAGTTTTATGAAAACCTCTAACTTCATCATCCTCTCTGACCTCTAATGATTCAAGCAGGGATGATTATCCTTTTTAAATCAATGATAATTTTGCCCCAGGAGCACATAAAGATGCATGTTCCTAAGAAGACTGATCAATGGGGAGCACGTTTGACTAGGAGGCAGGAAACCCCAGCCATCTTCCTGCCTCTGCTTTGAGCTGCCTAACGACGGAGGCCACGTCACCGAACCTTTAACTCAAGTGTCAAAGGAAGGAGCTGGTATCATTACCACCAAAGTCTACTTTAGCTCCTATGGCCAAGTCCTATGACTCTGGGAATTTTAGTTAGACTAGATTAGACCAACCACACATCTACCTTTGAAAAATATTACAAATTAGTATTCATATTACTGGTTCTCAAAGTGTGATCCTCTAATTAGCAATATCAGTATCAGCTGACGACTTGTTAGAACTATAAATTATGGGGCCCACCCCAGACCTACTTAATCAGAAACTCCAGAGGTGGGGCCCAGCAACCTGATGCCTACTAAAGTTAGAGACCCACGGATTCATAAAATACAAGCCAAAAACCATCATCTTGGTACAAAAAGGATCAAATTTTACCAAACAAGAGCCAGTGGTCTGCAAAATTACCAAGTGTGGTTTTCAAGGCCACCCAAGAGATTTAATTCAATAGCTCTGGAAGAGCTTACATGAATCAACCTTTGAAATAAACAACTGGGAAGATTTCAGGGATCAAACTTCAGACAGTATTCATTAAATGTTAGTATTATATCAACAGCCGGAAGTGAGCTTGTTGTTGGAAGTTAGATACACACACACTATGGTTTAGTATTAATTATGTTTTGTTATTACTCATACCCTTGAGTTTTGTGAAATACTCGCATATCCTTATTTGAATTTGCTGTTTGTGCTTTAGCTACTGTGATGATTATTTGCCTATTTGTTCTCAATTCCCATTTCCACCCATTTCTGCTCTGCTCTGCATTGTAGGTGGCTGAGGGTCTTCAAACTACGTTGTTTCAGGCTTCCTCACCAGTGACATCTGGTGTTTCTGCGGATGGGAGACCCTGGTGAGATATTCAAAGCTGAGAGGGAGGGAGAGGCAAATGTCCTCTGGCTTCTGATTTCTGTGGTGTCCCCAGTAGCAGCAGAGGCGAGAGCCCAGGGTCCCTGAGCTCACACCAGCCCGTGAAAGCTTACTGGGCTCCAGCCCCGGGCCGAACAGCCTCTCGTTCTGATGGTCACCCCGCCACACCCCCGCCTCTAGGCTCATCCAGCCCCTTTTTGTT
Source organism: Hyperoodon ampullatus (assembly GCF_949752795.1). Lineage (NCBI taxonomy): Eukaryota > Metazoa > Chordata > Mammalia > Artiodactyla > Ziphiidae > Hyperoodon > Hyperoodon ampullatus. The sequence continues at coordinate 10,675,532 of NC_136927.1, read as the reverse complement.
TTGTTCTTTTATCCCTTCCAGAATCTGTGTAGCCAATTCTCTTTATTCAATTTCTTCTGTTTGAAATACTTAGAACATTTCTGTTTTCCTGACTAGAGATTATCAGCTCATTTAGGGAGAGCACCCGTGCTTGACACTGTATGCAGAATGCTGTGGGTGTGTGAATTTTCAAGGAAAGAAGTTCTAAAGCTTGTGTTACATTTCTCAAAGGGGACACTACCCTTCAAGAAATTAAGAATTGCATTATCCCAGGGTCCAAATTCTGGAAAGTCCTTCCTTTTCAGCTGTCACTGCTCCACACAGTTTATGAACTCCTGATTATAGGACCTTTGCTCCTACCTTCTGAAAATGGTGGTATCTATAGCAAGCAATTCCTTCATGGCTAGGGCTGGACACATTTTGTTCCTTGAGTCTGCTCAACATTTTTCCAATTCACCCATAAAAAGTAACCATTTCTTTAAAGGGAGCAATGTAACAAAGCCTAGACCCTATATGAGTGGTAGTAAAAGACGGCACATTGTGTACATTTAAATTATGTCACACCTCAAAAGTTTAGAAGCTCCCTCAGAAGGAAGTTCTGAAGTACAGCCAGTCACAAAATTAGGACTAGCGGACAAGGAGTCCAGTCTCATCCCCACGTCTAATAAGCTGTGTGAACTTGGGAAAATCACCTAGCTTCTCTGGGCCAGAGCCCACCTGTAAAATGGAGAGTTTGGACTAGTTAATCTCTAAAAGATGACTTTCATTTATCACATTCTGATTCAAAATTTGAATGCGTAAGTCAATTAAAAGCCTCCAATTACACATCCTAGACACAGGTTCAAGTACCATGGCGCATGTCTGAAAAATTCAGAAGCGGATGTGAACAGAAAGGTAGTGGGATGTTCCCTTGAAGAAAATGATATTTTTCCTCAGTAGTATTCATACCTTTGTTCATAGTGTGTCTGTTGTGTATGTGTATGCATGTGTCTATAGAGTGTGTGTGTGTGTGTGTGTGTGTGTGTGTGTGTGTCTATGCAGATCAGTTGCGTTAATGACCTCAATTAATGGCCTCTCTGCATCCATGCTCTTTGGCATGTTTTTGAGAGGAAAACAGGCCTTTTGAGTCCAAAGCCTGGTTTTGAATATTAAGATCCAAGGAGGCTGGAGAACTCAGAGCATAACATTTATACCATAAGCTGTAGCATAGGGAGGAAAGCACAGGAACGTAAAAGTAATTTCCTGGGCTAGATTTAATGGAAATTGTTGTGGGAGGAATGAGAACTGAGAAAGGAAGTAAGAGAGTTGGGTATTAATCTTTGAGAGAGGCCTGAGCTTTTCTCCACCTATGGTGAGATTGATTTCTCAGATTATATGGGATGTGCTGGTGCCCCACTCAGGCCCCCTTCACCAGCAGGGACCCCACCCAAAAGCTGCTGAGTTGTTTGCTAAGTTGCAACTGCCCCCTTCTCAGAGAACTGCCTTCCTCTGATGGGAGTTGCCTCCCCAGGTGTATTACACTCTTCCACCCCTGACTCCAAGAAGCAGCCTACAGCCAATGATCGACAGATGTGGGGTACAACCCAGCCCTCTTGTCTCAAGACGAAAGAAGTCTGCAACACCGTTTACTTTCCACAGCAACTCATGAGATCACAGTGATGCTAGATTTCAGCTGGAACTACACCACTTTTTTTTTAACTTTCTCTTCTCCTGTTTGCTTCCTTCACCCCCTTACAATCCTCAGCCTCCATCTCCTGAAAGCCCTGAGTCCCTCCTATTCGCTATCCATTAATAAGAGCCAAGTTCCAGGAGTTGCCAAGTCAGCACCTGCATGTCTAATGCATTCCCATCTCTCTCCTCAACTCTCTGTTGCCTTAAATAGGAACGCCTGCTTAAAATCCGAGAGCTGCTCTAGTTTACGAAAATCTATTTCTTTGACTGGTTGAAAACGCAAGAAAGGTAATCTCATGTATTTACATCAAATGCTCCATCTTCTTTCCTTATGAAATCTCTTGCTCATCTTCAGGTGAAAAAATCTTTGATTGCTTTTTGTTTTTTTTAACTGGTGTGGAAAAGAGAAAAGAGAGACAAATTTTCCACACTGTCAGTTTCATAGCTCTTAGTTACACCCCTGAGTCAGAAATAAACATCTTTAAACTGTTTTCCTGCATATTTACATCCAACAAATAAAAGACAAGAAAATTATTTTCTAGGCCAAAGTCAAGTGAGTTAACTGGCGACAATGGCTTTTCAGATACTGGTAAAAATCTATTTGATTCTTAACTCTATTAAAGATTTTAAATGGGTTCCCTGTCTTGATATCAGTTTGGATCTTACAGACAGGGGATCAGGAAAATGCCTGAATGGGCTTGAGATCAGTGGACTTGAAAGCTGGCCGGAATTTCAATACTATGTCTTCACACCTTCCGGGGTATCAGTAGCTTTTCAGGAAACTAGGCAAAATCCGTATTTTTGACGTGGGTTGTTTTTTAGTTTTTCTATGTTTTTAATGATTAAATAACTCAGGGAGACAGAACTATAAAGAGTAAGTTGATGGATACTTGTTTGCCCACCAACTTAAACTATAAAGTATTAAATATTCACCCCTTATTCCATTTCCTTTATGCATCCCTTCCTCCAAAGCAACTACTAGCTTGTGACGATTATCATTCCTACTTATTTTTAAATAACTTTTCTACCTATGTATGTATTGATAAAAAACAGAATTCTATTTTATGCTTTTAAATTTAAGTGACACCTGTATATGCTATTTTTCATCAGCATTTCCACTTTGTGATTTTTCACATCACTAGACCTAGCACTTGTTCTCTCATTTCCATTTCGGGTGGTGCTTTATCATAAGATTAATTCTCTTGATGAATATATTGATAATTCTTGTTGATCTCCTTGTGCTTAGTGTCAATTGTACTTTACTGCCAAAATTTTCCAAAGTGATGGTACCCATGTATCCCATGACAATTAGTGTAAGAGACTGTCACTACTCCATCTTCTTAGCAAAATTTGTCATATTCTACTTTTTATTGAACTGATTGGCATGAAACTGCTTTCACATCTGTTTTAAGTTTAATTTCCTAGAGTACACCTAAGATTGGGTACCTTTTTAGATACTTATTGAACACTACCTTTTCCTTGCCTATGAATTTGTTGTTCATATCTTTTCCTAATGCTAATTTTTTTCTTATTGAGTTGTCAATATTTTTATATATCTTTGGTAATAAGTCTCTGACAATTTATATTCGTTCAAATGTTGTCTCAGTCTGTGGCTTATGTTTTACTTTGTGTAGAGTGTCTTATGAAGCACACAAGTTTTTATTTATTTTATCAGTTATGTACAAATCACCCCAAAATTCAATAGCATCAAACCGTAATCATTTGTTTGCTAAAATTTTGTGGATTGGTGATTTGAGTTGGGCTCATCTCTACTCTCTGTGGTTTTGGCCGGTGTCACTCATGTGTTCGTGGCCATCTGGCAGGTCTGCTGGAGAACAGCTAATCCCAAATGGCCTCACTCATATGTCTAGCTGGGACTTTTGGATGGGGCCCCTTGGTTCTCCTCCACTTGTCTCTCCCAATGGCTAGTTCAGGCTTCCTCACATGGCAGATTAGTTCCGAGAGAGTGGAGGTACAAGCTTCATGTCTCTTCAGGCCTCAGCTTAAAAGTCATTAGCATCAGTCCTACAGCTTTTTATTGCTCAGAACAACCCACAAGGCCTGTCCAGATCCAAGACAGTAAAGCTACAGACTCTTAATTGGCAAAGCATGGACACCACACTGCAAAGAGGAGTCATGCTGGAATAGGAGGAATTTGCAATCTGCCTGTAAGTCACATTGTAATGTATTTATCAATATTTTAATTCAAATTTCTGTATCTATTACACCTTGAATAAGAAACCCTCCAACTCTGATTTTGAAAAGATATTTACCTGTACTTTCTTCTAAATTTATTAGAGTTTTGCTTTTTACATTTAAGGTATCTAATCCAGCTGAAATTGACTTTTTGTTTATGGTGTGACTAATTTCATGTCTTTTCATATCTATAAAGCCAATTTTTAGGGACTTCCCTGGTGGCGCAGTGGTTAAGTATCCACCTGCCAATGCAGGGGGCCCAGGTTCGATCCCTGGTCCGGGAAGATCCCACATGACACGGAGCAGCTAAGCCCACGTGCCACAACTACTGAAGCCCATGTGTCTAGAGCCCGTGCTCCACAACAAGAGGAGCCACCGCAATGAGAAGCAAGCGCACCACAATGAAGAGTAGTCTCCACTCGCTGAAACTAGAGAAAGCCCGTGCGCAGCAATGAAGACCCAACACAGCCAAAAATAAATAAATTAATTTTAAAAACTTTTTTAAATTAGCATTCATTGACTATTCCATCATTTCAGCACTGATTTGTGATGGTACTTCTGTCATGTTCAGCAATTACATCGATTAAGTGGAACTCATGAGGCAACAGCAGACAAGAACTTTATTATTTTCCTCTAATCCTCATTCAAACACTTTCTCTTCCCAGCCCAAGGTGGGAACCAACTATAGAAATATCAAGAACTGAAGCAGATGGATCTCAAAATGCCAACTTTCACACTGGGTAAAAGCTGGATTAAAGGACATGACCTTGATGTTTAGCAACAATGGGCTTCTTAACTCTGAGCCTCAAAACTAGACCTGCCAACCCATCCAAAGCAGCTCTGAACAACTAGAGCAGTAACTCTGAATGACATTTGGAGCTTACACTCATGCTGGGCTACTGGGGAGTGAGCGACCAAAATGCCTGGAGACAATTTAATTGCTTAAATGTAAGCAAATAAACTCTAAGCTTTTCCCAAATTTTGTCCAAGGAACAGGCTATCTGCATTTTGCCCTATGTTACTGGTGCTATGGCAACTGAAAATCACAATAGCTAACAGTTCTGAACACTTAAACGATACAGTAGGCCCCTCACATGCCTTGAATGATCAAATTAAGTTTATGAGGTGAATTAGTCCAGGTCCTCTAAAAAGAAGACACCAAAATGGGATTAGATGTGCAAGAGAATTGTTAGGGGACTTTCCCCCGAAGAAAAAAATAGAGGAAGAAGAGTGCCATCAGCCCCAGGCAAAGGAGAGGAGAGAAAAGGAAGATTTAGCCAGAAGTGTCTTTGTCTGCAGTGCCCATTCTAATGCATTATCTCAAGGCCATGGGGGAGTCTATATTGGATTTCTGTTGCTGCTGTAATAAATCACAAATTTTGTGGCTTAAATAACACAAATATATTATCTTACAGTTCTGTGGGTCAAAGTCTTAAAATCGAGTTGTTGGTAGGGCTGCATTCCTTCTGGAGGATCTAGGAGACAATCTGTTTCCTTGCCATTTCCAGCATCTCTAGAGGCCACCTAGATTCCCTGGCATGTGGCTCTCCATGTTCAAGGCTGGCAGCAAGGCATTTTCAAATTCATCCCTTTCTGCTACCATCTCTCACCTCTGTCTGTCATCACATCTCCTTTTTCTCACATTGACTCATAGAAGGACCCTTGTTGATACACTGGGACCACTAGGATAATCCAGAATAATCTTCCTATCTCAACATCTTCAACTTAATCACATCTGCAAAATTCCTTTTGCTATTAGGATGTGGACATCTTTGGAAGGGGCCATTATTCTGTCTACCACACAGCCTTCAAGCTAAATCACCCAGAAGAGGATCCTCACATCTTCCTGGAATGGGCTTCCCTTAATATCCCTGCTATTCTCTCTTGCTGACCGGGAGCAGCCCATGGGAGGTCTCACTGAACACACAGTCAGAAATCCCAGAGGTTCATTTTCATGGCTGCCACATGAAGCAAGTAAAGGAAGTGAAGACACAGAGAGGTTGTGTCACTTATACAAGGATACAGAGTCAGAGGGGAAAATGGCAAATATAAAAAATAATCTAAAATAATAGGGAAGTAGAATAAAGAGTCCCCTCCATGGACCCAATTCTGCCCCCTTCCACCAATGGCAATTCCTAAAGATAATGAAAATTAACAACTGAAATCTTGGTTACCATGTAACTCTGGCCTGTCCTCAGTTGCTCCCTGAGTCCACCACAGGCAAAGAACTTTGAGATGATCTTTCTCCAAACATTAGAGAGCTTAGGTCTTGCAAGGAAGATTCAAGGATATCTTTAAGGGTCAACATGTATGAGAATGCAAAAATATGTTGGTTCCAAAAGAATTTGGCTTTGATATAGGCTGCTGTATATAAATAATCCTACTTAAATGCCATATTGCAATAAATACATTTACTCTGCCAAACCCAAAACGTTATATACTAATGTGACATCAATACTAGCTATTATTTATCATAATTCTGAAGAAGAAATCATTAGAATTCTAAATGATAGCTATGTAAGAAGCCATTTCCCCCCAAGAATCCAGGGAGTTTCTGAAACAAAGCATCAGACAGATAAATCCAAATCAATAAACTTTCCCTCCCTCATCACTAGGAGAAGATCAAAAGGATAGTTTGTCAAAAAAAATAAAAAAATAAAAACCTCTAGAGAGAAATAAAATGCTGAACGTTCTGAACATATGGTACCCAGGGGTTGATCATTCTCAAACACAGCCTCACTGTTAAGAAAATTGGCAGGAGACATTATGAGGTTATTAGACCTACACTATAATATTACCTTCTTCCATATTAAACTCTAATCAGTAATACAGGACCAAATGGGTTATTCTATAGCCACCCTATCACTAAAAATCTCAACAAAATTTAAAGACTGTAGCCAGTTACATGTCCAACTCATTAACCCAACTGCTATATCAGATAGTTAAAAATGATGCTTTTCAGTGTATTTATTTTATTTCAGAAAGACAGAAATCTCTAAATCTGAATGACCCCATTTTGGCATTTTGGGGAGAAGTTCCAAAACAATGAGTGACTACAAATGTTTGTAAGTAGATGCTCAAAGGTTTATTTCCTACATTAATGTATACACCTCAATAATAAAAAGATAGGGATTTCAGATAATACAAATTAAGAGAAAAACAGTCCATCTCATTTCTGGGAAAACCTACAGTGTGTTTCTCATGAGAAAACAACAGAATATGGATTTTGGCTTCCCTCCTCTCTATTCTTCATGGGGATGCAAGCTCTTTCTTTATTCGAAGACCTTTCTCTACTTTGATGTCCTTGGTGCCTGACCTCGACCTTTCCTGACAGAAGGATTACCCAGGGACTGAAAGGATTCTATTTCCCAGTGGAGGCTGCAGCATCTGCTTCTTTCTTAAACCATTAATGAGACTAGAGAGGGAAAGAGGAGCCATGGGTTGAATTTACCTCTTTGACTCACGCCTTTTCTTTCACTGTGCACACAAATTGCTCCTTTAGAACCTGGGAGCTGAAAGAAAATACTTTTAAGGAGTTCACTGAGTTTTACAAAAGCCATTACTTTGCTCCATGGGCTATTTCTTCTCAGGGAAGAACAACATTCATTGACTCATTAACAAACGTATCTTGTGTCACTTTTCATACAGTGATATATTTTTTTAATTAGTCATTTCTGTTTGATCTCCTGTGTCATATTGGAGGTACATCAGAAAGAAATTTCTGCCCACAAATGTTGCTGAATCCAAAGAGGGAATCAAGAGACCTATATTCGAAATACATGGTAAAAGAAAAATTTGATGCTCAGAATGAAAGGACATGTGATTTTTATATTTTAGTCATCAGTATCTGTAATCCTATTTTTTAAAATATGTATAATGTGCCATCAACTCACACTGACCCGTTCTATAACTGAAGAATATCTTGGGGCATTATCATGTTAGGTATACTTAAATTTATTGGGCACTTAGCATGGAAGGAGCATGATACTATGTGTATTACATGTATTCCCTTTTTTAATCCTTTCAATAATCCTATGACATAAATGCTGCTTAGTTTATAGGTAAATAAACTGACTAGAGAGATGAACTTGCCCACAGTCTCCTGGTTTGTAAACAGTGGGGTGGAAGTTGACACCAGATCTTTTGTGGACCCACCATAATTTTATACAACCCTGGTGAATGTTACTGGATTTCCTCAAAGCAATTCCAAGAAAGTTTATACAAGGAAAGGGACTGTTGTAATGGTGACCAAGGAGAACATGCTCACAATCTGTTCAGATATGTGACAACTTCCCTTTATTCTTTAGTCAAAAATCAGTAATGTTTGTGCCATAGATATCAATTTCAGGTCATATGACACAACAAGAGCAGAGGAAATGCAAGGAACCTGACACACCACTAATGATAGCACTGAGACCTTTCCAGCCTCTTTCAGCTCAGTTCTTCTCAAACATTCACACACAGAAGAATCATCTCAAGGGTCTCACCAGCAGAGATTCTGATTCAACAGGTCTAGGGCAGGGCCTGAGAACTCGAATCTCTACTATGGACCCAGGTGATGCTGATGCTGCAAGTTTGCAACTTGACCTTGAGTGGCCCTTAGTTGATAGCAATAATAACCTCCCATCTGTGAGTTCAGTTTTGCCAAAGATGGAAGGTCAAGATCTTTGGTGCACATCACTGGAGAGCGTGCTTGAGATGGAAGCTGCAGAATGCCACCACCATCAGTCCTTAGTCGTCCCGTAGACTGAGGCCACGCTGTGAGAATCAGTGCTGGTCTCTAACTCAGTGAGTGAGAAACTTGGATGTATAGATGGAGCTTTCTTCCCCCTTTACCAAGGAGGGTCTAGAGAAATATCTGAGGTTTTCTCATTTGTTGTCCTATGAACTTATAATAGTTTAGTCCTCTGGGTACCCCTTGCGTCAGGTTATAGTCTCTTCCTCATGACTCAACAAGTATTTACTTTGTGTCTGCGTGTACCAGACATGGTTCAAGGTGTTGATAGCATAGCAAAGATCAAAACAGAAAATGCCCATGCTTGCATCAACTTACAATTCCCTCCCCAGCTCCCATTCCAGAACTCCAGTTAGCTGGGGATCTGCAAACCTCTAGCTTCATACTTGCAACCCATTTCCCTGCAGCAGATCCCATCTTCAGCATCCTTGACAACATGCAGATGGCATTATTATACAGCACAGACATCTCATTAGAGGTGTCTGGTCCTGCCTAATGGTTAGGATGATCCTGCCTACTGGTCACACTCTCACCTCCCATTCTCTTGGAATCAGCATTCATCAGGCCTCCTTGGACTTGAAGATCTGGAATTCTGGCCCCTCAGATGGTGGTAATCCCCTTGTAAAAGGTTCATTTCTCTCTTCATCCTGTCACGCATTCCCAGGCCAGCTGTGGGAATCTCAGACCACATAGCCTTCTCACCTCCCTCTTCAGATTCCTGCTGTGGTAGAGCTGATTGTTATAACTGGTAAACTATTTGGGGGACAACTGGGAACCAGTGATTCAGGGAACCAGTGTGAGGGACAGTGGAAAGAGCACATGCTTTAGGGAGTCATAACTGTGTGATCGTGCACCAGTTTAATATCTCTGAGACTCATTTTCCTCATCTAGAAGAACTGCGGTAATCAGTAACAAGATCAGGTTGGTAAAGTCCCTAAGACAGTGGCAGCCATGAAGAGGGTATGCATAATGCTTGCTCACTGGGGCAGACGACTGCAAGGAAGCCCTGGTTCTCCCTCCCTCCCTACATCCACGCCCCGGGTATTAGTTACTTGGGTTGTCATAATACAATGCTATAGACTGCATGGTTTAAACAACAGAAATTCATTTTATCACAGTTCTGGAGGCTGAAGGTCTGAGATCAGGGTGCCAGCATGATTGGGTTCTGGTGAGAGCTCTCTTCCTTCTTTGCAGGTGGCTGCCTTCTTGCCATGTTCTCGCATGGCAGAGAGAGAGCAAACTCTCTGGTGTGTCTTCTTATAAGGGCACTAATCCCATCATGAGGGTGCTCAACCTCATCCAAACCTAATTATTGCCAAAGGTCCCATCTCCAAATACCATCACATCAGGGATTAGGCCTTCAACATAGGAATTTGGCAGGGGGACACGATTCAGTCCACAGCACCCCATGCGCTGTGATTTTGCAGATCCTTCCATCAGGAGGCCAAATGGATTCCTGCAACTCTTGAATCTGGGTGGTCTAAGAGTTGATTTCACCAAAACAATGTGGTAAACATGATGGAAGCCAGTTCTGAGCCTTGGCCTTGAGAAGCCCTGTGAGCTTCTTCTCACTCTTTGGAATCCCTGCCCAGTTGCCATATGAATAAGTCTGACCTTGCCTGGTAGATGAGAGAGACTTCGTGGAGCAAGGCTGTGTCAGCCCAGTTATCTGGGCCAATTCCTCAGCTACACAAGTGAGCCCAGAGTAAGCCAGCAATCAACCTTGTTGACCCTCAGCCAACAACAGAGGTGTGAGTGAGCCCAGCCAAGATCAACCTGCCTGGCCTGGATTAGCAGAACTACCAAGATGAACTATAGACTTTTGAAAAACAATAAATGATTATTATTTTAAGCTACGAAGTTTTGGGGTGGTTTGTTACACAGTGTTATTATAGAAATAGATAAACTTTACAGTCCTTTCTTCCAGTTCCTTTAATTATTTTGTTCAATGTTATTCATCAAAAGTCAAAACAACCTCTCTGTCCATTTTAACTCCTTCTTCTCTGCACACTCCAATGCAAGGCTCAATGGTCACCAGTCCAAAATACCACAGTGACTTGGGCAAAGGTATGCTGTGGATCTCCTGGAAAATTTTCTTCTCTGTGGGGTGAATGCTCTTTCCCATGTCTTTTTTCAGGGGATATGGCTACAGGAAGAGTCCTTCTATTACCAGTTTATCTCCAGCCTGACATAAGTTGACAGTTGGACAAACGTCTAGAACCCTTTCAGGATCAGATCACAGTTTGGGTCCAGATCTGATCTACATGGCTCTTACCCTTCTTAGACCAGTGGCTACTAGAGGCAGGTTCTCCTAATGATAAAGGGCAGAAACACAAGAAATCAAGCACAACCACAGAGCACATTTAAACCTCTTCATGAAGCAGATCCACCAACATTCCATTGGCCAAAGTACTTTGTAAGATCAAGCTCAACATCAATATGTTGCAAAAGTAAACTCTACTTACTCTAGGAGGAGAAGCTATAAATGCAGAGTGTATGTGATTCCAGAAATAGGTCAATAAGGGGGGACAGTAATATAACGCCTGTGGTTGGGAAATTAATGAATGGCAAATAGAAGTATTTGGAGTTCACTAGAACTAAGACAAGTATTTCAATTCCAAGATGCTGCTTCATCAGTGAATATATATAAACACATCATTTTATCTATGTATATTCCAGGCTACAGGAATGTCACTTGAAAAGAAATGTGCCATTATAATTAAATCCATCAGTAGTATGTATTTTAGGTGGCATACAGAAAATACATTCCTTCCCCTTTTTCTTCTGTTCAGCTGAATTATAATCACCAAAAAAGCTGTTTAATTTGGAAATGGCACCAGTAACTGGAAACAGCTTTGATATCAATTTATTACTGAAAGAAAATTTCTGTTCATGCATGCATTTTCTGCTTTAAGAATTGCCTTTGAAATCAAAACCAGTCTTTATTTAGTTTAAGTAAAATGTATTATTGGCTAATATGCCATAGAGTATAATCTTGAAAATGTGTAGGTGGTATGAATTTGCTACCACTACAATTCAAAATCAAAGAAACGTCACATTTCTTTATGTCTTTCAATCACATTAAATCTAACATCAAGTCTGAAGGGAAATTAAATCTTATTCATTATTAGAAGCTATCCCACAACTTTCCCTTCATCCTGCTGCATTCTCTCCACCCTTACTTGGCAAAGCCTTGAATGGTACCAGGGTTCTCAGGCAGAACAGAACACCTGGGGAGAATATGCTGATTGCCAGCACATACTAGTAAGCTTTAAATTCTTCATCTTCCAGGTCACCTGGCCCCTGAAGCCTAAGAGCTCTGCAGTTTTCCAGGCACCTTGGACAAGAATCTTCATGAGCTTTGGAATCCTATCCACTCTGTCCAGCCTCCTAGGGGCACCACCACAGCTACCTCCTCTGTGGTCACGATGGTCTTTGGAGCATGTGGGGATGGGAAGGGGAATCTTGGGTTACTGCTTCTTGTTGGACACATAGATTTCAGTTTCCTCCCCATTCTTGGGGAAACATCTTTTTTCTTGACTTATTTATGACTCTCCTCTGTGACAAACACTCATCTGCCTCTCTTCTGATTAAAGTACCTGTCAACCTTCTTGGGAAGTGGCTCACTTAATCTTACTGAGTTTTAGCTTTTGAAACATAAAACAAGAAAATATATTTTCTTCAAGGAATTTGCTTTTTGCTCTAAAACAAAAGTTTCAGTTGAGGCAAGGGAATAAAGGGAAAACAATGTCTACTTGCTGGGAACGGAGGTCGGATGGGATGGGGTGGAGAGTGATGGGAATAGTGAGTATGAGATGCTAACAGCCCTCATTGTGTCTGCTTATTGCATAGCAGTGGACCCAAAACACAAATTAATATATCTGAAATTATCCTGACACAAAGCTATTTGTTTTACTATTATTTTATGTCAGATTTGGAATGAAATTACTTCATGAACTTGCATTGCATCCATGCCCTAATATTTTATTCAGTGGAATTGTTCATTAGAAGACTATTAATATGGAGATATTCTTAGTTCATTCGTTTCCTTTATTTTTGTGTGTTTCCTTTATTTTTCCTCTTGGCAGCTACAATCTAAAGGATAGCATTTAGAAATTAATTTTAGCAGCTTCTGGGAAACCCTGTACACAGCAAAAATTAGAATGTCAATATCTCACAAGAGGATACCTCACAGCTTTTTAATTTATTTTAGAATAAACTATTGGGCACTAACAAATGAGAGCATATTTGAATCTTCTTGCAATAACTGGATTTACAGTAGAGGAAAATCTTATTCTAATTCATTCTTAGAAGTGCTATCTTTTAATTCTTATTCCTTTAATTACTTTAATCCTATATATGAAGTGCTGGAAAGTTTTCTTCATCAGTCAAAATAAGAGTTAAGTTTTTCTTCAATGCCCTCCTATGTCAATCACTAATTACATTTTATCTAGGACCCATAATATACCCTTGTAGGAGACACATGTAGGAGTTCAACTATGGTCTCCACTATGTACAACTGTAACTTTAGTTAGCATCAGTGATCTAAAGCAATAAGAAGTAGTTAGTCTTCATTTCCATCCACCCCCAATCTAACAAAATACTTGAATAGTGTTTGTAAAATTCATTCATTCAGAATGTATTTATTTAGCACTTACTATGTGCCAGGCAAAAAATTTAAAACTAAAATACATAGAACAAAAAGCACTATGTAGTTTCACTTTTATTAATTCAAAGAGTTGAGATAGAAAATGTATTTTAACTACAAAAAAAAGACTGACTCACTGTTATGTTTGTCTCAAAATATGAAATGAAAAACCCTCTCCTTAGTCTGCATGAACCAATCAATCAGTCATTCAGTTATTTCCACATTTTCTTGATTCAATTCAATTTTATTGAATGCAAGGCACTGTGTTAAATTCTGAGAATAGAGCCAAAAACAAAAGAGGCATGGTCCCTTGCCTTCAAGATGTTTGCAGTCTTTAAATCATATGTGAATATAAACCACTGAAATACAAATACCAGAAAGTATACATCCAAATAAGGTATCTCATTTCAAAATGCTCACCATGGAATTTTATACTGGGGATACCTACCTCCCTTGGGATTTTTTTCACAGCCAAATTATGCTTAACCAAAACAATACTGCCCAATTAAATTCCACAGCATGCTACGCAGACTTTTGCATTAGTTTGGTAAGTAACCAATTTCAGTAATTCGACACCCAAAAAAGTTTCTCACTCCCTCAAAACCCACACTGAATTTCTGATTGGATGGCAGGCTTGCATGCTCATTCAGGGCCTAGTTTCCTTCTGTCCTGTTCTCTCTCCTTCCCTGAGGGTGTTAGATGGGGAAGAGAGAACAGAGGATTATGGGAGGTTTTCATGGTCCAGGCTTGGAAGATTGCAGATTACTGCTGATCACATTCCTCTTACCAGACATGGTCAGATGATCACAACTCCTGCAAGGGAGGCTGAGAAATATAGTTTAAGGTTGAGCCCAGAGCAAAGAGGAAACTGGTTTCAATGAACACAGCATTTCTCTGCAACAACTTGTTTCTGGATGCATTTTAGCTGTTTCCAGAAAAAACAAACTTGTTTTCACAGAGCAAATGTGTGTCCCATAAAAGGCTACTAAAAAACTATACTATGTCACAGCCTCTCCAGCTCTTTCTTAATTCAATACTTTCAAAAAACTCTTTATTTTGATATAATTTACATTTATAGAAGAGTTGCAAAGATAGTACAGAGAGTTACTGTACACCCTGCATCCAATGTCTCCTAATGTTTAGATCTTGCATAAACATGGTAAACTGTCAAAAATTAAGAAATTAACACAGGCACAATGTTACACAGAGGTCACCATATTTTGCACTTCACCATATTTTCCACTAATTTTTTTTTCTATTCCAGATAATTCCAAACAGTTCTTTTAACACATACACACACATACACACACACACACACAGAGGGTCCATTCCTTCTTTAAGTTTTCTAATCCCTCAAGGAAAAGATGTTTTTGTATCCTCATAGGTAATCATTGTTCAGATATCACCAGTTTTCCAAAAGTGAAATCCCACACAGACCATAAACATTATCAGGAGTTTGGCAGTCATCTTTGGAAATTTACTAGCTCTTGGTAACAATGGTAAGATTAGTGGCATAATGGAGTTTTATTGAATCTTCACTGTGACTTTTCTTGCAATAGTTCTCTGAAACCTCACAGAAGCTGTATGAGCAAGACATTATTTTAACCATTTTTTCCTGGTAAGGAAACTGAGGCTCCAAGAGGTTATGTAATTTGTCAGTCCCACAGCAAGTGAAGAAAACCTGGACTCGACTTCAGTTTATTCTAAAATCACCAAACTTCATTGCCTGTGATGTAATAGAATCTAATCATCTACATTCTCTTCTTTCTGC
The DNA here is from genome assembly GCF_949752795.1 of Hyperoodon ampullatus. Classification (NCBI taxonomy): domain Eukaryota; kingdom Metazoa; phylum Chordata; class Mammalia; order Artiodactyla; family Ziphiidae; genus Hyperoodon; species Hyperoodon ampullatus. The sequence continues at coordinate 10,660,532 of NC_136927.1, read as the reverse complement.
AATAAATGGGAATAACTATGGAAGACTGTTTGTTGTGGTTGCCAGGAAGAACAGATACAACTTCCTAACTCAGGGTCTCTACATTGGCTGTTCAGTCTTTTCCGCCAGATAAATATTACCTCTTCAGAGAGGTCTTCCATGTCCACTGTATATGAAATAACTTCATGCTTCATCTTTCATTATATTACTTATCACAACCATAAAAGTAGGTATATTTTCATAATTTGTCTCCCAAAGAGAGAACAAACTCCACGTGTGCCTAGTTAGCTATATTTCTGGCGTTGAGAAATGGAACTAGCACATATTACGTATTCAGTTTGTTAAATTATGAATAAGTGAACAAATTTAATTTTTCAAGAGAAGGAAGAAAATAAAACAAAGAGAAAAAAAGATTTCACATTTAGCAAAGACCTACGTCATCTCAATCCTCACAACAATACACTTTTGAGCTAAACTATATTATTCTCATTTGCATTAGATAATGTTATGGACTGAACTGTCTCCCCAGAGTTTATAAACCCCAACATGACTGTATTTGGAGACAGGGCCCTTGAGGAGGTAATTAAGGTTAAATGAGGTCACGGAGGTAGAACCCTAATCTGACTGGACTGGAGTCCTTATAAGAAGAGGAAGAGACACAGAGCTTGCTCTCTCTCTCTCTCTCTCCCCACTCATGCAGAGAGGAAAGGTCATGTGAGGACACAGCAGGAGGGTAGTCACTGCAAGCCAGGAACAGAGCCTCCCCAGAAACCAAATTTGCCAGTACCTTGTTCATAGATTTCAAGCCTTCAGAACTGTGAAAAAATAAATTTCTGTCGTTTAAGCCACCCAGTCTGTAATATTGTTATGGCAGTCCAAGCTGAGTAAGACAGATGAGAAGAACAAACTTAAGGAGATTTAATAACTTGATCAAGATTCAAAAGCCAGTAAATTGCAGGGGTAAGATTTGAAAATCAATTATATAAAACTCTACAGCTTAACATATTTGCATTAAATTCAATCTGCACCCACTATTAGTGAATGGAGGTGCTTTATTTAAATAAAATAGATGGGAAAGAGCTCCCTTTTAGAATTAAGTTAAATCAACAGAGGTCTGGAGCAGAAAACAAGAAGAGGATACAAGAGAGGAGTGGAAAAGATGGGGGGAAAGAGGGCTTCCATGGGGGCGCAGTGGTTGAGAGTCCGCCTGCCGATGCAGGGGACACGGGTTCGTGCCCCGGTCCGGGAGGATCCCACATGCCGCGGAGCGGCTGGGCCCGTGAGCCATGGCCACTGAACCTGCGCGTCCGGAGCCTGTGCTCCACAAGGGGAGAGGCCACAACAGTGAGAGGCCCGCGTACCGCAAAAAAAAAAAAAAAAAAAAAAAAAAGATGGGGGAAAAGAGCTCGGCCAAAGGCATTTCTGGAGTGGGGTTATACCCATGCATTCATCAGAAGTAACCAACAGGAGGAACATTCAGATATAGGGGTTAGAGGGAAAAAAGAACTATATTAATTTTTTACCTTTATTCCTCACAGTTCAGCATTTACCTAGGATGACAAACTCTCTTCTCCCCTGTTGTCAGAAGCCAAGTAGAAAGCAAACTGATTGGAAGCGCAAGAGTTGTACTTCTGAACCTTGATACTTTCTGGGCTCAGCGTTTCTAAACTTCAATCTTATTTCTACCTGTGCTTCTTACTGATTTTTGCAAATTTGAATTCCTCTTGGAAGCCTGGTTTTGAGACCTAATTCCTTGGTGCAATATTCTTCACCCAGGCCTGAAGGTTAAGCCTTTTGCTTCCAGCAATAGCATCCCCCGGGGTCTACCAGTGGGATGGGCCAGGCTCCTTGCACAAGTACCATCTGAGATCCATTTTAGAATAAATCTATTCCACTAGTGCAATCATTCTCAAAATGTGGTCCCTGGACTAGCAACGTCAGCCTCACCTGGGAACTTGTTAGAAATGCAAATTCTCAGTGCCCCCCATTCCAGCCCTACTGAATCAGAAATTCTGGGTGATGGAGCACGGTGATCTTGTTTTAACAAGGCCCCTGGGTGACTCTGATGCACGCTGAAGTCTGAAATGTCTGCTTTAGTTCTTGGGTCTTCTCACTCCTTGAATGCCTGTTGGTACAATGGATTAGGACTGAGAGGACTTAGTGTTTGACGGCTCAGCAGTTTAGCTGGTTGCATGACCCTGGGTCCTTGCTCAGCCTCTGTGCTCTTCTGTTTTCTCATTTTAAAAAAATACACCAAAGAGCTATAATCCAGCTCTCATTTTTTCTGTGTCTGCTGATGAGTAGCTAATGGAGGGTTGTGCCATCCCATGGTAATCTTAACTGCCTGACTAATGCTTAGCAGTGGCTTTTGTCCTAAGGTTGTCCTTGTGATTGCTGGGCCTGTCTCTGCTGCTTTGGATTTAAACAGCAATATTCCAGCACATTTGTATTCTATAAATCATTGGGGCATGGATTGGAATGCTATACACTCATCTATTTGTAATTGAACTTAATATGAATTTAACCATTAGTTAAACTCTCATGCTTCAGGATTCGCTTTAACTGAAGAAAGCATGACCTTTATTCTAACATGAAAGGGCTCGCTCTTGGGAGTATTTGAGGTCAAGGAATGAGAGAGAATGTCTCTGTAACATACACATATCCCTCATAGGAAAGTCAAGTAAAAAAGTAAACCTTCTGAAGCCAGAGTCCTTCAAGCAATTAATCTGGATAAAAACCATGAGGTGAAGACAGTGGTCACAGAAAATATCAACCCTGCAAAAATATCTGGTCATGCGTATGCCAACTTTTCAGGAACAATGGAGGAGTCTTGAAAGTATCACAAAGAAACCACTCTTTGGAAGTTGTTTCTTTGGACCAGAACAGAAATTAAGGAAATGAAATGAAAGGAGAAAAAATAGTGCAGATGAGTGTTTTAGTTTGGATTCCCCAAGGACAGATCTTGAGCAAGATTTTAGTGCAGTTACTTTAGTTGGGATGATGATGATGCTGGAAAATACTGGTAGGAAAGTATGGAATTAAGACAGGGAAGGGAAGGAACACAACACAGTGTGTATCATCAAGGATGCTGTCACAATCAGCAACTGAAGTATAGGGTCAGAGGTTCAAGTTCAAGTCCAGGATCTCTGGCTTATCAGCTTGGTCCCTTGAAAAACATACCATCTCTTTGTACATCACATCCCTCTATTAGGAAATGGAGGTTAAAAACGTCCAGCGCCTGGGATGATGCACTTTCTATTATGAATACGTAACTACCATCTATTGAACACTGGTCCTGTACCAGGCACGATGCCAATCTTGCCCCCACATCAAAATAGATCAATGTTTTTGAATTTTACTGAGAGATCACAGAGGCTACATAATTTTAAAATCATAAAGGGATTTTGTAAGCTATAAGATAATGCTAAAGAGAATTTTATACAGCTTTTCATGAGTCATCAGAAGCCTATACTTTAGTTCTCAACTTGTAATTCATTAGCTGTGAGGCTCAACCAGATCACTTTGCCTCTTATTAAAAAAAAAAGGCAGATTATGCAAGATGTTAACATTACAAGATTATGCAAGATATTAACACTAGGTCCTGAAGGGTGCTCAGGACCTCCCTGTGCATGTCTTTGCAACTTCCTATAAATCTTTCAAGTAATTATTTGAAAATGAGAGTTAAGAAAAACACGAGTCCATAGTGTCATGGACTGAATTGTCTGCCAAGGTTCATAACCCCCAGGGTGACTGTAACTGCTACAACCACTTTGGAAAACTGTTTGGTAGAATTTACTAAGCCAAACACGTGACCCAGGAATTCTACACATGGATAGACACACAATAGAAACCGTAGCTTATATGCACCAAAAGATGTATACTAAAATATTCACAGCATAATAATTTGTGGCAGTCAAAAACTGCAAACAACCCAAGTGACCATAAACTATAAATGGATCACACTGTTATCTATTCATGTATTGGAATATAACACAGCGACGAAAATGAATGAGCTACAAGAACACATAACAGCATGAATGAATCTCACAGACAGGATATTGAGTGGGCAAGCCAGATGCAAAAGACCACTTACGAAAAGTTCCCAAAGAGGCAAAACTTAACTATGCTTTTAGAATCAGGGTAAAGCGGGAGGGGTAGTGATCGGAAGGGAGCCTAAGGTGGGCTTCTGAAGTGATAGAAATTTCTATTTCTTGTTCTGGGTACAGGCTATATGGTGAACTCACTTTATGCACTCACTGAGATATTAAATTATCTATGTGCTTCTCTGTCTGTTTTTTTTTAAGTTTACCTAACAAAAAGCTCTGAGAGTTGAGTTCGATGAATTCAAATGCTTCTTCTGGCTCTAAAATCCTGAACCTGAGATGAGGCTCAGGCATCTCCCATCACTATTGAGATGGGGCTGATGGGAAGGTTGGAAACTTGACAGAACTAGGTATATATACTGGCTCTGTTCAGTTCTGCCTCGTGGAAATGTCTCTTTGCCTGGTGCAGTTCATTTTATCCACACTGGGACCCAGCACAGAAATTTACACAGAGAAGTGCAAGTAGCCATATTTTCAGTGCTTTGGGATAATGCAATTTCAGAAACTTCCACAGGGTGGCAAGTATGCTATTTCTTGACTGCCTTTATACACTTACTCCTTTTTTTCTCCCAATCTCTTTCACAATGTGCAGGTTTCCCTGTCAGTGGCTATTATAAAAATTGAAGAATACAACTTTATATGGCATAACATTACTAACGAATTCTCCATAGTTCAATTAACTTAGGAACCTAATCTGCAGCTTGAGAACACTAAATAAAATGGAAAAAAAAATTAGTGGGACATGTGGACACAGAGGGAGAAGGGGAGGGTGGGATGAATTGGGAGACTAGGATTGACATACATACACTACCATGTGTAAGGCAGATAGCTAGTGGGAACGTGCTGTAAAAGCACAGGAAGCTCAGCTCGGTGCTCTTTGAACACCTAGATGGGTAGGATGGGGGGCGTGGGAGGGAGGTCCAAGAGGGAGGAGATATAGGAATACATATAGCTGATTCACTTCATTGTACAGCAGAAGCTAACACCACATTGTAAAGCAATTATACTCATAAATAAGTAAAAAAATAAATAAATAATTAGTGGACTGGACACTAGCATTTCTGAAACATTAGAAAACTATCAGAGGAAGTAGCCAAGGGGAGGAATAACAGAAAAATGGGTTTCAGGGTGACTGAATAAAGTTATGTGGTGGTTAATGTGGCACCTCCCCCCCCCTCAAGTTTACAAAATGTCCTAGGCATTTGATAAGCACAGAATGCTTTTAGATCCACACTAGCCAGAAGGTGATAGGTTGTTTGCAACAAAAATGGGTGCAAGTATTTCTCTCCAGGTATCCACATCCTTTCACAATGTGATTTTGCAAGAACTCCCATAAAGGAGTGGAGCTATTTCTCCACCTGTTGAATTTAGGTTGGTCTTACAATCTGATTTAACCAAGAAAACAGTATAGGTGATTCTCTTCTCGTTCTGAACTTAGGACTCAAAAGTCCTTGCCTGTTTCTACTTTCCCTTTTGGGCCCCTGACGATGTCATGAGCACAAGCCTGACCTTGTAACCTGCTGGAAGATGAAAGGCTACGTGGATCAGTAACTCCTACTGCCCCAGCCAGAAAACTGCCAGCATTTAGTCTACCCACCAACTGATCAAAGATACATAAGTAAGACTTGCCAAGATCAGCTGAACCTCACCTAGCTCAGCAGAACTACCCACAAGACTCATAAATGTTGGCAATAATAAATGATAATTGCTTTAAGCCACTAAGTTTCAAGATGACTTGTTATACAACAATGGCTACAGCCATATCAGAACTCTCAACTGAACCTGCTTATTTGTTGCTAACCCTCCTTCTGATGCAGCTTCACTATGGGGTGAGAGCCTTAGCCTGGAAATTAAGAACTTTGGATTCAAGTTTTTGGATTCATTTTGGATTTTTTGGATTCAAGTAATGGTAGAAAAATGAAAGACTTGGAAAAATCACCTTTAAAGTATGGTTCATACACACGCACACGTTTGTGGGTTTTTTAATCTTGCCGTGGGTGCACACTTTGTGTGTTGGTTTTAAAAAGTGAATTTGGTCTGAGTAACATTGGATGAGGTGACAGGGAGGTCCCACTGGACTGCCCTTAAAGACAGAAATTTTGGTTTATGAGGAACAATGTCTATGGACAATATCTTAAGTTGGGTCTTCCCAGAGACAGACCCTGGAGGAAAGACTCAAGTGCAAGTAGCTTATTTGGGAAGTGATCCAGGATCCTTAGGGAATGGGGAAGGGACACAGAGAAGGGTGTACTGTCAAGAGTTACCACTGTGGACGACTAGATTTTTATCCTTCTCAGGAACTCTGGACAAAGTTTCGAATACCCACCTTAAATTTATCCTACCACAAGGGTAAGAGAACTGGGGTATTTATCCCACAAACCTCCATCTATCATCGGTTGCAAGCTGCTCCCAAGGAGAGTTTATCTCTCAGTACTTCCAGCCACATGCATGGACAGAGCAGGCTCTGGTAAAGAGAGAAAACACTCAGGCAAAGAAAGAGGGGGCTGACAGTGGGAGGGGCTGGAAATGGCAAGGACTGAGGGGAAACAGCAGGACACCAAGAGCATCTGTCACCAAGATTGTTTCTTACACCTAGGATATTCTAGACATGTAATTAATCTTCACATGTATAGTCTTTTCCTGGCCTAAACATTTTTCCCTTCCAGAAATTAACTGATTTTCTTCCCAAGCTTTAGTATATATCAATAAAATGGGTCCCATTTTCACTCCCTGAATACAGTTACCTCCTCTATGGCTGAGCTGTGAAATGTAGAGATTATTCTCAACTACCAGTGTTGGTGAGTTGCTTTTGAAGGGATTCAGGGCATTTTGAGAATATTATCAAAGATGTGGGGCAGAAAAAAATGGAAAACTATATAGGACTAGGGACAGTTGCATTCATGCCAATGTCAAAGTTCATTGTACAGATGCTTTAATTTGTCATTGTAAGATGGATGTGGAAATACTGAACACATCAAAAGAAAGATCTGTTGTGATGTGATGTTTTTTGTTGAGAGCTACATATACCATGTGAGAGCTTCTGTCATCCAACTTACTCTAAGACTGTTTTGTGTTCCTGCTGTGGCTGTGAATGACAGCTCAATATAATACGTGTGGAGGAGAAAAAAGGGAGAAATTCTTGTTCAGAATCAGGGCTTCCATGTGCCTAACAACAGCCATAAAGAATAACTGCATCTTCAAATAACCCTGAAACTCTAACTTAAGGTGATTAAGCATCCATATTCACTCATATATTAGTGGGTGAGATGAATCAGATTATCTCAAACTGTGGCATCCTATGAAAAATCAAAGGCATGCCAGGCTATTACCTTTCATAAATTGATTTTTCATAAGGATCCTTTACCTCTTTGTCTGCCATCATATAACTGTCCATTGCCTGCCTTAATAAACTTTAACCCTCTGGATCAAGAAAACATTAAAAATAAAAAAATAAAACAGTTTTGCCCATGAGATGTTATTATCTCTAACAGAAAGAGACATTTCAGAATGGAGGCCAAGTACAAAACTGTTTTGTGTTAACTGTTTATGGTTTTTTGCTTTATTGAAAACCTTCTACGAAAGTAAGTTTCCAGGCAGAAGTCAACCATAACTTTATCCAGAGGTCAAAGGTAGTATTTTTATTTTCTAATACAGCTTCCAGTCTTAGTCCATGATGGAGGGAAATTCTCCCACTGGCTTTGAAGAAATAATTTGCCATGTTGTGAAAGGACAACGTGGCTAGAATCTGAGGGTAACCTGTAGTAGTTGAGAGCAACCCCTAGCTGATAGCCAGGGGAAAAAATTAGGGACCTCAGTCCAACAGTTGCAAGGAACTAAACTCTGCTAACAACCTGAACAAGCTTGGAATAGTACCTCAGCTGAGCCCAGCTGACACTTTGATTCTACTTTGTAAGATGCTGAGCAGAGAACCCAGTAGTGCTACGTCCAAATTTATGACCTAGAGAAACTGTGAGATAATAAGAGGGTGTTGTTTTAACTGCTAAGTTTGTGGTAATTTGTACTGGCATCAATAGAAAATGTATACATAATCATTTATATACATATAGAGATAACACTGCTGTTGTTTGTAATAGGATGTTAAAATGAAACTCTGTAGCAGACAAATCCACAATTACAGTCAGAGATTTCAATACTCCTCAATCAATAAGATAGAACAAGTTAATACAATAAGGAAATTGAATATTTGAACAGCACAAACAACATCCTTAACTTGATTAAACACTATACCAGCAGAATGCATATAGTTTTCAAGGGCACATGGAACATATTCAAATAGATGATATTATGGGTCACAGAACAAGTCTAAATGCATTTAAAATAATCTTAAATTGAATTAAATTAGAAATTAAAAACAGAAAGACTCTAGAAAATCCCCCAAATATTTGAAACTAAATAACACACTTCTAAGTAATCCCAGAGTTTAGAGGAGAATTTTAAAAGGAAATTATAAAGTATTTTGAACTAAATAAAATTGAAAACCAAAATATCAAAATATGTGCAATGCTACTAACATAGTAATTAGGGGTAAATTTGTAGAAATAAATTCTAATATTAGAAAAAATGAAAGATCTCAAATAAATGACTACAGCTTCTACATAAAGAAATTAGAAAAAAGAAAGAGCAAAAGAGAGCCAAATTAAGCAGGAGAAAGAATTATAACAACTAAAACATAAATAAATGAAATAAAAACAAGAAAATAGAGACAAATCAATGAAACTAAAAGCTGGTTCTTTAAGTACACCAGTAAGCATGATAAACCCAGCCATATGATGAGGAAAGAAAGTGAAAGCATAATTAACCATGTCAAGAATGAGAGACGTGATATCACACAGTTTATATATATATATTATATATATATATATACACACACACATATATATATATGATTTCTATATATATCAAAAACACATAAAGAGACTATTATGAAAAATGTCATGCCGATATGTTAAACTTAGAATTAAACAGAAAAAAAAATCAATGAGAGATACAAACTACCAATACTCAGTAAAGAAGAAACAGATGACCTGAATAGCCTCACATCTATTAATGAAATGAAATTTGAAGATAAACACTTTCCCAACTAGAAATTTCAATAACAGGTGGCTCTACATTGGTGTTTTCTTACTCATACAGGAAGAAATCATACTAATTCTGCAGAAAATTCTAGAAAATTGAACAGGAAAAATATTTCAAAAGTCACTATATGAAAAAACAAATTACTCTATGAGGTCAGCATTACCCTGTTACCCAAACCAGAATGAGATATTACAAGAAAGGAAAACTATAGACCAATATCTCTCATAAACATAGATGTAAAAGTTATAAATAAAATTTTAAGAAATTGAATCAAAGACTATGTGAAAAGGATATATATCATGATCAAATGGCACTTACACCAAAATGCAAGATTGGTTTAATATTCAAAAATTAATCAATGTAACTCACTATTTTTCTTTTATTGGAGTATAGTTGCTTTACACTGCTGTGTCAGTTTCTGCTGTACAGCAAAGTGAATGAGCCATACGTATGCATATATCCCCTCTCTTTTTGGATTTCCTTCCCATTTAGGTCACCACAGAGCACCAAGTAGAGTTCCCTGTGCTACACAGTAGGTTCTCGTTAGTTATCTATTTTATACATATCAGTGTATATATGTCAATACCAATCTCCCAATTCATCCCACCACCACCCCTTTTCCCTTGGTATCCATACGTTTGTTCTCTATGTCTGTGTCTCTATTTTTGCTTTGCAAATAAGATCATCTATACCATTTTTCTAGATTCCACATATATGTGTTAATATACAATATTTGTTTTTCTCTTTCTTGACTTTGCTCTGTATGACAGTCTCTAGGTCCATCCACATCTCTGCAAATGACACAGTTTCATTCCTTTTTATGTCTGAGTAATATTCCATTGTATATATATACCACATCTTCTTTATCCATTCCTCTGTTGATGGACATTTAGGTTGCTTCCATGTCCTAGCTATTGTAAATAGTGCTGCAATGAACATTGGTGTGCATGTATCTTTTTGAATTATGGTTTATATGCCCATGGAATTATATCAGAAACTCAACTCAACCTATAACTCAGCAACAACAACAACAAAACCAACAACTCAATTTAAAAATAACCAAAGGGCTTAAATAGACATTTCTCCCAAGATACAGAAATGACCAATAAGCGTATAAAAAGATGCTCAACAACACTAATCATTAGGGAAATGCATATCAAAACCACAGTGAGATAACACTCTTGCTCTAAAAAAATGTACCTGGAATCTATCAGGTTGGCTAAAAAGTTCATTCGGGTTTTTCATAAGATGTTACGGAAAAACCCGAATGAACTTTTTGGCCAATCCAATATTTTAATCAGGTACAATAAGATACATAGACATGAAAATGATTGTCATGAAGAAGTTTTTACTCACAGATTTCTAGAAACAGTAAGTATGTCAAGCCATTCAGGACCACATGGGGAAGCACGGAGGTGAGTCAGGAGGTGGGAGAAGGAGAGGAGAGAGCATAGCCCAGAGTCTTTATTGGAGTCTTCCTGGGGAAAAATGGGCTAGGTGGCTGAGTTTAGGATTGGATACTTTGAATGATTTCAGCAGGCTCTAGACTACAGGGCTGGTCCCTAGTTGTCTAGTACCTGGCCATGGGGTGATTTAGAGCAGGAAGAATACTGGCTTGGTGTGTGAGACTTTCATAAAGGAGATGGTTGGGGCTGTGGGCTCTGGGTTAGTCAGTTTGTGTATCAAAGATGCACTCACAGGGGAGTCACCTGCTCTCTCTAGGAACTGTCTAGCCCTGGGAAAGGCAGTTTCTCTAGGATCAGAAGCCAAATACCAAAGCATCAAGAATACAGAAAATATACTTGATAAAACTTCACACCTATTAAGATGGCTATTATACAAAAAACAGAAAACAAGTTTGGTGAGGACGTGAAAAAATTGGAACCCTTGTGCATTGCTGGTGGGAATTTAAAATGGTACAGCTGCTGTGGAAAGCAGTATGGCAGTTCCTCAACAAATTAAACATAGAATTAATATGATGCAGCAATTCCACTTCAGGGCATACACAAAAAATAATTGAAAGCAGGGACTCAGATATTTGTACTCCCATTTCATAGCAGCATTATTCACAATAGACAAAAAGTGGAAACAACTCAAATGTCCATTGACAGATGAATGGATAAACAAACATGGTATATACACACAAGGGACTAATATTCAGTCTTAAAAAGGAAAAAAAAATTCTCATACATGCTACAACATGGATGGCCTTGAAGACATCATGCTGGAGGAAATAAGCCAGACACAAAAGGATAAATGTTGCAAGATCCCACTTACATGAAGTACTCAGACTACTCAAATTCATAGAGATAGAAAGTAGAATGGTGGTTGTTAGGAGCTGGGAAAAGGGGAAATGGGGAGTTATTGTTTAATGGGCACAGTGTTTCATTATGGGATGATGAAAAAGTTCTGAAGATGGATAGTAGTGATGGTTGCACAACAATGTAAATGTACGTAATGCTATAGAACTGTACACTTAAAAGTGGTTAAAAAAGTAAATTTTATATAATATACATTTTACCACAATAAAAAAATAGCAACAATAATACAAAATGAGGCAGTTTCTCTCCATAAGCTGTGCCCTTCACCATTCTGTTGTAAGTAATAACAAGGAAATGCTTTAACCAATGTGTACATGCATGAATATACAGGGATATATAGATATATAAAGTACCATTAACTTAAAATTAGGGTGAGAGCATTTGGGTATGATTGTGATATGATATTTCATAATGCATTCTTTAATAAGAACCTAACGAAGAGAAAATACAGTACATATACATTTTGGGAAAAAAGTTATAATCCATCCTTAATCTTTTCTCAATTAAAATAGAAACTTCATTCTGTAGTCTACTTTTCTATTCAATTATATTCTTCTCCTCCTCCTTCCTCTTCCATTTTCCACATAATCTATAGTTCAGCCTCTGCTGTGAGCACACCAAGCAGCAAAAGGGAGATACTGCCATTTCCATGGACTAATAGGTTTGAAAATCTCCAAGAAGTACACTAACTGTTTCTGTTGCAAAGACACCTGCAGAGAAAAATAGAGCAGAGCAGGGAACCATCCTTCCATAGAGAGGTCACAACTTCCAGAATTTACTAGCCTAAAAGCAAAAGAACATGGCCTAAAAAAAGCCAGCCTGTAAACAGAACCCAGAAATCCCTGTACTGTCATTTGACCAAGGACCTTAGTCTTAACGAGAAAAAGACTTGAAGATTAACTTTACTATTGGTCAGATGCTTCAGTTAGCGCAAATAAAATCCACGTGACTAGATTAACTAGAAAAGTATGAAAAGATATTAGTAGCTATCAGAATTAGAGGTTACCTGGAGGAACAGACAAGGTTGAGCTTCCAGAAACACACATCTGCACACACAAGCACAGAGCAATGCTGCAGAATAGGCTGGATTTAAAAAGAAAAAAAAAAAATCAATGCCACTGTCACATCACACACTGAAAGGAAGGAACTTGGCTTTCCTACAACAACTTCTGCCACATGTACTAATGCCAATTGTGTTGGATTTTTTAAAATATGTCAACTGGGTTAGGCTACAGTCCTGAGTTATTTAATTAAATACTAATCTAGATGTTGCTATGAAGGGATGTGGGGGATGTAATTAAAGTCCCTAATCAGTTGACTTTAAGTGAGGGAGATTATCAAGGATAACCTGAGTAGGCCTTACTGAATCAGTTAGAAGACCCAGAAAGCAGGGATGAGGCTTTCCTGAAAAAGTGAGAAGAAATTCTGCCTGTTGATAACAGTTTTGGCCCATTTCATGGAGTTCCATCTTGCTTATGATCTGCACTTCCTGACTGCCTGTCCTACAGATTTCAAACTTGCTCATTCAACTCACACAATTGCATAAGTCAATCCCTTGTAACAAATCTCTCCAGTTAGCTAGATAGCAGTAGAGATAGGTAGAGATATAGAAATAGGATCCCACTGCTACATCACTCCATGACAAGAATCTGACTCCAAAACCACTACCATCCCCCAAATCCAGAAGCTACCTGTGAGAAAAACTGAATTCTACTCAAAATAATTTTCTCCTGTCCCCCACTTCCAAACCTATATCTCCCATAGGTATATGTAAGTCAATCACCTACATCCTAGCTACAAGAAAAGCTAGGAACTCAGTTCTGATTTCTACTTTGGAAATACAGAGTTCCTGAGAAGGGAATTTTCCCAAATACAGAAAGGCTATTCAAAAAATAGAAAGCAGTCATGAATACAATCACTGCTTCCAAAATTTCTGGCTTCTCAAAACTTCTCAAAGGAAGTTTATTCTTCCTTCTCAAAGGAAGAATTCACTTATTTATCCCAATTAGTTACACACTGAGCTTTACATAATTGAGATCATGTTGGCTTTTGTTACACAAACCCATGTGATGACTATTTTTCTATGTTAGTACACATAGGGCTATGCATCAGTCAGGATGGTCTAGGTTACACAACTGTAACAAATAACCTCCGGCTCTCAGTGGCTTAATATAACAAACAATTTTTTGTTCATGGTACAAGCCCTATGTGGTTAGGCAAGGGGATCTTTCATGGTAGTCCATTCAGGAACCCAAGATGATGATACTTTTCCTTGAAACATACTTCCATAATTGCCAAGGCAGGAAAAGGAAACATGGTATATTGTGCACTCCACCTTAAAACGTCTTTATGAGGTGACACAGGTTATTCTGCTCACATTTTATCAACCAAATGTAGGACGTGTTGGCAAGTGTAATCCTCCCATATATTTTAAAGAAGCAGAATATTTCTTAATCTTCTTGATTACTCAATTTTTCAACACCTGTAAAAGAATGCCTGTGCTTCATATTTAAAGGGTTACTTGGTGGTGATTAAAAAGCAATTTTTCAGTTCTAAAGTTCTCATTATATAACAGCCAGATACAGTAGGGAGTCAGAGCAGGACAATTTCATGATAAACCCTAGAAGAGGGATGTGATGTAAAGATATGAATTATCTTCACATCAGGGCATAAATTGAGAGATTTCTGGGGCACTGAGAGGATTTCTAGGATAAGAAAGAAGGAACATGAAGAGGTTAAAAGCACCTGTCTGTGATAGTCTTCTTAGGTTAGAACACCAACCCTCAAGGTGGGAAGTAGGGAAACGAACCTGCTAAATATGACAACTCCTATAGAGTTACAGGAGAATCTGATAACATCAGGAGAAGGATGAATGGATCTATTTCACAGTGCAGCCTTAGGGGGAGGGCAATTCTCTAAAAGAAGCCCCATGCACCCCATGGTGTCTTATCAAATGTACACTGGAAAAATAGCATTTGCACAAGGTAAATCTGAAGATAATCTGTTTCCTCTTGGTGTTCAGGAGGCATCTAGAGAATGCCAAAATTCCCCTGTGCCTCAGAGATGGGGGTAAAGATGTGTTGCAATGGCCTGAACATGTGATAAAGAAGCCAGTGTGCTCTACGGCAGGGGCCAATGGTTAGACCCACTCAGCAGTGGATGCCTGAAAGACAATTCAGAAGGCAAGGCAAGACCAGTCACACCTCAGCAGGTACCAGTACAGGAATCAGAAGAGACAAGTCACCCATGGCAAAGACCACTGATGATTTGAGGATAGTGTCTCTAAGGATTTGGCCAATATGCCACAGAGCTCTTTCCTTGGTGCAGTATTTGAAGAGACCCAAAGGGAAGTGAGAAGAGAGAAGAGACTGAATCATGAAAAATTGAGAGTTTAAACCAGGATAACTGAGAGATGACAACTAGCAGAATGAGCTCCCTGCCCTGCCTGAGGGAATATTAGGACTGGTAGAGAAATAATAAGGTTTATTTTATAATAATAAGGAATATTAGGACCGTTAGAGAAATTAATAAGGTGTATTTATTTGTACAACTATTATTTTGTGTAAATGTGTGACCCAACAACAAGCACCTTCAAATGTGTGATCCAACAACAAACATCTTCAAAATCTAGTGAATTTGAGTCTATATTTCCATGGAAAAGGTGACCATTAATGAAAGTTGAAAATAAGTACTCAAGAAATGAAATGTCTTTAAGATATTCTTTAGAAATTGTACTCTATGGTAGCTTTACGGATAAAATTATTCTAGAAATCTCTCAATTAAAAAATAATTTGTTTTTATTTCTCCTTAAAGTGGAGATAATACTATAATGAAGTCCCATATGCCCATCATCCATGTTCAATAATAATCAGTGTTTTACCATTCTTGCTTCATTTTGTTCTTTTTTTCTCTTCACTCTCTCTCTGATTCTTTCTTTCTCATTTTCCTCTCTCTCACTTCCATCCTTTTACCACCTCTCTCTTTTCCTCTTTATTTTAAGGCTGATATAACCTTAATATGTAAATTTAAAGATAACAGTACAGAGCAACTTCAGACCAGTATCAACGTACGGCCATAGGCACAAAAATCCAAATAAATTATAAGCTTCTTTGCACACAGACACTTATACACCCATATAAAAACACCATTTAGGAAGAGTTGGGTTTATTCTAGGAATGGAAATATCTTTTTTCATTAAAAAAACCTAATAATGTAATTTGATATAAGCTGACTATAAGAGGAAAAAATCATTTTCAACAGACGCAGAAAAATCATTTAATAAAACCAATTTTTGTTTATTAAAAAATAAATAATTGCAAACTAAGAATAGAAACAAACTTGTTAAAACCTCGTTGAGCAATATATTCATATAGATAAACAATGATACCACTTCCTTTAAAATATGCAACAAGAAAAAGACACTCACTGTGGACGTTGATTTAATATTATACAAGAGACCCTAAAAGGAACCTATGAAGATGAGAAAGGGAATTTAAAATATAAATACTGTAAATAAACAAAATACTCATTGTTCATAGATGTTATAATTGTTATAACTGTGAACATAAGAAACTCAACACAAGTTAATAGAGTTAATAGAATAGTTCAGAAATATTAGTAGGTAGAAAATCTTTATTAAAAGTTGCATCCCTAGATACCAGGAATTAACAACTTGGAACATACTTTTTTTCAAAGAATTATATAAAATCCTTATAAATCTTATGTAAGATAGGTAAAATTATAACATATTATTCAAAGACATAAAAGAAGACTTCAGTAATCGAGAGATAAACCAAGTTCACAGATGGTAAAACTCAATATTATAAAAACGTCAGTTCTCCCAAAATTAATCTATAAATTCAATGCAATCCAACAAAAATACCAACAGGGTTCTTAAAAACCTAATTTTAGAACTTGAAAGCTAATTTTAAAATTCATAAGGAAAAGTAAAGGACCAAGAATAGTCAAGATAACTGAAAAACATGGTAGGGGGTCTCAGCCTACAAAATAACAATTATTAAAATACAAGTATTGTAATTAAGATACTGTATTACTGGCTTAGGAATAAACAGAAACGATAAAGAAACCAAATAATGAGCTCAGAAACAGAACCACAGACCGGTCAACTTGATCTCTGACTAAGGTGCAGGTTAGTGAAGAAAAAATGGACTAGATAGTAAATGACACTGAGGCAATTATTACCCATTGAAAACGGGTATGAAAACATATGAAACACAAAACATATGAAAAAAATTTTCCAGTTGGATTAAATGTCTCAATGTTGAGGGTACCATGCTGAGTGCCTGTACCAGCCCCTTTTTCTCCAGCACTCATCCCCTCTGGGGCGAGGGAGCTGGTGCTTGGAGGGGGAAGAGCACACACTTAAAGGCAACAAAGCTAGCTTGGATCAGACCCACAGGGCTTCTGCTCCAGCGACTTAGGACCCAACCCTCCACCCAATATGGTGGTGCAGCCACTGAGCAAAGGAGAACATCAATAAGGAAACAGTGGTCTTAAATGACATATTAGCCCAGCTGGACTTAATAGATATCTATAGGACATTCTATCCCAAAACAGCAGAATGCACATTCTTTTCAAGAGCACATGGAACATTCTCCAGAATAGATGACATACCATGCCACAAAACTAGTTGCAACAAATTTAAGAGAAGTATTTTTTCTGACCACAACAGTATTAAACCAGAAATCAATTACAGGAAGAAAAATGGGAAAAGCACAAAGCATGGAGACTAAACAACATGCTACTAAAAAACCAGTGGGTCAATGCAGAAATCAAAAATGAAATCAGAAAATACCTCAAGACCAATGAAAATAAAAACACAACTTTCCAAAATGATGGGTTGCAGCAAAGCAGGTCTAAGAGGGAAGTTTACAGTGATACAGGCCTACCTCAAGAAACAAGTAAAGTTTCAGGTAAACAACCTCTAAATGTATTAGAAAAAGAACAAACAAAGCCCAAAGTCAGTAGAAGTGAGGAAACAATAAAGATCAGAGAGGAAATAAATAATAGAGAGATAAAAAAAAATCAATGAAACCAAGAGCTCCTTTTTTTCTTGAAAAGATAAACAAAATTGATAAACCATTATTCACGCTCATCAAGAAAAAAAAGAGTGCACAAATAAAATAATAAAAGAGGAGAAACAGCAGCAGATATCACAGAGATACAAAAAAATCATAAGAGAATAGTTATATGCCAACAACTTGAACAACCTAGAAGAAATGGACAAATTTCTAGAAACACTCAAACTTTCAAGACTGAATCAGGAAGAAAAACACAATCTGAGCAAACCAATCACTATTAATGAAACCGAATTTGTAATTAAAAAAAAATCCTCCTAGCAAACTAACATCCAGCAGCTTCACAGGGGAATTCTAACAAACATATGATGGAGAGTTAACACCTATCCTTCTCAAACTATTCCAAAAACTGAAGAGGAGGGAACACTCCCAAATTCATTCTGTGAGGTCATAATTACCCTGGTACTAAAACCAGAAAAAGACACTGCAAAAAGAGAAAATTACAGGCCAATGTATCTGATGGATATAGTTGCAAAAATCCTTAACAAAATATTAGCAAACTGAATTCAGCAATATACAAAAAGGATCATACACCATGATCAAATGGGATTTATTCTGGAATGCAAAGATGGTTTAATATCTGCAAAAAGAATCATTGTTATATAGCACATTAACAAAAGAAAGGACAAAAATCATATGACAATCTCAATAGATGCAGAAAAAGCATTTGACAAAATTCGACATCCATTCGTGATAAAACTCTCATCAAAGAAAATATTGTAATATTGTAATATAATATTGGAAATCAACTATACTTCAATAAACATTTTTAAATGTTGACAGCAGAAAATGTCTTTATGACTGTAGTATATAGGAAGAACTTATTTTTACAATGCACAAATAATAGAGAAAAAAAGATGAATCTAACTTTCATTGTATTTTAAAATTTCTGTGCATTAAAAGACACCATTTATAAAGTGCGATAATGCTCCACAGATTGGGAAAAAATATATGCAAGCTGTATACACAAACAAGGAATAGTACCCTCTGTATGCATGTACACCTGTCCCTCCCTATCTGCTGATATGGAACCCTGGGATAGGGAGGCCAACAGTACTACACAAATTTAAAAAAGGGACTTGAGCATCCATGGATGTTGGTATCTGCAAGGGTCCTGGAAGCAAGCCCCCAGGGATACCAAGGGAAGACTGTATTAGTTTTCTATCACTGCCATCACAAATTACTACAAACTTGACAGCTTAAACAACATAAATTAACAATCTTACAGTTCTGTAGTCTCACAGGCTAAACTCAAGGTGTTGGCAGGGTTGTATATTTTTCTGGAGGCTCCCAATGACATCTGTTTCTTTGCTCCTTAAGGTTATGGACAGAATTCAGTTCCTGGTATTTATAGGACTGAGGTCATCATTTCCTTGCTGGCTGTCAGCTCAGGGAAGCCAGCTAATAGATGCCACACACATTCTTTCCTCCATCTTCAAAGTCAAGAGTGGCAGGTTAAGTCCCCCTCATGCTTTGAATCTCTTCTTCTTTCATCTCATCTCTCTGACCTACCTCTGCCCCTCTCCTCTGCTTTTAAAGACTTGTGTGAGTATATGCTTCCATACAGATAATCCAGGATGATCTCCCCAAGGTTCTTAATTTAATCACATCATCAGAGTCACATTTTTCCATGTAAGTAACATATACACAGGTTCTGGGTGTTAGGACAGAGACACCTTTGGGGGTCATTACTTTGCCTGTGGGTATATCTTTCTATATGCATATCTAACAACTCAATAACAGAAATACAAATTACTTAGTTAAAAAATGATAAAGGATCTAAAGGAGCTCAAATTGACAAAAAATACAAAAGATTCTTTGTATCACTAGTAAATGATGGAAATAAACATTAAAATTATATATTATTTTACCTGACAATAACTAGTGTTGGTTAAGATGTGAAACAATGGAAACTCTTATATTCTATTTGATAGAACATTAATGTGGGAAACCAGTTAGGAGAGGAATTTGGCAAAACTGGTTAAGTTAAAGATCTTTATCTCTCAATCCAGCAACTTCACTTCTGTGTAATTAAGCATCCCTGAGAAAATTTCATCCACAGACAAAAAGAGACAGGTACAGTGATGTTCTTGCAGTTGCAATAGCAAAATAAGAGAAATAAATGTCCACCAAGAAGAGAACGGATAAATTTCATTCATACAATAAAGCATTAAACAGCCGTGAAAACATAAGAACTAGAAATATACTCATCAACATAAAAGAATCTCAAAAGATAATAAGTAAACTAAAATCAAGCTACAGAAGATACTCAGAACAATATAAATTTTTCAAACATAATGAAAATTCAAATACTGTTTAGTGATACAATTAGATGTAGTAAAATTGTAAAGAAATGCATGGGTGTGCTTAACATTGAAATTCAGGGTTACAGTTTCAAGTAGAGGAACAGAGAGGGATCTGGACTATACAGCTCTGTGAGTATATTTTTTAAAACAGATGAGTTCAAGAGAATAGCTGACCCCTAAACAACATGGGTTTGAACTGCATGGGTCCACTTATACAGGGATTTTTTTTCAATAGTAAATACTACAATGCTACACTGTCTGCAGTTGGTTGAATCTGCAAATGCGGAACTGCAGGTATTTTGGTACCTCGTGTATAAAGACGGACCATAAACTATACACAGATTTCCAACTCCATGGAGGGTCGGTGCCCTTAATCCCTGTGTTCAAGGATCAACTGTACTTGTTATTTTTATATGCGTTGTGCATGTGAAGAATTTTAAAGTTTTACCCAAAGAAAGTATCACTGGGAGAAATATGGAGGAAAATTCAGAAGGGGCAAGTGTAGCTGCTGTACAAGTAACATGGCTACTGCAATGACTCAGAGGAAAGGTGCTGAGAACCCAAGACAACGTGGTGGTGGGAGATAAATGGGAGGGGATTCCAAAGATATTTGGGGGAATTAATCTACGCAACCAATTTAATAGGGGTTGTGATATTATGATATAATAAGAAATATATATTAGGTCTTTGTCCCTGGTTCCTGGCACAGAACTCCTACAACCCTTATAATTTCCCGAGAGATAGAAGGGAGAGGAATGTCTTTCTTATTCATAATAAGCCACTTTCAACCACACCTGAGTTTACCTTTAGAGGTGCTTCAGTGGGAGATTCTAGGATGAATTTAATTTTCTGGCTTGGGGGACTTTTTCTGAGTAATAAGCCTGCTCCACTGGCATAAAAGGGAAGCCAAAACAGCTCCCGGAAGCAGCCGTTGACCATGCGGCACAGGAAGTTGATGGTGGTCCAGCCCCATGCCTTCTCCCTCATGCAGGTTAAACCCTTTTACTTCACGGTCTCCTGGAGATTCAGATGGAGCTCCCGCTGCCCCCAGTGAACTTGCTTGGTAACATGGCCTCTACCCTGTACTGCCTTTCTTCCCTGTCTGATCGCAGGCCCCTATGCCCTCGGTATTTCCTGTATCTCCCAATCAGACAATTTGCACTCAAGCCCTTAAGGCCTTCTCTTAGGGAAACTCAAGCGAAGAGAGAATGATAATCAAATGATGGTAGGCTGTGGAGAGAAGAGGGGAATCCCAGCAGTGGTCTCACCCAGATATTGTCCAGCTAAGCTACAGAAAGGTGGATGAAGGTTCCCAAGATAACTGGCACTGGAGTAGACACCTCCTGTCTAGTCACCAGCATCGTACCCCGATACTGATGGAGTCTTCACAAGGGTGTTCTTCTTTTGTGCTGTTCAGTGACAACACGACAGGTGTTGGGAAGGTTTGCTTAATAAAACAGAATGACACATTAGAATTATATTGTTGTTACTCTGACTAAAAGAATTACTACTGTGCCCGAAGAATTTCTCCTTGTGGAAACACTGTTAATTGATAGCTGGGAAAAACTGTGGTGATAAAGTTAATTAACTTTACCGGGTTTCTCTGGATTTTACAATATATGTCTTTTTTAAAGGCCACTGCCAGCTATCTTGGTGCAACAAAACAAAGAGCTCTGCCACAGTAACTCAATCTTCCTATTTCACAGCAAAGTCTGAAGTGAACATATGGCACTAGGGAGGAACGACATTCAAACAGCTGTCCGGGGAAAACGGCCATCACTGGCTTGCTTTCAGATAACTGGAGCTTCAGGACCAGTATTTTGCAAAGTATGATGCACGTACAACTTGTATCAGAGCCCCCAGTGGTGCTTTGAAAATATATAATATTGGGATCAACCCCAGATTTACTGAATCTGAATCAATGAGCATGGGGCCCAGGACTCTGCATTTTTAGCCAGCTCACTGGGAAATTTTTCTTAGGCTCATTTATACTTCCTGCAATGCTACCAATGTGAGCTTTATTTGGGTTAGCAAGTATCCTTTTTTAAGTAAGCAAATTAATGTATTTTGGGCTATTCATACATTCAATATTGAATTTAACTAACAGGAGCTCAGCTGCGTGAAAGCAATGGTTGTCAAACTGCATTCAGAATATGCTGTAGGGACCCAGCATATGTTTGATTCAACTTCTATTTTTAAAACATTTTAAAGCTTTAATTTAATAATTTGCATACTCAAATGTGTCGGAGTCCAAATTTTTAACACATTGGAGACCACCAACTTAAGCCATGTTGCCAATTCAACTAGGTTTTGTGCTGACGTCTAGTAGTTTCCTCCTATCCCCTTGCATATATTCCACTTGTATACATGCAAGATGAGGTTTAAATTCTGCCCTCACAGTTTTCTGTAGGAGTGAGTATGTCTGCACACATACAACTGTGCATGTGAACTCCAAACTGCAGCTCGGGCTCACCACCTTCCACCCCATCCAGAGGGGCCCATGCATAGCACAGGCTCTGCACCTACATGGGAAATGATGTGATAAGTGAACGCAGAATACATTTTGCCATGATGATGTCAGAGTTTTAGCCTTTATAAATTTTAAGTGTTTGTGTCTATCATTTATACTTATAAATGTTGTCATAACATTTCAAGTGAGGGTAATAAAATTGCCCTTAAAACCAGAAATGGATCACAGCATAAATAATGAAAAAGCAAAAAGAAATGTGTTGGTAGAATGGAGATCTGAGCAGGCACAAGAGGAAATGACACACTATCCTATGTGACTGGCAGTGGGTTTTTCAGCCAAAGGGGGTCACACTGGGGACAGTGCGAAAGCCTTGTAGTGAAAATTCTCACGAGTCTCCAGCAGACAACAGAGCACAAGATGGCAATTGGGTATTTGGCTTCACCTCTGTAAGGCAGAAAATTGCCCAAGTGTTCACTGTGTTTTATGCGCTGACATTTTTCTGTTTTTTCATATAGCCTTTCTCAAGTTACAATGCCAAATTCAAAGCACACACAGAGTCTAAAACTAACGATTTCCACCTCTTCCAGCAAAAAAATTGCACAGATTTATATAAAAAATGTATGCAAGCAACGTTTAGACATGAAGATTAAAATACACTATAAGTACATTTAATTTTTTTAAATAAAATACACTATAGTGTCATTCAAAAGAGTTACTGCAATGTGAGTGAGGGGAGGATGTGGTCAAAGAGCAACAGTACACTGTCAGCACCTTCACCTGAGGAAAACAGGGAGCATCCGGGCTTTGTCCTACACATCCCATCAATGAGCTTGTGACCATTTTAAATTCAATTTAACTGAACACAGAGATGACTGACCCTGTGACCATCTCAGCTTTATTTTTTAAGAAGTATGTTTCTGCAGATGAACATCAGGACGATTGTTTTTGGAAAATATTGGACATCCAGGAGGGAGATATATTGTTAAATGTTGACACTTGTTGTCAACTTGCCATCATATGATTTGGCACTTTTGGTCACACTACCTGTGCTGCTGGTGCAAAGGCAATGGCACCAACAATGGCAGGAGTGGAAGCTCTCACCTAAACATCGCTGAAAAGTCAGGTGAGCATTGACTTTGATGCCAATATCTGTCAAAAGTGTTGAGTGATATATAGCCCCAATGTCATCATTTTATGACAGGTGGCCTTCCAATTAGATTTTTGTGAGTTCTCTGAAATAACATGAATGATGATTTCCAAACATTATCACTACTCGAAGATGTTCATAGGGAGCCCTAAGGTAAGAGACTCCTAAGATTCTGTCTGTTGAAATATACATCCTATATATCTTTATTCATAAAGTATGACTAGAGGATGAGAAGGCATTGCCTTGTGCGTGCAGACAGGTGCTCTCTTCCTTGGAATAAGTTTATTTGGATGATCTACTGCATAAAATAACAGGGTGAAGCCAACTGAGGCAGAGCCTCACATGACCAAGACTTAATGGACATGGGTGAGAAGAGCGGTGCCTGAGGAGAGGGTAGAGGTCATGAAAGTCTGGAAAAGAGGAAAAGACTGAAGTCCGGGGTCTGCACAAGCCGGGTTCCCTCACCTCTTGATTCTTCCTCAATTGATGGAGCTGGGCTTTGGCTGTCCCAACTGGAAGGACACTTAAGAAGGAGCAAAATGAGAGCAATTCCTTCGAATTTGACCACTGTGCTTGACCTCACATTAAGAATCACAGATCAGCTGGATGGGGTCAAAAATTCCTGACTCCGCTAGCTAATAACCACAGCTCAGAGGGAACTCAGCTGCCCGACCTTGCACACCTCGCTGGATTTTTTTCCCTGAGCTGAATGAGCTCAATCTGGCTTACAGAAAATCATGTGGCATATGAAACATTTCTTACAATGTCAGCAAAAGGAAAAAAATTGGCTTTTCTGAAATTTTGTGTAGATTGCCGAAAAGATGAGCACTGAGAAATTTTTTAAATGAGATTTCTGAATATCTTGTTATAAGTATATATGCAATGAATTTTCTATTTCTCCCAAATGAATGCTTATCAAAATTTGATACATAAAGTATTTAGAGAGGTATTTAAAATAAATCTATTTTGAAACAAAATATTTTATTTCATTTTCAAATTTGTGGACATGCTTGAAGTGTGTTTTGATAGGTCAAGGTGAATTGTTACAAACTTGTTAGCATTTGCCACAACTTATTTGTTTAAATCGGGGCTTTTAAAAAAATCTAAATGCGGGGGAGCCGGGGGAAGATGGCGGAAGAGTAAGATGCGCAGATTGCCTTCCTCCCCACAGATACATCAGAAATTCATCTACACGTGGAACAACTCCTACAGAACACCTACTGAGCGCTGACAGAAGACCTCAGGCCCCCCAAAAGGCAAGAAACTCCCCACGAACCTGGGTAGGGCAAAGAAACAAGAATAAACAGAGACAAAAGAATAGGGATGGGACCTGCACCAGTGGGAGGGAGCCGTGAAGGAGGAAAGGTTTCCACACACTGGAAGCCCCTTCGCGGGCGGAGACTGCAGGTGGCGGAGCGGGGAAGCTTCGGAGCCATGGAGGAGAGCACAGCAACAGGGGTGCGGAGGGCAAAGCGGAGAGATTCCCGCACAGAGGATCGGTGCCCTCAGGCACACACCAGCCCGAGAGGCTTGTCTGCTCGGCAGACAGGGCGGGCGGGGCTGGGAGCTGAGGCTCCGGTTTCGGGTTTCAGTCTGAGCGCGTGGAGAGGACTTGGGCTGGCGGCGGGAAGAGAGCCTGAAGGGGTTAGTGCACCACAGCTAGCCCGGAGGGAGTCCAGGAACAAGTCTGAAGCTGCCGAAGAGGCAAGAGACTTTTTCTTCCCTTTTTGTTTCCTGGTGCGCGAGGAAAGGGGATTAAGAGCACTGCTTAAAGGAGCTCCAGAGACGGGCGCGAGCCGCGGCTATCAGCGCGGACCCCAGAGACGGGCATGGGACACTAAGGCTGCTGCTGCCACCACCAAGAGGCCTGTGTGCGAGCGCAGGTCACTGTCCACGCCCCCTTTCCGGGGAGCCTGTGCAGCCCGCCACTGCCGGGGTCCCGGGATCCAGGGACAACTTCCCCGGGAGAGCGCACGGCGCGCCTCGGGCTGGTGCAATGTCACGCCAGCCTCTGCCCCGCAGGCTCGCCCCGCTCTCCGTACCCCTCCCTCCCCCCGGCCTGAGTGAGCCAGAGCCCCCGAAGCAGCTGCTCCTTTAACCCCGTCCTGTATGAGCGAAGAACAGACGCCCTCCAGCGACCTACACGCAAAGGCGGGGCCAAATCCAAAGCTGGGACCCGGGAGCTGTGAGAACAAAGAAGACAAAGGAAAATCTCTCCCAGCAGCCTCAGAAGCAGCGGATTAAAGCTCCACAATCAACTTGACGTACCCTGCATCTGTGGAATACATGAATAGACAACGAATCATCCCAAATTGAGGAGGTGGACTTTGAGAGCAAGATTTACGATGTTTTTCCCCCGTTCTCTTTTTGTGAATGTGTATGTGTATGCTTCTGTGTGAGATTTTGTCTATATAGCTTTGCTTCCACCATTTGTCCCAGGGTTCTATCTGTCCGTTTTTTGTTTGTTTTGTTTTGTTTTTAATTTTTAATTTTTTAATTACTTTTTTATTTTAATAACGCTATTATATTTTATCATTTTATTCTATTTTACTTTATCTTTTTTCCTACCTTCCCTCCTTCCTCCCTCCCTCCCTCCTTTCTTTCTTTCCTTCCTTCCTTCTTCCTTCCTTTCTTCCTTCCTTCCTTTCTTTCTCTCTCTCTCTTTCTTTTTTTCTTTCTTCCTTCTACTAATTCTTTCTTTCTACTTTTTCTCCCTTTTATTCTGAGCTGTGTAGATGAAAGGTTCTTGGTGCTGCAGCCAGGAGTCAGTGCTGTGCCTCTGAAGTGGGAGAGCCAACTTCAGGACAAGGGTCCACAAGAGACCTCCCAGCTCCACATAATATCAAGCAGCGAAAATCTCCCAGAGATCTCCATCTCAACACCAGCACCCAGCTTCACTCAGCGACCAGCAAGTTACAGTGCTGGCCACCCTATGCCAAGCAACTAGCAAGACAGGAACACAATGCCACCCATTAGCAGAGAGGCTGCCTAAAAACATAATAAGGCCACAGACACCCCAAAACACACCACCAGAAGTGGACCTGTCCACCAGAAAGACAGGATCCAGCCTCATCCACCAGAACACAGGCACTAGTCCCCTCCACCAGGAAGCCTACACAACCCACTGAAACAACCTTAGCCACTGGGGACAGACACCAAAAACAATGGTAACTACGAACCTGCAGCCTGCAAAAAAGAGACCCTGACAAACACAGTAAGATAAGAAAAATGAGAAGACAGAAAAACACACAGCAGGAGAAGGAGCAAGATAAAAACCCACCAGACCTAACAAATGAAGAGGAAATAGGCAGTCTACCTGAAAAAGAATTCAGAATAATGATAGTAAAGATGATCCAAAATCTTGGAAATAGAATAGACAAAATGCAAGAAACAGTTAACAAGGACCTAGAAGAGCTAAAGATGAATCAAGCAACGATTAAAAACACAATAAATGAAATGAAAAATACTCTAGATGGGATCAATAGCAGAATAACTAAGGCAGAAGAACGGATAAGTGACGTGGAAGATAAAATAGTGGAAATAACTGCTGCAGAGCAGAATAAAGAAAAAAGAATGGAAACAACTGAGGACAGTCTCAGAGACCTCTAGGACAACATTAAACGCACCAACGTTCAAATTATAGGGGTTCCAGAAGAAGAAGAGAAAAAGAAAGGGACTGAGAAAATATTTGAAGAGATTATAGTTGAAAACTTCCCTAATATGGGAAAGGAAATAGTTAATCAAGTCCAGGAGGAACAGAGAGTCCCATACAGAATAAATCCAAGGAAAAATACGCCAAGACACATATTAATCAAACTGTCAAAAATTAAACACAAAGAAAACATATTAAAAGCAGCAAGGGAAAAACAACAAATAACACACAAGGGAATCCCCATCAGGTTAACAGCTGATCTCTCAGCAGAAACTCTACAAGCCAGAAGGGAGTGGCAGGACATATTTAAAGTGATGAAGGAGAAAAACCTGCAACCAAGATTACTCTACCCAGCAAGGCTCTCATTCAGATTTGATGGAGAAATTAAAACATTTACAGACAAGCAAAAGCTGAGAGAGTTCAGCACCACCAAACCAGCTTTACAACAAATGCTAAAGGAACTTCTCTAGGTAAGAAACACAACAGAAGGAAAATACCTACAATAATGAACCCAAAACAATTAAGGAAATGGGAATAGGAACATACATATCAATAATTACCTTAAATGTAAATGGACTAAATGCTCCCACCAAAAGACACATTTTGGCTGAATGGATACAAAAACAAGACCCATATATATGCTGTCTACAAGAGACCCACTTCAGACCTAGAGACACATACAGATTGAAAGTAAGGGGATGGAAAAAGATATTCCATGCAAATGGAAATCAAAAGAAAGCTGGAGTAGCAATTCTCATATCAGACAAGATAGACTTTAAAATACAAACTATAAAAAGAGACAAAGAAGGACACTACATAATGATCAAGGGATCGATCCACGAAGAAGATATAACAATTGTAAATATTTATGCACCCAACATAGGAGCACCTCAATACATAAGGCAAATACTAACAGCCATAAAAGGGGAAATCGACAGTAACACACTCATAGTAGGGGACTTCAACATCCCACTTTCACCAATGGACAGATCATCCAAAATGAAAATAAATAAGGAAACACAAGCTTTAAATGATACATTAAGCAAGATGGACTTAATTGATATTTATAGGACATTCCATCCAAAAACAACAGAATACACATTTTTCTCAAGTGCTCATGGAACATTCTCCAGGATAGATCATATCTTGGGTCACAAATCAAGCCTTGGTAAATTTAAGAAATTTGAAATTGTATCAAGTATCTTTTCTGACCACAATGCTAAGAGACTAGACATCAATACAGGAAAAGATCTGTAAAAAATACAAACACATGGAGGCTAAACAATACACTACTTAATAACGAAGTGATCACTGAAGAAATCAAAGAGGAAATAAAAAAATACCTAGAAACAAATGACAATGGAGACATGACGACCCAAAACCTATGGGATGCAGCAAAAGGAGTTCTAAGGGGGAAGTTTATAGCAATACAATCCCACCTTAAGGAACAGGAAACATCTTGAGTAAACAACCTGACACTGCACCTAAAGCAATTAGAGAAAGAACAGCAAAAATCCCCCAAAGTTAGCAGAAGGAAAGAAATCATAAAGATCAGATCAGAAATAAATGAAAAAGAAATGAAGGAAATGATAGCAAAGATCAATAAAACTAAAAGCTGGTTCTTTGAGAAGATAAACAAAATTGATAAACCATTAGCCAGACTCATCAAGAAAAAAAGGGAGAAGACTCAAATCAATAGAATTAGAAATGAAAAAGGAGAAGTAACAACTGACACTGCAGAAATACAAAAGATCATGAGAGATTACTACAAGAAACTCTATGCCAATAAAACGGACAACCTGGAAGAAATGGACAAATTCTTAGAAATGCACAACCTGCCAAGACTGAATCAGGAAGAAATAGAAAATATGAATAGACCAATCACAAGCACTGAAATTGAAACTGTGATTAAAAATCTTCCAACAAACAAAAGCCCAGGACCAGATGGCCTCACAGGCGAATTCTATCAAACATTTAGAGAAGAGCTAACACCTATCCTTCTCAAACTCTTCCAAAGTATAGCAGAGGGAGGAACACTCCCAAACTCATTCTACGAGGCCACCATCACCTTGATACCAAAACCAGACAAGGATGTCACAAAGAAAGAAAACTACAGGCCAATATCACTGATGAACATAGATGCAAAAATCCTCAACAAAATACTAGCAAACAGAATCCAACAGAACATTAAAAGGATCATACACCATGATCAAGTGGGGTTTATTCCAGGAATGCAAGGATTCTTCAATATACACAAATCAATCAACGTGATACACCATAATAACAAATTGAAGGAGAAAAACCATATGATCATCTCAATAGATGCAGAGAAAGCTTTTGACAAAATTCAACACCCATTTATGATAAAAACCCAGCAGAAAGTAGGCATAGAGGGAACTTTCCTCAACACTATAAAGGCCGTATATGACAAACCCACAGCCAACATCGTCCTCAATGGTGAAAAACTGAAACCATTTCCACTAAGATCAGGCACAAGGCAAGGCTGCCCACTCTCACCACTCTTATTCAACATAGTTTTGGAAGTTTTAGCCAGAGCAATCAGAGAAGAAAAGGAAATAAAAGAAATCCAAATCAGAAAAGAAGAAGTAAAGCTGTCACTGTTTGCAGATGACATGATACTATACATAGAGAATCCTAAAGATACTACCAGAAAACTACTGGAGCTAATCAATGAATTTGGTAAAGTAGCAGGATACAACATTAATGCACAGAAATCTCTGGCATTCCTGTACACTAATGATGAAAAAGCTGAAAGTGAAATCAAGAAAACACTCCCATTTACCACTGCAACAAAAAGAATAATATATCTAGGAATAAACCTACCTAAGGAGACAAAAGACCTGTATGCAGAAAATTATAAGACACTGATGAAAGAAATTAAAGATGATACAAATAGATGGAGAGATATACCATGCTCCTGGATTGGAAGAATCAATATTGTGAAAATGACTCTACTACCCAAAGCAATCTACAGATTCAATGCAATCCCTATCAAACTACCACTGGCATTTTTCACAGAACTAGAACAAAAAATTTCAAAATTTGTTTGGAAAAACAAAAGACCCCAAATAGCCAAAGCAATCTTGAGAACGAAAAACGGAGCTGGAGGAGTCAGGTTCCCTGACTTCAGACTATACTACAAAGCTACAGTAAACAAGTCAGTGTGGTACTGGCACAAAAACAGAAATATAGATCAATGGAACAGGATAGAAAGCCCAGAGATAAACCCTCACACATATGGTCAACTTATCTTTGATAGAGGCAGGAATGTACAGTGGAGAAAGGACAGCCTCTTCAATAAGTGGTGCTGGGAAAACTGGACAGGGACATGTAAAAGTATGAGATTAGATCATTCCCTAACACCATACACAAAAATAAGATCAAAATGGATTAAAGACCTAAATGTAATGCCAGAAACTATCAAACTCTTAGAGGAAAACTTAGGCAGAACACTCTATGACATAAATCACAGCAAGATCCTTTTGGACCCACCTCCTAAAGAAATGGATATAAAAACAAAAATAAACAAATGGGACCTAATGAAACTTCAAAGCTTTTGCACAGCAAAGGAAACCATAAACAAGACCAAAAGACAACCCTCAGAATGGGAGAAAATATTTGCAAATGAAGCAACTGACAAAGGATTAATCTCCAAAGTCTATAAGCAGCTCATGCAGCTCAATATCAAAAAAACAAACAACCCAATCCAAAAATGGGCAGAAGACCTAAATAGACATTTCTTCAAAGAAGATATACAGACTGCCAACAAACACATGAAAGAATACTCAACATCATTAATCATTAGAGAAATGCAAATCAAAACTACAATGAGATATCATCTCACACCAGTCAGAATGGCCATCATCAAAAAATCTAGAAACAATAAATGCTGGAAAGGGTGTGGAGAAAAGGGAACACTCTTGCACTGCTGGTAGGAATGTGAATTGGTACAGCTTCTATGGAGAACAGTATGGAGGTTCCTTAAAAAACTACAAATAGAACTACCATATGACCCAGCAATCCCACTACTAGGCATATACCCTGAGAAAACCATAATTCAAAAAGAGACATGTACCAAAATGTTCATTGCAGCTCTATTCACAATAGCCCGGAGATGGAAACAACCTAAGTGTCCATCATCGGATGAATGGATAAAGAAGATGTGGCACATATATACAATGGAATATTACTCAGCCATAAAAGGAAGTGAAATTGAGCTATTTGTAAGGAGGTGGATAGACCTAGAGTCTGTCATACAGAGTGAAGTAAGTCAGAAAGAGAAAGACAAATACCGTATGCTGACACATATATATGGAATTTAAGAAAAAAAAATGTCATGATGTACCTAGGGGTAAAACAGGAATAAAGACACAGACCTACTTGAGAATGGACTTGAATATATGGGGAGGGGGAAGGGTAAGCTGTGACAAAGCGAGAGAGAGGCATGGACATATATACACTACCAAACGTAAGGTAGATAGATAGTGGGAAGCAGCCATATAGCACAGGGAGATCAGCTCAGTGCTTTGTGACTGCCTGGAGGGGTGGGATAGGGAGGGTGGGAGAGAGGGAGATGCAAGAGGGAAGGGATGTGGGAACAGGTGTGTGTGTATGACTGATTCACTTTGTTATAAAGCAGAAACTAATAAAAAATCTAAATGTGAAAAGTATTTTACAAAATGAGAAATATTATATGACAAGGTTGGTATAAGACTCCAAATGCCACCAGTAAGCCCTGATTTTGGATCTGTGATGAGGCAACATACTTTAGTAATCTCCTCATTGAATTTATAATAAGTAAATCTAATGAATTGAAAATTGCAAATAAATATATATTTTTCAAAACCCACTGCTTTTATCTGTGTATTGGAGGAGCGTATAAGACTCTGT
The DNA here is from genome assembly GCF_949752795.1 of Hyperoodon ampullatus. NCBI lineage: Eukaryota > Metazoa > Chordata > Mammalia > Artiodactyla > Ziphiidae > Hyperoodon > Hyperoodon ampullatus. The sequence goes on along the minus strand of NC_136927.1, from coordinate 10,628,448 downwards.
TAGGGTCTTGCTATAAAGAGCATTTGCAAACCACAGCGCTGAGGCAGGAGGAATTTGATAGGAAGATGAGGTCAGGAAGCATGGAGCTGCGGTCCAGATGAGGCCTGGGAAGGGCTGAAGGGTGATGTGGAAGAATAGAATCCTGAAAGGAAGGAGGGACCAAGAGAGGACTGGAGAGGGGGCATAAAGAAGATGGCAAGATAGTTGTCCTGCCAACTTCTGCCACATGGAACCTCTGCCCAGGAGAGAGACTGTTAGTACATTAAAATTTCACAACAAGTGCCAACTTGGGGTTGTCACTGTAAGAACTTTTTTTCATGCAGGGATCATACGTGATTGGAGACTTTTTTATGGCAACAATTATCCATGAAATTTGCATGCTAGTCCATATCACTCTATAGAGTGGAAACAAGCACACGCATAAGCTTTCCAAACAGGACGGGAAATTTAAAACTGTTAATAATTTTCATGCACTAAACACAGCTTTAACGAAACCTCAGTGTCTTTCTCTCAGTATAATTTTTAAAAGATTAAAAAAGATGCAAAGTTAAAGTTCCAATTAAGGAAGAGTAAAATTAAGATGAGAAAAATGTACAGAACCCGATAAAAAAGACAAAAAAACTAGTTGTAACTTCATGAGCAACTCGGCAAAGGTGGAAAGTGAACTGTGTGCTCAATCATTCAGGTGAAAGCCTAGACACACTGGGTTTTGAACACACCTTGTGGTCTCCCCAGGAAGACAGAGCAATTTACTATCTAGACCAGATCTGAAGAGGTGGCCTGAGGGGGCAAAGAGCTCGCTGCAGCATTACCAACTCATGGGGCATTTAGCTCATAAATGTCTTTCATGACTCCAGCGCTAGGAAAAGCATTTCAGATGATTCAACCGCAAAATAATGTACTGTGATTAAATAAAATCAGTTGCAAGCCAGGATCATTAAGCAAAATTGCTCTCTGACCTCGAGGAGTAGGTCAGCACGTTATTGAGTGCTGTTTGGCAGTGACACAGTGACATATCGGAGGACTCACAGGTTAATACGACTTTGCTTAGCTTTTGAGTCAAAAATACTTTTAGGTATGCAGCAGATCAGAGTAAAAATAATTTGTCCCCCAGTGACTGCTGGGATGTACGACCTTTCAAATTTAGATGATAGTTTCAAACTTTGATTGATCATGAATAACCAATGAAGGGCATAAACACTGCATGTATTAGTTTGCCATTGCTGCCTAACAAATTACCCCAAAACTTAGCAGCTGAACACAACCGTATGTATTTATTATCTCACATGGTTTCTCTGGATCAGGGATTCAAAAGCCACTTAACTGGGGAGGGCTGCAGTCCTTTGAAGGCTTGACTGGGGTGGAGGGTCCACCTCTCAGGTGCTGGGTGTTGGTGAGAGACCTCACTTCCTCTCCTCATCCTTGAGGGCCTCTGCAGTGGCCTGCTTGAGTGTCCTCACAACATGGTAGCTGGCTTCCCTCAGAATGAAGGATCCAAGGGAGCAAGGGCAAAGCCACCATATCTTTTATGACTTATCCTTGGAAGCCACACACTGCCACTTCTGCCCCATCTCCCTGGGCATCTCTGTTCACATAGGAGGGAATGACGCAGGGAATAACTAACAGATAGTGGAGACCACTGGGGGTCATCTTATAGGCTGGTTACCAAATTCCCCCAAAAGAAATTTTTGTGGAAAATCTAACTCCTATTCTTCTTCTATTTTAGAAGAATAAAAACTCCCTAACACCCCCACATTTAGACTGCTAACCAGATAGAGCCCATAATCCACTCCTAGTAGGAAAACCAAAGAAGAGATTGTTGAGCAGTCACAAAATTTTGGATCTGTATAGATTATGGAAATTGTGAGACCAAACGGATGCCCAAGAGAATCTGTTAGGAAAGCTGTGAGTTCCGAGATTGACCACAAGGAGACAACCTGCTAGAGTGAGCTGAGGGAGGGCCCCATCTCACAGCAAATTTAGTAAATAGCCCAGACCAGTATAGCGATAAATTTTTTTTTTAAATGGAGACAGATCCCAGAGATTATATGTGGCCACAAGAGAAAGATTTTCTATTTAAAAAAAATTAAAATCACTGTTTTAAGAGTGCTTTCTTATGTACTTGGGGGATCTCAACCTGTTTTCCTCCTGCCTTCCATTAAAGAGTCTTAACTCTTTGTACCATGCTAAAGGGTGTAAGACACCTGGCTTAGAACCAGTGGTGTGCAGGTAAATACTTAACACCTGGCTTTCCAGGAAAAAAAAAATCTGTTTTGTAGAATTCACCAATTTCCATTCGGAAATATTCCCATCTGGAAATATTCCCATCATGGCTGATTTCAAGCAACCAAAGTGATGTAGAGCTGGAAATAGACACGCACAACTGGCTCCAGCACACCACTGCTTCTGACCCATGCTTAATACATAGTAGAATCTTTGTTCCCTTCTAGCTTTTGTCCAACTGACCTTGGCTAATGTCTTAGGTGGACATCAACAAATGTTTCCTTAAAAAGCTAGACAGTATGTATTTCAGAATTTGTGAAATATACAGTTTCTGTCACAACTATTTAGGTCTGCTATGGTGGTGCAAAAGCAGCCATAGGCAATATGTAAATAGCAGGCATAGCTATTTTCCAATAAAACTTTATTTGCACAAACTGGTGACTGGCCCGCAGGCCACAGTTTTCTGACCCATGATTGTAGGTGAGCAGATTCTCTGGAAGCAGAGCCTGAGACAAGGATTGGGTGCATGTGCTGTACTGAGGGAGGACTCCTTAAAAGGGAGTGAAGGAGCAAGACAGGGAAGGGCAAGGAGATGAGCAAGGATGTGGTGTCAAGTACAGTGTAACATCAGCCTGATCCCACAGAGGAGCCCTGCAGTACAAACCATGCTACAGAGTCATCCTGCCTTGAAGTAAAGGGGCTTTGGTATGCCCACATCAGTTGCCGGTTGGCCAGGCTCCACAGTGGAGGTTGGAGCATAACCCCTGAGGTGTCTCCGCATCTGGGCAAGGGGTTTCGACCAAGGACAATTGTTTGGCAAAGGTTTCAGCTGTGGGCTGTTAGCTGCCCACAGATACTCACAGGTGAAGGCTTCAGCAAGTAAAGGGAATCTGGTCCAGAACCAGCAGTGTTTACACAGCACAGGTTCTCCCACTTTAACGTGTGGGGATTATCCCATCAGCTCCTGGGCTTCACCGCCAGTGTCTGCTTCAGTGCCTGGGGTGAGGCCCAAGAATTCACATTTCTAAGTCCCCAGGTGATGCTAGTGCTGTGACCCAGGGGGTACACTTTGAGCACCACTGTATTACAATATTAACCCCTTGAGTGCAGAAAGCTTGGATGATTCACCTGTGTTATTATGGCTTCTGATTATGATCTGAAGGATGGGAGGGCAAGTATAGGGGAAGGAAGGAGTTTTTCAAGTGGTTTTTATTCTCTTTGGCTCCAACCCATCCCTTATTTGATAAATCTATTTTTTATCTGAGATACATTTGTAGTATACTGCATGGATTTAGTGAAATGATTTACAATATTATTTAAAGAAAATTTAAGAATTATTTTCTGAATTATTATCATTATCCTACTGATAATAATAATATTATTAATGTAATATACTATCCTATATCCTATCTGACTGCTGACACCTTCTATATTCCATGAATCACCCCACAACACCTTGAAGATGGTAAATTATCCAGAAGTATAACTTTTAAACAGAAGCTGATCTTTGTCATCCAACTTGCATGATGCCAGGGCAAAGGTAGACGATCAGATTATCCCCAGGGCTTGCTGGGACAGCTGTATGAGTTGTCTTGCCTTCAGCAACACTGACAGTGGAAACGGAGAACACAGCTGCTCTTGCCACACCTTGTGCAGGTAGAAACAGCGCTCCTTGTGACAGCGAGCAAACCCAGGGGCATAACTGCAAACCATGAGAGGAATACCAGGTCTGTGCTCCTGGTGGGACCAGTTAGTCCCATCACTTTGAATTTGCTTTCCTCCAGCGAGTCCACTGTTGGCAACTTCCCAAGATCATTAGCTCCTCTTTAAGAAAGGAGCAAATGATGAAAGTACTCCTGACATTCTCCAAATTATAAACCTTTGTATCTTTATTTCTCCATTGTCATCTCATAGAAAGTCCATGGCTGGGCTTCTGTAAAAACAGAACTGCAGAATCTCAGGACTGGAAGGATTATTAGAAATATCTGGGACACTTGTGATATCTTGACACACCAGAATGACAACGCAGTTTGAAGTGTGACCAAATAATTTGTTCCTAACAACAAACAGCAACATTTGCAAATAACTAACCTTTTTTAATGACTTGGAGAGGACTTGAGTTATTTTTATGATGTCAATGTCCATGAACATGCAGTCTAAAATTTTCTTAAGTGAGAAAATCGTGATAATAAAGCTAATGTTTCTGGAACTGTGCATCTCCCTGCCTATGCCTGTCGAGGTGTTTCACTTGGAAATATCAAGGCGGATATGGGTGAAGAACTGTTACTACAATCCAATGGAAATATCATGTGAGCTACAACATAAGTCTCACATGGAATTTTAATGTTTCTAGTAGTCACATTAGAAGAAGAACAGGTGAAATTAACTTTAACATATTTTATTTCACCCAGTATATGCAAAATATTATCATTTCAACACATAAACAACATAAAAAACACTAGAGGGACTTCCCTGGTGGCACAGTGGTTAAGAATCTGCCTGCCAACGCAGGGACACGGGTTCGATCCCTGGTCTGGGAAGATCCCACATGCCACGGAGGAACTAAGCCTATGCACCACAACTACTGAGCCTGCGCACCTAGAGTCCGTGCTCTGCGACAAGAGAAGCCACCGCAATGAGAAGCCCCGCGCACCATAACAAAGAGTAGCCCCCGCTCGCTGCAACTAGAGAAAGCCCGCGTGCAGCAACGAAGATTCAAGGCAACCTTAAATTAATTAATTAATTAATTAATTTAAAAAAATACACTAGACAATTTTACATTCTTTTTTTCATACTTAGGCTCTGAAGCCTGGTGTGGGTTTTACACATAGGGCAATCTCAATTTGGCCACGTTTCAAGTGCTTGGCTCGGGGCTACCTAATGGATAGCTTGGGTCTAGACTAATCCCTTTAATTCATGGCAAAAAGCAGAATCCTAAGGCCCAAAGTGACTTTCCCAAGGTCATGAAGCTGATTACAGAAGAAAAGGAATTTAATCTACGCCCACTCTGTCCCACACCAGCAAACCACAGCACCTCAATCCTCCAGAAATTGTTGTTTCCCTCCTAGAAGAAGCCGAATAAGGACTTGACCTCAGGGCAATATAGCATAGTGGTTAAGAGGACAGACTCTGGGGCCAGAGTGCTGGGATTCCCACCATGGTTCTTCCATGTAGTGTAGTTTTGTCAGGTTACTTATTTTCTCAGTGCCTCAGTTTCTTTGTTTGTAAAATGGGAATATTACTAACAGCACCTGCTTTCCAGGGTGGTATAAGGATTAAATGTGTGAATGTGTATGTATGTGTACATATACATACATAAAGATACCCATACAAAACTCAGAAAAGTAAATGGGGCACAGAAAGTACCATGTAAGTGTGAGCTATGTATTACTAAATGTTTTTCAAAATCTTGAGGCATATTTTAGTTAAGTATAAATTAAGCCCAAACCCATATGCTTTTACCTGACAATCCTGCACTATATTAAAAGGAGAGGGTCTAGTCTGTCATCACAATATACTTATTAAATTAACAGATTTTAGAGCATTTTTTTAATTTAAAAAAAGTTTAGGGAAAAAAAGGATTTCCTGATTGACTTTTGTTTAGCCACAAATCTAAATATAAATCTCTCCAGTAATTGAGTTAATTGAGGTGTTACTCTGTTTTTGTAGTTTTCTTCCTGATCTCTAAAAAGAATATGTATTTATCTATCCTTTGCACAAAAACAGGCATACATAATCCTCTGAAATCTAACTGAATGCTCAAAAATTGTGACTGCCCAGATTCAACATAGATCAAAACAATATATTCATTGCCAAGTCAATCCAAATAAGAACCACTGGTTTACAGCTACAAATAGGACGGTTGTGGGTTTTTTTAAACAAACGTAGGTGCACAAAGGTCAAAATAATTTTCTTTATTGCAAAAACACAGAAAATTGTTCTGTAAAACATATCCTAAAAATAATAGCATCTGATTACCAAAGAAGGTCACTTTATCTGTCTCTCTCTAAGGGGTTTTAGTAGCTGCTGTTGTTTGGGTGAAGTTACGAGGTGAATTTATTGTGGGTAGGTTGTGAAATGGGGTCATAGCCTCACGGTTTATTCTCAAAACGTTCCTGCACTGAACCAAGCAACAGAAATATGTAATTTCACCTCAGCTGGTGACATTTGTTCTTGGAATCCAGAAAGTTTTTATGTGCTAAAAGTTGGATTATTTCTCAGAGACTATATTATTTGAGATTTATATATAGTGCCAGTTCCCTCAATAGGCTAAAGATCTTTTACATTAGTAATGCTATCCTTTGAGCTCAAAAGATAAGCCCTTGACTGGTGGTGCTGTCAAGAATGGGGATATTTGGGGTGATTTATGGAGGTCCAAAAGTCTTTTTTTCCACAGCACATAACTGCCAAACTATGCCTCTGGGTTATAATTGGACCTGCGGGTCTGATTCCCATTGCTCATCTGGACTATTTCTTTGTCTCACGTAGTCCATGGTTTCCCGTTAAAAAAATAATAATAATAAAGTGGACTGTGACTGGTCACTGCACACCAGATTTTTCTTCCTCTGGCTGAAATGTAAACACATTTCATTACAATGCTGTATTATTTTTCTTTGCCCCCAAGATGCAGCTCTTTTTTCCTTCTTGATTTCAGTCCAGTCAATTTGCCTTGACACAGACTGTAGTGACCTTTTAACATCCTTTCTCCATACTCACAGTAGTGTCACTATAATGTCTGTTGCTGTCAATATTTTAGAGCCCAGTTGGAAATCTCAGTACTTACCTTTCACCAATAACTTGCACACGATTTGGAAAATCAATAGCTTATTTTCTCTGCAAATCATTTGAAGCAAAATGGTACAAAAAAGAAACAATTTCACTTATGTCAGCAATTCGAGGATAGGTACATTAAATATGCTTTCAGGCTCATATGTGCAGTTAGTGCCAAATCATGATCAGTACTCTTTTTTTTTTTTTTCTCCACTAACATTGTAAAAGGATCTAGAATTAAAGGAGATGGATACAATGCCTGCCCTAGTTGGCTGTGTGACTTTGGCAAATCCCAGGATCTTTCTGAGCCTCCGTTCCCTCACACATAAAACAGGGCTTAGGGCTTCCCTGGTGGCACAGTAGTTAAGAATCCACCTGTCAATGCAGGGGACACGGGTTTGAGCCCTGGTCCGGAAAGATCCCACATGCCGTGGAGCAACTAAGCCTGTGTGCCACAACTACTGAGCCTGCACTCTAGAGCCTGCAAGCCACAACTACTGAAGCCCACGTGCCACAACTACTGAAGCCCATGTGCCACAACTACTGAAGCCCACGTGCCTAGAGCCCGTGCTCTGCCACAAGAGAAGCCACAGCAATGAGAAGCCCTCGCACCGCAACAAAGAGTAGCCCTCGCTCGCCACAACTAGAGAAAGCCCACGTGCAGCAACAAAAACCAATGCATCCAAAAACAAATAAATTTATATAAAAAAAAACAGGGCTTAGAACTCCAGGGGGTAGTCAATAAAGCCAATAAGCATTGTGTTAATGACCCACAGCTTCCTAATGGACAGTGTGAACTGTAATTTCTCCGAGGACCCCAAATTACGAGTAAAACCATATACCTGATCCATGTGAGTGGATTTTTGTATAGTTTTCTTTTTTATAATAGTGTCTACTGGAAATCGAGACCACTTTTATTTTGGGGTCAACATGGCATGGGGTGTAAATGCTGTAGATGAAAACAGAAGCTCAGAAACAGAAGACACCATAAGCTTTTTAGGACTCACAGAAATCATGGGGTAAACTTTGAGATTTCACAGGATGTGTAATAGCTGAGAATGTGGAATTGGGAGTTGCACAGTTTTTTTTTTTCTTCTCTACATTTTAAAGATCTGGCACACTCCAGATAATAACTAACTTAAGTAAAATAAGCACAAAGTCACAACTGTCCAATTTTCATGATTATCATTTATTCAAGTTTTGGGTCATTGTAAAGTTTAACTTCTGGATTTGGATTGATTCTCAAGAAAATATGCTCTACCCTCAAGGCCAACACTGGGATGTAAGTTCACCCTAAATATTAAACAGCAGCTGGTGCCTCTATAATTTGTATTTTCTTCCCTATGCTGCCGCCTAGTAATCCACAGCTTTGCCAAGGATTTGAGCTCCTTCAAGTAGGAAATCTGAAATCTGAAATTCAAATTCTATTTTATTTTTATATTTCAGTGCACAAGATGGATCCCAGGAAGGAGAAAAACTGACTTCATTTTCTTTCCACACAGAAAAAAAAAGGCTTTACTTGGCAAACAGGCTGAATACGTCCTGACTACATCATAACTTTTTCCAACAGTGTCTTAAATCCAAGTTATTATTCTAAGTTGTTTACCTAGTACTTTGTATTGCTTAACACTTGCTGCTGACAGATTTAGGACACAGTATAAGTCTTGCTTTGTGCTTGAATCCTTGAATAACCTGAAGATGGATAACAGTAAGGATAGAGTTAGTTCTGAGGTGCTTGCAGGAAACGCAGCCCCAGTGATATGAAAAGAGGCGTACATTTCAAGGGTGTGGTCAGGTTCTCAAACTTGGCTATCCACAGAAAGTGAGCATTGTTCTCTGTTGCTGTCAGAGAATTCACATGCCTAGACCTAAAATTTCATATCCTTTTCAGAAATGAAGATAAAGATTCAGTCAAGGCAAGTCAACAAGCAACAGTGAACTCTTGCTTTGTGTTACCAGGATTGGCACAAGAATTGTGGAGCCAGATGTCATCTGGGGTGTCCCTAACTCTTCAGAGCTTGGAAAGTTTGCTCACGTTCCCATTCTATCCTCAGTGGAATATCAAAGTCTTCCCCCAAGACATCTGAGGAGTCCAGGGAGGCTTCCAGTGTTAACATCCCCTCTCTGAGCCACCACATCTGCCGAGGAAGATGGCTCTCATCCTATATAGTTAGCACCTGTTAACCTACATACCACCACCCACATAAGCCTCATCGACATTCAAGAAACAAACACAAAAACAAAAAACACCTACAATGCATGTCTGTGTGTAGCTGATTTCATTTAGGATTTAGAAGGATCAGTTTGGGGGTATATTGTAGCCATGGAAACAATTCACATGGAATATTACGTATCACGGTTCATAAAATTCTTTTACATTCTGCACTGCCAGTTAATTGTCCACTGGCCACTCCCTTTCACAAATCCCCCTGCCGCACACTTTAGTCCTGACGCTTCTCTTCCTTTTCTCAATGATCCTCAGACCCCTATTTGGCCAAGGAATTCAAAGATTTTCTACTTCCCTTGAGTATAATAGTGGCTCTTACACCTTGGGGTATGTAGCACACATTTAAAATGACAAATCTTAGGGCCAACCAAAGACTGATAACCAGATATAGGGTGAGGCCCTGGAACCTGCACTTTTGACAACTATATTACATGGCTGATTTGCAACTGCTGCACAGAACTCAATGTGACCATTTGTGTATTTATCGACTAACATCCTTTCAGGGGTCTCTTTTCATGTTTTAACATGTCTTCTGTAGAGAACATGTAGCTGGACCAGTGGCTCTCAAAGGGCTTGTTAAAGCTCCTACCACCACAGACTCTGATGGTCTGGGGTGGGTTCAAGAATCTGTATTTCTAACAATTTCCCAGGTGACGTTACTATTGCTGGTCCAAGGACCACACTACAGGAATCACTCAGATGTTTACCTTTTTTCTCACGTCTGACAATCTTTGTCTGAAACGTTTAATCAATTTTTATCCACTAAAATCTATTATACTTACATCAATGTCTACTATTATATTTAGGTTTATTTATTTCCATTGTTGTGTGTGTGTTTAATGTAGGCCATCTTTTTTATGTTACTTCATCTTTCCTTTCTGACTTTGTTTAGATTGATTTTTTTCATTTCATTTCCACTAGCTTCAAAGTTACACATTGTGCTTCTCTCTTTTTGTTGGTTTCCCTAAAAACTGAAAATGAAAACTCACTTATCAAACTCAAAAGTTTATCTTTGGTACACATAAAATAAATTGATAATCTATGAAATCATTCAATGGATAACATGCATTGATCAGTACACAAAGACCAATAATATTTATTGAAGTCAAACTATTTACTGTTGTAAACATTTAATAAAAGCATTATGAGATCTAAATGCAGTCTTTGACAATTCCAACAAAATAAGTGGTATGTTTAAAAAATAAGGCCGGTGAGCAATAAAAAATAAATTTTAAAAATCTCAAGGACAATACAAGGACATTAAACATGATAAATCCAATATCACCTGCCCTCTTTTTGTTAACATGTATTATGTCTCTTAAAAAAATACTTTTTTTGCCAATGATTCCTCCTTGCCTCATAAAATTTCTATCTGGAATCATTTTCCTTTTGTCTGAAATACATTGTCTAGAATTTCCTTTAGGGATACACTACTGATGATAAACTATGTTATTTTTTTTTATTTTATTTACCTATTTATTTTTGACTGCATTGGGTCTTTGTTGCTGCACATGAGGGCTACTGTGCCTTGTGGTGCGTGGGCTTCCCCTTGCGGTGCGTGGGCTTCCCCTTGCGGTGGCTTCTCTCGTTGCAGAGCATGGGCTCTAGGCACGCAGGCTCCGCAGCATGTGGGATCTTCCCGGGCCAGGGCTCGAACCCGTGTCCCCTGCATTGGCAGGTGGATTCTTAACCACTGCACCACCAGTGAAGTCCCCAAATTATGTTTTTATACTTTTGAAAAAGCTTTGTTTTCATTATGAAAAATAGTTGGTTTTTGATTTGTTTGGATAGGAAACTCTAGGTCAGGTATTATTTTCTCCCAAATTATTGAAAATATGGTTTTACTATCTTCTGGTTTCCATTGTTATCACTGTTAAGTTGGCAATTAGTTAATTGACCTTTTGGGGGCGGGGTTAATTTGTCTTATTCACTAAGTAACTTTGAATAGCTTCTCTCTGGCATAGATTTATTTTATATTATTCTGTTTCAAATTTGCTGGACATCCTGAAGCTGAAGCTTTTTATCTTTAATTCTAAAGAATCCTCTAGTAATATTTCTTCAAATATTTCCTCTACTCCATTGTCTTTTTGTTTCATTCTAAATACATTCTTTAAATCTATATTGCAGTTAAAAAAATAATTTTGTCTTCAGCTGCATTTAATCTGCTATTGAACCCATCCATTAATTTATAAAACTTTATAATTATATATGTATATCTTTCATGTCTATAAGTTCTTTTCCACTTTGCTAGACCTTATCAGATATTCATATAAGTTTTTTTCTCCTTGCTCTCATTTTTGATCTCATAAATTATTAAAATGCATGAAGCATCCATTTTATATTCTAAGTTGGATAATTCTAATATCTGAAATCTTTGCTGGTCTAATTCTCTCTCTTGTTCCTGCTGGAGTTTGCTTTCTTTTGTCTTTTAAAGTCATGGATTGTAATTTCATATCCTTGGGATGTTTTCTGTGGACCTTCGTGGAGACCTCTGAGTTGAAGGTGGGCTTTTTGGCTTAAAGTGTGATCCATGGACCAGCAGTAGCTGCTTCACCTGAGAGACTGTAAACTTGCAGAATCTCAAGCCCCAAGCCTACCAAATCAGAATCTGCATTTTAATCATAACCCCATGCACAGCAGAATTTGAGAAGGTCTGGTCTAGGGAGGATTTGGATTTGTGGGATTTTTTTTTTTTTTTCTGCCGGGTACCTGGAAGTATCATCACACTTTATATGAAGTTCTCAGCTGGAAGTTTTTTTGGAGCACACAAATCAGACTAATTCAAGATTCAAGCTCATGTGTGGGCTGGCTATGAATTCTCTAAGATGACTTTTTTCCCTTCCACCCAGAGCCAAAGCTCAAGAGAGAAATTTCCTTGCATTAGGAAGCAGGAGGTGGGGCAGACTTACTCCCCCTTCACCTTTATAGCTAGACAGTCCTTTGTGGTCAATTTGAGTGGCAGAGGGCACCCTCCAAATACACTGCCCAAATACACTGGTGGGCTGTGAGCTGAAAGCTTTATCACCTAACTCAAGCACGCCCAGGAAGCTGTGAAAACCCAGGCTCCACATCACATGGGTTCAATAGATGCTTTCTGGAAACCACCCCCTGCCTTTCTCTGACCCACTGGATTCCTGCCTTCACCAAGTCTGTAGCTCTCAGACTCTTTGCTTTCTTGTCAGCTAAGTAATAAATTTGAACAGGTTTTTTTTTAAAATACCCTTGGGTATTTCTCTTTGCTCTATTAATATGGTCATTTAGAACAGTCTGACATACCCCAGGAAACAGAAATGCAAGCCTTAAGACTTCTATTTCATCATGAAGGAGAACACACAACTAGGACATAGATGGAAAAATGTTTCATTTGTTGATCAAGAGAAAAAAATGATCCCTATCATTTAATGCAAGTTTCCATCATGCTTTTATCTGGGGTCAAGTATAGTACTTTTCCTGTACTACCTGATTTAAATCTCACATCACCATACATTAGGTACAATTATCATTACCCCCCTCTACAGATGAGGAAACAAGCTCAAGAGGGATAGAATTTTCTCAAGATCATTAAGCTACAAAGGAGTAGAATTTAAACCCACGGTCATCTGAGTCCAATGCTCTCTGTCCCTCCCCCTGAGTCCTCAAGCTGATGTTCCATCTATCCAACCTCCAGGATATCCTGCTTATGACTCAGCTGAAAACAGTTCTAACTTCCTACCTCCTGCTCAAGAACTTGTAGTGGCTCCCTTAATACTTCAGAGTGGTTCAAAACCCACCAATCCACCTAATAATGCCAACTCCACACCTAAGTCTTCCTTGAAGCCCCACCCGGTTCCTCCAGTCCATAAGGATTTCTTTTTTTCTTTTTTTCTTTTTTTTTTTTTTTTGCGGTACACGGGCCTCTCACTGTTGTGGCCTCTCCCGTTGCGGAGCACAGGCTCCGGATGCGCAGGCTCAGTGGCCATGCCTCACGGGCCCAGCCTCTCCGCAGCATGTGGGATCCTCCCGGACTGGGGCACAAACCCATGTCCCCTGCATCGGCAGGCGTACTCTCAACCACTGCGCCACCAGGGAAGCCCATAAGGATTTCTTTTTTTCCCCCCATACTGCACTGTGGACCCAGAGCCTAGTAACTGTTTATCATTTTTACACATTAGCTTGATTTCATGATTAAATTGAAGGCTACTCTTAAGGCAAAAACAATGGGTTGTTATTTTGCTTTATTTTATTGTTTTCACTCTTCCCCCTGGAAGTATGTGTGGCACTTAGTAGGTATTAAATAAATGCTTAAATGCAATTAATTGACTGCAGGGCAAACCATATTTTTATTCTGTTCATCTTCTGTTTTTGTTTTGTTTTGTTTTGCAAATAGTGGTAAGAAGCAAAGAAAGCAGGATGATTAAAATCTCAGGATTGCAATTAATGTAAATAAAGAGAAAATAGATGGCCAGATTATGAAGTATTTTTGTCTTCAGATGTTTATTTCAAGCACTGCTTTGGTCAATGCAGTTTAGGCAACAGGTAAACCTTAGAGATGATTAATTCCAGGTGGATCAAACCTTAATATCTTTTTGAGGATGATTCACTTCAATTTGCTGCATCATTACTTTTAGGAGGCAGTAAAGGATAGAAAACACTATATACTCTTCCATGTTCTCTGCAACTTCCCTCACAAGTTGAAAACCATTTAAAAATAATTCGAGATTAAGTTCAGTCAGTTAGCTAGTTATAGCATTCTCTTAGGGTAGCATTAGCATTAATTACCGTTTGTGGACTGCTTTGAAAATCACAAATGCTATGGAAGTGCTGACTATTAATTTAGTAAAAGCACAAGCCATGAAAGCTGAAATTTAAAGGTGGTTGCACACTGCTGAAACGTTTTAATATTTAAATGAACCAGCCTGAAGAAAGTCTCTGACATCCCATGTTTATAAATCAGGGAGGAAAGAAGTCTGCAGTGGAGAGATTTTAAATGATTTAGAAGAGAATACTGAGGTGGGAGTGAATAGGGATGACTGTCAACTATTAGAGGAGGGTAACTACACTCAAGGACGATCAAATCATAACTGGGAGCTTACATGTCCATCAGTTTGGAGATTATTCCTTGTGCTGGGGATTGGCAGTGACTTGGGAAGTGAAACATGGGGGAGGAAGAGAAAGAAGAAAAGGAGAAGCAAAAAGAGAAAGGAAAGGAAGAAAAAGAAAAAGAAGGAAAAGGAGATCTCTTGACTGAGATTAAAAATAATGATAAAAAATGATGAAACTGGTGTTTCTCCATTGCAAGTCAGCCCAAGGAGCAATTATAGCACAATAGTGACTCCAAATTGAAACTGCCTTCTGATTCCTTCCTAATGGTCATCTCCAAATACCCCTCTGTCATCACTGGTTGACATGTGACCTTAGTCAGAAGATTCTGTCTCCCCATCCTCCCCCACCCTAGGCCATCTGCATCCTTTCCCTTTCATCACATGGTTTCCTGAGATAAGGCTGGCTTCCTATGTCCCTCTCACCCTCATCTTCCACTCCCACCAAGACAATTCCCTCCTCAAGACTGTCCTTGATATTCAACTTTTCCAGTAAAGTCACATTAGGTCTTTGGGCCCATATATCTGCTATGCCCATGACTAAAACCTACAGGCTCTTCCCAATGAAACTTTCCAGGAGAGTAGAATTCCATAACTGTGAAGGTTGTTGAACCACTGAACTTGTTCCCTGGAACTTTCTGGGTAACTTTGCTGTGGTACTACTAGAAGTTAGGGGAATGAATTAAATGACCGAGAGAACAACCTGTGATGTTACAGGAAGAGTCCTTATAGAAAAGACAAGATGGAAGCCTTTCTTCCCTCCTTCCTTCCTTTTTTCCTTCTTTCTATTAATTTTTTTAAGCATAACATATATTTACACTGAAGGATATTTGGAAAATAGAGAAAAGCAAAAACATAGTAATTTAGCTCATCTGCCCATATATAGCCACACCTTACATTTAATCATAGTCCCTGAATAACTATTATTCATGTTTATATAATATATTGCATCAAATAGTTATATACAATTTTATAAATATGTATTATGTAAATATAAGTAATATTGATAATATACCTAGCATATTTATTATATTTAAGCATTTTATAACATATAAAATATATAATAAACAAGTTCATATGAATACTTATATATTTATTGTATTTTTCATTATAAAATATTTCCACATCTTTATAATAGATGTTTAATATTCTGTCATGTGGATATACCAGAACCATCCTTTAAATTTAGAATTATACTTTTATTAGTCTCACAGTTTGTTTTATAAAGAATGTTATAATAAATATCTTTGGGCAAACTTTTTGTCAGAATTTTTATTAAGTGAGGCAAGGCCTATTTTCAAAAAGGTCATTCAAATTTCATGTTTTCTAATTTTCTTACCATGACTTTTCCTATAAATTGTTAAATATGCAATTTTTAAAAGGTTTCTCCTAGTCAGAGAAATCAGGTAATCTCTGTATGGTAATCATCACATTTTAACAGAATTTTGATTCTGATCAGAGATTTCAAAGCCTATTTAAGGAGCAAACCAAAACGAATTAAACTGTTTCTAAGACACCTGTTAAATGCCCATAAGTGTCAGGTGCTGAGCACACCAAGATGGCGCTAGAGAAGTCAAATGAATGAAGCAGTGTCCCTGCCTGTGGACATCTCCTGATTCTTCATCTAATCTGTGTGGTTGACCGACTGCAAAAATGGGCACAGTTCTCCCCTTCCCTGTATTCACAGCAGTGGCAGTAGTATGTCAAAGCATTTTGTGTCTATTCCCTAACCCTTGGGTCTGGGCTGGCCATGTGACTTTGGCCAATGGAATGCACTATAAGTGACTATGTGCTGGTTCCAGTCTGGGACACAGGGACTTCACATACCTTGCTTGCGCTCTTGGAACCCTACTACTGACATATGAACAAGCCTGGCCTAGCCTGCTGGAGGATGAGAGACCACACGAGGCATAAACGCAGTGGCCTACAGGGGTCACCTTGAATAGCCAGCCCCCAGCCAACCAGCAGCTGACCACAAACACATGCCAACTAAGGCCGGAACAACTGCCCAAATAAGTCCAGAATCCTGAGCTAAATAAATGTGGTTTGGTATGGTGTGTAACGAAGGAGATGCTATTTATACTGCCTGTAAGCCAATCCCAGCAACGTGCTTAGTATCATAATAGAGGAAGAGGCAAGGAGCTGTAAGCAGCTGGCATCTTTCTTCCTCAGCTGCTTTTGATCTTGACACTACAGTTTAAAGTAATGCGTGTTATGTCCTTAAAGAGGTAGCTTTCTACAAAGGAGTGAAAGCACTCTGAAGAAGGAGAAAGATCACTGTGTTTGTTTTGTTTTGTTTTCCTTAAACAATGTTAACTCCCGATATGTATCTTCCCTGGCCTGGGATGCAAGGTTATCCCAGTGACAGAGGTGACTGCTGTTGGACTGAGCTACAAATCCTCTTGTTTCTGGATCTGGTAATAGGTGGTCATTGATGCTGCCAGGAAAGTAACTGCGTAGGCATTCTGGCCCTGAGAGGCAATACTCTGTGCGTTGTTTGATGTGTCCAAGTTAACAGTGTTATCCAAAGAGCTCTTTTCTGCTCTGAGCGGTAGCTTTAGATCTGCAGCTCTGGTTTAGTGAAGCCAGCATCCTTGTGTCCTCTAAGCTTCCTCTCTTTGGTAAGCCCATAAGTAAAAGTCAGTTTTCTTTCCCACATTCCTCAGTGTTATCATCAAAATCTAGCAGCCAGTCCAAACTTTCTCCTAGACTCCTGCTTTTTGCTATACCAGTGCATCTCAGACTTTAAAGTACATAGGAATCACTTGGGGATCTTGCTGATCTGCAGATTCTGATACAGTAGGTCTGGGATGGGGACCAAGAATTAACTTTTCGAACAAGTTCCCAGGTGAAGCTGCTGCTCCCAGAATAACGTTTTGAATATTAAGTTACTACATGACAAATGAACTAATCCTTACTAACCAAAGTCTGGTTGATAGATAACCAGAGTTAGAGAGTGCCTGATCTCAGCATCTTCCTGCTCTCATTCATTGTCAGGTGAGCAAATGATAGTCTCTGCCCTCCAGGAGACAAAGAATCAGACTAGTCTTGATAGTCTTGTGTGATGAGTGCTCCAATTAAGGTGTATTCTCAGGTGCGGAATCTTTTATTTTTAAGAATTCATTTACCAGAGGCCAATCATAACAGGGTGTGAAGGTGGTTCCCCATAACTTCCACTTGTCTCTTCCTTATTTCATCCCTGACTGCTCTATTTCTGACCATCTCTTATTCCTTTGCTCCTGCTTTGCATAGGCTCACCAAACTAAAATACCTTTGGACACGTTTCCCACATCTCCCAACTCCTATTTAATTTTGTGAGTTCCAGGAGCCTGTACACCTAGAATACTGTTTGTTGGCAGCTCTATAGGATATGGTTGATTCCTGACGCCTCTTCTCCTCAAAGCACTTGTCCCATTTCAAAGAGCAGTCATTAACTCTCTACCTGACCATGGATTTAATTGTGCAGACCTTTGACATTCCAGATGGGATCCATGGGTCAGCAGCATCACCTGTGAGCTTGTTAGAAATGCAGAACTTCCAGATCTATCCCAAGAAACTGCATTCAAATCAGCATTTTATCAAGATTCCCAGGTGACTTTTATCAAAATCTGAGACATACTAGTGTAGGAATTTCAAAACATCTAGTTATTCCTGCAGTACACATTTCAGGGCAATTCTTATACTATGAAAGAGGAAAGACTTGGCTCCCATCACTAGGTGTATATCTGAGGACAGACAATGGGGATTACATATATTTA
The DNA here is from genome assembly GCF_949752795.1 of Hyperoodon ampullatus. Classification (NCBI taxonomy): domain Eukaryota; kingdom Metazoa; phylum Chordata; class Mammalia; order Artiodactyla; family Ziphiidae; genus Hyperoodon; species Hyperoodon ampullatus. The sequence continues at coordinate 10,610,392 of NC_136927.1, read as the reverse complement.
TAGGGTTGTGACAATGTTATAAGACATACAAAAACATTTTGCTCAGTATCCAGTACATGGGTGGTATGGAATAAATAATTTTTTTTAATGAAAGACAGATATGAAAAATTTTGAAAGATGCTGATTTGATACTAATGCATTTAAGACTAAAATGTGACAACAAAGTTGGACTTCGGTAAGTAGTACTTTATAATCACAAAGCAATATATGTATAATTCTTAAGAGTTTGCTTATTAGCTTGGAATGAAATGTTTTATTACTCAGAAAGTATATAAATACATATACTTTGAAAATGAATACTACCAAATTTGAATAGCTTTAGAGATGTAAAATCAGAGACACATTTGCTTTACCATTGTCCAAAAATTCACATGGCTACTTTGCACTCACAAATACAGCATACCATTCCAATACAGAATATAGATGTTTAAAGATCCAAATTACTGTTGACAATGGCAAGATTTTTGAGTGGAAGTTACTCTTTAAACATTCAAATTCAATGGCAAGTTATACTGAATAAAATCACTTGGAGTTTGATACTTCCACAGAACCCCTATTTATGTGGCTACAGAAAGGTCAGTCTCCTTTCAAACTGGGAGGGTCCTTGAGCAATATTAACTGCCCACAGAACTGGTTCTGTGTATCTTGAAATCAACAATAACCTGAAAAGCTCAGCACGATTGCCCACTTTAGTGCATAAAAAAAAACACAAAGATTTAAAGAAACTTTGTATATCTTCAAATCAATACAAAGATTTATAAACATATTTTTATATCTTGAAATCAACACTAAAAAGTTCCTCAAATGATCATCCACTTTAATGTATCTCTCTCAAATGTCATTTTGAATGCCAAGAAAAGGAATCACATTGCTTTCAATGGCCACACCTAGAGCTCATTAAACCACTTCACTCACTCACTACCCCTGTATGTCCTTCTCAATATTAACAGGATGTGACAGCTAAATCTGTTTTCTGTTTCTTCTTTTTTATAAGCAAATCCATTTTAATTTCAAAATATTAAGCAAGACTCTATGGCAAATCTCAGGCCATCTACCAAAAGTATCCAAGTTTCTCTTTTTAGAATCATTTCAGACTCAAACCTTAAAATGTCTAAAAACACATGTCACATCATCTGTTAGGGTGGACCACATGAAACTGGCAATACTTGACAATTCTTGACCCACAATAACGGCAATTTCATATGGTTTGAAGTAATAGTTACCTCTCCAAGCTTTAAAAGAACATCTTCTATTTATTGTAATGTCCGTTAGGAAAATATATTTCTTAAATGACCAAGAACCTAAGTTGCTTTATGGCAATTCCCTGGGTCACATAAATTAGAAGTCCCTAATTTGCATATATAAACCACCTGGTGAGTAGACCAGTTCTGCTCTGATTAATTCTTGGTATTGTATCAACAGCCATGAGGTTAGACGCTCCCTTATAATTAGAAGAGGAGAAAAAAAGATAGGAAGGTTTTTCTAAAAGCTTCTTTTGGAAAACTTTAACAATAAAATGGCTTAAAAAAAAGTCCCCTCTGGGTAAATGCTTTAACCAAAAAGTCTTACACACGGACCAGTAATAATAGAAAAGCTTGAATAACCACTCTTGCCCTTAACTCTACAACTGTAGTTTTAATGGTTGAATGATGGACAAAATTATCAGAGTTTTGCTCAGTAAATAGCTAGAGTATGTCACAGAATAAAAGAGAATCAGTCTGTGCATCCATTCTTTTATGTTTGCTGTCCAGCACTGTGAGAAGTGTTGTTTTTAATGATTACACAGAGGAATACGAAAATCCTGACTGCCTTCAAAGCCATTAAGGAGATTTAGTCATGTTCAGTAGAGCATCAGACATTGATATATTTCATTGCTTCTCAATATCCTGAAAACCTGTAAATTGCTGATTCTCACAGAATGATGGTATACAGAATTAACTTTGATGTGGGCTAAGCAGAAGTCTGTATATGAGTAATAAAAGTGCTTTTGAAAAGAGGCTTGTAATAGTCCACCTTTTTCAGATGATAAATTAAATCCTTGGCCTTCAGAGCATGTGTCTGTGATCCAATGTCTCACAAATTAGGATGCACCACCAGAAAGTACAGTGACTCACCTGCCAGCCCCACAGGTAGCCTGTGGAGCTCCTCGCTCTGATAAATTAGACGCCATCTTAGCCCACTCTGCAGTGGGAGGGAGTTTTCTTATATTCAATGACCACTGTTATCCTAAGCAAAGACTTTCCACTAAGTGTCCCAGAGGGAGGTTCAATTTCCAGGGGAACACACAACCAGGCAAGGCCCAACCAGCTACAAGAAACTAGTCCCAATCTGGCTACTTCAGCTAAACACATCATTATTGGTTGGGGGAAGGGGGTAAACGGAATTTATCAAAGGTTCATCTGCCCCAAGTCCAACATATTCAAACTGAACACAAACGCAAGCCATGTACCTATTAACACCTGTTCTTTTAGGGAGCAGGAAAGCGTATCTCTGAAGCAATAAAGTATTCTTGGAAGAATACTTAAATATGTCAGACGGGTAAGTGGATCTGACCTGAAAAAACGAATTCACTAATTTATGGACATTTCAAATCTCCATAATGAAGAGGGAAGATATATTATAAAACAATTATGAAGCAACAACCAACTGGAGAAAGTGCAGACTGATGTTAAGTTGGCTTACCTGGTCCAGCTGTATTCAAAGCGGGGTCCATAGAGCAGCATATCTTTTTGTTTTCAAAGAGGGCGCAGTTGGACCCCACTGGGTGTGTTCCGGTGTGTGGTCCTGACGGATGGACAGGGAGAGGATGGGTTGGAGCGAGCTGAGCATCAGGGCAGGCCCAGAGCAAGGCGGAGTCAAGCCCAGGCGCTGCAGCCTCTTCCCAGAAGAAGCTCACCGGATCTCAGCAGTTCTACAGGTGCGGAAGGGGAGTCCTGGAATGAGAAGCACCTGGGTACCTGGGCTGTTGTAGGCCCCTCCTCCCAGGCTCCTCGTAAGGAGACTGACTCACACCACCCGTGGCGTAAACCCCAATGCTCATGGACTCTTACCTCCCCTGCGACTCCTTAGCCCTTCAGAGTCACAGTGCAAGCGAGACTTGGCCAAAGGCCGGGCAGAGGCAAAGGAAGGGCTCCGCTTCCAAGGCCGTGAGGGAAAAGACCTCCACCGGCCAGAACGCGGGAGTGGACTGCGCATGCTCCAGAGGCAGAGCTGGACCCACCCTCCACCGCCCCATGGGCGGGGCAGCCACGCAGGTGTCTGGTGCACGGAAGCCTGGGGCCGTGATCCCACTACTTCTCAGGGCTCTGTGCAGGGATTAGCACAGAAATTGAAAAGAAATATTATCAGCTTATATAACAACTGTATATAAAATACTGAATTATTTTATGTCTGTTTAACCTGATGTTGAGCCTTATGTCTTTTTTAATTTATTTAGTAACTCATTTATATTGTATTTTACTAAAATACTGGTGCATGATAGATTGGAAATTAAAAAACAAGCCGCAAACGAAAACAAGGAAAAACAGGTCCTTCCTTATGGAAGTTCTAGTCAATCTCTAGCTTCCAAATAACTGCTTTCTTTTTTTGCGGGGTGGGGGGGTGGTGTGGGCATGGCAGTTTAAGTCTCTTTGCCGTGTCCATAATAGTTTCTTGCTTTGAGCTCCTGAATCTTTAAAATATACCAATAATTTTCTTTCACTAAATTCTTTTGTGTGAAGTAGAAAATGTAGACTGATTCCTTTTTGCAGTGCAACATTGAAAGTCAAGTGAGGGGAGAAAGGAGATTTTTCTTTTTCATGTTGCTATCTCATTTTCATTTACTATCTATGTTGTTTACCAAATAAGTTTTTAATAAAGCCAGCCACTGCTAGATGCTTTCATCTTGTTTTAAAAAGATACCAGGGAAAATAATTTTATAACCTGCCTTTGAGTTCTTTTCGTGTTTGCATCCTTTCTGGTCCATTCTCCAATATTGAGAAGAATTTTGCCTCTCTTCTCTGTGCCCATCTTCCTACCCACCCCATTGCCCCCTTTATACAAGGGAAAAGATAAGGACCCAGAGAAAGTAGAGTTGATTGATTGTTACCTGAGCTAAATATTAACGTAGTTTAGAATAAGCAGCACCAATACATTTATTTTTCTTTGTTTTTTCTAACTACCATGAGGCTGGAATCAGACTTGCTCTATTCTAAGCTCACAAGGGGTTCCCAAACATGTGGATTAAGACGTGCTCTTCTCAACAGGTCAAACCAAGGGTGTGACCCCTACGGTGGAGACAGAGTGTGTCTTGAAATTTGGCTTATTGTGATTTCTCCTTCTGTCTAGACATTAAGGGTTCTCATCACTTTATCACTAGTGGAATCTTTCAAGTCAGCAGCGGCCCTAATTATGCACCAATTAACCTTAATTAAGACAGTTCTTGTGTAACAGCACACCCAGAGAGTTCACTAAACAAACAGCTTGACAAACGCTGTCATTTAAAATCCTTTCCAAACATGTCAGTTTCTTAATTAGGAAATCAGGTTGTGAAGACTCTATATTCACAGACATTATTTGGGAAATTAGAGTAGAGAAGATGGGGGCCAGTTCCTCTTCACGGTCCTTAAATGCGTTGGTTACGCAGAACATGCTGCTTTGGATGGACCCATAGGGCAGCACCGTGAAGATCACCGCTTTCTGTATGCATTTGCTCCAGGTGGGCAATAAAATGATATCCAATTACTGACGTTTCATTTTTCAAGAAAAGATTAGAAAATGAAAGGAAGCATTTCATGGAAATAATGAAAGAACTTAAGATTGATCATTTTTCAGACTTCCCTGGTGGCGCAGTGGTTAAGAATCCACCTGCCGGGCTTCCCTGGTGACGCAGTGGTTGAGAGTCCACCTGCCGAGGCAGGGGACGTGGGTTCGTGCCCCGGTCTGGGAAGATCCCACATGCCGCGGAGTGGCTGGGCCCATGAGCCATGGCCGCTGAGCCTGCGCGTCCGGAACCTGTGCTCCGCAACAGGAGAGGCCACAACAGTGAGAGGCCTGCATACCACCAAAAAAAAAAAAAAAAAAAAGAATCCACCTGCCAATGCAGGGGACATGGGTTCGAGCCCTGGTCCGGGAAGATCCCACATACCGTGGAGCAACTAAGCCCATGTGCCACAACTACTGAGACTGCTGTCTAAAGTCTGCAAGCCACAGCTATTGAGCCTGCGTGCCACAACTACTGAAGCCCACGCACCTACATCCAGTGCTATGCAGCGAGAAGCTACTGCAATGAGAGGCCTGTGCACCACAATGAAGATTAGCCCCCGCTTGCCGCAACTAGAAAAAGCCCACATGCAGCAATGAAGACCCAATGCAGCCAAATAAATAAATAAATACATTAGAAAAAAGATTAATCCTTTTTCTATTTGTATTAATCTGGAAGACATACAGACACTATAAATTGAGTTAGAAAATGCCGACAAATTTGGTCTTTTAAACTATATCTTTAACATCTTTATAATATTGGTTCTTATTTTTTTGTTTTTTTTAATTTTTAAATTTAATTTTATTTATTTTTTTATACAACAGGTTCTTATTAGTCATGCATTTTTATACACATCAGAGTATACACATCAATCCCAATCGCCCAATTCATCACACCACCATCTGCACCCGCCTGCAGCTTTCCCCCCTTGGTGTCCATAGGTTTGTTCTCTACATCTGTGTCTCAACTCCTGCCCTGCAAACCGGTTCATCTGTACCATTTTTCTAGGTGCCACATACATGTGTTAATATACAATATTTGCTTTTTTCTTTCTGACTTACTTCACTCTGTATGACAGTCTCTAGATCCATCCACGTCTCAACAAATGATCAATTTCATTCCTTTTTATGGCTGAGTAATATTCCATTGTATATATGTACCGCATCTTCTTTATCCATTCGACTGTTGATGGGCATTTAGGTTGCTTCCATGACCTGGCTACTGTAAATAGTGCTGCAATGAACATTGGGGTGCATGTGTCTTTTTGAATTATGGTTTTCTCTGGGGATATGTCCAGTAGTGGGATTGCTGGATCATATGGTAATTCTATTTTTAGTTCTTTAAAGAACCTCCATACTGTTCTCCATAGTGGCTATATCAATTTACATTCCCAACAACAGTGCAAGAGGGTTTGCTTTTCTCCACAGCCTCTCCAGCATTTGTTCTTTGAAGATTTTCTGATGATGCCCATTCTAACTGGTGTGAGGTGATACCTCATTGTAGTTTTGATTTGCATTTCTCTAATAATTAGTGATGTTGAGCAGCTTTTCATGTGCTTCTTGGCCATCTGTATGTCTTCTTTGGAGAAATGTCTATTTAGGTCTTCTGCCCATTTTTGGATTGGGTTGTTTGTTTCTTTATTATTGAGCTGCATGAGCTGTTTATATATTTTGGAGATTAATCTTTTGTCTGTTGATTCGTTTACAAATATTTTCTCCCATTCTGAGGGGTGTCTTTACATCTTGTTTATGGTTTCCTTTGCTGTGCAAAAGCTTTTAAGTTTCATTAGGTCCTATTTGTTTGTTTTTGTTTTTATTTCCATTCCTCTAGGAGGTGGGTTAAAAAACATCTTGCTGTGATTTATGTCAAAGAGTGTTCTTCCTATGTTTTCCTCTAAGAGTTTTATAGTACCCGGTCTTACATTTAGGTCTCTAATCCATTTTGAGTTTATTTTCATGTATGGTGTTAGGGAGTGTTCTAATTTCATTATTTTACATGTAGCTGTCCAGTTTTCCCAGCACCACTTATTGAAGAGACTCTCTTTTCTCCATTGTATATCCTTGCCTCCTTTGTCATAGATTAGTTGACCATAGGTGCGTGGGTTTATCTCTGGGCTTTCTATCTTGTTCCATTGATTTATATTTCTGTTTTTGCCAGTACCATATTGTCTTGATTACTGTAGCTTTGTAGTATAGTATGAAGTCAGGGAGTCTGATTCCTCCCACTCCGTTTTTTTCTCTCAAGACTGCTTTGGGTATTCAGGGTCTTTTGTGTCTCCATACAAATTTCAAGATTTTTTGTTCTAGTCCCATAAAAAATGGCATTGGTAACTTGATAGGGATTGCATTGAATCTGTAGATTGCTTTGGGTAGTATAGTCATTTTCACAATATTGATTCTTCCAATCCAAGAATATGGTATATCTCTCCATCTGTTGGTATCATCTTTAATTTCTTTCATCAGTGTCTTATAGTCTTCTGCATACAGGTCTTTTGTCTCCCTAGGTAGGTTTATCCCTAGGTATGTTATTCTTTTTGTTGCAATGGCAAATAGGAGTGTTTCCTTAATTTCTCTTTCAGATTCCTCATCATTAGTGTATAGGAATGCCAGAGATTTCTGTGCATTAATTTTGTATCCTGCAACTTTACCAAATTCATTGATTAGCTCTAGTAGTTTTCTGGTGGCATTTTTAGGATTCTCTATGTATAGTATCATGTCATCTGCAAACATTGACAGTTTTACTACTTCTTTTCTAATTTGTATTCCATTTATTTCTTTTTCTTCTCTGACTGCCATGACTAAGACTTCCAAAACTATGTTGAATAATAGCAGTGAGAGTGGACATCCTTGTCTTGTTCCTTATCTTAGTGGAAATGGTTTCAGTTTTTCACCATTGAGAATGATGTTTGCTGTGGGTTTGTCATACATGGCCTTTATTATGTTGAGGTTGGTTCCCTCTATGCCCACTTTCTGGAGAGTTTTTATCATAAATGGGTGTTGAATTCTGTCAAAAGCTTTTTCTGTATCTATTGAGATGATCATATGGTTTTTATCCTTCAATTTGTTAATATGGTGTTTCACATTGATTGATTTGCGTATATTGAAGAGTCCTTGCATCCCTGGGATAAATCCCACTTGATCATGGTGTATGATACTTCTAATGTGCTGTTGGATTCTGTTTGCTAGTATTTTGTCATGGATTTTTGCATCTATATTCATCAGTGATATTGGTCTGTAATTTTCTTTTTTTGCAGTGTCTTTGTCTGGTTTTGGCATCAGGGTGATGGTGGCCTCATAGAATGAGTTTGGGAGTGTTCCTTCCTCTGCAACGTTTGGAAGAGTTTGAGAAGGATGGGTGTTAGCTCTTCTTTAAATGTTTGATAGATTTCACCTCTGAAGCCATCTGGTCCTGGACTTTTGTTTGTTGGAAGATTTTTCATCACAGTTTCAATTTCATTCCTTGTGATTGGTCTGTTCATATTTTCTGGTTCTTCCTGGTTCAGTCTTGGAAGGTTATACCTTTCTAAGAATTTGTCCATTTCTTCCAGGTTGTCCATTTTATTGGCATAGAGTTGCTTGTAGTAGTCTCTTAGGATGCTTTGTATTTCTGCAGTGTCTTTTGTAGTTTCTCCTTTTTCATTTCTAATTTTATTGATTTGAGTCCTCTCCCTCTTTTTCTTGATGAGTCTGGCTAATGGTTTATCAGTGTTGTTTATCTTCTCAAAAAACCAGCTTTAGTTTTATTGATCTTTGCTATTGTTTTCTTTGTTTCTATTTCATTTATTTCTGCTCTAATGATTTCTTTCCTTCTGCTAACTTTGGGTTTTGTTTGTTCTTCTTTCTCTAGTTCCTTTAGGTGTAAGGTTAGATTGTTTGAGACTTTTCTTGTTTCTTGAGGTAGGCTTCTATACTTTTAAACTTCCCTCTTAGAACTGCTTTTGCTGCATCCATAGGTTTTGGATCATCGTGTTTTCATTGTCATTTGTCTCTAGGTATTTTTTTTATTTCCTCTTTGATTTCTTCAGTGATCTCTTGGTTATTTAGTAACGTATTGTGTAGCATCCATGTGTTTATGTTTTTTACGTTTTATTCCCTGTAATTCATTTCTAATCTCATAGCGTTGTGGTCAGAAAAGATGCTTGATATGATTTCAATTTTCTTAAAGTTACTGAGGCTTGATTTGTGACCCAAGATGTGATCTATCCTGGAGAATGTTCCATGTCCACTTGAGAAGAAAGTGTAATCTGCTGTTTTTGGATGGAATGTCCTATAATTATCAATTAAGTCTATCTGGTCTAGGTGTAAGTGAGGTGTTAAGGTCCCCCACTATGATTGTGTTACTGTTGATTTCCTGTTTAATAGCTGTTAGCAGTTGCCTTATGTATTGAGGTGCTCCTATGTTGGGTGTATATATATTTATAATTGTTATATATTCTTCTTGGATTGATCCCTTGATCATTATGTAGTGTCCTTCCTTGTCTCTTGTAACATTCTGTATTTTAATGTCTATTTTTATCTGATATGAGTATTGCTACTCCAGCTTTCTTTTGATTTCCACTTGCACGGAATATCGTTTTCCATCCCCTCACTTTCAGTCTCTGTGTGTCCCTAGGTCTGAAGTGGGTCTCTTGTAGACAGCATATAGATGGGTCTTGTTTTTGTATCCATTCAGGAAGCCTGTGTCTTTTGGTTGGAGCATTTAATCCATTCTCATTTAAGGTAATTATCTATATGTATGTTCCTATGACCATTTTCTTAATTGTTTTGGGTTTGCTTTTGTACGTCCTGTCCTTTTCTCTTCTGTTTATCACTTAGAGAAGTTTCTTTAGCATTTGTTGTAGAGCTGGTTTGGTGGTGCTGAATTCTCTTAGCTTTTGCTTGTCTGTAAAGCTTTTGATTTCTCCATCGAATCTGAATGAGATCCTTACTGGGTAGAGTAATCTTAGTTGTATGTTCTTACTTTTCATACTTTAAGTATATCATGCCACTCCCTTCTTGCTTGTAGAGTTTCTCCTGAGAAATCAGCTGTTAACCTTATGGGAGTTCCCTTGTATGTTATTTGTCATTTTTCTCTTGCTGCGTTCAATAATTTCTCTTTGTCTTTAATTTTTGCCAATTTGATTACTATGTGCCTCGGCATGTTTCTCCTTGGGTTTATCCTGTATGGGACTCACTGTGCTTCCTGGACTTGGGTGGCTATTTCTTTTCCCATGTTAGGGAAGTTTTCAACTATAATCTCTTCAAATATTTTCTTGGGTCCTTTCTCTCTTCTCCTTCTGGGACCCCTATAATGCAAATGTTTTTGCATTTAATGTTGTCCCAGAGGTCTCTTAGGCTGTCTTCATTTCTTTTCATTCTTTTTTCTTTATTCTGTTCCGCAGCAGTGAATTCCACCATTCTGTCTTCCAGGTCACTTATCCGTTCTTCTGCCTCAGTTATTCTGCTATTGATTCCTTCTAGTGTAGTTTTCATTTCAGTTATTGTATTGTTCATCTCTGTTTGTTTGTTCTTTAATTCTTCTAGATCTTTGTTAAACATTTCTTGCATCTTCTCAATCTTTGCTTCCTTTCTTTTTCCAAGGTCCTGGATCATCTTCACTCTCAGTATTCTGAATTCTTTTTCTGGAAGGTTGCCTATCTCCACTTCATTTAGTTTTTCTAGGGTTTTATCTTGTTCCTTCATCTGGTACATAGCTCTCTGCCTTTTCATCTTGTCTATCTTTCCATGAATGTGGTTTCCATTCCACAGGCTGCAGGACTGTAGTTCTTCTTGCTTCTGCTGTCTGCCCTCTGGATCTTATTTTTTTAAGGACATATTTCTCTTCAAGTCAAGACATGCTATGCAAAAGATTTTTTATACTAAATTTGCACCTTTCCTATTATGTATTTCATGCTTTTGTTGCTTTTTTTTTTTTTTTTTAAATTATTTATTTATTTATTTATTTAGGGCTGTGTTGGGTCTTCGTTTCTGTGCGAAGGCTTTCTCTAGTTGTGGCAAGCGGGGGCCACTCTTCATCGCAGTGCGCAGACCTCTCACTATCGCGGCCTCTCTTGTTGTGGAGCACAGGCTCCAGACGCGCAGGCTCAGTAGCTGTGGCTCACGGGCCCAGTTGCTCCGTGGCATGTGGGATCTTCCCAGACCAGGGCTCGAACCCGTGTCCCCTGCATTGGCAAGCAGATTCTCAACCACTGCGCCACCAGGGAAGCCCGCTTTTGTTGCTTTTGTAAATGGAATCTTTCAACATGTTTAATTTTATCTTAAGATATTTTAGTGTGAAATCTACCTCACAAAAAGACAGATTATGTGTATGTAGTGTTTTAAGAAAACTTTTAATAGTTACCAGCTTAAGAAATAGAACATTAATAGTAGTTTTAAATCCCTGTGTTCCCCTCCCTGATTACACTCCCTTCCTCCCCCCACTCCAAAAATATCTTCTCCTAAATTTGTGCTAACAATTTCCTTTATTATATTTAGAGTTCCACCACCTAGGTATAGTATAAACCTAAACTGTGTGTAATTTTGCACATTTTTCGCAGTTATATAAGTGAAATCATACTATGATATTCTATGATTTAATTTTTTCTATAACATATGTTTATTCATATATGTGTGTGATTCTCAACTTCATTTGTTTGCACTTTGTAAGTTATTCTGTCATATGACTGTATCATTAAAAAAACACAGTCATCTACTCTAGTGATGTTTTTGTGAAGAGGTTTTCTTTTTCTTTTTGCCTGATTTTGTCATGAATGGTAAAATTTTATCAAAATTTTTCTTAATCTATAATAATTATAAAGTTGTTATACTTTTCTGTTTTCAGTGTCCTAATATATGGAGAGTTATATGACATAATAATTTTAAATATGAGTAATAAGTCCAACTTCATCATGATATATTGATATGTATTGTGTTTATTTTACAGTGCTGAATGAATTTTCTTATTGATTTTGAGGGGGACCTTGAAGAAATCAAAGCCATGTCAACGACTGATTGAATTATAATTTCCATTTATCTTATTGTCTTACACTGATTTGGGTATCAAGATTTTATTAGCTTCAGGACATACATTTCAAAGTCCCCTCTCTTTTCAGTCTCTGAAAGATATTTCTTAAATTTAGAATGATCTATTCTTTGGCTATTTAGTATAATTTTTCTTTAAATGTAAGTAGGATGAGAGTAAGACAGCTGAAATTTTCTATTTTCTGGAATTATTCACATTCCTGGGAATTTTCCTCAATTTCACTATATTTTCTAATATGCTGGTGCACATTTCTCCATATTTATCTCTATTATCATTTTATTATCTACTCGATATATGCCCTTTATCCTTCATATATCCTGTTAGAGGCTTAGAGGTTGTTAGAGGATTATAAGGTGTTGTCTACATTTATTTTCTTTTTAAGAATTCCTGTGTTTTATTACTTACCTCCTATTTTTTTAGGTTTATAGTGCTTTATTTTAGTTTAATTAGTTTTATTTTGTTGTTGTTTTTGCTTTTTCTTAAGTTGAAATCTTAGCTCATTAATTTTCAGTCTTCTTTTCTGGCATAGGCCTTTGAATACTCTTTGTCCTTTAAGAGCTATAACTTGTGTCACACAAATTTTAATGAGTGGTAATTTTATTATTATTTAATATTACTAATAAATTGTTAAATAAAAATAAACTCTTTTGCTTCTTCTTTTGGTGTGTGTAAACACACGAACTCAAAAAATGGGGATTATCCTGTGTTCTACGTTTTTTTTTTTTTATGCTGTGTTTTACTTCTGTTTCAAGACTTTGCCTTCCATACACAACTAATGATGAGTCTCAATGCTCCCAATTCCCTAAAGACATCTCTGATTTGTCTTTTGGCCACACAAGCAAGATTTATCTTTTTTTCATATTCCTTTCTAGCTGAATGATTACGTGAACTTCGGTAGATACACTTCACAGCTACCAACAACTGGACTAAGAAAGTGCTGATCTTACCTTAACTATTCTATATCACTTTATTCTACTCTCAGTATGCTTTGATCTGAAAGTCTTTGGATTATGTTTCCACACAATAAGGAAAACATTTATTTTATTCCTGAACTTCTGATAAAAAGTCATGTCTTCTGGACCAAGTGGAAATGGCCGTTTCTTTGGGAAACAACAGACCTCCTCTTGCTTTGCTCTGTCTGCCTGACAGGGATTTAGATTTAACAGGCTTCATGAACATCAAAGGCAACACGGAGCTGAAGGAAAGTCTCCTAATGCCTTTTAAATCTGTTATCTTTCTTTTTCAAACCCGCAATGTGTAAGTATTCATTATATGCAACTGGCATTCAAATTTCTGCTGTTCAAGCAGAAAAATGTCTTTCATCAATTTTAAATTCTTTAAATATTTCCTAACCCTCTACATGTAGGTTAGAGTGAGCAGCTATTCAGGAGAATGAAATAATTCCTCCTGATACCTGGACTTAGGCAAACTATTTTGACCGCAAGTTACAAAAACACAATTGTACAAACATAAACATAAAAAGAGAATTTAATAGTAAGATACAGGGGTTTTTGTGGACTCTGTGACCTGTTAGGTCTGAGAAGGGTCTAGAACCAAAAGTTGGAAACTATCTATAGGATGTTAAAACCCAAATATCATTCTAAATCCCAGTTATAAATTCTCAAGAGAAAGAAAACTCTATTGAGTCTGGCTTGGACAGATGCCCATTCATTGTCTAGTCCATCATGACCATAGGGTTAAGGACAGGATGAAAAGGAGTTTGGAGATCATTACTCTATGTGGGGCCAACAATTCTTGGAGGGAAAATGGTAGCTATTCCATAAAGAGGAGAATTGATCCTGCATTAAACACTTGGGAATTTCTGCTAGAATTTCGAGGAAAAGGAGTCAAAGCTAAAAACAGTTGGAGAGAATATAGTGTAATTTTAGAGCAGCAAATGGAGAGTAAAAATGTGAAAAATCAGTGTTTTTTTAAAAAAGAAGAAAGGAGCAAATAGTTGATATCACATCAAACTAATCAAACACAATGAAAAAATATGCTGAGATAAATGAAAATCTGACCCAGGAAACAGTAATTAAATATACGATTCTAACACATAGTGAAAATATTAACTGCAAAGAAATAATATATGGATACTAGAAGTACTCAACAGAAACGATATAAAGGCAAAAAATGATATGCAAACAAGAAAATTTGGCTGACCTTTGATTTCTTTTATGAAATCTAGATGTCAGAAACATTCTAAAGGTTTTGAGTAGAAAATTTGTGACTCCCATAATTTCAAATAAACCAAGTTTTCTTCCATGTGTATAAACTAATAGAAGATATTCTCCTCCCTTCCTGTTGGGGAAAAAGTGCTCTGTTAACACCTCAGCCTGTAAAGCTCGCACACTTCTCCTTACCTGACAACTCCTTTTTTGCTCATCATCCTTCAGAATCAGCTCCATGGCCGTTCCTTCCCTGGGCCCTCAAATCAAACCTGTTGCCATGCTATTCTCTCTTTCACAGAATAAAATCCTTTCCTTTTATAACACATTTCAGAATTTGCATTTACATATTCAGCTGTGTTCATTATTAACTATCAATCTTCCACATCAGGTTATAAGACTCATGAGGGCAGGCCCAGTCTCTATTTTGTTCACCGCTGTACACACAGTGCATAGCAGTGTTGGGTAGGACATAGTAAATGTGGAGGGAAGGGCTGGGATGGAGGAGAAGGTGGTTTGTACACCTTACTTGAACTGGGAAGAGGGGAAGACAACAGGGGGCAACAGGAAAAGAGGAAAAAAGTCGGGGAAAGTCTTAGTCAGCTCAGGCTACTCTAACAACATGCCCAGAAACTAGGTGTCCTATAAACAACACATATTCATTTCTCACGGCTCTGGAGGTTGGAAGTCCGAGATGAGGATGCCAGTGGGGTCAGGTTCTGGTGACAATCCTCTTCTGGGTTGCAGGCTGAGACTTCTCCCTGTTATCCTCACATGGTGGAGAATAGAGCAGTGGAAGTAAGCTCTCCAGTGACTCTCACAAAGGCACTAATCCCACCCACGAGGGCCCCACCCCCATGAGCTCATCTAACCCTAATTACCTCCCAAAGCCCCTGCCTCCTAATACCATCACATCGTGGGTAGAGTTTCAACACATAAATTTTGCAGGGATGCAAACACTCAGTCCCTATAAGGTAGACAGCTGGGCACAGGGTATGAAGAGGGGTGTCAAAAGCTGCTAGAGAAGGCCTCATTCACATCTGAGTATGTGAGCTCAGTAGTTACATATGGCGGTGCAGAGTAGAGGGAGAGACAGATGAAGGAGTCTGTGAAAACACGGAGAGAGAATGGATGAAAGAGGAGACAAAAATATCTTTTCCTAGTTCCCAGTGAAAATCCCTCTCTTTTAGATGAATTTTTATTAAGTAAGTAGTAATTGGTTGTGTGTCCCAAAAAAGACAGGTTTCAGTTATTAACATCTCTCTAGGTAGGGTGTTCTGTTCAAAGAGTTGACAATGAAAGATATTTTTTCTCTGAAAAATAATTCTTCATATTGTCTGTTCCATTTAACTTCAGCCTTAGGAGGAAAACTGTAACCAGTACATAGTAGCATCTGAAAGTAGTAAATTCTCTTCAGCATCCTTTGTAATGGAGGAGTTTCCACTGCGCAAGTGACCAGTTCTGGGCTGTGCCCTTCAAGCCACAATTCCTCTGGCCATTAAGGATTCCATTGTTTGTTGAGGTCACAGAGTAGTGTGTCAGTGCTTACAGGTGTCACAGAATATTGGCACAGGGTATTGTGCACACCAGGCAATTCAAATAGGGTTAAGCAAAGTCCCAAAGCACAAGTGGCATTTCACTACTAGGATGTCTCTGGGTGCTGTGCTGATGATCGCTGATGGAAGTTGCAATATCCATAGTGAGAGACGAGCAACTATTATAGCTTTTCCACCTGGGAGACACAGCGTTAATACAGATGGTGGCTTGAGTTAGCTCTCAGGGGTGGACACTAGCCAGGCATGGATCTCTCCTAGTGCTGATTCCAAGTATTTCTTGTGATTCCCTTGGGGACTCTTCCATCACACCTCCCATCCCAGGCGATGTTCCTCTAGCTTGGCTTTTCCTAAGTTTTTGGTCCTTCAGAATTAAAAGTCACCTCTCCCTTGCAGATTCCACTATATCGTGATAATAACTTCAGTGTTTATAATTCTCATGAAAGTTTTTAACATTTCAGTACATGCTTTTTTTTTTTTTATCCAAAAACATGATGTGTAGAATGTGAAACAAAGAAAAATAGAACAAGGAAAACAGGCATATGTCAGAAGTCACATTACTAATCAGTGAGTAAACAATACTATATAATAGATCAATGTCATAAATTTTCTGGTTTAAATGTGTTATATGCATCTTATTTTTGTCATCTTAATTTATTTTTGATAGAGTTTTGTTAAAATCTCCAGTGTTAATGTGTTTGTTCATTTCTCCTGGTAATTCTGCAAGTTTTACTTTTATTAAGCTTAAAGGTTATGTTGTTGAGTGCCTACAAATTTATAATCAGCATGGATTCTTATTGGCTTTTTTTCATAATTATATGGTATGTTTTTTATGCTAATAACATCTTAAATTTTATTTTGTCAGGTATTACTTTTCTTACACTGTTCTTTTTTTTACTAAGAATTTGTTTTGTTTTTCATGCCTTTATTTTGAATCTTTCTATGTGGAAGTGTTTTAGATTTTTTTTGTTTTATGGAAGCAGCCTATTTCAAATTCAATTTTACAAACTATGATTTTTAATATGAAAGTCTAATCTATTTACATCTTCTGTGAGTCTAGTGGGGTTTATTTCTGTCACCTTATTTTTGGTTTGAGATAACCATGCTTTTTCTTTATTGCTGTTTTCTCTTCCTCTGCCTTCTGTTGGTTTGGCAAAATGTTCTATTTTCCCTTTTTTATTTGCTTTACAATGAATTATTTTGCTTGTGTGTTTATTTTGGGGCCTATCTGGGCCCTAATCTGAAGCTAGGTTCTATTACCAGCAGTCACACTGGGGACGTAGCAGATCCAGGCTCAGATCAATGACCCAGTTTTCACAGCTCCTGGTCGTGCAGATGTGACTATGTCCCCACCTTTCTCAGGCTTCAGCTTGCTAGGAACCCTATTCTCAAGAAAAGACCTTCCTAAGTGGAGGTGTCAATCCAAGCATCATCATCTTCTGTGGAACTCTTCCGGTCCTCTTGACCTGGAAGTAACAAAAACCCCTTGTGACTACTGCTTATTTCGTATTCAAAGTGCAACAAAGTCTTACCTTCTGCTCTGCTCACCATTTCACTTTTCTGTTCATTCCTTGATTAGGGAAATGCTTGTCTTTTATCTGAGTCCAGCCATGTCTCTTTAAGTACATATTTTTTCTCTCTTGCTGTATGACTTGAACAAAGATGTCATCTTGACCTGAAGACTCGTTATTCTCTTTCTAATTCTATGATTATGGCCAAAACATCACCCCATCTCACTCAAGACATCCCTTCTTATTCTCAAAAGACTGTTTTGGAAGTCAGAAAGCTGAACATTGACTGTTTCTTCTTTTCATTTTCTCTCTAATGATCTACTTATCCTCAAGGCTATGGAGATACCTCTTACTGAGGAGATGAAAGGTCATGATAAAAATGAAATGATAAAAAGTGAAAGCTCAAAAATTACTACTTTGAGATGTTTTCTATATATGTCCTTAATAAGGCATGTGCTTCAAAGCCTAGCTTAAGCCATTCATGTGTGCATGGAATTAAACATAGACAGTGCTAGAAACAATTCAGCTGAGACGGAATTAGTGTGTCTTATTGACTTCCTCTAGCACTTTCTATTCCTGCTGGTGTGTCAGCTACAGGAACCTGAGAAAATGAGGAGGAGAATGCAGCATTCTTTAGGCTCTGGGGAGTAAGGAGCAGAGAGGAAGAAGAGATGCTAGAAGTGGATTTATCCCCTGGGGACTTGGAACACAAGACCAATTCTTGGCTTTCATGGGTGTGGGTAAAGAGATAACACCTGAGTAGCAAGATAGGAAATCCTCAGATAGGGGAGGGGAGTAAGAGAGAGTGAGAACAAATGTCCCACCGTTTTGAAATACACACTTATGAACCGGTCACTGTGCTTACGTCCAAGATCCATTCCCTCTCCATTCTCTTCTGGCTGACCTTTTGTGACCCTGTGCTCTTCCAGGGCATGCCGAGTGCTCAGGTGAACCAGATCCCATGTGGATTTTAATGCCTGTGAAACAAGACACACACAAGGTGGTACCCATGGCTGATGTGAACACATCAATAACAATCAGTGACTGTGGACTCAGCTTAAAAATTCTATCTCAGGATATATTTTTTAATGTCAGTACACTGGAAATAGGGATAACAAAAACTGAAGCAAAGCATGAACAGAATTTTACTTTTAAAAATCATCTTTGGTGGATAGTTTTGTTTTGTTTTTTTTAAATTAATTTATTTAGTTGCTTTGGGTCTTAGTTGTGGCAGGCAAGCTCCTTAGTTGCAGTAGACTGTCTCCTTAGTTGCAGCTCAAGGGCTCCTTAGTTGTAGCATGCAAACTCTTAGTTGTGGAATGCATGTGGGATCTAGTTCCCTGGCCAGGGATTGAAACTGGGCCCCCTGCATTGAGAGTGCAGAGTCCCAATCACTGCGCCACCAAGGAAGTCCCATGACCAGTTTTATGTAAGCTTTTTAGGCTATACTCCCCAGTCATTCAATCAAACACTAAAGGTGTTGCCATGATGGTATATTATTGCAACACCTTTAGTGTTTGATTAAGATGTACTAATTTCTACAACAAGTAGATTTTAAGTAAAGGCGATTATATTCGATGATCTGAATTGGCCACCCCCGATCAGTTGAAAGGCCTTAAAAGCATAACTGATGTTTCCCTGAGGACGAAGAAATCCCACCTGTGGACTGTAGCTTCAGCTTGTGCCCAGGAATTTCTGGCCTTCTCTTCCTGATGGGCCACTCAATGAATTTTAGAGTTGCCTTGCCAGGCCTCATGATTGCAAAGGCTAATTCCTTAGGATAGATCTCTTGATATAGAAGTATGTGTGTTTGTGTGTACGTGTGTGTGCCTGTCTGTCTGTGTATCCTACTGGATCTTTTTCTCTTGTGGAACCCTGACTGATACAGATTTTTATAGTAGAAGTGTTTTGAGAGGGATAGAATCTTAAGAACGAGGTTTCTAAATTGATTTTGAGTTTTCTGGAATAAATTCTCTAGTTTGATTAGACTTAAAGACACTAATGAATATTTCTAGTGGTAAAGAGGGTGCTGATAATCCACAGTATGATGTGGCAGTAGAGATAGGCAAAATATCACCATTTGATACTATCAGATACCTATAAAGAGTAGGGTTCTGGGTAGCCATGTGTTTGATATTGTACAACACTTTGGACAACCTAAGGAATATAATGGATTTGGCTGGTTGCTCCTACTTGCACTGGAGAAAGTAAGGAAAGGGCAAATGACTTGAAAGGTTCAACACTTTCCCTGAAAGAAACCTTTATCTCCTGTAGCTGCAGTGCTGAGATTTCTAAAACCAAATCCACAGTCTCATCCTGAGAGTGGCTGAATTATAATGCAGATTGAATTCTCAACCTTATGGATGTCCTCTGTTAAGGTGAGGTCATTGATTAAGAAGGAAAGGGATCCTGAAAATTAGAATCAGGATATATAGAAGATCCCAGTGAACCTGGGTGCACTGAACCCGTAAATTCTGCTGAATCTTCTTTGGCAATAGAAGAGGCCATTTTCCTTTTGTTGGAGGAGGTTCAACCTGCTTTGCCTGAAGAAGCAGTAATGAGCTCGCCTGAGGTAGTTGCCTTGAAAGACACTCTTGATTCCTCTCAGGAACTATCCCCACCATTCATTTTTGCTTCTAGACCTATAACGAGACTCAAGTTCCAACTGGCTCCAGAGAATGAGATGCAAAGTGTGACCAGCAATGAAGTACACTACACACCCAAAAAACAGCATGATTTTCCAATTTATACAGAGAGATATTTGGGTAATATGTGTCAGGATGGATATTAAGGATGTGGGATAACAGTGTAAGGAATATATAGTTTTATCAGACCTTATTTATTGATATGGGTCCACTAAGCAGAGTTTTTTCATTTAATGTTGCAGCTGAGGGGTTAGAAAATCTCTATCAGTTTGTTTGCTGGTTTGCTGAAACGTGGACCAAAAGGTAACTTATATTAAATGAGGTGGAAATGCCAGGACTGCCTTTTTATTCTGTAGAGGAAGGTATCCAAAGTCCTAGGGAAATTGAAATGTCAGAATGGATTCATCATTTAAGACCTACTCACCCACCCTGGGACCATCCTTTCACCAGATGTGAGAAATAAATTTGTGAGAGGAACCCCGCATCCTTGAAGAGCTCTGTGACTGCTCTTCTCTGCAGGTCAGAAATTACCTTGGGAGTTGCTGCCTGCTGCCAAACGCTGATCCCTAAATGAAATAGGGATAATTAGATCCCAGGGTGGCAGGGTCCAAGTGCCACAACTTAATTACCAAATCAAAGTGGACATGGTTACCATAATGGACAGTGGAATCAAGGCAGTAATAAGAATAATCTGACTGTCTGATGCCTATGATGTTGGCTAATTGATCATGGTGTCCCTAAAAAAGAAATAGATAGGCAGTCTATTAAATTCTTACTTAATTTGTATAAGTGGTGGGTTCTAGGTGAAGTGAATAGAAATCTAATTTGTATCACCAAAACAGAGATTCATGTCTCCTCAATCAATTCCCAGATCTGAGTCAATTTTAAGACTCAGAACCCCTTGAATAAAGAGGAGGGTCTGTCTCCTTGAGGAATGACTTCACGTCACTGCCAAAAATTTATACATTTTACTGCAACAGACACTTATGCCAGATATGATTTGCTTTTCCTGAACACAATAGTTCTGCCAAAACTGTGGATGTACAGAATGCCTTATTCACTGTCACTGTATTTTACACAGTGTATCATCCAGTCAGTCAAGGAACTCACTTCACAGTAAATGAAGTGTAGCCCTAGGCCCAGGATTGTGAAATCCATCATGTTTCCCATTATACTGAAGCAGATACTTCAAAGAACACTGGGATGGCCTTTTGAAGATTCAGTGACAGTCCCAGTGAGATGGAAATACCTTGCAAAGCTGTGGTTAATATCTAAATCAGCATCCAATATATGGTGCTAATTTTCTCATAGCCAGGATTGACAGGTCCAGGAATCAAGAGATGGAAATGGGAGAGGTATCACTCACTGTTACTGCAAATGACCCAGTAGCAAAATCTTTGCCTTCTATCTCCATGACCTTATGCTATGATGGTCTAGAAGTCTTAGTTCCAAAGGAAGAAATTCTTCTACTAGGAAACATAAAAAGGATTCCATTGAAACAGAAGTTGAGACTGCCACCTGACTACTTGGGGCTCCTCCTGCCTCTGAATCAACAGGCAAAGACAATATCACTCTACTGACTGGGGTGATTGATCTTGATTACCAAGTAGAAATTGGGTTGTAATTGGAAGTGCAAAGGAGAATATCTGGAATACAGGAGATCCCTTAGGTTATCTCTCGGAGATACCAAGCCCTGTGATTCAAGTCAATGGAAAACTACAACAATCCAATGAAGGTAGGACTGCTAATGGTCCAGACCCTTCAGGAATGCAGGAATGATGGTCTGAGTCACCCCACCAGGAAAAGAACCATGACTAGCTGAGGTGCATGCTGAGAGTAGAGGGAATACGGAATGGGTTGTGGAAGAAGGTACTTTAGCTATGTGGCTAAAACCATGTGGCCAATTGCAGAAATTAAGACGTTAACAGTTATAATATGCCTTTTTATTTTGTTATGCACATGTTTATGTGTGTATGAATAGCAAACATTTTTGTCTTTTCTCTCTTACCCCCTTATCTTAAAAGATGTATTAATAATAGTTAACTTTGCACCATTGTATTTAATTTACAGGATACCAAGGAGAAGACAGAATATCACCCAAGGACTTTGGAGTCTCTTCTGGGGAAAGATTAGAGCATTTTCAGTTGTACACAGGACAGTTAGTTACATCATTTTAGATGGAAGTGTGTCTCTGTTATTGTCTTTATTTGGTTATTAAATATGGTTTAGGAGATGTATATGGGCACCAAGTCCATAAGGGGCAGACTGTGATGTTTCATATGTCAAAACTTTGCTAGGCTCCAGTCCCTAATTATTCAACCAAACAGTAATCTGAGTGCACCTGTTATAGACAGGCAGAGAAAAAATAAAACCCAATCCCCCAACTTTTCATGTTCCCTTCTAAAAAGCATTTGTCTTCTAAAATAAGGGTTATATATACTACTGATTAGTAATAGTTAGATGCTTTATATATAGTGTCTCATTTAATCCTCACCATGGCCTGTGAGAATGAATAATTGGAGCACAGAGTGAATAACTAGCTTGAAATCTTTCAGCTAGTGAATTCAAGATCAGGATTTAAATTCAAATTGTCTGACTCCAAAACTCAACGTTTTCCACTGAGACACATAGACACTACTATAACTACAAATTTCATAAACACTAAGAAACAGCGTATGCTTCTATGCAAACTGCTCGACCTTGAATTCCAGACTTCTTTTCATGAACCTTTATCTTACTCACAGAGAATGGGAATTTTTTTGTGAACCAAGTGATAGCCTTTAAGAGCCTTAAAACTTTTTCTAAAAAAACTTCTGTTTGTTTTGTATTTGAACACTTGCTGAAAGGAGACTGCCTAATTTAAAGAAAACAGGGAGTCAAAGCCACAGCCCAGCCATCTCCCCATTCCTTGGTTGTATACTTGGGCAAATTACTTAAATCTGCTGAGCCTCATTTTTATTCTTCAATAATTAAGAAATAATAATAATAATGAAGAGGTAATAATCCTTATCTAAAATTTTCACAAAATGGTTCTGAAGACTCTTTGAGACACCATAAGTGAAGCTACTGGATACATTTAAGAATTGAATTCAATATTTATCTTTTCTACTGACTTAGACTGCTTGATAATAATTCTATATCTTGCTCACTTTTGCACACGACCTTATGAAAAATAGTTGGACAATAAATACAGGTTGGATTAGGTGAATAGTAGGTACTAAATAATTAACAGGTGATAAACTCCATAAAGGTGCTGGTTATGCATGTTGTTTTCATTGCTGTATCTCCAGTATCCAATATTATACCAGCATACGATAAAAATAAATGAACGACAATTAAAATAGCATATTGATCAATTGATCAATTTCCAGGGTCTTTCACTGGTGGATGTTGGGAAAGAAACTCTCCAAGCCCATGTACAACTTCCCTTTCCTCACTGTCCCTTTCAAGTTTCTATTATTTATGTTCATCCTTAAATGATCAAACTTCTTAAACGTATAGCCTGAACCACAGCAATTCTTTTTGTACTTCCCCTTCTTCCCTATCTCCTCCTCCTGAAAATGTGCCCTAAAAGTCAGCAGTAGTCACTGGCAGATGCATTATGAAAGTGTGAGATCCCATTTGACTCTTTTTTTTTTTTTTTGCTCTATTTTCCCACCTCAAATCACTTAGATATTTAGATCAATCAGTTTTCCTTCATCTAGGGAATATGCTGATGACTTGCTAAGAAAAGAATAAACATTTGGAATTACTGTTGTGACAATCAAGCAACAAAAACCTACTAAATATTTGCAAGATGAGTGCATAAAAACTTTTCATTTTTTAAGGCTCAATTACCTTCCCCGCCAAATTAAGCTTTAGTGAGAAATACTCAGAAAGGTCTAAAACATAGTAAATTTAAATTGCATCATCAGACAGTTTGCTGGTAGCATTCTTGTGAGAAAGAGGAACTTAGATGTTTTTCCTCTAGTAGTTTACAGTCTCTGATTTCCCTTTGCTCTTTTCAGTGCTTTCGACCTCGTGGGTTGGCCTCTTGGTCAGCAGGGGGATTGAGATAGAGCTACTTGGTGCACAGTAACCGTGTTATGTTCCCCAGAGCTCATCGCTGCCAACCCACGTACTGTGGCCAAGATGAAGTTAGAACTCTAATGAACCCAACAGTATCCTTTGAAGGAAGGAAGGAAGGAAGGAGGGGGCGGGGCGGAGGGAGAAAAGCTGAAAGAGGAAATATTTAATTTCCATGAAGATGTTCATACAATATTTAATAGCAGAAGAGATTCTCACAAAATTCTAAAATACCAAGACGTAAATTACTCATTCTAATATTTAAGACATGCTTCCATGTTAAACTAATAATTTTCAGGGTGAAGAAGCAGGAAATAATGGAAACTTCTATCAGGTCAATAAAGTGTTTCTTTCCTTTCCTTTTCTTCTTGTTTAATATAAACAGCCCATGATTTCTGGGATCATTAAGTAAGACCCCCTCCCCCTGTAATTGCCTAATGAGCCACAGAGTTCTCTCTGTCAAGAGCTCTTGGAAGAACACGTAGGGTTGAGAAGCACTATCCTGGGCCTGGCAGCTCAGCTCCCGAGACGTGAGTTCTGACGGCAGAGGCACCCGTGGGGCCGGAGGGAACCCAACGTGAGCCTGAGCAGGTTAGCCTTCACTTTGGAGAAAATGCAGAAGTTCCAGGAGAATTTTCACCAAACTCAGGCTCTAGATACGGGGTTCCCTTCTCCTGTGCTAGACCCCATGTGAAACTGCTGCAATGGAACAAAAGAGATCTCCAAACTTACTCTTTTCAAATCCATATCTCTGATGGCTGGAGGAGCCAACGCTTGGAGCCGCATCTTCCACCTTAGACTGTAGGCGCTTCTCACTGGAAGTTACAATGCCTGCAGGACTGCTGTCCCCGTCACTCAAACACAAGAAAGAGGCTCAGGTTTCTGAACTTGAGTTTTCTCATCTATAAGAAGGTGAGTGGGAACAGACAGGTGAATTGTAAGAGCACTATTATGTGACAGCTCTATTTTTGACCAAAGACAAGCCTGCTGAGTTATTATTTTCCAGCACGTTCACTCCTGGGAGTCCAGTGGTTTGGGAGAGAGAGTAGGAATACGTGGATATTCCTTTGTCTGAGTCCAGGGGGCAGCAGCGTCTCAGGTAAAGAGAGGCCAGTGAGGATAAAGGGCATATATCTGTATATGTATCTTCCACCTCTTAAACCCTGAGGTGAGGAGACGTGTCCACCAAAATGAATTTTTTAAAGAAACAAAATCTTCTGAAATCATGCGCTAGTTCTAAAGAACCTCTGGCTCCCAGGAGATCCTCAGAACAGAAAACTCACTGGTGCAATGATAATATTTCTCCTGAAGGGTTTCCCTTCGATTTTCTTGGGTGGGTTTTTGGTGAGAGCAGAAACCTCTTTCTTGGCATCCTCTTTCTTGATGACAAGGACTTTTTATTTTTCCAAGACGTGCCTGGCAAGCCCCAAAGCCAGGGAAACAAGATTGGGAGGTCTGATGTTACACAATGCATTACAAGTGAGACCCAAAGCTGTTCTGGTTTCCTGGTTCCTCCTGACCCAACACAATGTATCGTCAGCACTCAGGAGTCTCCCACCTAGTAGCAAATCTGCATCTTGATTCTATTTTTCCATTTTCATTAGTGGGAAGGAAGGAAGGTAACTCAGTAGCTGAAGACTCAGAGGATTCTAAAGGAATTGCCAACTTTTTTTCCCCCGTGTGGCTTTAAGCCCAGTGCTTGCAGCAGAAGCCTTTGAAATCCTTGCAGCTTAGGAAGCTGAGGTTTCTGAAGGAATGAATATGCATGGCGTGCGTAATCTACAATTTATTAGCCTGCTTCGCTGGTCATTATTGAGATTTGACTGTAATGCTCAGTGGCACTAACATCCTCTCCACACCTCCCTAATAACATTTACGGTCAGTAATAATATTAGCTCAGTCCTTGAGCTGTGCTCTGCGGAATGAATCTGCCCAGTCTTATCTTGTCTCGTTACTCTTAACAGGGCTCCCGGAGTCATATCACACTCCAGTGACACGCCATACAGAGCGACATCTTTTAAATGTTTTCTCTGACAGATTTCACTTGAGATGCTAGCCTTTTCATTAGTGCGATGCACCAGGAAGTGACAGATTATAGAGGAAGCGCTGATTCTCCAGGCGAGCATGGTAGTAGTAGGACGTCCCAACATTACTGAGGGACTCGAGAAGACATCCATGAGTATGTCCAGGAAAGGCTCTTTGAAGATGCTCCCTCAGCCCAGGTGGGCACTGTGGGTGCCCCTTCCAGATGCTCTCCTATGACTCTTATCAGCATTGTGTACCCATTCCCCAGCTCTGCATGCTTTGCTAGTCGTGGTTGTCTCCTGTCTCGGTGGGCAGCGCAGCTGCGCAGACCTGCCTCGAAAAGGAGCCCAAGCTGATGACTGACAGGTACAGAAGCAAAAAAGCCCAGCCTCCTTGCCTTGAGTTGACATTTATGCTCCAGAGCCCCTTGCAGGACCCAGCTGTGGCTAGGGTTTCACTTGCAATCACACCCCACCCATGCTTGGCTTCCTCCCTCTCCCTTTCCTGTTTCCCATTACTTACTGGCCTCTCTAGGGAGCCCTTCCTTGATAAATCACTTTCACAGGAACGTTTGGCTCGGAGTCTGCTTCTGGGAGAACCTGATCTCAGATGCATCAGGCAGGCCCCTGACTCTCCAGCTGTGCGCAAGCCTCGTGGCCATTCTGCTTCTGAATGTGTCCCTCTACAGCAAGAAAATCTCCTGGCAGCCCAAACGGTGTGTCCTCCCAAACCTCTCCGCCTCCACTCAAGGCCCAGGGCCTGCCAGCCTTCTGTCCAGAACGGCCTAAAGGAATCTGCATTTTTTGGATTGCTTACCGCTGTCATTTATGTAAATACTTCCATTTTTCTCTTTGCACCAACCATTTCAAGTACATATTAGTAGAACCATTTTATAGTTTTAGGAAACTGAAGTTCAGAAAGGTTATAAAAACCAAACAAATTCCCACACTCAAAAGATGCGAGGCCTTTAACCCAAGCCTTTAACTCCAAGTGCAGTGAATTTTTCACATCCTACAATGGCCCCGCTACAGCCAGGACACGATGTTCCCAGCTGATAGTATCAGTAATGTTGAGATGACCACATCATGACCGTGGTCATCCATATCCCCTCTGTTGACTCACATGGGTGACTGTTGTTCTTTACCAATGACAATCCTAGCTTCACTTTGGTCCTCCTGCCTTCTAGACAAAATTTGCCCTCATTTCTTGGCAGTATCTAATCTAGAAGCAGCCCCTGCTTCCTAAATTTCTCCTTAAATTTATCATAAGCCCAAACTGTATCAAGAGCCTTCTCCCCACCCCCGCTTACTGCAATGCTCCCAGGCTTTCTCTGAGTTCTATTCTCCTTTGCTGCAGCTGCCTAACCAAACCTAACTTTGTTTACTTTAGGTATGTTCCTTATGGTATCATCATCCAGATTTTATCACCCATCCAGTTATTTTCCAAAATAATTTCTTGTGAGTAATTATGCTGTTGACTAGCACGATGTTTCATGAAAGTTTACGCGTTATTAATTGCAAAATGCACATGTAACACTAAAAAGAAGAAAACAGCTGTCAGTTAAATTATGACACCATGCCTTTATGATAGTCTTGTACAACACATGAATCAGTCACATCAGCTTCCTGTGGCTTTGTTTATTTTTTCACATATTCCAAGAGATGTGATAATTTCCCCCACTTTAGTTGCATTGGTTGGCATGGGATAGGTCACATTTTTTTCCCTGTACCCCAATAACAAATCTTCACTACTTTACTTGTGAAAATCTTCCTTTCTTTATTCACATAAAGCAATTGGTGTGTCTTTGCAAGAAAAGATGGAATTGCGTTCATTCTTCTAACATCAAATATTTGCTTCATTAATATATAATTTATACCCCAAAGCTCTAGGATGCATTTCTGCCTTCAGAATATTTCACTTCAAGATCAAGTTATTGAAGACAATTAAACAGAACACAGATAGTACCAACATGACACATAAAGTTAATGAATGGATGACCAAGTTTTTGTAGGCACACGCAATGCTGCTAGGTCCCAACTTTGACCTAACCCCCAGGGGATTATAAGAAGCAAGATGCATCATGATTCTGGCAATATCAGAATGTGGAAAAGCATGCATCTTAGTATCGATGAAATATATGAAGGTAGCTGCAGTTAATTTTTATCTTGAATAGAATTTCCACCCTACTAATTTACAATTAAGTATAAAATAGAAAAAGACCATTTTTAAAAGGAGCAGAAGCAAATAGGAATGGTGTTAAACTTTCTCTCAACTAAAGGAAACATGTGAAGGCACATAGTTTTTCTTCTTTTAGAAAAGGAAAACATATTTACATCGATAGAGACTAAATATTCCTAGGATCTACACCTAAGTAGTGATGTTAGTAATATTGCCTTTCAATACATATTCAATTATGGTTTTGAAGAAAAATGATCAACACCCAATAAATGATGTAATGAATGTAATGAATATTAATATACATAGACAGGTGAGAAAGGGAGATGTCAGGGTTAGATGCAAAAGGACTTGCCTTGATTCCAGCCCTTGCCAGAAGTCAACTGCTTACAAAACATCCCAACCCTAGTGACCCACTCCATCGCACTCAATACTGGGTGAACTACTAGTTCCTTGTAAGAGGTCAACCCTTAGCACATATAGTAGGTACTATTGGTGCCTCACCCAAACCTCATTTTATGGCCTGTTTAACCCCTCCCCCAGCTGCTGTGAGTACTGGATGCTAATGGCTCAGAGCAGCCCTCTACTTTAATTGGCTTTCGACAACTGAAATCACTTCACCTGTATGTAGGTAGACTGAGAGGTAAGTAGGGACGTTGTTCATTCCTGCATCCCCTGAAATGGCCAGCAGCCAATGTTTTCAGCCAAGGACAGTAGGGGCAAATACAAATCAATGGACTCTCCTTGCCTCAAGGAGGAAATTACTCTGTGGTGCAATTCATGCTCTTGAACTCCCCAGGCAAGGAGGCTTAAAGCTAGAATCATATTCTTACTTGACCCCATCCCCTGCCTTCACTTGCTGCCTTTATTCCTCTCGCCCATGTCTCCCTTGAGAGTCCCCCCTCTCAATAAATTGCCTCCACAAGAATCCCCATCTCTAGCTCTAGACCCAACGGAACCTAAGACAAAAGTAAACCCCATCCCAAGGGTCTCTGCATTTTCATATTGAACTTATTCCTTTCCCTCTCTCCCTCCCTCCCTCTCTCTCTCTCTCTCTCTCTCCATGTGCACTTAATTCTGCTCACAGAACCTAAATCAGGAAGAAAACCCTGGCTTCACCTTAGCTACACTAACTCTGCATCTGCTCTTACCGTGTCTCATGAAGAGGAAGAGGAATTTCAAGTTACAGTCTCCATCCATCCACCCTGGAGTAAGGAAATAAAGAGATGGAGACTTCGCAGGCACTGACTAGAGATCATTCCAGAGCTAATGGAGATATTCTTTTGGAAAAGTCAGTTTTGAAACACTAGACTTTGCTGACATTCA
Organism: Hyperoodon ampullatus; assembly: GCF_949752795.1. Taxonomy (NCBI): domain Eukaryota; kingdom Metazoa; phylum Chordata; class Mammalia; order Artiodactyla; family Ziphiidae; genus Hyperoodon; species Hyperoodon ampullatus. Next base: position 10,581,163 of record NC_136927.1, on the reverse strand, counting down.
TCCACCCCTTTAGTGAGTTTCATCCTCATGTGTTGTGTTAGAAGGAGGCTCTTTTGAGTCCGGTTATCTCTCTCTCCACTTCCTCTTGCCTTAGGCCAATTATGCTGTCATTGGCAGACTTACCTGTGCAAGCTCGGTTCCCCCGGGCCTCCTCCCCTCCTCACTGTGCTTGTTTTTCATAAGTCCTTTCTTTATGCACATTCAGCGACGATATGTAGGTTGCTTTTGCTATGGACAGTTCTGAAAACAAAGCCCCAAAGAATTTGAATCAAAATGTCACTGTGTTGGAGAAAAAAGGAAATATCTGTTTGAATCAGAGACCTAGAAATTTCTTTGAGGTAATGTTTAAGCTTATTTATCCTCCTTTCCTAATACTTTATTTCCATCAAAAAAATACTTTCTGATGTTGATTTAATTATCATTGTCTCACAGTCACTTAATAGATAGATGTTCAGCTTACACTACTCTATATTCAATTCCTTAAGATTTTTCAACTCTTTAAATTCCACTCTGTCCCTTCCACATCATTTATGCTGAAAGGTTTATCTTTTTCTTATATTCGGTCCCTGATTTATAGTGCCCGAACCCTCTTAGGAGATTTATAGAAATATAGATTTTATATTTAAAAAAAGGTTAGAAGAAATAAATTCTCTGAAACCCACTGGGTTGGGAGTTCTTTTTCATCCAGCTAGTTTCTCTTCTTTTTGATTTTATAAAGGGTAGAGATTTTGGTAATATCTTAAACTCCTAAATAAGCAGAAGGGAGCCCAGTTGCTCAGTCAATGATGAAATCATGGACCTTGGACCCAGATCAGCTCAACTAGGGGATCACAGCCTCTGAACAGCCTCTCCATCCTGTCTCCAGGCCATTTGAATCTTCTTGCCTTCTCCCATATCCTCAAAGTGTCAAGGAGAGACTAGAATTGGGTTTAAATCAGGAGTCAACGACCTTCTGTAAAGGGCCCCTGGATAGAAGAAAAAGGCGGGGAGGGAATCAAGGGAGAACATCGATCATTAAGAAGCTAGATCAGGGGAGGGGAAGGGAACTAACATTTGTTTGACCACTGGGTGCCAATCACATCATTCTTTCATTCTTCTCAAGAGCCCTGTAAGGTACAAGATATTATTATTGTTTTTATCATTTTCAAAATGTGGAACTGAAGCTTAGAGTAACTGAGTAACCCACTCAGGGATGATTAGTTGATAAGCGGCAGAGCTGAAGCTCAATCCTACATCTCTTTTTCCCGAGTTTGTTCTGTACCCTCCAGTGGCCATTCTTCCTTTTACCGTAGCTCCAAAGGGGTCTGAGATCCCAGACCTCTTTGAGATTCTGTTGCAAGCTATGGATCCCAGGGGAAAAAAGTACTCCTGTGCACTTTTGCACACAATTTCAGGAGCTTCACATTAATTTGCATGAAAAGTCAGGGCCTTCACAAATCCCTCCAGGTCCTATTAGCCAGAGATATATTCCTTCAGAGAGAGTTGCTTTAGAAGCCTGAAATTATGTCAGGCACCAGCTGCCTACTGACCCTGAGACCCATCACATTAATTCTGGGTGGCCCCCAAGATACCAAGCCAGCGCTGCAGTTGTGTTGGATGGAGAAAAGAAGGATGAGAGAGGGTAAACCTTTTCTGGAAATTTGCTTTTATGATTTTTTAGATTTTATTATACAATTGCCATGTGCTAGACAGTGGGCTTCATATCTTAGATGCACTATGTCACTCATCACGACTCCAGGAGGTAGATTGATTACTACAGCAGTGTATGAAGGAGGATATTATGGTCCATTAAAGAGGCAAAATGACTTAAGTCACACCCGTAGCAGAGAAAGGATTCAAACCAAGGAAGTTTATTCTCTAGGGTATGTGCTCTTTATCACTTACACTTCCAGAAAGCTTTCCATAGACCTGTAGGTAGAGATAGGCAGAGTTCTCTGTGTCCTACATAAAAACACCTGCAACCTCTGTGATGAATATTTATAATTTAAAGTGCCTGGTACTTTTGCTGTAGACATTGTCATTATTAAAAATGTGAAAGTAAATATTTATAAACAGCTGGTAGGGAAACTAGACTTCTGGAGAGGAATTTTGAGCTCAAATTCCTGCCCTGAGGTTTTCTTTTAAAAATGGAAATATGCAGACTGACTCTAAATAGAAACCTTCCTCCTATTCAAATGCTTGCCTCTAGCCACCCAGCTAAGGCTCCCATAGAATTCAGCACTGGGTCCTCAGGAAAACAACTGCTTTGAAAAAGTTTAGCCACAAGGAAATTCTATGGCTCACCCACTGCAAGAGTAAAGCAATCAGCTCGGTGCTTTGTGACCGCCTGGAGGGGTGGGATAGGGAGGGTGGGAGGGAGGGAGACGCAAGAGGGAAGAGATATGGGAACATATGTATATGTATAACTGATTCACTTTGTTGTAAAGCAGAAACTAACACACCATTGTAAAGCAATTATACTCCAATAAAGATGTAAAAAAATAAATAAATAAAATAAAGATATAGATAAGTTACAGGGAAAAAAAAAAAAAAAGACTAGTAATACCAAGCATTGGAAAGGATGTGGAGCAACGGGAACTCTCAAACACTGCTATAGGAAGTGGAGAATGGTATAGTTCCTTGGCAAAATGGATGAGTAGTTCCTAATGATGTTAAATTTGTACACCTGCCCTATGACTCAGAAATTTTGCTTCTAGGTACTTCCTGAGACAAATGATAACATAGAGCCATACAAAGAAATGTGTAAGAAGATTCACTGCAGCTTTATTCATAAGAGCCACAAATCGGACAAAACCCCAACGTCTATCAACCGATGAATGCTTAAACAAATTGTGGTATAGCCACACAATGGCATGCTGCTCTATAAACGGAATGAACTGCTATTACTGCTGATGATATACTACTACATGGATGGACATCAAAAACATTGTTCTGAGCAAACAAAGCTAGACAAAAAAGACTATCATTTCATTTATGTAACACTCTAGAAAATGCAAATTAATCTATAGTGGCAGAAAGTAAATCAGTGGTTTCCTTTGATGGATGAGAGATGGAAACAAAAGGCCACAAGGGGATTTGTTGAAGTGATGGGTGTATCTGCACCTAGTTCTGTATCCTGATGGGTGGTGGATGGGTACCATGGAAGTATGTACTTGTCAAAGCTCATTGATCCATATACTTAAAAACTGTGCATTTTATTGTCTTTAAATTATACCTTAATAAAATAAGAGTACTGGAAGGAAAACAAACAGTATGGATGATGTATGTGAATCCTTGCTGGGCTCAGCTGATGACCCAGAGTCCTAAGGCACAGGCCTCCACAGAAGTTTACCTCCGACACTTAGGAGAATCCAGGCAGAAACAGACGTACCACCCCACTTTTCAAGCTCACCGAATGAAGCTACCAAAAGGGGCAATCTTTACCTGCTTCCAAATTCCAAAAAGCATTGAGGATGGAAATAATCTGTCTTGACTTTCTTTGTGTTTAGTTCCTGGAGTCCCAGACCTGAGGAATGACTGTGAAATTCTTACTGGGGCACTTTATTCTTACTGTTTGGATTGAATTTCCTTCCTGGTTGATCTGGTACTGGTTTGGACTACATTTGGGGATTCAACCTACCTGGGGCTGCAGTGGAAAGGCGCATGCCGTTACAAGAAGGTACATATTTTCGGTGGGACCTCTCCCTCGGGGATTCTGATAAGCCCCCTCCTCAGTAGCAGCACCGCCCCCCCTGCCAACCAGGGAAATGTATTGAGCAGAAGAGCAGGGGTCCAAGTAAAGGTCAAGCCCCACAGCCTTCAGAACAGAAATGTCTCTGCCAATTTTGATGCGCCTTCCAAGGTGACTAACCCTCTAACACACCTAATAAATTTAGAGACACATTCGCTTGATTTGCATAATAATATTTTTTTAAACACAGGGTTGCTTTGGAGAGTGAATTGCCTTCCCTGTTTTCCTTCCTGGAACTGAACTGCCGCGGCGCTACCAATGCGCTCCAAATACCCTCCCAGAGAGCCCCACGGAGGCAAACTTGGCGGAGGAGAGAACACAGAACAAGCCGCACCTTGCAAATGCTAAGAGGAAGAGCAATCTGGAATTTGCTGGCAAGTCAATCCGTAAAGCAAGATTGGGGAACAGGGCAAAGATCTTAAAAGTCATTTTGCCTGGGTGAAAATACATTCCCCCCTCCTGGAAAACAATGCCGTGTGTGGTTTTGCTCACGCTTCTGCAGGCCGCCTCGTCCTTCGGAGAGCAGAGCTGCCAAGGGACAGAAAGCCTCGAGGTGGTGGCTGCCAGGCGGCCAGCGGGCCGGCGCGGCTCTGCAGCGTGGCAGGCGGCCAGGACCCGGAGCAGCGCACGCAGCCTTCCTCAGAGCACCTGCCATCCCTCCCTTTGCATCGAGAACGCGCCACCTTCCCCCACCCCACGCTGCTTTTCCCTGCGGGGCTCCATGTTGTCTTTCCGGATGGCAGATGCCCGCTGCCTTCCTCCCAGCAGCTGTGGGCGCTGGGGGAGGGGAGGGCCTTGTCAAGCGCATCCTTCGCCCTGGCACGCTCCTGCGTCCCAGGTATCAGTCAGCAGCAGGTGCTGTGACGTGATGACCAACACTCAGGTCCTCGGTGACCGGATGCGTCACGCGCTGTGTCTGAGAGTCGCCGACACCTCATCAATCATGGCCTTGATTAGGCCACTCAGGGTCTCCGGCCTCAACTTTGGGCTCGGAATTTACTGCGAGCTGAACAGCCTTATTTCCAACGTGGGCGTAGGCGCCTTGTTTACAAGAATATCATCATCCAGCTAGAAGATCACATTTGCACTCAAACGGGCCAACCTTTTCTCGTCAATACTGCAGTTAGGTGTGCGTCAGGCTCAAGAATTTGCCGAGGAGTTTTGCTTTCCTCGGTCCCCCTACCATTTTCTACAAAGATGCATTTTGTTGGCGCTCCAGTGCTGTATTTAGGGAAGGCTGTGACTGTCCATGTATGATCATTAATGAACAGTAGATCTTCTCATGGAAAGGGAAGAGAGGAAAGGATTCAAAGTTTCTCTGGTGATGATTAAAACTTGGTCCTAACTAGCTGCCTCATCAAAGAGGCTGCTTATCCAATACCATTGATTAAGCTGGTAGTCTGTGTCCAGCCTTGTGTCCAGCCTCTTTGAGGGCCCACAAGTAAGAAAAATATGATTGTTGCCCAGGAGAACTTCAAATTCTAGGGAGATCATTATACAAATATTTATGTAGCAAAATGCTGAACAGAGACTTCTTTGCCTGGTACTGAAGGCATTCTAGGGCCTGACCGCAGTATACAGGTCCTCACATGACTATCCTGTGCATTCTGAGAACATCCCTTATGCTTTCTTCCTCTAGACTTGAGCTCATGGCACTGTACTCATCTGGGGTCCCATTTTTCACATATTTCTCTGAATCAGAGGTCAGCAAAGCTTCTTCTGTAAAAGGTGAGATGGTAAACATTTTAGGCCTCGTGAACCAAGAGGCAAAATCCAGCAACTATTCTTGCTGAAAGGTTAATAGTCTTGTTTACATTTTACATTTAAGAGTGTAAAAACCATTTTTTAGCTAATAGACCATACAGAAATAAGCAGTGGGCTAGATTGCTGACCCCAATCTACATCTCATTTGTCTTTGAAGACCCAGCTCAAACGCCAGTTGCTGTGTGAAATATATTTGATCCTCCTCATCTTAAATTCTCCTCTCTCTCAGGAATGTCTAATTTACACAATTTGTCAGGTATGTATTCTTAAATTTATGAATGCATCTATCAGGAGTATGGTTAGAAGAGAAAATAGAAATTGTAAAATCAGGCAGAGTAACATTCAAATTCTGATTTCTCCACTTATAGCTGATTGGCACTGTGAAAGCGACTTAAATTCTCTAAGAAGTTTATTTTTAACAAATCAGAATATGTTTATATCTGTGTAGGAGTCATTTTTCCATTTCCTTACCTAAATTTTCTAAAATTATTTACATCAAATATGTACCCCTTTTATAGTAAAAAAATGCCAATTACCTAATCCATAGGGTTACAGTATTTGTATTTAAAAAACGATTATCTCTGAAATGTTATAAAGGCTCAGTAAATATTTTCTTCCATCTCTTCATGAATTCTTTCTATATTCTCATCAAGGGTCTATGTCTTATGTTCAATACTAAATTGCATTTTGTTTAGGACAAAGATGCCACCTTGAACTTTAAGCCCTCCACAATACTTGAGATCTTGCACTTGGCTGGTGGTCAGAATCATTTGCTATTGATTTAAATGGTGTCCCCAAAACTGTTTTACACTAAATCCCTTCAAAATAATTGTCTCTATTCATTTCTATTTGCTTGCCCTACTACTCAACCTAATTCAATCTGTCTTCTCTCTCCATCACTCAATCCACCTCCATGTTTCTAAATCCAGTGAACATACTTCAGGGCTCATCTTATTTGACTTTTCATTAGCATTGGATTCAAACACATCCTTCTGTTTGACACTTCCATCTCTTTGAACTCCACAATGTCAGGATTTCCTGGGTTTTCTCCTTACTCCCCTCTCTCTCCATTTCTGTCTCATCTGCAGGATTTTTGTCATTCAGAGACCATTAACCATTGGCATTTCTGAAGACATAGCCCTTGCTATTATCTCTCTGCATTTCCACCCATACCCCTGGTTTCAAATGACATCTATATACAGATGTGTCACTAAATTTAATCTCTCACCAAGATCTCTAAGTTCGAGCTCAATCATCTCACTCAGAGACCCCTCAAAGTCAACATGACCAGGACAAAATGCATGATCCATGCTAATCCCTCAAGCTTGCCACCCAGTTGCAAAGGGGAGAAGAAGAGATGAATAGTCAGATCCCAGATGATTTTTAGGGCAGTGAAACTATTCTGTATGATACTACAAAGATAGGTACCTGTCATTATACACTTGTCAAAACCCAGAGAATGTAAAAGAGTGAATGTTAATGTAAACTATGGACTATGAGTGATAATGATGTGTCAATGTAAGTTCCAAGATTTTAATAAGAGGACCACTGTGGCGCAGGCTGTTGATAGTGGGAGAGGTTGTATGTATTTGGGTGTAGGGATTATACAGTAACTCTCTGTACTTTCTGCTCAATTTGGGTGTGAACCTAAAATGGCTTTAAAAAAATAAAGTCTATTAATTAAAACCAAAACCAAAACCAAAACTCTAGTGTCATTTATTCTGGGCAGAATCAAGCCAAAGTTAGACTTCACATAAATCCAGATCTTTTGCTTACTTTCTTCTCCTGCCCTATCCCATCCCCTGTTTTCTTCTGAGATCATTCCTTCAATAAATCACTTAGGCAAAAATCCCTCTCTCAGGCTCTGCTTCCAGGGAACCAACCTCAGGCAGAGCTGTAGGCGTGGCATGCATTTTCACTGACCTGTCCAGACTTTTTCATCTGCTTAGAAGAGCGGGACATGGCAGAGTGATTTTGGATGGAAGATGAAGAGACTTAACAGATGTCTGAAATGTAGGTGCTGACAGGAAAATACGGGCCTGGAGAGAGTTGAAAAGAAATCTCATCCACATTACCACCACCACACCTAGAAGATGGTAATGTGCCAAAGACAAATCTCACCTGCTTTAAAGACTTGTCTGGGTGCCAGCTCCTAACTCTATGGGAAGGAAGCAAATGCTGTCAATTCCTTTCACTCACTGTGTTTGCTTTCTGTGGCTGCTGTGATAAATTACCACAAACTGGCTGGCTTAAAACAACAGAAATGTATTCTCTCATAGTTCTGGAGACCTGAAGTCCAAAATCAAAGTGTTGACAAAGCCATACTCTCTCTGGAGGCTCTAGGGGAGAACCATTCCTTGTCTCTTCCAGTGTTGTGTGGTCACGGGCAATCCTTGGCCTCCTTGGCTTGAGGCCATATCACTCTAATCTCTGCCTCTGTCTTCATGTCACTTTCTCTGTGTCCATCATCTCCTCTGTGTGTCTCTTACAAAGACACATTTCACTAAATTCACCCAGATAATCCAGGATGATCTCAAGGTCCTTAACTTAATTACATCTGCAAAGATCCTTGTTCCAAATAAGGAAACATGCACAGATTCCAGAAATTAGGAAGTGGACATATCTTTTGGGAGGGCACCATCAGTCCACTATACTCACTAATTTTTCTCCCGATTCTATATAATAATATTTCATATGCTTATATATCTGTTTACAGTCTGCCCAGTTCTTTCAATTAAACAGCCTATCAATTACCATAACAAATAAACATAAGAATAAGAATACCTATTATTTAACACATTTTTCTTATGTCCCAGACACACCCTATGATGGGTTATTATTCCTATTTTATAGTTAAGGAAACTGAGGCTGGTGTGGGCTTTAATTTTTCACCTTTAGTATTTCAAACTTGGTATCGCCACTGGGTGTCTTCTGCAAGAGCTAGAATGAGAAGGGTCTCCAACAAGAACATATTCACCTTGCTCCCTGGGTTAGTGTTCTGAGTGTAATGCAAATAGCAATATTCTTAGAAGCAAAGTAGATCACGAAGCATTTGGCTGGCACCTGTACTGTGGAGTGGTGCAGGAGAAAGAACCAGGGCTCTGGGTCTCACACAGGTAGCTGGAGTCCCCACTGTGATCTCTGACTAGCTTCCTGAATTGGGGCAAGTTGCAACATTCCTCTAAGGCTAATTCCTAACCCATTAAATTAGGATGCTCCCACATTGCTCATGTGGCTGTTGAAGGAACAACTGAGTTAAAAGCAAAATCACCTTTACCAGATTAATCATGTGTTAATATAAAATTATATTAATGTTACACTAATTCCCATATCCTTCCTTATGTATTTGCAGACCACAAGAAAGAAGTCACCCAGGATAGCTTTGCATTCTCTATTTATTAATTCTCGACAAAGATCTCCCACTCCTGTGAGCTGGCTTCCTCCTCCACTGCATGGCTGGGAGAGAAAACTTGGAAATTTTGAGAATAGAAATGTTCCCCTCTCATCTCAATCAATGCTTTTATATAAGAGTTTATATAAGTCCCTACTTTTATATAAGTCCTTTGCTTCTATCACCCACAAAACACCCATTTCTTTTTTTTTTTTACTTTTATATTGGAGTATAGTTGATTAACAATGTGATAGTTTCAGATTACAGTAAAGTGATTCAGCTATACAATACATAGACATGTATCTATTCTTTTTCAAATCTTTTCCCATTTAGGTTGTTACGTAATATTGAGCAGAGTTCCCTGTGCTATACAGTAGGTCCTTGTTGACAAAACACCCATTCCTGAAGGATCACGGGTCTACATTTACCTATAATGAATTATGGAGCAGAGGCTATTTTCTGTCTTGGTACCTCTCCCCCACACCACCTTCACCACCCAAATGGTCAAGATTTAATATGTGAACACCCTAACAGAAAAGACAGTAAGCTCACTGTTTGGCAGGAAAAGGAAGTCATTCAGCAAATCAGGGTCACCGTCAGGAGGCTTCAGTGGCCTCTTCAGCCTCACTCCTCCAGGTAGGCAGCCCAGGCCAGCAGCACCAGCATCAGCATCAGCTGGGGAGGCAGGCACATCTCCGCTGCACCCCCGGCCAGCTGAATCAGAACCTCCACACCGGGGCCCACAAGGTTGCTCTTACCAAGCCTCCAGGTGGTTCTGATGCGCCTGGAAGTTTTGGAAGCCCTTTGCTACAGAAGTGATTCTCAAACTTCCTCGGCACCAGAACCACCTGGAGGCTTGGTTAGAACAGCCTCTTTGGCTCCACTCCAGAGGTTCTGACTCACGAGTTGGGGCTGCACAAGAGAATCTGCATTTCTCATAAACTTCCAGGTGATACTGGTGCTCCTATCCCGGGGGACACAATTTGAGAACTGCTGTGCTACCATGCTTCCAGAGGTAAATGCATCAGTTTCTTTTTTCTCTCTGGATATGAAAACTTGAGTAGGGAGTATTATCAAAAAGGAAGGGAAAAATTGTTTTTATTACTGGTTTTCCCATTACATGTTGAGTTCCTGTGGGCTTTCTGGAGTCGGTTACTCCATTCTCTATAGACAGGAAGTCATCACGCCTTTTCATGTCACCCTCAAACTATCTCAGACCCATCCTTGGCCTCCTGAGGCTGCTTATTGCTCCAAGCTGGTCCTTTCTGCCTCCAAATCCATTCCATTTCTGTTTTCATATGATCACCAGATACACCTTCCCTAAGCCCCACTTTGGTTGCAAAGTATATGTTTGTAAAGCTGTCAAGGACTCTTTAGTTCCCACCATATCAAATCTAAACTCTTCCTCCTGGTTTTCATCTAATCTCTCTTTACAATCCCTCCTGGAACTCACTCTCTGCTCTGATCAAATTGGTCCCTCTCCTGAGCCACATACATACAAATTCATTTTTCATCCTTGCTACTGTCTTCACTTATTGTAGAATGTTCTCCTTTCCCCATTTACATCCAACGCATCCTTCAAGGCCCAGATGAAGTGCCATTTCAAACCCAGGTTTGCACACCAGCCACCACTTCTCCCTGTCCACAGCACATAGTGCTGGTCAATCATGCAACTCAAGCTGAGATACCAGACACCACTTCTGAGTCCTACTTAATACAATGCTCCAGGCCACTGCCACTAGTCAAACTATACACAAAGGATGAAACCTCAGTATTCTAACCCTTTGTGGCTTTTGTTATTCCAACTACACCAAAATCCACAATCAAGTATCTATTCATTATTATTCACTACATTGTAGTCTCACTCAGGAGAGGGATAAGGCTTAAAATACTTCTGTACTCCTCCAGAATTTCAGTCCTGAGTATAAGGGAAGAGCTGAGGAATACCAGTTTGTTTTTTGATTAAACAGAAAGTATTGCAACAGATATGCAGTGATGCTTGCACTTGATCTGGCTGTCTTCACTCTATGGAGACCCAAGTTCACCTGAGCTCTTCATCCACCTCCTCAAAGAACAATAGTAGAAATATTTGCTTAGTTAATTCCTTAGGTTTCCACAGAATACAATGGAAGTGATCCTCATCTCTTCAGTAAGGTAGAAGCAGAGAGATATGCAATTTCAATCAGCTTAAAAGAAAACTAGCATCAAATAAGGCTATAACATAGTAGCATTGTGTTCCAGGCATTGTGTCTAACGTAAGAGTAATGGTATAAGATAATGGCAAATTTTGACAGTGGCACCATGTAAATACTGAGCCTTATCTTGGTTTGAATTAACATTTACAAGAGGTAATTTTTTTAATCTGAAATAAAATCTTGACTTCAACTCTGTTTTTTTCTTCTTCATATCTTGACATGCAAAATACTAAGGGAGATGGGGGGCGAGGCACCCAGGCTGTGATTAAATCTGCTTCTCACATCTATTATCTTCTCAGTTTTCATGAGCTCTAATTTAAACATCTTATTTATAGTGTCATGTTCTTAAGAGGTTTCTGGATGTATTTAAATGGGGATAGCTAATTGGGACCGTTCTAGCAGAAGTTGGCTCCAAGCTCATCTTGCTAGGTGGCATCTCCTCTCTGTTCCTGAAAAATAATGTAATTTCCTCCTTTTCAGTCTAATTGTCATGTTCGTTGTTACTGCTCTGAATATTGTGACCTAAGGATGCATGGGTTTAATAATGTTTTAGTTTCAATATTAACACTAATACTTGCAATCTTCACACCATGAATTTGGTATCTTCCTCCAGAACTTCCCACTGTTCTTGACATAAAAAAATAAGTAAAATCTAAAGCAGGGAACAACTTAAAAATAGTCTGAATTAGGAATTTTTTTAAAAAGTGAAAACTATATGCTATGTTTTAAATATATGTTTATTAAATGAGCTTAGAAAATGAACAGAAACTATTTTCCAGTTCTACAAAAAGTTGTTTTACTAACTTACTCTTGTTCCCTGGTAATAAATGCCTTAGGTAATAAGTAATTTCTATTATTTATGGCTTAGTGGAATAATCTGATGCCAGTACCTGGGGCCACATACGAAGTTAGATTAATTTATACACAGCTTCTCTCATTCTCCCCAAATCACCTGGCCTAGGTTGCGTTCCTCAAAAGCAGATCCTGAGACCACGTTGAGTTGTTGATTAGGGACATGAAACAGGAGGAAATGGTAAGAGGTGGGAGAATAGGACAGGGAAGGGAATAAAACCATAAGGGGGAGATTTCAGGTGAGATCTCAACATCTGCCTGATCTGTGGGGGAGCTCCAAGTATAAATGACACTCAGAGTTTAGCCCTCCTTGGAACAAGGGAGCTGGGCTCTCACATTCAGCAGTCACTGGCTACTGGTACTCCCGGGAACATGACCTTCCAGGCACTTCTGCTCATCAGCGTGTCTGGGCAAAACATCTCCAGTAACCCAAGAGTAGATCAATGAAGAAGACTGCAGGTGCTGGGTATTTGCATGGATCAGCCTGCCCACTGGACCAGCTACAAGGGTCCTCCATTGCTTCTTCTAAGGATGGGTTTCTGGTGAGCAGCCTCCAGCCATACTCTTTCCAGCCCAGCAGACCTCCACAACTGCTATTTGCCCACACTTCCAAATGCAGGGACAACATCTTTCTTCATCAGCTGTCCCCTCTCTTCAACCCTGCTACTGCTGCGTAACAAGTCATTAAAATAACTAAAGTGCCTTAAAACAATAACCATTTATTCTGTGTAGCAGTCTATGTGTTGGCAGGTAAGACTGAGCTCAGCTGGGTGGTTCTTCTGATCTTGCTGGGTTCCCTTATGTGCCTGAGGTCAGCTACAGGTCAGGTTGGAGGTTTTGCTGATCTTGCATGCATATCCTCTCCCTGTGGCCTCAGTTGGGACAACTGGAATGATTTCTATCTCCTCCTCTTGGAATGTGTTCTCTCATCCTTCAACAGGTTATCCCAAGTGTATTCATATGACAGTGACAGGGACACCAATAGAACATTGGTGCCATTGTGCAAAGTCTCTTGAGGTCCAGACTCAGTACTAACTCACGGCCACTTCTGCCACATTCTATTACTCACAGAAAGTCACACAACCAGGCCAGATTCAAGAAGTGGAAATTAGATGCAGAGTCAGAAAAGGCCATGGATACAGATGTAAACAATCATGCATGTTGTTTTGCAACATTACACAGCCTCTCAGTGCACAACTCTCCTACTCCCAGAAGCATCAAGTTAACTCCAGGATGAGCCCAATATTCCCAACATAATTCCAGGTAGAGGTTTTCTTTATCTTGTCTCTTGATGCCCAAAGATGCTATCTACCCACCAGTGCAAGATCTTCCCTGTTCTCGGGCAATGTATTAGTCAAGTTCTCCAGAGAAACAGAACCAATAGGATATATAGAGATATATAGAAAGAGATTCATTATGAGGGCCTGGCTCTTCCAGAAACACCTCACAGAGGCACTGAGAAATAATGTTCACCAGCTATTTGGGCATCCCTTAGCCCAGTCAAGTTGACACATAAAATTAATCATCGTAGGTGTGTAGAGTAGGGAGGGGGGTTTAGTTCATTTCCTCTTTCCTCTAGCAGCTCAGATAAGGCAGAAATTACTCTCAGTAGATTATCCCTCTAGGTATATTCAATAGTGCTTCTTTTTTGTTCATTTTATGTATGTGTATGTGTGTGTGTGTGATGTATCTTATCTCCATGTGACATCTGGTGATTGAGAATCACAAAAGAGAGTGAAGAACATAATTCTATTTTCAGCTGCTGGGCATGTTTAGCTCTTTTGCCAGGCGGTCATTCCCAGTAGCTCTAACTTGTGAATTGGATAATGATAAAGGTTCTTCATAGGCCCTCCTATTCAGGGGTCCATTTTAAATAAGAGAATTCATAACTGAAGGCTGTCAACTGAGTGTGAAGCTGAGGAAAGATCCATACAACTTCAAATGATCAAATGCTGTCCCCAAAGAATTTCTTCCCAAGGTATAAAAGATATTACATACTTAATCAGTTCTAAGATGATCATTTTTCACATTTTAACCTCTCTGAAATTGGGATGCATCTTAAAATTGATGGTCTCTTAAAATTATTTGACAGCATTTTCTTAATGGCCTACAAAATAGTGGTGAATCTTACAACTGATGTTGTTTTAGATTTGATGATACACGATGACCAGAAGAAGTAGTTGTTTCCTCATATAAAACATTGGCCTGCAAAACACTCATGGACTCATGATGTTTGATATGAGCACTCAGATCAAAAAGCAAGGCTTTTGATCTGAGTGCTCAATAATGTAACAGCCTTCACTTATTAAATAATGAGTCAATAAACTCTAGGTTCAGCCAACTTGGGCATATATATGGGTGGGATGACCAAGTTAGCAGCATGAGAGGAATCTTACAGAATCTTCCTCAAAATATCCTGGAGTTAAAGGAAATATTTTTTTTCTGGCTGCCTTAATAATCAGGTTAAATTAGATATATTGTATAAAGGAGTGTCACTGAGTCACCAACAAAATGTAGTGTTAAATGCATAAAATTATGGCAATTTTCTTGGCTTACAGATCTGAGAAAACGAAATTTCAGAGGAATCAACTGACATCTGGCATTTCCAACCTCACCCTCTGGGTTCATGCCTCATAGACTGTTTGAAAATACTTTTCCTCATTACCATGACTGATTCCCAGTCTACAGCCCACCCAAATATGCTTACCTAATTAGATAAAAATGTACATGTTAGAGAATTAAGGGTATTTTAAAAATCTCTTTACTGCAGTTTTCCACATCTTTCCAGTTTTCCCCAGTACATATATTATTTTGAAAATCAGAAAATTTGTTTAAGTGAAAGAAAAATTATCTGCAGAAGAGCAAAACAGATCATCACAGATACAAGAAGTGAACAAGATAATAATAAAAGCCAACTCAATTGTTGCACTCACTTGGCCACTTACTTGGCCACCGACCAATGGGACTTCCATACCCTTGTGTGGTCAGTGCTACTTTCATCTCCCTTTACAGATGTGGAAGCAATGACACAGGAGGGTTTCAGAGCTTCACTAAGACCACATGTCTGTTAGTGGGGAAGCAGGATTGAAGGTGAGCAATCAGGCTCCAGGATCCATGTTATCTGCAGCCTGGTGAATAAACAGGAAGTGAACATGAAGAAACAGGTCAGAGCCTCAAGAAGTCATTCTATTTTTTCACCTCTTTGTAGCTTCATGGTGAATGGATACTTCTCTCTCTCTAAACATCAGTTTCCTTGTTTGTAACATGGGGATGCTGGCATTAACAAATGACCTTTTATAAGGATCAAATGAAACAATGAATATGAATATGCCTTGTAAACTGTCAAGTGAGGTATAAATATGTCATTGGTAACACCATCCTCTTTTCACTCTCAGGACTCGGGTAAGAAAACAGGAAGTGGCTATCTCCCCAGAACCTGCTCCCCCATCAAACTGCTGTCTCCTATCCTGGCAATAAAATACTAAGCTTTTTCCTTCTGTATCTCAGAACTTCCCTCAGTAGCTACGATCCTCACTTGACCATCAGTGTCTTGCCCAGGATCCCTCTTTCAAAACAGTAAATGCAGGGCACACATGTCATAGCTTCCCCCTTCCTTGTCCATGACAGACATTGATAATCAAGCCTGGATCTCATGCCGGCTTAGCCAAAGCTCAAATGCTGTCTCAATCCTTCTTAACAAGCTGTCTAAGCAGGCACTTGCTACTACCAATCAAATGTAATTATCAGCTGAAATTAAATCCATTTGCCATTCCTGTTGCAACGCAGTCTAAAATGCAACTACAAGCAGAGGTTAGAATTAAAAATAGGGAGCTCTTTGAAACATGAAGTTGATAACAGTAGCTGGGCTACTTTAGTTCTGTTGTGCTGGTCCCTTGATCTTTTACATCTACATTTCCTCATTGTTCTAATGAGAGAGTCAGATTCTGGTCTCTCACAAAATCAGTTTTGATTCTGGCCTTTAGATCCCTTTTCTAACTCCTAACATCTTCTAAATTAGTTTTTGATTTTTCCTCTTACCCTCCTGAATTGCCACCCCTACTTCTTTCTCTCCATCCATTTAAGCTGTGCTTTGATACCTTCAAATTCCATGTTTCCCACAAGGCTATTTCTTGGCTACTCCAGTTGATAGGGAACTCACCTTCCACTGACTGATTTTAACATTAATTGTCCATGGATACAATTGGCATCACATGTTCTGGTGAACGAGACTGCAAGCTCCCTGGGGGAACAGGCCCAGGGACTACATTTCTTTCAATTTCAGTGAATTGCACAGAGTTTTATATGCTCAATGATAAAAACCTGAGTTTATATTGTTTTATAATTTTCAAAGAACTTTCAAATTTGTTTGTTCTAAATTGTTGTACTCAATTTCTCTGGAACTTTTAACATTAGAAATGTTGGTTAATACTAAAATTTGGGAAAAGAACTAAAACTTGTCTCCCAAGTTATCCTTTAAAAGCATTTCTTTTTCTCCATAAAGACTATACTCTAGCTCATTATACTATTAGTATAAACTGGGAAAAAAGAAAAGGTAAAAAAGAGTCTCAAATAATAAACTCAGGATCACTTCTTAAGACTCAACTTTAACATGCATGGTTCTATGGCTGATTTTAAGTACTTCTTTTAGTTATTTTATTTAATATTATTATATGTACCTAAATATATTTATAATTGATATATAATTGACTGTTATAAAATATAGTAATATAAATATTATAATTAGTTTATAATATAAACATTTAATAATTTGAATATAGATATTTTATGCTTGATAGTCAGATTTTATAATATTTAATGTTTTGTATAATAATTAATTATTATTATTTATGCCATGTTTCTTTTGCAAAAAAACTTTTTGAGATAGATTTTCTAGAATATAGGTGAAGTAATGGGATGTACTATAAAAAAGGCTTTATTGTTTTTCCTCCCCACCCAACTCTCCCCCTCATGTTTCTGTTCATTTCTATTTTGATGCGAAACATTTTGCTTTGTTTTGCTCTTTCCAATTCTGGCTTTCGCTGTGTGGGCCTCCTCAGTTAGGGCTTCAGGCCTACATCACAGGGTATAAAGAAAGTAGGAAGGATTACGACACAGTTGGATTATATGATGAAGAATCTGACTGTAAAAGAAATTCCATTATCACCACCCGGGGAAGTTGAACTTCTTTCCTCACATCAAAGGGTGGAAGGAGGGAGGAAAAAAAGTCTGCAAACTGGATTTCCTTTCATTTCCACTTCAATTCACTGCACTTGAGTGTTCAGTACATTCCATCCTCTCAGACCCTGAAAGAACTTGAATTTGATTTTAACACATTGGGAATTTCAGCTCAAGCAGATCTGATGGGAGAAGACAGAACGCCTGAACAGATGCAGCTTGTATAGACAGAGATGAGTTTTTTTTAACCAAAAGTTGCTGATTTTTTTCTTCTATAAAAACATTTTCCCTGATAAGTTTTAAAGTGTGAAAATTTTGACATTTTTCTTTGCACATCACAGGTTAACTGTGTTTATTTAGTGTGTGTGTGTGTGTGTGTGTGTGTGTAACATAATCACCCTATGGTGGACTGAGAAGGCACTATTCAGATTCTGTCAAAACCCTTGGGCTGTTGCCATGTTTTTGAAACTTCGAGCTTCACTGAGCTTACTGGGGGCCTGGTTTCCCTGATGTGTGAATTGCTACAGAAATTAAAATGTGGCCAATCCTGGAATCTCCACTGACAAGCTGATGAGATCCATGTCCCCAGAGCTCCTCTCAACTCTCACTGATCCTGTCAGAGATATCACTACATCTGCCCCAAATTGCTACCTGAGGAGAAGAGTAGGACTTTAGAGGCATGTGAAAAACACTGTGAGAGAGAAGTGAGGATTCTGAGCAAAACAAAGAGGAATTTCACATGGCTGAGTGTGAACTGAGCTGGTGGGAAATGCATAAATGTCCTCATGTCTGTATCTACATGGAAAGAGATCTGAGAATAGACACAGTTATGGAGAAAGTTAAGGGAAATGTGTGGAATGACTACTCGCCCTATTTGTTTCTAGGGTTTCTATAACCACTTATGTGGTTATAGAAACATTCCACTTATGTTGGTTGATTGACCAACATTGACTGACCAATATCGACCCTCAATGTTCCTGAGACAGCAAAACCAGAGAAAAAAATTCCCCATTTTCTGCATCCAAGCTCTTCTATTCTCCTCAATGACCATGTTCCCTCCTTTCTCTAGAGCTGCAGCCTTCGGAGTACAGTCACTAGACCAGTTGTATCATCATCATCTGGGAACCTGTTAGAGATGCAAACTCTAGGGCCACATCCCAGACCCTCTGGGGTGAATCAGAAACTCTGGGTTGGGGCTCAGTGATATGTGTCTTCACAAGGTGACAGTATGTTCCCAATGTACATGAAAGTTTGAAAACCTCATGTCTAGTGTAGAGCATCATTAGTCTCTTGATCTCAACTGATTTATTCTCATCAGCATGCAATATGATCTAGTACCTGCTACATTTAAAAAAATTCTCTCTTGTCTTCATAACTTCCAGCTATCTTCCCTCTCTCTCTACTCTCACAGCATTATTTCTTTTAAAATTTTGTCTATAGAGTAAGATGACAAACTAGGAAGCCCCAGACCTTGTTCTCCCACAGAGGTGCTGACTTAACAACAGTCCAAAAGCCTTTATGAGAACGTGAGAAACTGGTTAAGAAATTGCAGCACCTGAGGCATGCTGAAAGCCAAGAACATTGAAACAGGGTTAGAAAATCCACTGCCTCTCACCCATGTAGAGCCTCCCCCAAGCCAGCACAGCTCAGCACAATTAGGAGTAAAGCCAATTCATTGCTTCTCAATTGGCAGGGGAGGTGGAGGGTGGAAGGAGAGGAGTAAAATGTATGTCCAACATTCTGGCTTTTCAGGGGGCTGCCTAAGGGACTGATTCCCATCTTGTCTGACACTGAGCATGGATGGAGATCTTGGATGTTTGGGAACTGTTGAGAAGAAAAGAGAGCCCCTTGGCTTGCTGCAAAACCAGGGAAGCTGCAGTACTGAAGACAGGCACCAGAGGGAGAAAGAAATTACAAGCTGTAAAAAAGAAACACACACACACACACACACACACACAAAGAAAAAGAAACACAAGACACATTAAAATTTCTTTTTTTACATCTTTATTGGAGTATAATTGCTTTAAAATGTTGTGTTAGTTTCTGCTGTATAACAAAGTGAATCAGCTATATGTATACATAACACACATTATAATTAAAATGTCAGAAGTTAAAGACAAAGGAGAGAATCTTAAAAGCGACAAGAGAAAAATAACTTGTTATATACAAGGAAATCCTCATAGGACTATTATCAGATTTTTCAGCAGAAACTTTTCAGGCCAGAACAGAGTGGCACGATATAGTCAGTGTTGAAAGAAAACACTTCCAACCAAGGATACGCTACTTGGGAAAGTGATCATTCAGAATTGAAGGAAAGAGAAAGAGTCTTCCAGGTTAGCAAAAGCTAAAGGAGTTCCTCACCACTAACTCTTACAAGAAATGTTACAGAGATTTCTTTAAGCTGAGAAGAAAGAGCACTAATTACTAACAAGAACACTTGTGAAAGTATAAGTCTTACTCAAAAGGTAAATATATAGTAAAGGTAGTGGATTAGTTACTTACAAAGCAAATATGAAGGTAAAAAGTAGTAAAAAATGACTGTAACTATAATAATTAAAGGTTATACAGGATAAAAAGGAGTAAATTGTGACATCAAAAACATAAAATGTGGGGGAGAGTAAAAATGTTGAGATTTAGAATGGAATCAATCTTAAGTTGTTATGAACTTAAAACAGACTATTATAGACATAAGTTGTTATATGTAAGCCTCATAGTAACCACAAAGCAAAAACCTATAGTAAATACACAAAAGATAAAGAGACAGGAATATAAATATATCACCAAAGAAAGTAACCAAACCACAAGTGAAGACAGCAATCTTGAGAAAGAAGAACAAAGCCGGAAGTATCATGCTCCCTGATTTCAAACTATATTACAAAGCTCTAGTAATTAAAACAGCATGTATGTTACTGGCATAAAAAGACACATAAATCAATGGAACAAAATAGAGAACCAAGAAATAAACCCATAACTTACAACAAAGGAGTCGAAAATATACAATGGGCAAAGGACAGTCTCTTCAATAAATGGTGTTGGGAAAATTGGACAGCCACATGCAAAAGAATAAAAGCAGACCACTATCTTAAACCATACACAAAAATTAACTCAAAATGAATTGAAGACTTGAACATAAGACCTGAAGCCATAAAACTCCTAAAAGAAAACTTAGGCAGTAAGCTCCTTGACATAGATTTGGTGATGATTTTTTGAATAACAGAAAAAGCAAAAACAAAAATAAACACATGTAACAACTCAAGGTAAAAAGCTTTTGAACAGCAAAGGAAACCATCAACAAAATGAAAAGGTAAACTACTGAATGAGAGAAAAATTTGCAAATCATATATCTGATAAGGAGTTAATATCCAAAATGTATAAAGAACTCATACAACTCGAGAGCAAACAATCCGATTAAAAAATGGGCAGAAGATCTGAATACACAATTTCCCAAAGAAGACGTACAGATGACCTACAAGTACATGAGAAGATGTTCAATATAATTAATCATCAGGGAAATGCAAATCAAAGCCACAATGGAATATCATCTCACACCTGTTAGAGTGTCTATTATCAAAAAGACAAGACATAACAAGTGCTGCAAGAATGTAGAGAAAAGGGAACACTTCTGCACTGTTGGTGGGAATGTAAATTGGTGCAGCCACTGTGGAACACAGCATGTAGATTCCTCAAAAAATTAAAAGTGGAACTACTATATGATCCAGCAATTCCACCTCTGGTCATTTATCTAAAGAAAATAAAAACAGTAATTAATAAAGGATATATGCACCCTCATGTTCGCTGTAGCATTATTTACAATTGCCAAGATATGGAAACTACCTAAGAGTCTACCAAGGGATGAATGGATAAAGAAATTATGTATATATTCAATGCAATATTATTTGGCCATAAGACAGAATGAAATCTTGCCTTTGCAACAACGTGGATGAACCTTGAGGGCATTATGCTAAGTGAAACAAGTCAGAGAAAGACAAATACCACATGATCTCTCTTACATCTGGAATCTAAACACACACACACAAAACAAACAAACAAACAAAGCACATAGATACAGAGAATTGATTGGTGGTAGCCAGAGGCAGGAGACTGAAGGTGGAAAAAATGGGTATGCTGTTTTGTTTGTTTTAGTAAAATAAAGAGAAACCAGCAAGCCAAGCCTCTCTAGTTGGAAAATTATACTCACAAGCCTGGGGAAGATGATGTATCGCTAGAAAAGATTTTGGAGATACCCAGAATCTCTAGCTGGGTTGATTAGTTAAGAAGGTCTTTTCCTGTACAAAGTCCATAAAGACTGGAAGAAGTGGTTGTTTTTTTTCAAATATACAAGTCACAGCAAAACATAACAAGACATAAGGAGAATCAGGGAAACATGGCCCAATCAAAGGAAAAAAATAAATCTCCAGAAACTGATCCTGAAGAAATGGAAATGCAAGATGAAAGAGTTCTAGGGCTCTATTACACAACAGTGTGCATATAGTTTAGACTACTGTACTGTACAGGTAAAAATGCTTAAGATGGCAAATTTTGTTATATATTTTTTACCACAGTAAAAAAATTTTTAGATTAAATGATATCTATAGTCCTAGGGAGGGTGACACCTCCAGGCATCATTTTGTCACCAACACTCCACTGAAACAGATCTCTCCAATGTTGAGGATGATTTTCTGTTGCCAATTCCAGTGGTCACCATTTGGGCCACATCTTACTTGATGTCTCAGTAGCTCCCAAGACAGTTCAACCTCCTTCCTTCTTGAAACACTCTCATTTTTTGGATTCATTAAAACAGGATCCTGCTTTCTCTTTTGCCCCCTGAGATGCAAATGTTGAGATAATCTGACCCAGCAAAAATATGGATGTCATTCTTTTTTTTTTTTTTTTTTTTTTTTTTTTTTGTGGTATACGGGCCTCTCACTGTTGTGGCTTCTCCCATTGCGGAACACAGGCTCCGGATGCGCAGGCTCAGCGGCCATGGCTCACGGGCCCAGCGGCTCCATGGCATGTGGGACCTTCCCGGACCGGGGCACGAACCCATGTCCCCTGCATCGGCAGGCGGACTCCCAACCACTGTGCCACCAGGGAAGCCCTGGATGTCGTTCTTGATTTCACTCCTTTCTGCCACATCCAGTTGGTTCTACCTTCAAAATATATCACAGTTCATCCAGTTCTTTCTGTCTTCCATGCCACCACCCTAGTCCAAGCCCCCATGGCCCCTTGCCTCCCAATAGGTCTGTTGGGTTCTACTCTTTGCCCCCACTGCCCATCCTCTCAGAGCAAAGCCAACTTCCTTACTGAAGCTCTTCATGATGTCACAATGCACTTGGAGTACACTCCAAAATCCTCAGCATTGCATGACTGATCGCCCTCCCTCCCTTCTGACCTGTTTTCCTTCCACTCTGCTCTTTACTCTAAATGTCTAAATGTTTACATGACTCATCTTGCAGGTCCTCAAACTCACCATGTTTATTCCCACCCCAGGCATTTGCACTGGCTGTTCTTGTTGCCTGGACTGTTCTGCATCAAGATGTTCCTGGCCCTTCTTTGTAGGTCTGTCCCAGGTCAAATGCTGCTCTCTCTGGTACACTTTTTCCTGACAACACAGTGACTCTCCATCATGTGACCCTATTTTATGTTCTTCCTGGCAATTGGCACTATATGACATTATATCAGTTACTTCTATTTTATTACCTATTGACTATGTCCACATACAGACTCCAAAATAGGAATTCAGTGAGAACAGGGAACTCATCTGTCATATTCCCTGATATACCCTGGGTCCTAAAACACTGCTATTGGATAAAAATCAATAAATTAAAAACCTATGGATAAAATAAATGACAGGGTGCATCTTCCAGTCTCTGATGCTCATCTGCTTTTAACTTACACTGGGCCTTTGCATATGCTGTTGCTGCAGATGCGAATGGCCTTTCCTGCCTCTTTTACCTGGTAATCTCTTTTTCTGTCCTTTGGATTTCAGTGGGGCACAAGTACTGCTTCTTCTGGGAAGTGCTCCCTGATTTTGTCAAATCCCCTTCATGGAAACCAACTTCTCTTTCATAGCATTCATCACAGTTGCTGTTTTTCCTTGTTTACATGATTGTATTTGATTCATGTCTATCTCACCAAAGGAAGAAACTGTACATTTTGTTATACATCTTAACGCCAGTTTAATGTATACAATAAGTGCTCGATAGATGTTTACTGAAAACTACCTCTAGTGGCTTTTTGTAGCATGAATATGCATGCTGATTTTTCAGGACGGCCTAGTGACTGCCTGTTGTCCTGGTGTAAGTGTAAATAAAGGGTCCCAATTCAGATGATCAATTATGTGGTCACTCCAGTTGTGCAACACTGGAAGTGTCACTAAAAATATATCAGGATAAAAAAATCTAATTAAATCACTTTAAAATGATTGGGTTTTAAAGAGTACCTACACATATATCAATGTTTTTCAAACTGTAGATCACCACCTAATAGTGGGCCATGACTGCCAATTTTTTTATGATTAGGATAGACTAGAAAAAACTAGAAATTATTCACATTGAACCACAAGTGGATAAATAAGCATTACTTGGGAATACTTTCTTTTTTAGTATATAGCACTGTATGTGCACGTCACAAAGTAAAGTGCTTAGCTTTATGCTATGGGTTGTGTTGGTGCTATGGGTCCCCACCCAGACCCCACTCGTCAGGCTGGTGGACTATCTCCCAGCTGCTTTGAATGTTGGCTGCAGACGGTTTGCAGAATGTTTGCCCTCTGGAAAGACCCCTAGAAACACCCAGGGGCAGATGATGACCGATAAATATGTAGATAGAAAAGACCAGCCCCTGACCTCCAGGGAAGCAACTAGGTGGTACGCTTTATGTTCCAGAACTTTCTAGTGAGACCAAGCTAAAGCCAGATTCCATCAGAGTATACATCCATGCCTGACTTCCCTGTCCATCCTGCTTCCTTCGCTCCCGTACAGGTTCCTCCTGAGAACCCTCCACCATTACATCACCTGTACCAAAATCCCTAGCTCAGGTTCTGTTTATAAGGACCCAACCTAAGACAGCTGTCATTTAAAAAGCATGAAAAATGGTAATATAAATATATTGCTTTAAATTGCAGTAATTTATGTTTCCAGGAGTTCATTTTATCTTTCAGCATTTTCTCTAGGAAAGGTGCAATATCTGACACAGAAATCCTGTACAAGTGAAATGTTGAATTGGTTTTTGAACTGAGACTCAGGAAAGCAGGTGTGCCAGCCATCTGCTGGTGTGTGGGAGATGGTCTTCCCCAAACTGTGCCAGTCCAGACATAGATTCACATAAGACTCCAGAGCTACAAAGTGCTGAGGGAAATGGGATGGATGGAGTAGCCTCATTTCCCTCTGTAAACTAAGGCAGGTAAATGTGGTCGAATGCCAAGGATGCTTTAGAAAATGCTACTTTGTAGCCAGCTGTGCTTTTTCTTTGAAGCATCCTCTCACTTTATCCCCAGACAGGAGATGATGCAGGCAGTCAGAGCAGATACCCAAGCTCCCGAAGTCATCAGAGCCACTCCACAGCCACCGTCCAGAGCTTCCTGGGCTCCTGCGGGATGCCTACCCCTGTCACCTCAACCTGCTTATTGTTCAACAAATGTCAAGGCTTCTGTGAGGACGCCTCTCTCCTGTGGTTCACGGAACAGTGTCCAGAATAGAGAAAATATATGCCAGGCTCCGAACAAGAAGAACAAATGGCTGATTTCTGTACTGGTCAAATACAGACCCTGGGAAACATAAAGCAGGGAAACAAACACACCTTATCTAAACATTTAGGGTCTTTCGTTTGGAGGGTTATTTATTTATTTATGGAGAACTCACTGTTAGGAGGCA
Organism: Hyperoodon ampullatus; assembly: GCF_949752795.1. NCBI lineage: Eukaryota > Metazoa > Chordata > Mammalia > Artiodactyla > Ziphiidae > Hyperoodon > Hyperoodon ampullatus. Next base: position 10,556,185 of record NC_136927.1, on the reverse strand, counting down.
TTTTGGACTGTTTTGTTTTGTTTTTAACAATACTATCACACAGAAATCACCTGAATTTGTTGAAGGTTTTATAGATAAAAGGGAGAGGAAAGAGCAAGGGAGTGGGAAGAGGTTGTGGCCCAACCTAAAACAGAATTCCCAGAAACTCACAAAATCGCCCCCAAGTAACCAAAGAGTAATTAACCTGAAATTCTGTACAGAACAAAGACCTCCTCTTTCTCCCACAGTATCCCTTGCTAATTGGAAGCTAGTTATCAGGATTTGTTAAATAAATTCTGATTCACTTAAGTAATGGAAAGTGACACGGCCATTTATGGAAAAGGAGACTTTATATTTTTTGATATAAAATGTTCTCCAAGATAAAGTGTTTAATGAAAAAAAAGAAAAATAGGAGATCCAAAACAATTTGCAAAATACTGGGGCAAAACAATGAAGATTCACTTTATATATGTGCATGTGCATAAATGTGTATATGTATAGGTGTGTAAAATAATATAAAATGTATAACATAATATTGAATATATACAAACACACATACGTGTATATTTGGAAGGAGATTGGGAAAAGGAGGTGCAAGGTAGACTCTTTTCCCTGCTTACCCTTTTGCTTAAGATTTCTCTTTTCCACGTGCATCTAAACCTATTCAAGAACATTTCAAAAGACTACAACCCACAAACCAAGACAGGTGATAAAGTGCTAAACAATACAGTTTTTGTTGTGAAGAGTCGGTAGTTGAGCACTGATACTCATATTTGCTAAGTCAAACTCTTATCACGTAAACATTATTCGTTGAAATTCCCAAAGATGCTTTGAAAATACTGTTGTGATTGTGGCTTCCTGGGGTACCATGCTGTGCTCTTAAGCCATAATTGCTATGTCCCAGCACTGTAGTCTTACTGAGGCATCTTTGTTTACTGATTTCAGATTTGAACACTTAGGGAAAATGTATGCAGTGGGAGAGAGCAGACTTCCCCCTCCCAATGTAGTTCCAAAGGCTGCCTTGGAGAGAGACCATCGGGAATGACGGGTCAAAGTGACTGCTGACTCACACGAGGAAAAGACCAAGGAACTTTTTCGAGTATTTAGCCCCTTGTAAGAAAGAGGGATTCTAAGGTAGACAAAGGATTCAAAGTTGAGATGAATTCTTTAGGCACCTGTATTAGGGAGTAGCATCCTTCATCTTCTGAAAAATATTAGGAATGAAAACCAGAATCTCTAAAATGTTTACTTTAGAAGCAAAGTGTAGCATCCACCTAGTAATTCTCAAGGATGTAGCAGCTAACAGCTAAAAATATCTTCCAGGGGAGGGCTGTGCAGATGGGGCGTTGAGAGCAGGGGGCGGGGGCACAGAGAACCCAGAAGAGCAGCCATCTGAGCAGATTTCACAGGATTAATAGGGAGTTTGTTGGCTTTAAAAATAGAACCTCATTTCTGAGGGGTGGGTGCCCTGCTCCAGAGCCCTAGAAGGAGCCTGCTGAGAGGGATGATTAAAATGAAAGATTGTGCAGCTTTAAGGAAATGTTGGCATAAAGAAATGGCAGCGATCACTGATGCTCCAGCCACCATCTAAAAGGTTTCTGCAAATTGCTTTCCTTGGATGAAATACCAAATATCTGTTCCCAAATGTTATGAAGCAAAATAAATCACATTCCATTGACACATCCAATATGTCGTATCAGAGACCCTGAATCCAAACAAAGCAAAGCTGCTGTTACCTCAGTGCTATTACATTTCTTTCTCTTGCTTTTGTATTAAGGCTGCAAGATGAAAACTTGTCCCTTGTAAACAAACAAACAAAAAAATTATCTCTGCCTCCTCGCTGCTTGAAATGAGAAATGAAATCAGCCACTGACAAATTTTTAGAGTTCAAGAGTAACTCAGAAATCGTACTCTGACCCTTGACTTTGATAAATGATGAAGGTGCAGCCCAGAGAGGGTACATCACTTTTGCAAGGTCACATTGCTGGGGGTCCACACGGGCAGAACACAGGGAATCTCGATCCCTCAGCTAGCCCTTCTGCTCAGTAGAGTGTACTCAAGTGTAACTAGCCCTTCTGCTCAGTAGGGTGTACTCAAGTGCTCAAGGTAGGATTCCTTTGCAAGACCTTGCATTTTCACTAGAATCAAAGTTTTAAGAGAAAGGTGATTTCTCAAGCAGTAACCAGTACATGAAGAAGGCATGTTTTGAGGTATGCAAAGAAAGAAATATCTTGTCCTCCAAAATAATTCAGAGTTAAAGTTATATGGACTATGGGACTATTTATTGCATTTCCCAAATGTAAATTCTGAGGCACAGTGCCACTAACCGTATTCATCCAGGTATAGAAGCTGCTACTGAATCACCTTGGTCGGCAGGTGCCCCCACCTCCCAGCTACTGTGAGTGTTGGCTGCTAAGAACTCCCTGCTCCAGAGGATTTACCTGCTGTCCTGGAAATGCCTGAGGGAATTACCAATGACTAGTTGATATGGGGGTTCAAAAGGCCAGTCCCCCGTGCCTCAACTCAGTGGTTTAATTCACATTCCAGAGATCCCAATGAGATCAGGCTGAGGCCAGGCTCCAGCTGTGACCACATGGTCGTTCAGCTCCTTACCCTGTGCCGTTCTGCTTCCCTTACCTCCCTATAGGTTGTCCTGAGAGCCTGCCTTCAGTAAATCGAGTGCTTCCAGGGACTTTGACCTAAAAGTGCATGTGCATGTGCAGGAGAGATAATAAGTGTCAGATAGCAACTTGTAATATCCTATGTCTTCTTCAACCATCTCCACTTTGGTCTCCATGCAAATGTGTATTTGAGACAAAGAGTTCTGCTGGAAGCAGATGCCTGTGCTCTCCTTGTCTGGTACTATGGAAGGTTTCCCAATTTTTCTGTTTAGTCATATGCTTTCTGACTTGTCCATCAAATTATGCAACACCCTTTCTTTACATTTTTCCTAAAATCAAGTAAACAAAAACCAGATTTCTGGTGTGGTCATGATTGATGGAGCAAGGAAACAGACCTGAAGATACAAATGTGAATTTTAAGTCACTAACCTTTAATAGGAGCTTGGGTGGTTCTCCTGCCTTCTGTTTTCAGTTCTCCTGATGTGTGGGAAGGAGCACGATACAAGGTGCTGAGACAGTGATCAGCACGGCAGATTGAGGATCTTCGGCAGATGTACAGAGTGATGAAAAGCTCGTGGATTCTCTTGCTTAAGATTCTTTGGCTGTCAGCAACAGAAATGACTCTGCCCTGCTTAAGCAAAGGGGGTTTTTAATTGATAAGGTAGGGAGTGCACAAAGGATTGGATGACAGATGCGGCAAGAACACAGAGCAGAGGATGCTGCCTGGTCTGGTGTGGGTGCGCCACAGAATACTTATTCCATCTGTTATCAAGATTCCGGGTTCTGGGAGAGAGTATAGCTGGCCAAACTGAGGTCACGGTCCCATTGCTTAACTGTGCTGGGTCAATGAGAGTGATCTTGGGAAAGGGTTGTCTGACCTTAGCTGCACATTAAAATCATGTGTGCAGAGCTTATACAAATCTGATACTTAGGTCATGCCACAGACCAATTACATCAGAATACCTGGAGGTGGGACCAAGGCATTTGATATTTTTAAAACTCTCCAAGAGATTTCATTGTGTAGCCAAGATTGTAAAAAACTAATCTAGAGGAAAACAGGTAAATTAACCTTCAGTGAGTTAATTTATACTATACTTTATCTGTCAAGCCTAGGAGAAATGGTTACCAGAGAGGCAGTAAAAAGACTGCAACATCTTTTAAGGGCAAGAAAGAAAAGAAGGGGAGGATAATGGAAGTAGGTTTGTAAAATCTCATTTTATTGGAATGGAGTAAAGTAGGAAGAAAACAGTGATTTTTCTTCCCAAGAAGGAGAGGGAATTTCTTTTTTAAAGAGCAGTAGACATTGTTATCTAGATCATTTAGATCAAGAGAATAGATATGAATCATCAATGACAAGGAAGAACACAGTAGACTTTTCAAATTAGCAAAAAGGAAAAGAGAATAAGCAGGAAAAAATAAGACAAAGAAAAAAAAGAAACAACATTCTGTCCAATAGTAAACATAAAGTAAGATCAAAGCAATACACCCAGTATATCAGTCACTGTATAAAATATAAAAGAAGAGGAATCTATCATGAAAAGACAGAGGCAACACAGTTCTTTATAAAATAAACCACAGCCAGGTGTTATATTTAAGGAACATTCTCAAAATAATTTTGAAATAATATAAAGATAAATGGAGTGAACAAACAGATACCAGAAACATAATGGAAGTAAAAGTGGCAATATTAATATCAGCAAAATGTAATTTAAGGGTAAAAGAACCAAATAGGATCAAAAGAGACAACAGAGAATGATAAATGGCAAATTGTAGAAGCAGCAGCAGTCATAACTGAGATGAGCCAATCACTGTAGCAGCTCAATACTTAAATTTATTTTAAAATAAAGAAAACCTTGCTAGAAATATAATAATGGTAGAAACATCAATGTACTTCTCTCACAACTGAAAGATCTAGCTAAAAAATGAAGGATACAAACTAAAAAATACAAATAATAAGCAAGTTGATGTGTCACCTTATCATTGAATGTACTTTTTAAAATAGTCATGGAACATTTTTAAAGGTTGGTCATATATATGGCCACTAAGGAAAAAAAAAATAGAAAAATGTGTAAGTAGACAGATTCTCTGATCAGAAGTGAAGAAAATTAGAAAGAAGTAAGTAAATGGTAACCAATAAGATCTTAATGACTTGATAATGAAGCAGCCTACTTCTAGATAATCTTTGATCAAAAAGGAAATTAAAAAGAAAATTAAAACCTTCCTAGAAAGCAATGAAAAAGAACACTCTATCACAAAACCTACAGAACACATCAAAAGCTATATCCAGAGGAAAATTTATAGCCTTAATTACCTTCATTATTAAAAAAGAAAGCTGGCAAAAAAAGTAATTTTTCACCTAAAATTTGAAATACAAAGAGCAAAATTAAGCAACAGTTAAGAAAAGGAAATTTTATACTATTTTAAAATGGAAAAAATAGAAAAAGAACAAATTAAAATATCTTATGATTCTGTTAAAGGAGAAGAACAAAAGCAAAAATAAACTGAACAAAGGAAAGAGTGAGACACAGCCATGGCACAAAAGAGATTAACATCTTCATAAAAAATACTATATGCAACTTTCTGGCTACAGATGAAAATGAATAATTTTTAAGCAAAATCTCTGTAGCCCACCAACTTTTCATAATTTCTACACTATTTTGCTTTACTGTCCTTTTTATATAGTATCTCATTTTGATCAACCATCTTCTCTTTCCTGTCCAACTCCCCACCCTTGATGGACTTTTTCTTTCAGTCAAGGGTCATTTTAGCTTTATTGGCCGAGTGTGGGTCTGGGGGGAGACTTTGTTTATTCCAGCTCAAATTCAATATGGGTAGATTTTGTACTTTCACTTTCATATCTTACTTCCAAGTTCTTGGAGCATTTCTCTCTTGTACCCCATTTAGCCCATATGTGGCATCACACTTTTTTAATATTTCAAAGTTCTTTCACATTTAATATAGTAGTAATTTTTAAAATTTTAGATTGTGAAGAAAATATTACTACTCCAGGCAATAGTGTTATATGAAAAGTAAAACAAATAGTTTTAATAAACTGAGAGGAAGTTTTCCACTAGTTTCTAATTATCAAAGGTATTTCACAGGTACATGCAGGCACACACATACATAATATAGATAATAGCTATATTATCTCACCAGGAAAATAGATCAGCCATGATTCTCAGCCTCAAGAGACTTACAATCAAGTAAAAGTGCTTAGAACTCAGTAAAATTCTAGAAATTGCATAACAGTTTATAATTGGTAGGGATATAAATGAAGGGGTGAGAGTCTAGCAGTGAGGTGCCCTTTTCCCCCCAACCTGGACACTCTCTTAGGCAAATCACATACTTTATAACTTACTCTTAGAAAGTTAAAAATAGTCTCATTTTCCAGATAGAAAAAATTCAATATGATCCGTATTAAATAAGTGTTCCCTCTTTGCATCAGTAAGAATCTGCTGTATAACAAACCACCCCCAAATTAGTAAATTATAAAAACAGCTAATTATTTAGCCCACAACTCTGTGGATCAGCAATCTGGGCTCGGTTTGGCTTGGTTAGGTGGCTCTGCTGCTCTCACTGGGCTCCCTCCATACCTATGGTCAGCTGATGGTCAGCTCTTCTCTCTGTCTAGGGATCTGGCTTAGGCAACTGGGTTGACTCAACTCTAGTCTATGTGGTCACCAATCTTCTAGCAGGCTGACTTATTATCATTCACGTGGCCCATTGGTCAGGCTTCCATGAGAGAGTCAAAGTATTGGCAGCCCCTTGGGAGGCATAGACTTGGGACTAGTGCAATGTCATTCCCACTAAATTCTATCAGCCAAAGGAAGTTACAGGTCCTGCTCAGATGCAAGGGGTGGGGAAATAGACCTTACTTCTACTTCTCAACAGGAGGAGCTGTCCAGGCACACTGAAAGGGTGTGGATACAAAGAGGGAAGGATCATAGTCACTTGGCAACATCAGTACATAAATCTTGTTTCCTTCCTGTGAGTGCATGGCTGGCCCACAGCAAACACCCACCTGTGTCTATTGCCTCCGCTTAGCCCAGTTCCATTTAATTGCTCTCCCTCTTGCTTCTCTAGCCAGGAGTCACACAGCAATCCCTGTGCCCCCCACCTTTAAATTCCATGGGCCCAGGTCAGGTTTTCCAAGTGGTGTCCACCTCCTCACCTAACTTCACTCTTACCTCCCTCATGAGGTGGGAGGAGATGCATGCTCTCCAAGCAATTCTCTCCATGTAAATCCACACTCTCAGCCTTTCTCATTTCTCTTCATCTCCTTTTCTCCATATATGAGTGATGTGCTAAGGAGCTGAAAAACTAGTTTCTTGTTTTTAATTCAGGTTCCCTCAGAAGCATCTGGAGACATGAGTGCAAGAAGATTAATTAGGAAGGTGATCCCAAGAAACACAGACTAAGGAGCAGGGAAGACAGACAGGTAGGAGGGAGCCAGTATGGGGTGTGTTTTTCAATCGAGTTATCGCTATGGGTAAAAACTCTGAGAGTTAGTGTACAACACAGGCTTCCGAGTTATCCCACCTGGGGGTGAGGGAGCTGGGGCATGTATGCACCACTCTATCTGTGTACAAATACACTATTTATATAATCACTCTGTCGTTGATTGGAAGTGCTCTACATGAGGAGTGGTTAATTCCCTGACACTTCCAACATGCTAAGAATACGTGCAGGGACAGCGGGCACCAGCAACCAGAGGAAATCATCAGGCAAGGAAGGCAGGTGCTGGAAAGAGTCAGGGACACAGCAATAGCTCCTGGCTGTCATGCTTGTCCTATGTAGATGGTGTGGAAACTCCATCAGACTCCAAAACAAAAGGAAATGTTGACTTTAGCATTCTATTACAGATGCCATACACTCAACATGTCATTCTCTTAGGCTCATCCTCTCTCAAAAATATTTTTCCCTCTTGCCAGTTTCTATTATTTTTACCAGTTGTACATGTTTCCATCCCTGTTGTTCAGAAAGCCTTTAATACTAAGTTAAGATTCATTGTCTCCTCCCTTTCTTCCACCTGTCTTCTCTCTTACCATCCATTCTCTCCTGCCAATATCTTCTTCTCTAGTATATGTCCTGCATATACTACAGGGTCTGGCGAGTAGTAGAAGTTCAAGTATTTCTGGAATAAAAGAATTAATTAATGAGCTTCATTATTCTTTGCAAGCAGGCATTAGGGTATTTTCCATGACAATAGCAGATACAAAATATTCTTGTGTTTCCTCTTCTCAGCTCCCTGGAGAGGTGCAGCCTCTCATTACCTGAAAGTTTGTGTTAGTTTTAACCAGTGGTTTATCATGGAAGAAATTCAACCTGACACCTCCCATTTGTCATAGTCATTCTATTTCCTGCAACTTTAAAAATGTTTTTTCTGCAGGTCTATGCTTATCACTTCTCATTTTGTAAGCACAGACTTCCAAGCACCTTATGCATCGTGCTCTAGGAATAAAGAACCACATTTCTCTCTCCTTCCCTCTTTCCTTCTCTTTTTCCTTCTCTCTCTCCTTCTCTCCCTTTCTCTCAAGCACACATAGACACATAGCAGTTGAATCATGCTTTTGATGCTGTTCTCTCCACCAAGAATTTCATTTCTCTCTCATCATCACCTATACACCTCAGTTGTTTTTTAGCAAACTTTCTATTGAGGTAAGACAACCACGTGGAAAAGTGAATAAATCACAAAGCACAGCTGGGTGAATTTTCACAAGGGATCACCGTGTGTGGCCAGGACTCCTTCCTCAGGTGCACCTCCAGCCTCTTTCTGTTGAGGGCTCCTCGCCCCTCCTGCAGGACTTGTGACAAGCTCACAAAGGCTCGCTCTCTCTTCTGGTCCTCATCCAGGTGTGGAAGTCCCCAAGTATGCCCTGCCTGTGGAAGGCAGATAAGAGACAAACCTCTACACTGCTTAGCTTTCCAGCCATGCTGTTATTTCCATTTTCAGTTTTTGAGTGCTACCTGCTTACTTTCCAGCTCCTTCTTTTGTCTTATCATCTATTGTCTGACTTATTATTATATGAGTTCGCCTGGTCTCTGTAGTTTCTTTGAGTGTGTAGCATGTGTGGTAATTCACTCAGAGGGGCCTCTGATTCAGAGGAAGTTTCCCAGGAGAATCTTCACCTGTCCTTTGCATATGACATTCGTTTCACCCTTTTGGAGTGTAAGTGCCACGACCTCTCTGTCTGCTTCATTCTCTATCTCCATCTATCTATTCTGAGCCTAGAACAGAACTTGGCACATTGCCTGTGCTCAAATATTTGCTCAATGCATATGGAATGAAGCTTTGCCTGCTTTCCACATGGAGAACTTTGGCTTCCTCCTGATCTTTGAATGGGGGCAACTCTCTTCCAACATTCAATTACTGACAAACATCCAGATAGCTTTTTAGGGTCGGAGTGTGCAGGGGACGATTAGGTGAATACATAGAGAATTGGGAGGGTGAAAATGCAGGAGTGTGCAAATCGCTATGCGGTTTTGTAATAGTTTTCTACTCATTTTCTAGTTTCTGCCTGAGGAACCTTGTATCAGCTTTAAATACCTACACCCCCTCTCCAACACACACACACATATACAGCTACCCTCACACTCAGCGTCATTCTTTACAGTCAACACCGCTGAAGGATGATGAGGATGATGCTGTCAGTCACTTCCTTTCATGAATCTTCGCTGCCTTAGCCTTAGGCCAGTTCTCTAGAATAAGCACGCAGGCCATGAGGAAGAACAACAATAGAGGTAGTATGTTCAAAGTATGTTCCCTTTAGTCCTTGTCTTCACCGCTGCACCAAGCCAAACAGCACATTTCAGGAGTCTACCCTCTTCCCCCTTTCTGATTCCCACCATGTTCCTTTTCTTTATCATTCCCACAGAATCCTCCAATGTATTTTCAGAGAATACCATATCCCGCTTTAAATCTGTTTCTGTATTTATTTGTGACATCGTCCCTTCAATTTATCTAAATGTATCCATATTTAGCTAATACTCTTTATTGTCTGTGGCCATGGGCTTCAGCAGTCATCCGTGTATCTAGTTGGGGTCTCTAAATTTTCCATCCTATCCTTCCTATCCTCATGTCAGCAGGTTTCAGGAGGGAAAAGGGAAAAAAAGCCATTATTTCACCATCTTGTCCTGGAAGTCTTATTCAATATTTTAAAATACCTTTTTAATTACTAAGATGCTCTGATTCAAAGGCTCTCATGTCACAAATGAATTCTACTTCCCTTGCTGAAGAATAGGAAGACCTAATCAGTAAATAAAAGCATTTCACAGGCTATGTTCAAAGGATGTTTTGGAGTGAACAGTCTCTGATCCTCAGCCATGCTTTTAGGACAGCTCAAACCAGTGTCCCAGAAGGGGCTGAGTGGTAGCTTCTGAGTTTCAAAATTCTGTGAAGTTACTTCTTAGCTTTGGTTACCACTTTTCTCTGTCCATATTTATATCCTCTTAGGGTGCAATTACTCATTCACTAACAACAAATCAGATTGTTCAGAGGAGAAACTGAGTCAGCCATCAATCATAGACCCATTCTAGAATCTAGTAGGGAAGTCAGAAAATCATACTGCTGGATTTTGGAAATGACATTCCTCATGTTCCTTCTTGGAGCCAACTTGTCCATAGATGGTTCTGTGCCCTGAGAAAAATCCTTTGTCAGATGAGGACCAAATATATAAATGGGTCCACTATGGCATACACATATACCAACCGCCTGCCATAGAAGTAAGCAATGGTCACGGATCTATGTAGGCACACTTCCTCTGCCCTCTCTGCCTCCACTCCCATATCACAGCCGGATGTTCACTGCTGCCCCCCAAATCACTGCCAATAGGATCTTTTAAAGCAATGGGTTCAAGTATACAAGTTGTTTCTCAAACTGGATTCCACAGAGTGCTGAGGTCCCATGAAGATGTTGCATAGAAATTGAGGGGCACTTTAGGGAAAAGCTGAGTGTGTGAGCCTCCAGGCCACATCAGGTCAAACAATAAAACTCTGCTTTATCTGTCCTACATATGGAATTCTTTACATCATTCTGATTAAAAAAAAAAAAAGTTCACCTGATAAGAAGAAGTTTAGAAACTTCTGCAACCCAGATGATGCTGACAATGCATCAACTGTCCACAGCAAAAAACTCTTCACCTGGGGATCTCTATTTTTATTAAGTTTTCTGTAGCTAATAATGGTTGGGATTTTCAAACAGAGCAATTTCATTTTCTCTTCCTTCTGTCCTTTCCGTCAAACCACGGTCTTTTTCTCCTCCCCCGAGGATTTGGCTGACAGTGTTCTAAAGCCTCTTTCAGGTATATAATTGGATGAAAGGGGACTGGGAATGGGAGGAGGTATTTTCCAGCTACAGTCATAACACTGGATGCCCCCCACCCCAACTCACTGAGTATATTGGCAGCAGTTGGACAAAGTCATAATTAAAATCAGCTTTGTTCTGGCTTTAGCATAAGGCTCAAAGGTGGCTGTAATAGTCAATGGTTCTGAGAATATTCAGGCTGGTGGGGAAGACCTCTTTGGCCAGAGTGTCTCAAAACTCATCACAAAGACAAGAACCCAAACACCTAAATATCCGACCTTGCTTTAATTGACTCTGTAGGATATGTGGCATTTTTGCCACCTTCACACACACACTACCTCTGAATACAAATATCAGCAACATTTACAGGCTATAGATGAAGCATTACAATGTCCCTTGAAAACATGCTCCAAATCCTACAGTTTAATAATGATTAAATGGCCCAAAATAGTTTCACGGTGTTAAAAAAAATCTGAAACCAAGTGTTTATTATTAGCCAGAATGTGATAAATCTTTTTAAATTGGGGATGGAGAGGTATGTGTGCATGTGTGTGTTTATCATAGCTATTAAACTTAATTTGGTGCTCACTGAATTGTAAAATAAATGAAGAATCACACTACACTCTTTATGTCAACCAAATGCTGGGAGACTGAAAATCATCGGAGATCTATTTGAACAGGTGTATGTGGGGTTTTTCTGCCAAGGGGATGGATCTGCTAGCAACAAAATTCTGTTTTTCTCCCCCCAGTTCCAGCTGGAGGGACAGGGCTGTGTTTTTTGGGCTCTGACTTCAGCTCACAAGTAAGTGGGTATTTTGGAGGCTGAGCTGGTGAGCTGACTGAGTGAAAAGGCTGACTCACGTAGACACACACCCACACACATCCACATATGTAGAGGCATCTAGGGATAAATCAGGTGTCACCTCATAGGACCTCGGTTCTGTTTCCATATTTTTAGTGGTACAAGAGGGGGATAAGAGAGAAAAAGAGCATGGTTTCCTATAATCTGCTTCCAAATAGAGCAGTACATTCTTAACCACAGTGGAAGGGCATCCATAAATAAAGCTTTCATGAGTGGTTTGTGGCTTCCTTAACTATACATACACAAAAATAGAATACATAGTTTGTTTGTTTTTTAATTGTTGTGTACCTACAAAAATATTTTAAAATTCTAGCATATGTATATTTTCGGCAAGAAATGGAATATCCCTCTGGCTTTCAAATACTGCCCAGTGGTGTCAAGTTGTGAAAGAGAAGACGGAAGCTTCAGATCTTAGTTCAGCCCAGAAAAACCGGCACGCATCTCAGTTATCTTGGGGAAACTCCAGGTCCAGGTCTGGGCTGCTCTAAGGAGCTTCTCCCACCAGAGTTAGGAGGCCCCAAGTAGAACCAGAATCAATGGTGTTATTAAAGGCACTGAAAATGGCACCCATGTCGCATGCTTTGAAGGCCACCCAAATATTCTCATCAATATTGCTATAATTCTCTGACTTAATCTCTTTAAACAGGTATGCTTCTCCCCTAAAATCCTCTTTTGAAATGCAGAGGCCCATAGGGCAACATGACACATCATGGAACAAATTAGGTGTTCAGACCCACTTTCTCTGCCCCTGAGGTCAAGATGGAAGACTGAAATTAAACGGAGAAGGTGAAGGTTTTGACAGAGAAAGATGATAACAAAGGATGCCGGGCCACCAGTAACTACATCTCCATTTCATTTTTGCTTAAGTATGGCCCAAGGCTATCCAAGCTAGCATTCTGCATCCCAGCAACATTGTTCAGTCTTAAAATTCATCAGTAAACATAGAAGCCATGAAGAGGCAAACCGTCCAGCAAAAGTGCTAAACAGATAAATAACAGTCTAGTTTATAACCAAGTCTGATTAAATTCACCTCCTAAATGTCTCTACTTCTTCTTCTTCTTCCCACTTCTACCTCCATCATCCACCTCGAAGGCATTATCATTCTACAGCAGCCCCCAAAAGGCCTCCCCAAATTTATTTCCCCCCTGCAACCTCAACCCATTTTCACAGTGAGGCCAGAGTGGGTTTTTTTTTAAGATGTAAGTCTGACCAGGTCGGTTCAGACACTGAAACTCTTCATTGGCTTTGCATTGTCATAGGAGATAATTTAGACTCCTAAATGGCCCACAGCCTCTGCAAGTTAGGGGTTTCCAGCCTCATCCTGCCTCTAGCATTGCGTTTCCTTGTCCCACCCGTTCACCATGAGCAATTCTTCCCATGCCTTTGCAATCTTCCCTCCTTTCTTCACCTTCCCATCCTTGAGATCCATGTCTCACTCCCTCAGAGAAGACTTCCCCCTTTCTCTATTCAGGTCAAAGCCAGCTCTAAATAATAGGCTGTCTTTGCACCATATTCCTCTCATTAAAAATAACCAACACAGTTAAAATTGCCCATTGGCTTTACATGTTATCTAGTTAATGTCCACCTCCCCAATTATATTATCGGGAGTGGCAAATGAACAGGAAGAAAGTATGTTTTATTTATTCTTTGGTTACATAGATAGCCCACCTTTCCCAGCCAGACGGGTGTGGCCGTACTTGAGTTCTAGCCAATGGAATGGGCATAGAAGTAATGGGGACCATTTCCAGAACAGGTCCATTTAAATTCTCACATGTAATGCTCTGTACTCTTTTTCTTTAAAATTGACTGGAACAGAGAAAAGGACAAAGATTTTGGAAGCCATGTTTTGAAGATGGGGAAACCTGAGTCACAAACAGGGGGAAATCTACCCAACCCAGAACATCCATATTGGGCTTCTCATTGTGTTAAGTCATGGTGATTTGGGAGCTTATTTGTTGTAGTAGCTAGCACTGCCCTAGTAAAACACGATCCTATTCCCCATTCATAGCGCAGTATCTAACACATAGTACATATTCAATAAGTATTTATTGATTAAATTATAGTGTTGTTTCTTGGTATATGAGACATCCTTTAGAATTGAGGATTGGGAATTTGCATTTGATCAAAACTCTTGAAAATAATGTCATCTTTCTAAGATTATCTGATGAGGAAAGCAATATGCACAGATACCAAGTAGAAACTGAGTTTTCACATAATGAAAAATGATTCATTCTTAATTTTTTTGATACACTTGAACAAGGTAATTGCCTGTCTACCCAAATTTAATGACAGCCAAGGAGGTTTTAAAACATTAGTTTTATTCTCTAGGGTTTCCATCTGGCCAACTGGAAACTTCTATGAGATAGCACGGCAGAAATGAAGAAGTAGATGCTGTAGGGGTGAACAGAAATGGGTGTGTCACTGTCTATTCCAAATATAGGCCGTTTCACCCTAAGACCTATAAGCACGCCAAGCTTTAGTTCATCCTCTAAAACAGGGATCATGATGCTCTGTCTGGATGATCTGTCCATTGGTGTAATGGGGTATTAAAGTCTCCGACTATTATTGTACTGTTGTCAATTTCTTCCTCCATGTCTGCTAATATTTGCTTTATAGATTTAGATTTGGTTAACAAATGTTATATGCTCTTTTTCTATTGATTCCCTTATATAATGTCCTTCTCTGCCTTTTGTCAGACCTTGTTTTAAAGTCTTCTTTGTCATATGAATATTACCACCCCAGCTTTTTTGTCATTTCCATTTGCATGAAATATCTTTTTCCATCCCCTTACTTTCAGTCTGTGTGTGTATTTAGGTCTGAAGTGAGTCTCTTGTAAGCAACATATAGATGGGTCTTGTTTTTTAATCTAATCAGCCACCCTATGTCTTTTGATTGGAACATTTAACCCATTGACATTTAAAGTGATTATTGATAGGTATGTACTTATTGCCACTTTCATTACTTATTTTATGATTGTTTTTGTTGTTCTTCTCTGTTCTTCTCTTCTTCTTTAAGTTTATTGCGTTGTGGTTTAATGATTTTCTTTAGTGGTATGTTTTTGTTCCTTTATTTCCAGTTTTTGTGTATCTATGGTAGGTTTCTGAATTGTGGTTACTATGAGGTTGATATATATTGACCTGTAACTGTATCTACTCATTTTAAACTGCTAAAGTCATTTAAGTTCAAACACATTCCAAAAGGTCTACACTTTTTTTCTCCCCTCTCTCATGTTTTGTGGTTTTGATATTTTACATCTTCATGTTTATCTCTTAACTGTTTATTGTAGTTATAATTGATTTTATAAGTTTTGTCTTTTAATCTTTGTACTAGCTTATTTAAGTGGTTGATCCACAGCCTTTACTACATATTTGCCATTACTAGTGGGTTTTTTCCTTTCCTATAAATTCTTACTTCCTGTAGGCTTTTCTTTTCCACTTAAAGAAGACCTTTTTATGCTTTTTGTAGGGTTGGTTTAGTATTGATGAACTCTTTTCATTTTTGCTTATCTGAGAAGTTCTTTGTCTCCCCTTCAATTCTGAATGATAACATTGCTGGGTAGAATGTCCTAGGTTGTAGATTTTTCCCTTGTAGCATTTCAAATATATTATGCCACTCCCTTCTGGCCTGCAACATTTCTGCTAAAGAACCAGCTGATAGCCTTTTGGGGGTTCTCTTGTTAAGTGACTCTTTGTTTTTCTCTGTTTTTCACCTTTAAAATTCTCTCTTTAATTTTTGCCATTTTGATTATGATATGTCTTGGTGTGGGTCTGTTTGGGTTCATCTTGTTTGGGATCCTCTATGCTTCTTGTACCTGGATATCTGTTTCCTTCAGGTTTGAGAAGTTTTCAGCCATAATTTCATCAAATACATTTTTGACCCTTTTCTATCTCTCTTCTCCTTCTGGTACTCCTATAATGCAAATGTTAGCACACTTGATGTTGTCCCAGAGGTTCCTTAAACTATCATTTTGTTTAACTTTCTCTCTGTCCACAAAATTAGGTGAAATGGTTACCTATCCCGGTCTTGAAGGGTTATCCTTGTGTGGGAGCACCTCTATGCAGTCTGTGTGTGCCCAGTGGCTTTGATGTGAGACCTAGATCTGAAGTGAACTCAAGTCACATCCTCCCCCAGAGTGCGCTGGCAGCTATCACCTTGGTGGGAGGTGGGGCTAGAGATGAAGGGGTTAAAGCCAGAGCCAGGTGTGAGCCGGGACTTCTCTTATGCTCAGTGGTCATCATACCCCTAAGTGGGGGAGTGGTCCCAGGGTGCTGCAGAAGCCCTAAGGGTTGACTCTAAGCTGGTTCAGTTCCCTCTATGTGTGCACTCTTCTTCTGAGCAACATTACCTTCACCCCAATGGAAAGCAGCGCTGGAGCAAGAGGGACCTGAGCCAGCACCTGGTGTGGGCTGGGGCATGTGCTGGGCAGTTTCAGGAAACTGGCCAGAGCCCTGGGCTGTTCTCAATCTGTTTCCTCTGCCTTGTTCCCCGGAGTAAACAGGCATGTGTTTGAGCTCTTCACAAGCGGAGTCTCTGTTTCTTACAGTCCTCTGGTAAGTCCCACTGGCTTTCAAACCAGCTAAGGGACTCATTTTTCCAATGTTAGAGGCCAGGACTGGGGTGCCCAATATGTGGCTCAAGCTCCTCACTCCCCAGGGAGGAGGATCTCTGAGCTTGTGATATCCCTCTGCTCTTCTGTGTCCCCTCCTAGGGGTGTGGGTCCCAAACTGATCGCTTCTTTTCCCTTCCTATCCTACTTTGTGTGTAGCTTTTTTTACAGCCTTGGTTGTAGAAGAGTCTTCCTGCCAGTCTCCAGTTTGTTTTCAGTGAGGATTGCTCCATATATTTTGGACATGTTCATGGGGCAAGGTGAGCTCAGCATCTTCCTACTCGCCATCTTGATCTCCTCCGCTATCTGTGCTATGATAATTTTTTAAAATTAATTAATTTTTTAATTTTTGGCTGTGTTGGGTCTTCATTGCTGCACGTGGGCTTTCTCTACTTGTGGCAGGCGGGGGCTACTCTTTGTTGCAGTGCACGTGCTTCTCATTGTGGTGGCTTCTCATGTTGTGGAGCATGGGCTCTAGGTGTGCGGGCTTCAGTAGCTGTGGCACGAGGGCTCAGTAGCTGTGGCTCACGGGCTCTAGAGTTCAGGCTCAGTAGTTGTGGTGCAAGGGCTTAGTTGCTCTGAAGCATGTGGGATCTTCCCAGACCAGGGCTTGAACCTGTGTTTCCTGCATTGGCAGGCAGATTCTTAACCACTGCACCACCAGGGAAGTCCCTGTTATGATAATTTTTATCCTAAACATTTTCGATCTATATTTTCTTATCTTTCCCATCAACTAATAACATTAATATGACCTGATTAGCTCTGACTTGAAAGGTCTGGACTGGCAAGGCAGTGAACTTGGAGCTCTCCCTTCTGTTCCTTTGGCAGGCTAGAGTCTCTGAGCTCTCAACTTTCAAAGCAAAGTCAGGGCATCTTCACCTCTCTCACCTTGGCCAAAAGGAAAATGATATTATCTAAACTAGCCAGAGTCCAGGCTAGCAGAACTCTTTCTGGGCACTGCCTTCTTTCCTTAGAAGAGAGGATTGATATCTGAGCCCAGGAGGAAAGGTTGGAAGAGATGGTATCAAATAGCCTTAGAAAGGAGTATCTCCTAGTATGTACATCCTGAATCTTACTAGAAGTTTGACCTCGGGTAAATTACTTACTGTCTTTGTATCATATTGTTTTCATGTTTTAAGTGGAGATAATAAGGTCTACTTCAGAGAATTGTTGGAGGCTTAAGTGTGAAAATCTATCAAATTTAAGGCAATGACTAGCACTTGAGCAGCATTCCATAGATAGGTGTTATTGATCATTCTTTATCTAAGCTGCTTATGCTTTATTCCTCTTATATCCTAATGGTCTTTTGGTTTTGACTGGAGAAATATTTGCCCCCATGTTTTCCTTTTTCCCTTTCTTTTGTCCTTACATTTCTATATTTTTAAATTAATCATTTATTAGTTCACAAAAAGGGCTAAGAATTTAGGAAGTCAGAAAAGATTGCAAAAAAGACATATCTATCTCAACCACACACACACACACACACACACACACACACACACACACACACTCATAACCACAATAGCACTGACATTGGCTTTGGGTCGATTCAAACCTTAGTTCAATTCTCAGCTTAACCCTTTCCAACTTATGTAACCATTGGCTATTGTTTAATCCTATGAAAAATGTAAATGGGCCCATAACCCCAGCTCTATAGTTACAGGTCAACAGGATAATTGCTTTTAACCTTGAATTTCCCAATCTAGGAAACAGGGGTAATTGGTAGTGATACCAATTTAACAGAGTTAATATGAGAATTAAATAAGATAATAAACTGGAAGCTGTCATACATGAGATCAATAAATAATGGTTGCTAGACCCAGCAATCTCATTCCTGGTATATATCTAGAAAAGGTGAAAACTCCAGTTCAAAAAGATACACACAGCCCAGCATTCATAGCAGCACTATGTACAATAGCCAAGAGATGGAAACAACTCAAGTATCCATCAACAATTGGCTTAAGGAGATGTGGTGTGCATGTGTGTGTGTGTGTGTGTGTGTGTGTGCATATACATATATGTATACAGACAACAGAATATTACTCAGACATAAAAAAGAATGAAATATTGCTGTTTGCACAACATAGATGGACCTAGAGAATATCATACTAAGTGAAGTAAGTCAGACTGAGAAATATATTATACAATATCATTTGTATGTGGAATCAAAAAAATACAAATGAATCTATATACAAAATAGAAACAGACTCATAGACATAGAAAACAAACTTAATGGTTACCAAAGGGGAAAGGGAAGAGGGGAGAGATAAATGAGGAGTATGGGATTAACAGATACAAACTACTATACATAAAATAGGTAAGTAACAAAGGTTTACTGTATAGCACAGGAAACTATATTCAATATTTTGTAATAACCTATAATGGAAAAAGTAACTGAAAAAATAACATATATATGTATGTATATATACATACATACATATATATAACTGAATCATTTGGCAGTACATCTTAAACTAACACAATACTGTAAATCAACTATACTTGAATATAAATAAAATAAAAAATAAAATGAAAATAAATAATGGTTGCTGTTATTTTTTGAAGCAAACTCATTTTATAAAGGGTTAATTAGGCTTAAGGGAGCTAATATGTAAGAGACTTTGCACAGAGTAGGGACTCTGAAAACGTCTAATTTCTACTTTCTCTTCTTCTCCCTCTGTGCTCAGTGAAAAGAGCTACTTAAATGGGCGGATGGGAATACTCGTGGATAATACACACAATTTGCTGAAGCAGAGCAGAGCAGGTTATTTCTTTTCACCAGTGCTGGTAATGATATCTAGCAGACAAAGTCTCACTCAGAAATGGACCTGACTCACTGAGGGGACCATGAAATCCCCTTGACCTCAACCCAGCCAAGACCCCTCCCACCACTGGTGGATGCCAGAGCGCCACTGTTTCTCCCTTACTCTTCACTTGGATGCCTGTTAAACCATTACTACTCCTACAGGAAATACTTCTGAACAAGTATTTCTATCTTCTCTAGAGTATGAGAGTGGAAGAGATTTATAAGCGGATTTTTGGGATTTATGTTTAGGGATTTGCGTGAGGAAAGGAGGAGAGGTGGAGAGGAATGCCGAATTCCAGAGGGAAATGGGAGGAGAGCCACACACCTGAAAGGGGACCATATTGAAGACAAAGAAAATGTTGCCTATTTTGGAAATCTGCCCAGACTTTTTTTTTTTTTAATTTATTTTATTTACTTATTTTGGGCTGCGTTGGGTCTGCGTTGCTGTGCGTGGGCTTTCTCCAGTTGCAGCGAGCGGGGGCTACTCATTGTGGTGGCTTCTCCTGTTGTGGAGCATGGGCTCTAGGTGCGCAGGCTTCAGTAGTTGTGGCTCGTGGGCTCTAGAGCACAGGCTCAGTAGTCATAGCGCACGGGCTTAGTTGCTCCGCAGCATGTGGGATCTTCCTGGACCAGGGCTCAAACCCGTGTCCCCTGCACTGGCAGGCGGATTCTTAACCACTGCGCCACCAGGAAAACCCCTGCCCAGATTTAATTCTTAGTTCCAATAAATAGGAAGTCTCCACTGTGCATTGGTACCTAAGTGGGTCTCATCCTAAAGAGGGAAGTACACACTTTCTCACCTTTCTCCTTGCTGGTAATGTCAGCCTTAGAGATAGGTGACCCCCAGTGCACTCTCCTAGTTCTTCAACTCTTTTCTCATCAAGTTAAAGCCTTTGGGGTATATCCTCATGAAATTTACTCAGGGAAGATGGGACCAAAATAATGTTTGGTTTAGATGTCTAAAATGAAAAGTGAAATTACTCACCATTTCAACTAGTGCTTAGATGGAATAGCTCCCCAAGAACTGACAAGGAAAAGCGGAGAAAGAAAAGAGAAATATGTTTCATTTAAAAAAACTCTTCCATTTGAACAATTATCCCAAAAGACAACAAAACAAGGTAATTTGAGTGAGTTTTTTTTTTTTTAGGACATGACCACACATTCTACCATGATATATGGATTATTCTGGGAGTCGGGAGGGCAGGATTGTTGAAAGTCCAGGAAAAGAAGTCATAATTTGAAGTAAGCAACAATAAGAATAAAAAACTTTTCTTATAGTTTCACATATATACATAGCTGCTCTATTCTTTTTTAAAGTTTAAATGTAAAATATTTAATTCCATATTTACCCATGATGTGCAGCATAGAAGCACAGATATGTCTCCAGGCACAACCAGATGTGACAATGCCTTCAAGACCCAGCAGTGAATTCCTCTTACACTAGGTCTGAGGAAAGTTGACTGAGGGAGATTTCACATTCCGTGGATTTCAGCCATCTCTCCAGCTTCTCCATGTCACTGAAGTCTCACTGTTACAGTCAGAATTTGTCTTCTCCTTGAGATCACTTTCAAAGCATTTCACTGCCTGTGACAAGACAGAGTAAGGAAAATGCTGATAAGTTTGGGTTTCTTTCCCCAGTCTCTCAGCTTTTCTATCTTATAGTTTGGCATCTCATTCCTCTGTTACATCAGAAGCCATATTAGAAATCTCTGCTCAATCTTGACATAGATCAAAGGTGCTGACTGGCAAGGCACTAGGTACAGCTTAAATTCAGTCTTTGATCATGACGACTTTTCAAACATTTAAGAGTGTAATTAGAAAAAAATGCAAAAAGCACTTGAAAACTTCACATAATGGCTAATCTAGATTTTAGTGAGCCTGACAGATGTTTTTAACCCATTCCTGATATCAGGACCAAAAGGATGAGTCATTTATCAGTATTTTCAGAAATAATATTTCAGACTAAAGTATGAGCTGGATGTTCTATTTTGGTCTGTTCTTCATTTTTACATATTCCTTTCTCTTTTTTTCTTGAAAGATGCTATTGAGTAAAAAAAAAATGGTGATAATCTTTAAAGTTCTGACTTAAAAGTAATGATATAAAATTTCTTAAACTGAGATAAAGTCTTAAAAAAAAGGAATCATTTTCTGGGTCAAAAGATTAAAATAATTTATTTTTAAACCCATTAAATCTG
This sequence comes from Hyperoodon ampullatus, assembly GCF_949752795.1. NCBI lineage: Eukaryota > Metazoa > Chordata > Mammalia > Artiodactyla > Ziphiidae > Hyperoodon > Hyperoodon ampullatus. The sequence continues at coordinate 10,534,814 of NC_136927.1, read as the reverse complement.
GACTAACTAATATTCCATTTGATTTATTATACTGAAACAAAACCATCACTAAGGAACCCTAAAATTTTGCATTAATAAATTTAATTTGAGTCCCAGATGAGAGAGCTATGAAGTGGAGATAGCACTAGGCTGTCTATATACATGTATAAAAATATATTTATCTTTCAATTAGTAGGTTCCCTAATAAATCATTCTGTACCTTGTGAATTTTACTTCAGTAGGAAAGCTGCCACAATTATTTGTTTTCATTTCATGACAAAATCGGAGCATGTTCAATAAAACAAGTAGATTGCATATTAAATACAAAGGTACTGATAACGTTCACTAGATAACTATGATGTTTCTCCTGGAGGGCGAGAGACTCAGAGTGCCTACCTTCCAAGAAAATTATGTGTTTGCTGTGATATGTTTCTTATGCCTTCTGCAAATCTTTAATTTTACTTTAAAATAGATGTTGGATTTCATGCTCCTGCAAGAGGAAAACCTGAACTCACAAACTGAGGCACATGACATGAGATACATTAAAACATACATTTTGCAAATAGAATATGCCAGAGTTAGCAGAAAAGTATGCTTTGGGAGAAACTTCTATTATGAATAAAATTGTTGTTTGTCACTTTTATTTTGCTGGGAGGCAAATTACTCATTGCATAGCCTGTTCCATTTTTTTTCTTGAAATCAGGTCACTTAATCCCTTCTGGGATGTATTCAGAATGAGAGCCGATATTTTCCTCTCAGATTTATCTGGAGAGAATTTCAAGTTGCAGGTCTTCATACAATAAGGCACATGGAAATGGAGTCTAAAATGTCTGACACTTTAATGAGATAACTTCATCCACAATGGCATTACTTGTGAATATGATTTAAATGAAAATGGAGGTGAACCAAATCCCCACATGACCTCAGCAACTCTAAAATTATATTTCTCTAATGTGCTTTATACCTCCTATACTCCAAATACAGCTGGTAACCTCTAAATGCCAGCATTTGTGGATGGAAACCTATTTCTGAGCACAATATGTCATCTGTTCCTAGGATATAACCGTTATTATTCATTCTTCGGGGACAGGAATCCATGTTTAATAATATTTATGATTTAAAGGTAGAGCTAGCCAAATGCAGGAGATTCAAAAGTTCAGTTGGACAATTCGTTTTCTATTCACCACCTATTCAGTTTTCTTCGTTTTTCTAAATATAACGACACACCCCGAGGAGGGAGGGTGAACTGATTTCAGATCTCAAACTTAAAAGCTGAACAACCACTGCATAACTGATATTATCTCTAAGAGAAATCTGTAAGATATAACATTTTTCCTCTTACCATAAAATAATCAAAATAGGCATTTTAACGCTAGCTGGAGTCCTTTATCACATAGGAAAAAGATCTAGAGAAAATCAGAACAGATAGAGATAGATAGATAGATAGATAGATAGATAGATAGGGTAATAATTCTCAAATGATCTGTAGGGGAGGGCTAGTTTATTTTGTTTTTAATTTCCAATCTGTCAAGGGTATATACATGTGTAAAATTTTAAAAATGATTAATAGAAAATGAAACAAAAAGTAAGCAAAGGCATACAAACTATAAGCCCAGACTTCCATTATGAGATTCAACAGTCAAGGAAATTACATTGCAATGACTATTACCGGAAAAAAAGAATAACAGGAAAATTGGTTAGAATCTTCTAAATGCTTACTCTCAACTTTGGCACTTCTTTCCTCACAAACTGGCACCAGTCCACGGACCATATTTTGAGAAACACTGAGACAGAACAAATGTTCTTGCCATGCCTTCCTTCCCATTTATTTCATACTTGGTACATATCTCAACATCTTTAAACAGTGTGTTAGCAGCAGCATTTTAGGGGAACAATTTTTTCTTCTATGTCTGCTTATCCTTATATGGTAGCTGGGGATGATGCTGGGAGCCAGGGAAAGGTGCTATGCTATGGACAAACGTTAGATATGATTCCTCCCCTAAAAAAAATATAACCCACTAAGAGAGGAGAGCATCATAAACTCCTTAATGAAGTGTTCCCCACTGTGGTCATGGACTAGTGGGGTGTCATAGACTTCTTTCAAGGTGTAATTCCTATGTGCACCAAATAATGTCAGCAGCCTGAATAAATGCTTCCTGGATGTGAATTCTGCCACATTTCCAACCAATGGATGCAGCTGTGATTATAAAATATTCATTCATTTTTAAATGCTACCAAAATTGATAGTAACTATGTGCCAATATGTATATACCCTGCCGGTAAATTCCAGAGATACAATTAGAGTCATGGGGGTGGGGTGACACACAGAAAGTGGGAAACACCAGTAAACAGTTTTAGAAGAGAAACATTTTTTAGAGGAGAGCCTACGGGGTTGGAGAAGGCAGTGGGTGTAATAGAAGTGTGAGTTTTTGCTGGAGGAATGGGTGTGACTTTTTTCATAGAAGTCATTCTAGATGGAGGAAGTAACACAAGTGAGGATATAAAGCTATAACAAACTCTCCTATGGAAAGTGAAATAGATGGTGGGTGGTGAGTTGGTTGAGAAGATCATGGAGGACTTGGAACACTGCTAAAGTTGGACTTTTATCCATTACACAGTAAAAACATTTCAACAGGAGTCTAAATCTCTGATTAACAAATAGTAACTTCCTAAAGGTTGATGTTGACAGTGACTCTGAAGTTGTACCCACACTCAAGAAGGGAAAGTACTATATTTGATTACAGGTGTCGGCCACAGACATGTGCCAGGGAAGCAATGGCAGACATTTATTATTTCTGCCCCTGAGCTGTGGTTTCCAAACCTGTCTGAAAGTTGAAAAAGCTTATGGGTTTTAAAGCACTCAGCTCTACAGGGCTCACAGCATCTAGCAACTGGTCTATACGGTAGAAAGGAATTAAAGATGTTTGAGTACATAAAGGTGAGATATAAGATGGAAACCCACGTGCTGGATGCAGGATGGGCAAGAGCCCAGAACATGAGCTGATAGAAGGTTGTGACAAAATGAGTGCACAACAGAACAAAACAAAAATCTTATTTGAGAAACATCTTAAAATGTCATAGAATATTGGAGCTGAAAATTAATCTTAAAATATTGTAGCCCAACTTTCGTTTTAAAAATATAGAAACAGAGACACATAGATATTAAGTTTCTTGCCCCAAAACATTTGTTAGCAACTTAAAGAACAGGAATTAGAACCATAGCCTCTACCAATCTCCATTTATGACATCAATAGCACTTAGCAAATCATTAAATGTGAATATCATAATTGAAGAATCACAGATAATTCCAAGATTTCGAGACTGAATTACTGGAAGAATAATAGATTCACTGTCAATGGAGGGCTTTTCATTTTAATTTTGATAACAAAATATTTGTTGATGAAATGGGCCATTAAAATATAATATCTTTATTAGTCGAGGCATTTCTCCCTTAAGTACACTATTTGGTACATTACATTAGTCAGGGCAGGTTAAATTAGGCTGCAGCAACAAAATCTGCAGCAACTTAGCACAACAAAAGCTCATCTCTTGCTTTCAAAAAGTGCATTCATTGGGCACAGGCGACTCTCAAGTGCAGTGATTCCTAAACCTACAGGTGTTAACTCATCATTCCAGGCTCGTTATCCTAACAATTAAATGCCACTATCCAGAAATGATGACTTCACTCCCATTTCTTTGGCTAAAGCAAGTCACATGGCTATGCCAACTTCTAAGGAGAGGGTAGTGTAACTGTCCTGTGCACCTGGAAGAGGAGATGCTGGTGAACAGTCATGATGCTACCAACAATAACAGATATGATAAGATTTAAAAGAAGGTAGAGATGAATGTGTCCCAAATGAGGAATATCTCACATATAAGTGAGCATGTTCTGCTGACTTTTTTGGGCCAAAAGTCTTGTGTGGTTTTTATGCTATCGCCGAAGGGATTCTAGTCCACAAGAATGTAAGTAATCAGGAAAGCTGTGTTTTTCTATTTCTCCATGTGGTACGTAGCTCAATGGGAAACACTGTAAAGGAAAAATGAGTTCCAAATCAAGAGTAGGATACGTTTTATGACAATGTTATGCCAAGTAAACAAACATAAATTTAAAAGACATCCACTTTAACAAAATAAAATTCTAATTTACCTATGAAATGGAAGCATAAAAATTTATTCATTTTTCCAATTCTGATATCTAGGTAAATATGTGTGTCTGTAGATGTCTTTGTTAGGATGTTGGTGCTTGTAAGTTATCTTCCTAAAGAATTTTTAAAGGGACCCTTAAGAAACAGTCAGGAGTATTATGCCTACACCAGCTCCATTATGTCTAAGCTATAGCCTCGCAGGACAGTTTTGCAAAAAAAAGAAATTAGAATTTTTTTAAAAAGATGCGAAGCTTAAATTCTCAAACCCTAAATACTGGTTGAGTAGCCACAACAGCAGAGTAAACGATGGACAATTGAAAATTCATGTTGATCATCAAGTCATTTGTTGCCATGGTGTCAAAAGGCTACACTTTCTATATATTCTAGAAAGTTAAAGGACTGCAGTGGTACATTCTTAATTTTTTTATTTCCATTTCTCAAAAATGTTGGAAACCGTAATATCAACGTGGAAAATGTTGCCTGGTTATTTACACAGACGATATACAAAGTTGACATTTTGTGAATTTCATGCCCTAAAGTTGGTTCTCTGGGAGACAATTGTGAGGAGTAATAGAAGGGCCTGTCCCAGATTCCCATTTGTCTCTGAGTGTTGCTCTTCTCCAAGCAGAGAATGATATCTTTTTACATGGTGCCACCTCACTGGTTTAGAAAATGGCAGAGCAAGGACCATTCCAGTGTACCTGTGTGCAAGTTTCTTTGGAGTGGAGTTTCCTGGGCACTGGTGTTGTGCATGTACAACTGGATTACAAATGCCAGCTTATTTCCCAAAGTGGCTTTGCCAATTTCCATTCCCTCCATTGATGTCTGACAGTCTCTTTGTTCCATGAAGTACAAACAAGGGCAACTGAACTAGCATTGCATACATCAAACCTGCTGAAGGAGTTTCTACTGGGGAAAACTCACAGAGATGGCATGAGTATAAGCGAGTGGGTCTCCTCTTGTCCCGATCACTCTCTGAGGCAGCACACAACAAACTGACGTGGCCAGACTCTGGGATAGGAAATCCCACATCTTGGTCTGAAGGTTTTCAAGAATCACTATTGAGGAAGCACGAGTATCTCCTTTTATATGATCAGAGGCTCCAACACAATAAGAAATAAGATGTGGCAGAGTCATGGCCCAGCTCTCTCCTGTCAGCTCTGTGTTGATAGCTAAGTGTATAGCAGCAGCCCTTCTCCTGTCAGGATCCATCCAAGGGCTGCAGTCCAAGCCTTCAGTTGACATCTTAAGTGCTGAACTATAGCCAGTTTCCATGGAGCTTTGAAGGATGCAGTTCCTCTTCTGGAAGGCCAGTCTTCAGGGGGACCCGTATTGGACAAATTAACCCCTACCTTTCATTCCACATCCTTTTCTTTCTGGTATCACTTTGTTATTAATTTTTAAGTTAATTATGTTGAAGTTAGAGTATGTGGTACTACGATTATAAATCTCTGAAAGTTAAGACTTTCTCTCTGGCCTAGCATATCATGAATTTTCAGAAATTTTCTATGCATTGACAGGAACAGTATTTTAAATGTATCTATTATGTCAAACTTGTTAATTATATTGTTGAGAACTTCTATAGCCTTATTTTTGTTTGACTAACTTATCAATCGCTTAGAGAGGTATGTTGAAATCTTCTGATATGCTGGTGGATTTTTTAGCTTCCTCTATGTAGTTTTGCATATTTTTGGTTTATTTATTTGAGGCCTATTTTGCAAGATGCATACAAGTTTATAAAATATTTTTCTGATGAATAAACACTTTTGTTGCTATGTAAATGATCCTCTTTCCCTCCTATAATTCTCTTTGCTATAACTTGATTTTGTTTTGTATTATTATACCCCTAAAACTTTCTTTTAATTAGTATATGACAGGCATTTGTTCTATGTTTTTAATTTTCAACTTTTCTGTGCCCTCTGTCTTTTAAAAAGCATTCACTTATTTGTTTTTATCCAGACAGAAAAAAATCATTGAATTTTAGTGGGGAGTTTAGTTCTTTACTTTATGGATTATGAGTGTGGATATATTTATTTTTATTTTTCTCAGCTTATTTTCTACCCACTTGTTCTATATTTTGTTTATGTGTTGGTTTACTCTTTCTCTATGCCACTTCAACTGGGATTTAATTTCCCCACTTTATTTTTTTTAACATCTACTAGCTTGAAAGTTCTACACTCAATTGTTATTTTTTTAGAGATTCCTATGGAAATTTTAACATGCATTATTAGCTTAAGATGTTTAAAGTTAATAAATATCTTAACTCTTCTCCTAAAAAATAGATGAACTTTAAAAGAATCAGCTCGTCACTCCTGTCAAATAACATTTGGTTGTTGTCCAGAATTCAGGTCTACCTTGATTTTTTAACCTCCCAAATTAGATATTATTGTTACATTTAATCAATGTTTGTTTAGATTTAACAACATATTATTTTAGTTTCGATTTGTTTCATGTCATTCATACATACCTTCTAGAATCATTTACTTTCTAACTGAATAAACTCCTGATGTCCTCCCTTTGTAAGGGTCTACTGCTTGTAAAAGCTCTCAGTTTTTGCCTGAAAATGTTTTATTTCTCCCTTGCTCTTTCTCAAGGTATGCATTTACAGATTGACAGGTATTTTCTCTCAGCACTTTACAGATCTTACTCCCTGACTCCTGCCTTCCATTGTTGCTGCTAGAAGTCAGCTGTTACTCTAACAGTTATTCCTTTGTATGTGCTATTTTTCTGCTTTTTAAAATAACTGATTGTGAGAGCCTCTGTCTTTGGTGCACCTTGAGTTCACTATCATGTATCTAGATGAGTTTCTTTTATTTTTCTTGGGATTCATTGGGACCTTTTAATCTGAGGACTGGTGTCTTTGATATATTCTGGAGACATCTTACGCATCATCTTTAAGAACACTCCTACACCCCTTCTTTTGTCTCTGTTTAGACATATATGCATCTTAAGTGTTTTATCGTATTTTCATTCTCTTGTCTCTCTCTACTGCATTCTGGGTAATTTCTTCAGGTCTCTTTTCCAGATCACTAAGTAGCTCTTCAGTTGTGTCTAATCTGCTGTTAAAATCATCCATTGCACAGCAAATCCATATCTGAAACTCGGTGCCTTGGAAATACACAAGTCCACATAGTTTTTGTATAAAGGACGCTCCTTGCAGCTTTATTTGAAACAGGAAAAAGAAAACTAAATATCTCTTGGTAGGGAAATGGTTCAATAAATTACACACATTTGTTGAATTAAATTAACACTAAAAGCTTTTGCACAGCAAAGGAAACCATCAACAAAACAAAAAGACAACCTACTGAATGGGAGAAAATATTTGCAAATGATGGACCAATAAGGGATTAATATCCAAAAACGTATAAATGGCTCATACAACTCAACATCAAAAAACCAAACAACTCCATTTAAAAATGGGTAGAAGAACTGAATAGACATTTTTCCAAAGAGGAAATGCAGATGGCCAACAAGCACATGAAAAGATGCTCAATATCACTAACTGTCACCAAAATGCAAATCAAAACCACAATGAGATACCACCTCATACCTGTCAGAATGGCCATCATCAAAAAGAGGACAAGTAACAAGTGTTGGTGGGGTTGTGGAGAAAAGGGAGCCCTCCTGCACTGTTGGTGGGAATGTAAATTGGTGCAGCCACTATGGAGAACAGTATGGAGGTTTCTCAAAAAACTAAAAATAGAACTACTAGTAGTGGAGAGCAATTCCACTCCCGGGTATTTATCTGAAAAAAAACCAAAACCACTCATTTGAACTGAGACATGCACCCCAATGTTCATAGCAGCATTATTTACAATTGCTAAGATATGGAAGCAACTTAAGTGTCTATCAACAGATGAATGGATAAAGAAGATGTGGTGTATGCATATGTGTACATATATATATATATATATATATATATATATATACACACACACACACACACCAATATTCCAATATATATGGAATACATATTCCATATATATACCAATGGAATACTACTCAGCCATAAAAAAGAATGAAATTTTGCCATTTGCAGCAGCATGGATGGACATGGAAGGCATCATGCTAAGTGAAATAAGTCATACAGAGAAAGACAAATACTGTATGATATCACTTATATGTGGAACTTAAAAAATACAACAAACTAGTGAATATATCAAAAAAGTAGAACCACAGATATATAGAATAAACTAGTGGTTACCAGTGGGGAGAGGGGGAGGGGGGCAATATAAGGGTGGGGGAGTGGGAGATACAAACTACTGGGTATAAGATAGGCTCAAGGATGTATTGTACAGCATGGGGAATAGAGCCAATATTTTGCAATAACTGTGAATGGAAAGTAAACTTTAAAAATATATTTTAAAAACTTTAATTAAGAAAACATTAATAGCTATCTAAATCAAGGGTTTTGTTTCATATATTTCATCTTGGACCAATGCCCATCTACATATAGTAGAAAAACATAAGTTCCAGTGAGTATGTGTGTGTGTGTGTGTGTGTATAGATAATGTATAAAAGTAGCTACTCCAAATTGATATGTGCTTTTAGTGTAAAATACACTCTGGATTTCAAAGACTTGTATGAAAAAATGTAAATTATCTCATTAATAATCTTATACTGATTGTGTGTTGAAATGATATTACTTTGAATTTACTGGGTTACATAAAATGTTATTAAAATTAATTTCATGTTTGTTTCTACTTTTTCTTGACTAGTACACATTTTAAAATTGCATATTGTTATTATTATTATTATTATTATTTTAAGCAGAGGTCTTCTTAGAAGCCCATATTTTAAATTTATTTACTTATTTATTTATGGCTGTGTTGGGTCTTCGTTTCTTTGCAAGGGCTTTCTCTAGTTGTGGCAAGCGGGGGCCACTCTTCATCGCAGTGCATGGGCCTCTCACTATCGTGGCCTCTCTTGTTGCGGAGCACAGGCTCCAGACGCGCAGGCTCAGTAACTGTGGCTCACGGGGCCAGTTGCTTTGCGGAATGTGGGATCTTCCCAGACCAGGGCTCGGACCCGTGTCCCCTGCATTGGCAGGCAGATTCTCAACCACTGCGCCACCAGGGAAGCCCCATATTATTTTTTAAAGCTGTTGATTTTCTAATTTAAAATTCATTTTACAACGCTAGAATTATTATTCAGTTCTTTTGCTGGTAAGTACAATATTGATATTTCCTATTTCTTAGTCACATTTTCAATATTCCTTTATTTTTTTGACTGTGTGCATCATAATTATTTCATATTCACTATCTTGTAATTCCAATATTGACTGTCACTATAGGGTGATTCCATGTGCTGTTTCTTCTGACTCTCTCCCATGGTGGCTCATTTCCTCTTATACTTATTAATCCTTGGATCTTTATCTGTGAAAATTGAGTTTAATTTACTTTTCTCCAAAGGAAATTTGCATTTTATTCTGCCAGGGATATGGAACCCTACCACTCCAGCACAAATTAAAACACATGCTCACCTTATGAGTCTGGGGGAAAGTCGTATAGGCATTATGATTTTTTTTCACTTTTTGTTAAAGTATAATATATATACACAGAAATGTGCACATATCTAAGTGAAGGACTCAATAAACTTTCACAAACTAAGCATATCTGTACAGTCAGCACCCAAATCAAGAAATAGGATATTACAGGTACCTAGAAGGAGACGCCCTCCACAAGCTTGGCACTATCGTTATTGTTTCATTTTCATCCTTTGGTACTCAGAGCAAAGGCTGAATTCAGCAGACACCCTCAAGGTCTCCAATATGGGTGTAGCCCCCCTTTCCTAGGGTTTAGCTCTGTTTCTTACTTGTTGGGGTCCCAGGCTTTGTCTCCTGTCCCCCTGTGAGTGGCCAATTTAAACTCAGGCTCCAGGCAATTAGGGATGTGCAAATATCCCCAGGACAAACATTGCTTCTAGTACTTTAATATTCTCCAGATTTGAGTTTTTCTTTTGCTTCTGCCCTTACTTCCTATTCTCTCAGAAGCTCAGAAATGTATGAGAGAGAGAGAGAGAGAGAGAGAGAGAGAGAGAGAGAGAGAGAGAGAGAGAGAGGGAGAGAGAGAGAAATGTTGAGTTTAACATCTAAACCAGCAACAGGGAGTAAGTTCGATAAATTATCATAAATGATAAAGATGAAAATGCCACAGCATTAAAAATCTTGTTTAAATACCCATGATGCTATTAAAAAAAAAACTGACTCAAACCTGTATATGCACGTTTGTAAAAACATTCATGTGTTTGTACAGACCTAAAAATACAGGAAGGAAATGAATTAAAATATTAACAGGGATCTTCTTTGGGAAATGGACCCATGAATTCTTTTATTCTTATGCTTTTCTGTATTTTATGCAAGGCACTCATTCTATAAAATGAACAAAAATTAGGAAGAATTAAGAAGAAAGAGCAGAAGCCAGAAACTTTTCCTACCTACCTTCACTCCTTGTCACACACTCAGACTATGTCAGTGACATGAGAGAAGCTGGAAAAAAACTGAATAGCTCCAATAATGCTCAACAGGCAAAATCTGCAGCAAAGTGGGCGCAACCCTGCTCTGTCTTCTACATGTGCTGATGATCATCAAATGGAAAATGCAACCTCACTGAGGAGGAAGCTTTGACTCTTTACACCCATGGGTTTTCTTTTATGTCTCAGCTTTTAACTACCTTCCTTCAAACAGCCACTGCAAATAAGGGATAGAACAAAACTCTTCACATGCTCTCATTTAAGACACAGTTTTTTGGTTCCTTGGCTTGATGGACCTTGTGAAATACTGGAAGGCATGAGGCTCACAAAAGGAAGGAAAAGCAGTAGTAGCTTTTTACAAATTTCAATGATTGCTAATAGGTTATTAGGAAGAAATAAGCCTTTTTTTCCAACTTAGTATATTGATCTGCTCTCATGCTTTTTGGGCAGTAATTAGAAAGCAGGGCCAGTACTGAAGACCACTTGTAGGACAAGGTTTAAAAAATGATAGAAATAATTTGCCTAAGAGAATGCTTTTATATTTCTCTCTTTGGAGTTGTGAATAGGGCTTACCTCAGTCTCTGAGGTCTTGCCACTCAAAAGTATGGTACCTGGACCAGTAGCATCAGCAGCACATGGGAGCCTGCTGGGGATGCAGGTTCTTGGGCCCTACCCCAGACCTACAGCTTCAGCATCTCCAGGGATCTATGGTTAACAACCTCCCTAATAATTCCTATACACACTAACATTTCAAAACCACTTGAGAGCATCCAAAAATAATATCAAGAAATCACAGTTCAAATTGAAAAGAAAAGGAGGCAATTTTATTCCTCTAAATATCTGAATTCCTCTCTCATCTGAGAGAAAAACTTAATATAAACCTTCACCCTAGTGGCCACGATAAAGTGTTGGAACTCTACACATATCGATAAACAGATGTCAGGGCTTCATTTAAGTGGCCTGGTCCATACCTGCTTCCCTTTCACAGTCAAGCCCCAGGAATGGACTTTTTGTTCAATTTCTCCTTTCACATCTTCTTTGAAGAAATGCAACTTTGAACTAACAGTGTCACTGTTGGGAACTGTTTTGTGCCAGCCATAAACAGTGTCTTCCTCTGTGTGACTCTCCGGTGAGCCAGTGTAAAAATAGGGACAAAACCAACAAAAAATTGCAAGGAAACAGGAAATGCTCTAAAACACAGGAGTTTTCCAGCTTAATTTAGTTCTTCTTTTCTTAGGCATTGCCATGGTATATGATTTTCTACCTTTTTTTTTAGAATAATGGTTAACTGAACATATAAGAAAAATTTTTGACAACAAGCATATGACAAAGTATGAAAAATAAGTGAAAAATCTAAACTATGCCTTTGGAATCTTCTTTTTTAGTATTATTCACTACTAAGGACCAAGACTTTTATAAAACCAACTTTTGAAAAATGTTGATTAATTATTTACTATGTGTTAGGAACTTTTCAGGGTCATAATTTCCTCCCATCAAAATTTATCCATCCTGTTTTCTGTTCTCTCTGAATGCTGCATTATGATAATTTAACATGTTGAACTACAATAGCGGTGTGTATGAATGACTGTGTTCAAAATATTTTTCTCCCTTGCTCCTGTATCAGTTATCTTATAATGCTTGTAACAAAAAAATCACAAAACCTCAGTGTCGTAATACAGTAGCATTTATTGCTCACCTATCAGGGGTCAGCAGAGAATCTGCTGCGGGCTCCGTGTCTTCTGGCTGGGCTCGCTCACTGGGCTGTGCACCCGCTGGCTCTCCGTTGGTCTAGACCAAACTCAATGGGGCTGACTGGGCAGTTGGAGTCTGCTCCACGTGTCCTTCATGTTCCAGCAGGCCACCTCGGGCGTGTCCTCATGAAGATGACAGAGTCACAAGGAAGAGCAAGGCCTCTTGAGTTGTAGACTTGGAGCCATCACAGTTGCACTTCTGCTTCATTCTATTGGCTAAAGTCAGGCACATGGTCAAGTCCAGAGACAGAGGCAGAGGATGCTTCAAAGTTAAGTGGCAAAGGGGATGCAGGCAGAGTGAAGAATCAGGGTTGTGTCTGCAATCAGTCTACCACAACTCCTCATTCAGTCCATCAACAGGATCTGTTGATCCCTCCTTGGAAATACTTTTCACACCAGTGCAATTTTCTCTACTGTATCACTACCACAACTTCAGGGCACCATGACCTCTTGCTTACAGCCTCCTAACTGTTCCATCCACATCTTTCTCGTCCATTGTTCCTTAGGCCATTCTCAACACGGCAGTTGGAATCATCTTTTTAATAAGAAAATCTTTTCTTGCCACTCATTTGCTTAAGTCCACTCAGTGGTTTCCTGTTGTTCTCAGGATAAAGGCAATAATCCCAAATATGGCATGTAAGGCCCTGTCTCATGTGAATGTGGAAGCTGACTCTCTCTTCAATTTTACTTAGCTTCCCTGTACACTCTGGGCTCCAGCCACACTGACCTTCCATCGTTTTCTCCAATGCTGCACTTCTCTATACCACAAGTATCCCTCTACCTCAACTAGTCTTTGCCTAGTTCAAGTCTATGCATCCATCAGATTGCCATTCAAACATCACTTCCTCAACCCTGTCACCCCCCTGACCCTATAACAAAGTGTCCTAATTTTACATTCTCAAAGCTACTTACAATTTTCCATCACTGTCCTTACCACTTTTTGTAACTAACAATGATCTGTGTCATTAATTGATTAATGTCCACCCCTCACTAAACCATAAAACTCCATGATGTCAGAGGTCATGTCTGTAAATTCGATGTGGCTTCCTAAAACATTTGCTAAACTGCAAAAGAAAAGTAAATTATGTTTTATTTAATTTTGAGTATACAATTTATTATATCTTGAAATTAAGTAAAGACTATGTGTGATGTTACTGTGTACTTAGATTCTTTTAAAAATGCATTACTGGTAAATATAGCAAAACATCAATTATTTGTCTGCCTTCCAAATTTATCAACCAAATCCTCTCTTTAATTTGAGCACATATGCCTTGCCCCTTGGAACAGAACCATGAAACAGATTAACCAGACTGCTGGTAAAATTATTCTTGAAGGTTGTATTTATTTTTGGTCATTTAAAAATGATTCTCTACATCCTCTGTAGGGAGAAAGAATAAATTCAAGTCTGTGCCAAAATGGTGTAAAGCAAGTGTTAGATTTGTATTATGACAACTGAGGGGCACTACCTACACATTCAAGGTAAATAGTATTTCCCTCTTTGACAAAAACCTGAATTATAATGAAAACTGAAAAAATATATGCATACGATAGTATGTAATAGTGGTTTAGTATAAACAAATTTTAAGTATTTCAGAAATTTGGTCAATGCATTTTTAAAAAATTTTTATTGGAGTATAGTTGCTTTACAATGTTGTGTTAGTTTCTACTGTACAGCAAAATGAACCAGCTATACATATACATATACCCCTCTTTTTTTGGATTTCCTTCCCATTTAGGTCACCACAGAGCATTGAATAGAGTTCCCTGTGCTATACAGTAGGTTCTCATTAGTTATCTATTTTATATAGAGTATCAACAGTGTATATATGTCAATCCCAATCTCCCAATTCATCCTACCCCCTCTTTCCCCCTTGGTATCCATACATTTGTTCTCTACATCTGTGTGTCTATTTCTGCTTTGTAAATAAGATTGTTTATACCAATTTTTTTCAGATTCCACATGTATGCATTAATATATGATATTTATTTTTCTCTTTTGACTTAACTTCACTCTGTATGACAGACTGTAGGTCCATCCACGTCTCTACAAATGACTCAATTTCGTTCCTTTTTATGTCTGAGTAATATTCCATTGTATATATGTACCACATCTTTATCCATTTATCTGTTGATGGACATTTAGGTTGTTTCCATGTCCTGGCTATTGTAAATAGTGCTGAAGTGAACAATGGGGTGCATGTGTCTTTTTGAATTATAATTTTCTATGGGTATATGCTCAGTAGTGGGATTGCTGGATCACATGGTAGTTCTATTTTTAGTTTTTTAAAGAACCTCCATGCTGTTCTCCATAGTGGCTGTATCAATTTACATTCCCACCAACAGTGCAAGAGGGCTTCCTTTTCTCCACACCCTAATTTTTATATGTTTTGACTTGATGAACCAATGTAAATATAATAGATTATCCTATAAAAGTAACTTATTACATTGAGGAATATTTCCCTCCCAATTCCACACTTTATTTTTTGTGAACCTATTCTCAGACCCAAAAAGGGAAGCCCTTTAGAACTCTCCCTTTCATGGGGGTTTGACCGGGTTTGGACCTTGGATTCGAACTGGACCATAGTCCTCCTCCTGGCAGTTTCTAATTAGGACACAATGACATTAAGCTGTCTGCAACCAGAAGGTCAGGTAAATTCCAAGACTGAATCTCCTCTCTTTAGAGAGGGTATGTAGGCTACTGAGCAATTAGAGAAACGAGAATGAAAGACATACACAGGGGGATCAGGAAGCTCTTGTGGGGAGACAGAAAAGGTAAAAGAGAAAGTGTGTAAGAGCAAACAAGACATCTTTGGCTCCTGATGCTCTCGTTTCCAAGTCCAAGCCTGGAAAAGCTTGGCTGTATTTTCTGTCATATATTCTGAGAGAATTCCTTAAACCATGTAAGAAATTCCATGACTTATTCAGTGAGTTTCTGTTTCCTGCAAGAAAATAATGTCTGGTCAAGACAGAGAAGAGAAGAGACTAGTAAACATATTCAAGGCCCAGGGGTTACTGTCTTCTCAGAGTTTCACTATAGAGTCTGGGCCCTTTCATTCTTGGGATGGCCTCATGGGATTCTGACTTTATCTGGGCATTTGCTTCTTATGGTGAATTACAACCCTAAAATGGGGCCTGCTATGGGAGAATCATACACTTTTAGTGCCAGAAAAAGAAACCTTCCAAGACTTCTTTCGTTCTAGCTGTGCTTCAGAGCCACTTGTGAAATTCACAGGAGTGTGGAATTTGGGGCCCAGCCAGCCTGCTTCAGTGGATCCAGAGTCACTAGACTGACATCTACAGGTGATTATTGTATTTATGTGTTATTGTACTATTATTATTGTATTATTATTAATATTGTATTATATTTTTATTACTGTATTGTATTATTGTAAAATTCAGCCCACCAATCCTTTCTTCAAAGATAAAATCATTGAGGCCATTATCAAATAACTATTGCTGTGTAACAAACAACCCCTAACTCCATGACTTAGAATAATAATAATGACTGCTTATGAGTCTATGGGCCAACTGGGCGGCTTTTCTGGTCTTGGCTGGATCCACACATTCATACCGGGTCAAGGAGGTACTCTGCTCTCATAGCTAGGACCTCTCACATGTTTGGGGGAGACAGGCTGGATGCTCCAGAAGGGCTGGAGCTGGGACAACTGGTCTTTCTGCCCTGTGGTTTCTTGCTCCAGCAGGCAGCTTGAGGTTCTAAGACAGGAGAGAAGAAGAGTGTAAGGCCTCCTGAGAGACAGTTCAGAACTGACACAACGTCACATCCTCTGGATTCTATTGGTCACAGCAGGTCACACGGCTCATCTAGATTCAAGGGGTGGGGAAATTGACTCCATTTCTGTGTGGGAGGCGCTACCTAGTCTTGCAGATGATGTGGCTCCAGGGAGGGGTGAATCATTTCAGCAAGTTTTTGCAGTCAATCCACCCGAGGCCCATAAAGGGTTAAGTAAAGACCAGTGCAGCAAAGAAACAGATTCCCTGATATTTAAGTGTTTTCCTACCATCCAAGCTTACGATACCCTTCTCACGGGTTATAAATACAGGTTCTCCCTTCCAGCTTCCCTTGGACAAATGACTGAGAATACTAATGGCAGAGGCTGTCTTTTGTTCTCTTTTTGCTCAAGACTCCGTGTCAACTCCCAACAGCCAGCACTGCCTGAAGAGAGTCAGTAACTGCAAGGTGGTTTAGAAGGACTCAGAATACAAAGCCAAGAATGTGTCTCCAATTCAGCCCAAGTGACCTAGTCACCTCTATTAGGATGAATGCATTTTGGGATAGTGAAAATCATGAAGATTTCATTCTGCTTTCAAATGGAATTCTCGGGAGTAACTGCCTTATCTACTAAGCAGCCAAATAAGCTCATTTCAGCAGAGGCAGAACTGGATGCAAATCAAGTGAAAGCTAGATGGAGAAACTGGAGGAAAACAGCAAAAACAAGTGAGAAGAGAGCAGCAAGATCAAATGGAATAAATAGCCATTTAGATGACAGCTTTGCTCTAGCAAACAGTGTGGAAAGAGGAAAGGGGCCATTGTTGGCATTCCAGGTCTTCTGACATCAATGTTCCTATAGCACCTGCTACTTCCTGCATCCCAAATCCCACATCACAGAAATGCAATGACACCTTAGGTAGAACCAGCAAATATTAGGACCTGCTTCTCTTAAACCAGCGATTGTCAACTTTGATGGCCCAGTGAGATCTTCTGGTGAGTTTGGAAATACTAATGTTTGGCCACAGCTGCAGTAAGCCAAATTTGATCCGTCCAGAGTGTGACTTGGGCCTTGGGACATTTTAATTTTAACTGGGAGTCTTTCTACTCTACCATCTTGGCAGCCCCTCTCCACCTTTCTATACTTAATCTCATTCTCAGGGAAGTACTAACGACAATCTTCACTGCATAGGCCTGTGAGTCTCAATTTTGTCTCTTAACTCCCCATTGAGTTTTAATTACATGCCTGATTTGAGGACTTAAGGAGGTCCCTGCATAACCCTTAACTCATGCGAACAATATATTGTTTTAGGCATCTGTTGTGTAGCCCCTCCAGGGCTACTAATGCCCCCAACTTGTTTAGAATCGCCCACAGACCACCCCTGAGCAACCAGCCACAGGCTGGCTAAATGAATCACTCAGGACTCAGAGCCTGGAATCCAGACCTGAATTCTCCTTCAACCCATGCCCTGTAAGTGGCCCTGGAGAAGGGATTGAAGCCTCCAAAGTCTCAATTTCCTCAGTTGTAAAATGAGAGCAATACGAATTTCCCACCTCAGAGTTGTTGTGAGGCTTGAATGAGGTAGTTTAAGTAAAGCAATAAGCACAATGCCTGATGCACAGTAAATGGTCAATATATGTTAATAAGTACTTGACAATTTATTATTAATTCTATTAATAATAGAATAACAACAACAATAATAATACCTGATCTTCAGATCCTGTCCTGAGGGCATTTTCTTTGACCAGGGTATAGGAAAAAAAATGTAAATTCTGAAAGTTAGCAGAGGTGAGAGTCAAGGTGGAAAGAAGAGGCAGTTCCCCTTGTCTTCTCTCCTACTTTAGCCACACATTACCATGGCCATCTCTGGACCCTGTCATTTCCTTGACACTACCAGTAACTTTGCCCCCTCCAAATCTCAAATTCAAGTATCCCAGTCTCTCACCAGTACCCCCATCTTTCTAGCTCACACCTTCTAGTAGCCTGACTCCCTCTGTAATGTGACTTCTGACTCATTGACTCAGCCACCTTGTCACTGTCTATTTCCTCCTTTATAGCTTTGCTTTCCTCCTCCTTTGGATTAGATTTGATTCATCATTATGATGACACCCTCATATTATCATATGCAGGATCATACTCTCATGTATTAATCAGAATTCTGCTGAAATAATGCTACAAATGATCCAAAATCTCTATGGCTGATAAAAAGAGGGATTTATTTCTGAATTGTGCATCTGCAGGGCATCTGGGGCAGCTCTGTATCAAGCTGCAAGCTTGCTTCAGATCTAGTCCGCATGACCTCATTCTGGGATATCCAGTTGCCTGGAGCAGGTTTTCCTCATCGTGATGGCAAGAACTCAACAGAACCAGCCAAATCATACAAGCATGTTTCAAGTCACTGCTTATATGACAACTGCTTGTACTCTATTGGCCAAAGCAAGTTACATGGCTGGGCCCAAGGTCAATGAGACAATGGTTAATGGCAGGCACTGCCAGTCACATGGCAAGGGGTGTAGATGTATAATCCTATTTACTGGAGGAAGTGAAAACTGGAACAATAATTCAACCCACATCATCTCAACTCCATTCTCTCTCTCTCTCTCTCTCTCTCTCTCTCTCTCTCTCTCTCTCTCTCTCTATTGAAATCACCAAACAAAACTCCAACTCCTCTTTAAATTCACGGAACCCACTCTCAAATAGCTGTACATGGCTGAAGAAAAGCTTCACACCCTGATGAATGATCTCACCTTATATTCATGACCACTGACCTCAAGTGCTACCTAAGCAATTCCCAGAAATTCTACAATTCCCTGGTCAATTTGCTCTATTTTTTTTTTGAGATAACTATCTTACATCTCAGTTCTCCCATCCCTAGCACCTAGACCCATCCTATCAGTGGGTGACTTCCTATTTCACTGAGAAAATAAAAATAATCAAAGAGAACTCCCATCTTCTCTAACACCCAATTTACCAACCTTTCTGCTCAGATCCTGTGTGCTCTGCCTCCCCTACTGGAAGATGTTTCCTTCTCTGTGCACCACATGGATGCTGAATTGAATCACCACTTGCCCACACAAGGATTTAGTTCTTCCAAGTAATCATATCTTTCCTGCATCATCAATCTTCTCCCTTGTTATTAAATCATTCTTAGTAGCACACAAACTTTCTGTAACATGCTACGTCATCTCTCAATATCAATGACATCTTCTTTAACTCCATACCTCTCTTCAACTACACTACCATTTCTCTTTGCCCTTTTACAGTAAATCACCTCAGAAGGTGACCTATCCTTCTTATCTCTATTTCCCTTCTCTTGTTCAGACACTGATCTCTGCCAATTCACTAAATGACCCTTGTCAACATCACCCATGACTTGCAGGTTGCCAAATACAATGGTCAATTCTCATTCCTAAACTCGCTGGATCCATGAGCAGTACTTGAATCACCCCATGAATCAGTGCTCTGTAAATCATTTTCTTCACATGGTTTCTGGGATATTGCAATTGCCTGGTTTTCCTCTTACTTTGTTATTTCCATGATGTCTACTCCTCTTCTTCATGTTGAAGCATCTGAGGGTTCAGTCTAAGGACATCTTTTTTTTTCTAAACTATAGTTATTCCTTAAATTATGCCATCCAAGCATATGGCTTTAAGTATCATTTATGTTTGAATATTTCAATTTTATTTTTCACGTTCCACTTCTACCCTAAACTGCAGGCACATACAAGTATCTCTCAACACTGCCATCTTCACTGGAATGCCTCAAAATTACCATAACCTTAAATATGTTCAAAATCTGTTCCTCCCTCCATTCTCCTCATCTCTACTATCACCCAGTTTCTCAGTTCAGAACCCCTACTCATCTTGAATCCTCTCTTTCTCTTGTGCCCCTTGACTGATTCATCTGCAAGTCTTTTTTTTTTAATCTGCAAGTCTTGATGGCTCCAGCTCCATGTCTTCTCTCTCATGCCAATGTCATACTACCCACATTACCATCATCTCTCTCCTGTGCAAAAACAGCAGCCTCCTCCCTTGACTCCCCATTTCCACTTTTGCTTTGCTATAGTCTGATCTCCATAGTCAGAGTGGTCTTCTTAAAATACAAATACAATCATATCACTTTCCAAGCCAAAAGACCCCAACAGCCCTGTTCCAATTGCTATTGCTACATAACAAATTATCCCCAAACCTAGTGGCTTAAAGCAACCATGTTAGTATGCTCAAATTTTCTGTGCATCAGAAATTCAGACAGGACACAGAGGGGGTAGACTGTCTGTTTCATGATGTCTTGAACTGGAAAAACTCAAAGGCTGGGGTGATTCAATGTCTGGTGGCTGGAATTATCAGAAGACTCATTCACTCACTTGAACGTATGGCATCAAGACTAGGATTGCTGACCAAAGCACTTAATCATGATCACTCCATGTAGCTTGGCTTCCTTAGTACAGTGGCCTCAGGGATGTTTGCACAAGCACTCCCATAGCAAAGCAGAGTGGGTATGGCCTTTTATTACTCAGCCATAGAAATCATAATGCATCACTTCCTCCATACTCTATTCATTGAAGTAGTCAAAGCCAGTCCAGAATCAAGGGATGGGAAATTTGACTCCACCTCTTGATGGGGGCATGACAAGTTCACATTCTGGAAGAGCACATGAGTTAGGTGATATGTTTGCTGCCAACTTTGGAAAATACAATCTGCCATCAGCTTCCCATCACACTTGGAATAAAATACACACCCCTAAAGGGGTCAATCCAAAAAAAGGATATAATTTTGTAAATATAATATTTATGTACCCAACATAGGAGCACCTAAATATACAAAGCAAATATTAACAGACCTAAAGGGAGAAATAGACAGCAATACAATAATAGTTGGGGACTTCAATTTCCTACTTTCATCAATGGATAGATCATACACAGAAAATCAATGAAGAGTCATTAGACTTAAACTTCATGTTAAACCAGATGGACTTAACAGACATTTACAGAATGGTCCATCCAAAAGCAACAGAATACACATTCTTCTCAAGCTCACATAGAACATTCTCAAGGATAGATCATATGTTGGATCACAAAACAAGTCTCAACAAATTTAAGAAGACTGAAATCTTATCAAGCACCTATTATGACCACAATAATATGAAGCTAGGAATCAATTACAAGAATAAAACTGGAAAATTCACAAACAGGTGGAGATTAAGCAACATATTACTGAACAACTAATAGAATAAATCAAAAGAGAAATAAAAATATCTAGAGAGAAATAAAAATGGAAATACAATATACCAAACTTATGGGATACAGCAAAAGCTGTTCCAAGAGGGAAGTTCAGAGCAATAAATGCCTACATTAAGAAACAAGAAAGATCTCAAATAACCTAATGCTTAAATCTTGTTTTGGAATAACATTATCCAATAAAAGGATTCAGGGGTCCTAGAAGTGGCTGATTCTACAACTAAGAAAGGAAATATACAAGATGAGCCTAGACATCTTGTAGTGACAGAAGATAAAGTGCTCAAAACCACAACAAACCTCACAATGATTGGAGTATGTCAAACTGGAAGTGTTCTCAATGGTCAAACCTGGAATAATTTGATCAAAACAAAATAAAATAGTGTTGGATTATAACCCAAAGTATAAATAAATATCCATGAGTCCTTATGAACATAATTTTTTTAAAGAAATAACTTTACCATGAAAAACACTGCTTCAGCCAATTGATCAAGGTCAACAACAACAGTGATAAACCTTGTTGATAGTATGCACCCTTGATGTGATGATCTTTACCTACAATCTTTCTTCCCAAAACCCAAAACTCCAGCCTCATTATCAGAAGATTATTAGACAAATCCCAATAGAAGGGCATCTTACAATATAGGTGACCAATACTCCTCAAACTGCCAAGGTCAAAAGCAAGGAAATTTTGAGAAACTGTCATAGTCAAGAGAAGCCTGAAGAGATATGGCAACCAAACATAATGTATCCTGAATGGGATCCTGGAACAACAACAACAAAAAGGCATTAGGCCAAAACCAAGGAAATATGAATGAAGTATAGACTTTAGTTAATAATATTTTAATATTGGTTCAAGTGTTAGCAAGGATGTAGAGAAATTGTAAACTTCATGAATTGCTGGAAGGAATGTAAAAATGGTCCAGCCACTTTGAAAAGCAATTTTGACAATTCTGTAAAAATTGAAACAGAGTTGCCATATGACCCAACAATTCCATTCCTAGGTGTACACTCAAGAGAATTGAAAACATATATTCATGCAAGAACTTGTATAAGAATGTTCATGGCAGCATTATTCATAATTGCCAAAAAATGGACACAATCCAAATGTCCATCAACAAATGGATAGATGAAATGTGGTGTATCCTCATGATGCAAAATTATTTAGCCATTAAAAATAATGAAGTGCGGATACTTGCTACAACATGGATGAACCTTGAACACAGTGGTCTACAAGAAAGGAGCCAGATTCAAAATGTCACCTATTGTGTGATTCCATTTATATGAAATATCCAGAATAGGCAAATCCATAAAAAAGGAAGTAGATTCTTTCTTGCTTTAAAAAGAAAACCTAGAAAGTAGGTTGCCAGGGTCTGGGAGGAAGTGGGAATAGGAGGGGGATGATAGCTAAAGTATACTGAGTTTCTTTTTGTGGTGATGAAAACGTTCTGGAGTTAGGCAGTGGTGATGGTTATACAACCATGTGAGTATACTGAAAACTGCTGAATTGTATACTTTAAATGGGGTAGTTTTGTGCTATTTAAATTGTATTTCAATTAAAAAATATCTGGAGTCTACACTTACAGCACATCTCAACTCAGTGTTCAATATCTACATGTAGCCATCAAACGCTGTATTAGATAGTGCAAATGTAGACCTTTGTTATTCTGATCAGAGTGTTTTGAGGACCAGTAGCATCAGCATCACCTGAGAGCCAGTTAAAATGTGGAATCTCAGATAAACTAGTGGTTACCAGAGGGGAGAGGGATGAGGGGACGGGCAAGTAGATAAAGAGGTATGAGTGGTACAAAGTACTAGGTATAAAATAAATAAGTTACAAGGATGTAATGTACAGCACAGGGAATATAGCCAATATTTTATAATAACTGTGTATGGAGTATAGTCTATAAAAATATCAAATCACTGTGTTGTACACCTGAAACTAATATAATATTGTAACTCCACTATTCTTCAATTTCAGAAAAAGAAAAATATGCAGTAAACTTGGTTTATATATAAATTGTAAATTTATCCAACTAATTTGTTGAAATAATTCCAATGAATTGGAACTTCTAGGACTAAAGATATCCAAAATTTATAGTTTGAGTACAAACTAGATTTTCCCCTACTATATAGATGGGACCTCACTAATCTTGTTCCCCCGTGTTTATGTGGGTCTGTTCCTAAAACTGTACAAATGTTAGATTTTTAATCTTTGGTAATATATTACAAAGAAATTGCTTTTCTTCTGTTATTGTTCAGCTCAGTCAACTTCATATATGCTTAATCCTTACTAGTCACTTGTGTTATTTTCTTTTTTTTTCAGTTCCCTTGGTATATCAATGTCTGTTACTGGTTTCTAAGAAATCATTTATGACTAAGGATATTAACCATTTGTCATGCAATACAAATGAAATACCATATTTTATTGCCATCAATTTACCACGGTGTTTTGTATTTGGGTTGTGTATTAAAATATAATCATGTTGTGTTTTAAAATAAATAAATAAATAGAATTTAAAGAAGAAAGAAATCAGCAATTTGAAAGACAAGAGAAAAAATGTGGACTCTCAGGCCCCAGCCCAGACTGCCACCTCAGATCTGCATTTGACAGGATCCTCAGGTGATTTTTATGGACGCCCAAGTTCCAGAAGGGCTCATTATAATAATGTTGCCAGCAGCTGACCCTGCTGAATAACTGTAGTACTGCTCAGCAAAGAAGAAAGCATTCTTTACTGAGATCTAAATTACCTAACATCACCCAATCAGTATTTCAATTCTCTTCCACTCACCTCTCACCCCATGCATGGAATCTAATTTTGTTATTTGCCCCTAATTGCTCCTTAGACTTTCATCCCACGCCCTCACCCCCTTCTGAGAATGCCAGTTTGAGATTATTCCAAGCTCAGGGTCACTGACTAAATTTAATGACAGTCTCTTTGTGTCTGTAAGTCTACTAAGGATGACAGTTTTGAAAACCATCCAACTTTGCTTACCCAGAGTTTTGTCCCCTGCAGCCAGGAGGATGTGGAAGAACAGATACTTGTATCCATAGTGTATCCACAGCAGCGAACAGACTGGGGCAACCGTGGGTCAGATATTTTCCATGTTAATGGGAGGAATGTGCGCTAATTTTACAAACAATTCCCGACATTCCATATCTCCCTTTCTCCTAATATAAGGACCAAAAAAAAAAAAAAGAGGTACAGAGGGAATACAATGCATTTGCTTTTATTTATGTTTTAGCTTTGCTTAAGACAAACTGAAGCATATCCTTTCAAGGGCATTCATTATTCATTAAAAACCATTCCAAAGAAGTTGAGAGTACATTTTCATATTTACCAGGAAACGATGCTATCTCTAAAGGACTCTGGGTTCTAGTCCTTTTCCTGTTACTATGGAGTAGGAAATTTCAAATAAAAAAAACATGGTTGATATTTACAGCACTGAGGAGTTTCCTTTTTTTTTCCTCTGTGTATCCTGAACTTTCTTTATGTCACCATAACTTTTGTGTCTCTCTTCTTTAACCTGAGAAATACAGAATATGAAGGCTATATTAAATACTACCATCTTCACTGAAAAACTTGACATTTAACGTGCCCTTACCCCCAATGTGTTGGTATACATAAAATAAAAGCATCACGTGAATAGAGGGCTTCCTTGACACAATGAACTTTGCTGAATGGAATGGAGAAT
The DNA here is from genome assembly GCF_949752795.1 of Hyperoodon ampullatus. Taxonomy (NCBI): domain Eukaryota; kingdom Metazoa; phylum Chordata; class Mammalia; order Artiodactyla; family Ziphiidae; genus Hyperoodon; species Hyperoodon ampullatus. The sequence goes on along the minus strand of NC_136927.1, from coordinate 10,509,811 downwards.
ACAAAAATGCATGAAACATGTGTTCTGCCTTCCAAAAGTATGCAATATATTAAAAGCATACATATAATGAAATACAGCCAAAAATTATGGGAGAAAATTAGAGGTATGCAAAAATTTTTTAAGTTCTGAGTTATAACAATGAAGGTGAGCAAAATCACTTTGGCGTGGGGGAAGGACTGGATGGCTGAGAGAAGCTGCTGGGGGAAAGTGGCTTTAAGCTAGAACTGGAGGATGAGAAGAATTTGGAAATATGGCAACATTGGGATACAGCATTCTATGAAAATTGAAGACGTTTTTAAAGAGTCATGGAAGAAGGCAAATAAAAGACTAATCAATTTCTGTCCTAGGAACAAGTTTATTAGTGTTATCCTGCAGATGTTGTGACCAGATCAATTCCATGTTCTAAGGACCAAAGAAGAGAAAACTCAAGTTGAACTGTAAGGAATAATTCCTTGCCACTGAAACAGTTGAGGAAGAAGATAGAATTAGCAATTTTTTGTTGTTGTTTTGTTGTTGTTGTTGTTTTTTGCGGTACGCGGGCCTCTCACTGTTGTGGCCTCTCCCGTTGCGGAGCACAGGCTCCAGATGCGTTGGCTCAGCGGCCATGGCTCACGGGCCCAGCCACTCCGCGGCAAGTGGGATCTTCCCGGACCGGGTCACGAACCCATGTCCCCTGCATCGGCAGGCGGACTCTCAATGACTGCGCCACCAGGGAAGCCCAGCAATTTTTTTTGAAGTGAAATACTCTCCTAGCATTGAACAACCTGATGACAAATTAATCATAAACGAGTGACTTTCACACGTTTTAATTTTTATTTTGTGGTAGAATCCTGTACACAATCAGCATCAATTAATTAATACAAAAGTAATGCAATCAATATCCTTAACAAATGAATGTAATCAATATTAAGTAGCCATAGCTCCAATATATACTAAAAAAAATCTATATTTTAATACATTTCAAAACTGTTTTTCCTTTGTTCCTTAAGTTACAAAAAAAGAAGGAAGTTGTTGATCAAGAATTTGAATGCACATCTTTTTAATGAATAAACTATGTTCTTACAAAAGTACAAATAGTAATTTAGGGAAGTAGTCATAACTTTTAGAGAACCATCAGAATCCTGTTAAGGGTAGTGACGCATTCACTAAAGAGTTTTCTAGAAACCCAAGGGTCTTTACACATCTTTGAGGAGAAACTAACTTTTGGCTAAAGCAGAACTCAGGAACTGAGATAAAAAAGCCTTCTGGGGCTTCCCTGGTGGCGCAGTGGTTGAGAGTCCGCCTGCCGATGCAGGAGACACGGGTTCGTGCCCCAGTCCGGGAAGATCCCACATGCCGCGGAGCTGCTGGGCCCGTGAGCCATGGCCGCTGAGCCTGTGCATCCGGAGCCTGTGCTCCACAACGGAAGAGGCCACAACAGTGAGAGGCCCGCGTACTGCCAAAAAAAAAAAAAAAAAAAAGCCTTCTGTTTTTTAATATGTGTGGTTGTGATTTGCACACATAATGCAAACAGTTCTTTGGCTTTTTTTTTTTTTTCTCATAAAAATAATGCAATAAAATGAATTGATTTTTCTCAAATCTCCAAGTGTATTTATCTTTTTCTTCTTATAATGTCAGGCATTATTTTTGGCAGATGATGTTGAAAACAGAAAGTGTTTAGTTTAACCCCTTGGGCAGCTGTGGGTTCTTTCCTTTTCTTTCCAGTTAATGAATAAGCACTTCCTTGCAGCAAAGAATGGAAGTGAAGTTAGCATTTAATTGACAATGGAACAATCTTGAACAAAAACAAGTATCTGAGAGGGAAAAAAATGCCCTCAAGAAATTTATTATGTTTATGCATCTCAGGAGATGGAGCCTTCTCTGCACCTGTTTTCAGATGGGAAGAATTTCAGGTCACATACAAGGAATAAACTTCTCTTTTCAAGTTGATTGTTTCTAAATGTAGCTCAACATAATGGGTCCTCACAGTTTATGTTTTCCTTTCAACAAAACACAAAAATCTGGACAGGTTTTGATTTGCAAGCCACTTCAGAATACGTGTACATCTCTCTTCTCAAAACTTTCATTATTAACAATTATAGTGAATGCTCTCTGCCCCTTCTGTCATTAACCCTGTCTAGTTAACATCATTTCTTGCTGAAGCCATTGGTTATTTTCTCGGAGTATTGCTGTTGGGGGAATGGAGGGATCCTCTCTCCTTAAACGGCAAGGTCAGCAATATTTTCAAGGTCACCCACATTGTGTTCCTATGGGATATATTTGGAAGGCTCTGAATTTGCAAAATGCTGCACCCACAAAAAGTGATGTCAAAAAGGAAACTACCTTATTTGTCTTAAACTTTGATTAGTTTGAAAGGCCTGCCGTTGGCAGTTTGAAAGATGCTACCAATGACTGAGCAGTTCCAGGATCTACTTTGAAACATGCCTGCGGCCCAGAAATTTTAATATTTATGAGGCATGACCTCTAACTGTCAATGATCACTTATTTTCCACAAAGCTCTTTGGGGGCAAATACTGATCACCTGAGGAGCCAGGAACACATTAAGCTCCAGATTCAATACCGTACTTGCAGTAGATGGGAATTTCATCTTCATGGGGACAGTCATCACTGTTGATCACCAAGAGGCCACTCACAATTTGTCACAGTGTGTTGAGGATACCAAGACTTTATAACCCTCCAACAGTAGTCAGATCAGAGCTTGTACCATCCAAAAGAACAATTGTGTAAATGCTGGAGAGGGTGAGGAGAAAAGGGAACCCTCTTGCACTGTTGGTGGGAATGTAAATTGACACAGCCACTACGGAGGACAGTATGGAGGTTCCTTAAAAAACTAAAAATAGAACTACCATATGACCCAGCAATCCCACTCCTGGGCATATATCCTGAGAAAACCATAATTCAAAAAGAGTCATGTACCAAAATGTTCATTGCAGCTCTATTTACAATAGCCAGGACATGGAAGCAACCTAAGTGTCCATCAACAGATGAATGGATAAAGAAGATGTGGAACATATATACAATGGAATATTACTCAGCCATAAAAAGGAATGAAACTGAGTTATTTGTAGTGAGGTGGATGGACCTAGAGACTGTCATACAGAGTGAAGTAAGTCAGAAAGAGAAAAACAAATACCATATGCTAACACATATATATGGAATCTAAGAAAAAAAAGAAAAAAAGTGGTCAGAAGAATCTAGGGGCAAGACGGGAATAAAGATGCAGACCTACTAGAGAATGGACTTGAGGATATGGGGAGGGGGAAGGGTAAGCGGGGACAAAGTGAGAGAGTGGCATGGACATATATATATATATACACTACCAAATGTAAAATAGATAGCTAGTGGGAAGCAGCTGCATAGCACAGGGAGATGAGCTCGGTGCTTTGTGACCACCTAGAGCGGTGGGATAGGGAGGGTGGGAGGGAGGGAGACACAAGAGGGAAGAGATATGGGGACATATGTATATGTAAAACTGATTCACTTTGTTATAAAGCAGAAACTAACACACCATTGTAAAGCTATTATACTCCAATAAAGTTGTTAAAAAAAAAACACACAAAAGACAATTGTGTCACTTGTAAAACATGGCCTTTTGGAAATGTATAAAAGACAAAACTTCACAGCTATATAAGTGGTTGAAAAAATATATATAACTGAAGGATAATGAGTATACAGAAAGGGATATTTTTAAAATATTTGTGTTGTTACTTCCTTCTTTAAGATGAAAGAATATTAAAGTTTGGGTGCAGCACCCTAATTTTACAGTTTGAGGAAGGACATGAGAAAGGGACTGAAACTTTTGTTCAACCAGACCCAAAGTGTTCCAGAGCCTGTAGAAACCCTCAGAAGAGGTGTGTACAGGACATGGATATCAATTCCAGAGAGTCCTGCCTCTTGGAGAGAACAGAGTAGTATTTTGAGATGTTTCTCTCCAGTCTTTTTTTATGAGTACATATACTTACATGTTTTCTTATGAGATTTGAAGAGGTTTGTTATAATTCCTTCCTTGGCAACTTGGAATTAAACTTATGAGCAAGCAAAGTGTAAATAGACTATTAACATTTTAATCCTGTGGGAATATGGATTTTGTAGCACCCCATGAACCCATGAAGTATCCCCATTTGATATAGGGTGGCTAATGTGTCCTTTGACAGAGCGGAAAATGCTAACGTAGAAGAAAAAAAAGAAACAGCTGATGGTTAACTCATGTTAAAATAGACAATCTGAAATGTTTCATTTGAAATTTCATAAATAACTGATTTTCTACTGAGCTCTTGTTTAGTTGCTAATCACACAACAGAGAATTTTCCAAAGTCCTTGATTGACAAGTGATGCGGTTCTTCAATGCCTCAGTGATGAAGTACGTGCCTTAAAGAGAAAGTCTCATGTAAAAGGACAAAGAGAACAATCTGATAACAGGGACAAAAGTCATGTGTGTGCATGTGTATGCTTGCATGTGTGCAATGTCTACTCCAGTGAATTTGATCATGAAACCACTCAGAAAAGTTTTACTCATGGCTCCATAAGTCATTCAGCTCCAAAATATCATTGTGTACAGCTCCCGTTTTGATCAAAAGACAGATGCCCAAACTGAAACCGTTAAGTTTCATTCATTTATTCATTCATTTATTCACTCAATGTGTATTTACTGAGTGCTACTAGGCACATGGGATACATCTGTGATCAAAAACAAAGATCTCTCCCCTCATGTGGCTACATTCTAATGGGGAGAGAAGGAGAAGAAAACATAAATAAATAAATTAATTAATAATCACTATCACTGTATATTGGAAGAAGGTAAGTGTGACCATTTTTTTTTTAAATAAAAGTAAGATACAGGATACCGATTGTTATTAGGGTTGGGGTGCAACTTTAAATAAAAAGGTGATATTTGAGCAAAAACTCCAAGAAGGTGAGAGAGGGAGCCTTGTAAAACATATTGGGAAATAGTGTCCCAAGCAGAAGGAACAGCCAGTGCAAGGTCCTATCACAGAAGCATGGCTAGTGCATTCGAGGAATGCGGCCAGTGTGCCAGAGGAGGATTGAGAGAGGGAAGAGAGGAGTAGGAGAGAGATCAGAGAGGTAACGGGAGGTGGGGCGCAGCACATGACACAGGGTCTCTCAGACCTATTGAAGCCTTGCCTTTTGCTCTGAAGGAAATGAGAGCCAGCAGAGGGATCTAATTAGCTATATGGAGGCAAGACTGGGGCAAGGCCAGTTAACAGGCTTGGCACCAACCCAGACAAGAGATAACAGCAGCTCAGATCATGGTGGTAATGGTGCAGGTTGAGCGAAATTGGTAGGATCCTGACTACTTTTTTTTTTTTTTTTGCAGTACGCGGGCCTCTCACTGTTGTGGCCTCTCCCGTTGCAGAGCACAGGCTCCAGACGCGCAGGCTCAGCAGCCATGGCTCACGGGCCCAGCCGCTCTGCGGCATGTGGGATCTTCCTGGACTGGGGCACGAACCTGTGTCTCCTGCATCGGCAGGTGGACTCTCCACCACACTGCCACCAGGGAAGCCCTCTGACTACTTTTTGAATGTAGATAAAACAAGACTGATTCTCTGATTGATTGGAAGGAGGGTGTGAGAGAACAACAGCAATCAAGGGTGCCTCCAAGGATTCTGGTCAGGACAACCAGAAGGATGGAGTTGCCATCCACTTAGTTGGAGTGAGCTACAAAGAGGACAGCTTTGGGGGGAAACAGGGTATTCAGTGCTTGATACGTGAAGTTTGAGACGTCCTGAACATCCAAGTAGAGATACTGACAACCTGGGACCAGCTATGCAGGCTTAAGACTTGATCCATGGTCGCCAGCAAATGGTCACCAGCATGGTGTGGGTACCGAAGTGCAGAGAGACAGGAGAGTATTTTAAGTATCTCAGCTACCGACTCTGCATAAAAATGGGATTAAGAAATAGCTTGGTAAAGTTAGAAAAGCTGAGATTTGAATCCCAGTTCTTCCATATAGGAGCTGGGTTATGCTCACCCAGTTTCTAACCTCTCTGAGATTCCCTCATTCCATCAATAAAGTGGAGCATCTTGAGTCAGGTTCCCAAGAAGCAGAGGCTGAGATGGAGAATTTTGTGTAGGTGGTTTATTGAGAGCGCTCTCAGGAGAAAGAGAGTGGGGAAAGCAGGATAGGGCAGGGAGAGGAGCTAAGAAAGGCTGGGGTTTCAGCTGAAGTCAAGCTTCAGTCCGATATCATGGGCAGTTCTGGTGCTGAACTACACCAGAGTTGGTCCCGCCTTGGAGCAAGGGAACCAACAGCATCTCTGCCATGGGGGTCATAATAAACACCACTCAAGTTTATTGTGAAATTTAGGGGAGCCTAGTGACTATCACATCGTAGGTCTTCTGAGAAAGTTTCTGATCTTCCCTCCTTGTAGCTTTGTGTCAATTCTGAATATTTACCAACAGCCGTATTCCCTCCTCCCTTGTTCAGTGAATGGTTTGCTAGAGGTGCTTCTGATCACTTAGAGATCTATTGCTGTTCCCTCCCATTAGAATTTCCTTGTAGAGCTAATTATTCACATATTTTAAAACACAGCCCTTTTCTTCAGTAATGAGGCTGTGAGCATGTTTCTTTTTCACAGGCACTATGAATACAGAATGCTGGAAAAGTGCTCTCCCCACAAATGCTGGGCAGGACACTTTAGTTCCAGAATCTGGATATCAAAACATACTTCACTCAGTATGACAATCTCTAGGTCCATCCATATTGCTGCAAATGGCATTATTTCATCCTTCTTATGGCTGAGTATTATTCCATTGCATATATATACCACATCTTCTTTATCCATTCCTCTGTCAATGGACACTTAGATTGCTTTCTTGTCTTGGCTACTGTAAAGAGTGCCGCAATGAACACTGGGGTACATGTACCCTTTTGGACCATGTTTTTCTCCAGATATATGCCCAGGAATGGGATTGCTGGATCATATGGTAGCTCTATTTTTAGCTTTTTAAGGAACCTCCATACTATTCTCCATAGTGGCTGTACCAATTTACATTCCCACCAATAGTGTAGGAAGGTTCGCTTCTCTACACACTCTCTCCAGGATTTATTGTTTGTGGATTTTTTGATGATAGTCATTTTGACTGGTGTGAGGTGATATCTCACTGTAGTTTTGATTTGCAGTTCTCTAACAATTAGTGATGTTGGACATTTTTTCATGTGCCAAAATATCGTATGATATCGCTTACATGCAGAATCTAAAAAGAAATGATAGAAATGTACTTATTTAGAAAACAGAAACAGACTCACAGACTTAGAGAACAAACTTACGTTTTACCAGAGGGGAAGAGTTGGGGGAAGAGATAGATAGGGAACTTGGGAATGACATGTACACACTGCTATATTTATTTATTTATTTATTTATTTATTTATTTATTTATTTATTTTTTTGTGTTATGTGGGCCTCTCACTGTTGCGGCCTCTCCCGTTGCGGAGCACAGGCTCCGGACGCACAGGCCCAGCGGCCATGGCTCACGGGCCCAGCCACTCCGCGGCACGTGGGATCCTCCCAGACCGGGGCACGAACCCGTGTCCCCTGCATCGGCAGGCGGACTCTCAACCACTGCGCCACCAGGGAAGCCCTCACACTGCTATATTTAAAATGGATAACCAACAAGGACCTACTGTATAGCACAGGGAACTCTGCTCAATATTATGTAACAACCTAAGTGGAAAAAGACTTTGAAAAAGAATAGATACATGTATATGTATAACTGAATCACTTGCTGTACACCTGAAACTATCACAACATTGTTAATCAACTATACTCCAATATAAAATAAAAATTAAAAAAAAAGACATTTTATCTTCTTAGGAGAATCCTGACTCTTGGCAAAGAAAAGAAGAAGTAGGTGAGGAAGTGGGGGGATGGATTCTAAAACAATTTTATGTTTATTGCTAATCTAGAAATCTAGGCGCATTTGATCATTACATTAGAAAATGACACAATGGAACATGTTGACAACAATAAGAAGTCATTTAGCAAGTAGAATCAGCCTTAATTTATAAAATACCGTAACACTAGAGACGAGCTTTGTACTTTGCCTCTGTCCATTTTCTAAGGACAATTTGGAAGGTTGTGTGTTCTGGTTACCTGAGAGTCTTTTTCAGAAAACTGTTTTTCTCCCCCAAACTTTATTGTTAAAAAAATCATTCTAAAATCACCCCAAACTGTGTACCTTTGCAAATAGACAATTGACATTTTTATACTCTAAGCCACAAGGGGGTGTTAGGTGGGGTGTGAGCCAAGCAGGGCACCAAAGCCCAGTCAACTCCAGTTGTGAGCAGCTTCATCCTTTTACCCCTGGGGGCCACAGAAATATCACCATTTTTGCTCTGAGCCAAAGGGCACAAAACCAAGAAAGTACTGGTCAAAGGACTGAAGATGAAGGAGATGGAAGAAACTGAATCGAAGGCCAGGGTCTTGGGTTGGTTTCCTCACCTGTAAAATGATAAAAGTATCCATCCAGGATACTGCTATGAGAACTGAATCAGTCAATATATGCAAATCACTTCATCTAGTGGTATACAAGAATTCAGTATTATTCCTACTAAATAAGAACCTTAACAAAGTACCTGGCATGTAATAGGACTTTTGTGTGGGATGTGTGGTAAAAGGAATTCAGGAACCCCAAAATCAGATATTTTATGAAAGGAGAGCCACACAGGGGAATAAGAGGAAACTAAACTTCACACTACAAAGAATTATAGAAGGTTCTTCACACTCAGGATCACATGTAATATTTTAAACAGCCTTGGACAACCTATTGTGGTCTATTTTAGAGATGAAATTGAAGCTTAGAGAGGTCCAGTGACTTGCCCAAATTCATACACTCACAGAAAAAATCTCTGTATATGGCTGGAAAGATGCTTCACAGCTTGTCAATTTAACATATTATGTTTTTAGATTGTCTGACTGTCTTGGATCCCCATTCACAAATTTGAGGGATTTGCTGGCTATCCCAACCAAATATCCTTTGGTCCCAAGTTAAGGTGCCCTTGCAGTAACTTGTTGGCTCCTCATTAAGCATGTGAGGGGGGCAGTTCTTGGAGAAAGGATTGTAGGGCAGACCAAACCAAAGGTGTCCATGCCCTAGGAGAGCTTATGCTAGGTACTCTTATACAATAAAGATAGTTGGTGATCAAAGGGCTCTAGCCTTCATTCAGTCATTCAACAAACTTTTGAGAGTTGGCAGTGTGTAAGTTCCTTATGACAGATGTTTTTCCAAAGATAAAGGATATTTACCGGGAGGCTTCAAAATTGAAGGAAGATTTAAAGAACCAGGCTTCGAGAAAGCGAGAAGCTCAGCTTCAACCACTTTCTCTCCTTAAATGGGTCTTCCAGATCAAATTTCTGAAAGACTCTCATTGTCTCAGCCTTAGTTTCATTCTGATCCCTCGATCAGCTCTTGGGTTAGGGCACCCAATTGAGAAGCCCAGAAACCCACTGGGATCACACTGGATAGGGATGACAAGGGACAAAAATAGAGCTATTATCAGTTGAAAAGAGGGAGAGATGCTGTGATCTTAAAACCAACAGAGGTTCATTCTGAACAGCACTGTTAATGCTGGAATACAAGAAGAAAAAATATTCCCTTATCTTTAAGAAGATTTTAGACTGAGAGAGATAAGAAACGTATACAAACATGTGTATACGTGATATATTCACTACGAAAAGCCCTCAGTGCTTCACCCTCCTCTGAACCACATTTTTTGTAACGTGGTTCTGCGATGCCTTCCATCAAGAGGCAGAGCCAGTTTCTGGCTCCTCGCACCTGGGCTGCCTCAAGAGCTACTTTCACTAATAAAATGCAGCAGGAGGGCCCATGTGCCAGTTCTAGCCCACCTGTCCCAGCCAAAGCTACCCTGGACCACCTCAGGGCTTCTGAGCCCCAAGCATGAGGACCCAGCAACAAAGAGCAGAGCCACCTCTCAGTCGACAGCTGACCATAAACACAGCTGTGAGCCCACAGGAGACCCGAAGGATAGCCCGGATGACCCACAGTCTTATGATCAATAATACATTTTTATTATTTTAAGCCACTGAGTTTGGGGGAGTTTTTTATGCAGTAATAGATAACTGAAATTTATGTATTTATAATCCAAGAGGGCATTCAAAGGCAGTTAAAGAAGGCCAGAACTAAATATTACAGGAGTTCAGAGGAAGAGTTGGCTTCTGGATTAGAAAAACAGGAATGAATATTATGGTCCTCAGTCCCCTTCTCATAGAGGAAGTGATATTGTGAGTTAGTTTTGCAGATTAAAAAGAATTTCCTCAGGTAAAGATAAAAGGAGAGCATAACATCTTTATTTTTAATAAGAGTAATTCTTCATTTGAGGTTTTTAATGTCTTTCTAATGTATTTAATATCTTTAAAAAAAGTTTAGAGCTGCCCTGGTGGTGCAGTGGTTAGGAATCCGCCTGCCAATGCAGGGGACACTGGTTTAAGCCCTTGTCCGGGAAGATACCACATGCCGTGGAGCAACTAAGCCTGTGTGCCACAACTACTGAGCCTGCACTCTAGAGCCCATGAGCCACAACCACTGAGCCCACGTGCCACAACTACTGAAGCTTGCGTGCCTAGAGCCCGTGCTCTGCAACAAGAGAAGCCACTGCAATGAGAAGCCCGCACACTACAACAAAGAGTAGCCCCTGCTCGCCACAACTAGAGAAAGCCCTCGTGCAGCAACAAAGACCCACCTCAGCCAAAAACAAACAAACAAATAAATAAATAAAATTTTTAAAGAAGGTGTATTCCTTTCCTCTGTGACTGAGAAGAAATTGTATAGATACATAAATTTCTCTTCCTCACATAGCAAGAATCAAGACTAGAATTACAGTTCGGGAAAGGCAATTGTATTTCCAGTGACACTCTACAGCAAACACCTACATCACCCCAGCACCTGTTAAATAAAACATGCATATTTTATTTATAAAGGTCAACTAATTAGCAAGAGTGAGTTTTTATAAAACAGAATTTAAAAGGCAATTATTCTTAGAAACCTAATTGTTATACATTTAACATGTTGAATTATCCAAGAAGAAAGAAAGAAAGAAAGAGAGAGGGAGGGAGAGAGAAAGAGAGAGGGAGAGAGGGAGGGAAGAAAAAGAAAGAAACCTTATAACATTATTCAAATGGCCCCTAGAGGGCCTCCCTGGTGGCGCAGTGGTTGAGAGTCCGCCTGCCGATGCAGGGGATACGGGTTCGTGCCCCGGTCTGGGAGGATCCCATATGCCGCGGAGCGGCTGGGCCCGTGAGCCATGGCTGCTGAGCCTGCGCGTCCGGAGCCTGTGCTCCGCAACGGGAGAGGCCACAACAGTGAGAGGCCCGCATACCACAAAAAAAAAAAAAAAAAAAAAAAAAAAATGGCCCCTAGAAGGTCACCAATAAGAGCTCATCACCACTCTCACCCGTGATTCAATTATTAAAGTTCTAATTCTAATAATATTGTGAAATAATGAACTATAGGATAAGAATGTTTTTCAAACAAAGTACACGGAAATGAGAATTACTGCTACAGAAACATGATAAAACCATTATCAGAAAACAATTAAATAAAGAGGAAAATTCTGGAGCACAATTACAATAAAATAATAAACACAGAAGAGAAAACGCCCTTTCCATTTTCCCAGATGCAATCATATAATCACATTTTCCTCACAGAAACAGAATCGCACACACACATTGGGTATCAAGAAGTTACATTAGAACAGTGCTTAAAAGCAGTATGCATTAAAGAAAAACAAGAGAAATTATTCTCCAAGGTGCAGTCAAAATTATGACTGTTAACTTTACAAAACCCAATTCTGATTGGGTCAATCCACTGATTGAAAATGCTCAGTGGCTCCCTATCATTTACAGAATCAAAATTGAAGTATTAGGTGAGACTCCCTAAAAGCAGAGTCAGGGATTGTTGTGCCTGTCATTTGGTGAGGTGTGTCCTCAGAGGAAGGGAGGTAAGGGAAGCAGGACAGGACGGGTTTGAGGGGCCCAGCGAGAATGTGGCCTGGGCTGGAGTCTCGGCTCATCCCATCCCACAAGAGCTCTGAGGCATGAACAGCACCGCAGAGCTGCCTCGTCGTGAAGCAAGGAGCAGGCTCTTACACCCCCAGATGGCTACTGGCTGCAGGTTTCCCTGGCGAGGTCTGTAACCTCTCAGGCATTTCTGGATGAGGTGGCTCCTATAGAACTGGGAAATTGTCTGGAGAAGTGGCAGAGATTAGCCAACACTCACAGCAGCTGAAGGAAGAACACACTGGCCAGGCAAAGGGGTCTCGGTGGGACACCAACAGCATCCTCTATGCATTTGTAATTCTGCCCAGACTGCCTTGCTGTCCTCAGCTCCCCGCTCCCCCGCTCCCCCCAAGCATGGCACATAGGTACACCTTAACAGCGATGATTTTGCAGAGTCTATTCCCTCGCACTGGACTCTCCTTTCCTCTTTTTCCTCTTCCAAAGCTCCACCTTATTCTTTGTAATCAAATGCAATTGTTACCCTCTCAACAAAGTGCCCTTTGATCCCCAGAAAGGATCTGTTACTTATTTTTCTCTATTTCAAGGCCCTTTGTATAATTCACTCTTATGGTATAGCCCATCATTTAAGATATTTGTTAAATGCATTAATCCCCTGGCTAGATCATCAGTCCCATGAGGATGGGGATTGCATGTGGTTGTTTTCCTGTCCCTAACATTGAAATACGGGGCCTGGAGTAGGGTAGTGGCTCTGTGACTGGTGAATAAATAGATGCCTACGTGAGAACAATGGTCTTCTCTGGAGAAGAACAAAGTCATTCATTCAGCTTCGGCTTTCTATTCCAACCGGACAATCCGGTGAGCTGTGTCACTGCAATGTCCTGTCTGAGCAGCCTGTTTACTCATAACCTGGGAGGCTTTTAGCCAAAATGCTGCATTGTCCATTTCACTGGCGTGGGGCACACCAACAATTAAAAGAGGACAATAAAAGGACCACATTCAAGCAAGTGCTGATTCAATCACTGGCATCAGCCACTGGATTCAATTATGTCCAAAAGGAAACATTGAAAACTAAGGGGTAAAAAGAAGGTGCGGATATTGAAGGATAGCGGTCAGACTGACCTTTGCTTCTTACATCTTTTTAGGTACAGTGATCATAATGAACTTGCTTATCTTCTCATCGATTTTTTGACCAGTTTTCCCCACTTCCACTTGTTATGAGAGAGACCCAATTTTGAGGCGGGAGTTTTTATATATGTATGACACATACCCTGAAAAGTGCACAAACCATAATTAACTAGTTAATAATTAATCATAAATTAATTATTATTATTATTATTTTTTTTGCGGTACACGGGCCTCTCACTGTTGTGGCCTCTCCCGTTGCAGAGCACAGGCTCCGGGCGTGCAGGCTCAGCGGCCATGGCTCATGGGCCCAACTGCTCTGCAGCATGTGGGATCCTCCCGGACCGGGGCACGAACCCGTGTTCCCTGCATCGGCAGGTGGACTCTCAACTACTGTGCCACCAGGGAAGCCCCATAAATTAATTTTTACTCAGTGAGCACACCTATAAAACCAGCACCCACATCAAGAAGTAGAACATCATCAGGAGGCCGGAAATTTCCTGTGTTCCCTCTCAGTCATTACCCTCGAGGGTTACTAGTATCCTGGTTTCTAACACTGTATATTAGTCCAGCCTGCTTAGGAAGAAGGAGAGTCATACAGGGTACACTTTTCTATCTGGCTTCTTTCACTGAACAGTACGTTCATGAGATTCAGGCAGGATGTTGTGTATAGTTGCACATTATTCATTGTCACTGCTATGTCACAAGCCATTGCATGAATTATGCCATGACTGATTGGCCACTCTGCTATTTATTGATGAGCAGTTGGGTTGCTTTCAGTTTGGGGCTATTAAGATAGTGGTGCCACAAGAATTCTCCTACATATTATCTGGTAAACATAGTATGCATTTCTGTTGAATTCATTACGTTAATGCAGCATAAATGTATTTGATAGTCATCTTTCTTTGTCAAATTACTAGACTGTTAGGTAGAAAATAAAGTTATCCACATTAAAAATAAATTACATTATGAAAAAGTAAATAAAAGAAAAATTGGACACATGAATCAAATGCAACCAATTTTTTTAAAAAAATGATTCAGAATAATAGGTATATGGGATTCATTATACTATTCATTCTAATTTTTTGCATAACTGATTTATTTTTCAAAATTAAGGTTTAAAACTTGTGCTTCAAAGTGATCAGTGGAAAATTTCAACAACTATCCCCAAGTAGATGTAAAATTCATGCATGTAATCAGAGAATATAGGCCTATTTAGCTTTGTAAATACTGCCAAAGAGTATTGCAAAGCAATATGACCAATTCAAACCTGACTTTTTCCAGTTTTATGGAGACATAATTGACATACACCCTGTATAAGTTTAAGGTTCACAGCATGCTGATTTGATTTACATATATTGTAAAAAGAAAAAGATTCTCCTTGTGATGAGAACTCTTAGAATCTACTCTCTTAACAACTTCCTTATAAATCATACAGCAACGTTAACTATAGTCATCTTGCTGTACATTACTAGTACTTACTTACAACTAGAAGTTTGTACCCTTTGACCACCTGCCTGATTCCCCCTCTCCTACCTCCCACCTCTCACACCCACACATCTGATCCCTTTTCAAACCTGAATTTTTAAAATCCAGACTTTCATTGTACAGATGGACCAGTGTACTCCTGCTAATAGACCCAGCCTGGGTGACCAAGTGTGTAAGATACATAATAGCTATGGCTGGGCTCATTCATTCTCTATCACTAAAGGTAAATAAATCAATAGGAAGGATGAGAACACATTTTGTGGTGGATTATTTACTACATACATTTAACCTGGGTTGACCAGACCAGGTGACACCAATTTCTATTCCTATTCACTTTTCCTCCTTTGCTCAGAAATCTTCAATCCAGATATTGAACTATTTTTTGGCAATAGAGCACTACATACTAATACAGATGTGTGGTCTTGGAGCCTTATTACTTTAGCAGGAAATAGCTAGTGCCTCATAATTGAGAACTGGGTTCTGAGGAAATTGACTGTTAAATTTTCATGGCAAGTAAGAGTAGTAAAAAAAAAATCTGTTGGAGAGGGGTTTGTAAGTATTTTTAAATTTCTGTTTTCTCTATGATACCATGAAGTCCATGATTGTGAACATGTGGTTCATGGTTGCTACCCAGACATCTTGTAAAGTTCCTGACACAGAGTAGTTTTCAGTAAACGCTTGTGCACCTAGTTGCTCATAATATTCACCATGACTCTTGTGCATTTAGGCGAGAGGTCTTAAAGGTGAAAAAGTTGCTCAAAGAAACTCTGTGTGTGTGTGTGTGTGTGTGTGTGTGTGTGTGTGTGTGTTTGCCACTATTTTGGTAAATGGACATCATAGCTTGTGATATCATGTAATATCATGGCTTTCACTGATTCTGAATTAGAATAAAGGTGAACATGTCTAGTGCTATTTTTCACTTGACTTGATCCAAACCAGTTTGGATCCACACAGGGCATAAATTAAATGACTGAGGTCACAACTCAATCCAGTCTGAAACTGAGAAACTACAGCTGGATGACAAATTGGTCAATTCCACGTACAAATTGAATAATGATAAATGTGCCCACTGGGTACTAGAAACAGTATCTAGGTTAGATGCACTGTCTCTAACTCCTACAATGCCGCGAACAGGCATCATTATTCTCACTATTCAACTGAAAATGAGAGCGATGAAGTGGCTGACCAAGACCACTTACTTAGTAAACAGAGTGGGGGTTGATTCCAAGCCTGGCTATGTTTGATTCTAAACCTCTTGCTAGTTCTGCTATATCTCAAAGCCCAGGGATTATTTATTTAGTGTCAGGATGGAAAATTGGGGAAAAAACAAAGCATAACAAAGTGTCGAGACTCCTAAGACCGTGTGGGTATGGAGGATGCAATGCAAGGTTTCTCCCAGGTGGACAGGACAGCTAGCAAGCCTGTTGTGGTGCCATGGCAACGTGCAGCATCCTTAGCAGAGTCACATTAGGTGATGAATGCCTGTTTTCTAGTTTATAGTGTGTGGTTTTTTTTTAACCAGATATTAAGAGAACAAAAATTTTTTTTTTATTATCGGTGTCTTTATTTGAAAATCACTCTTCACATGGACCTCTGGGGAAATGCTGCTCCATCTTTCAAAGGCAAATTTGCATTTTACACATAGAAGAGTTCTTTCTTGTGATTTGCTTTTCAATGGGAGCTCCCTAAGGCCCCTTCTTTGGGTTTTAAAATGCTATGATTTTACATCTCATCAAATATAATATAAAAGTTCAAGTTTAATATATCTTACAAAAATTGCCTTCCTGTAGATTATGCCCTTCAGCTATCATTTTAAATTGTAATTTGCAGTTTTGAAATTCTTCCATAAAAGAAGATGTTTTCTTTAGTCAAAATAGAAGTAACTTAATTTTTATTGTCTGGCTAAATTGATCCACTTTTCTCCTTTTGTTTGAAGGAGTTGTCATGAATTTGTAGAGTTGCCCCATTTTCCAGGGAAATATATGTATTCTTTGAGTCTCAGAGAATGAAAAAATTTGACTTTAAAAGGCAGTTAGGATGAAATAGCTATAATATAGGATGAAATAGCTATAATTCTATTGTAGTTTTATTAGTGAACTCAGTTTTTAAGGGACAAGAGATATTAATTAGCTCAACACAATTCAATATATATTTTGGAGCATGTAATACATATGAGTCTCTCGAACATTGAAATAAGGTAAAAAGGGTCTCTTTCATTAAAAGAGCCCACAGAGGAATAGGGTTATTTTGAAAGCTAGTTAAAGAGAGTAAAGGGTCATAGAGGAGTTGGCTTAGAACTGATGAAATGAGTACTTTGCATAAAGTCCACTGTGTCTTTATTAACTTAGTTCAACATTAGTGCTCAAAAACTATGTTGAAAGAATGGATGACCAGCATGATAAATACTTGGAGATAACTTTATTTCATCCATACCTTTCATGAGCTCTAAAAACTATGCATGCTTCATCTGTACTTTCCTTAGATCACCTCCTCTTCCTGGATGAATGTCAAAGGCATTATGGAATTAAAAGACCAACACTTTTCCTGTGATATTGCAAAGTCCTTGTAAAAATACTTTAAATGGTATTTAAATGACAACTTGAAAGGTAACAAAATTATTTATAGTTGAAAGAAAAGTCAGGCAGATAGAAAATTTATAGAGATCCATGTAAATGATATGCAGTGAAAGTAAACTGAGATAAGAAAGATATCTGCCAGGCTTAATTCACGTCACTCATTTTAAAATTCACACAAAGGTAGTTAAAATCACTAACATGTTGAAACATTCTCTATTGATTGACAGAAGAATGCTAAATGATGTTGACAAATGATAAGGCACATAAAATAGCCACACTCAAATTTGAGAACTGTTGCTGTGCAAGTGTATTAGTCTGGTCAGACTTCCATAACAAAATACTCAGATTGGCTGGCTTAAACAACAGACATTTATTTTCTCATTGTTCTGGAGGCTGGAAAGCCAAGTTCAAGGTGCCAGCAGCACAGGTTTCTTGTGAGGACTCTTTTTCTGCCTCAAAGATGGATGTCATCACCTTGCCTTTCCTCTGTGTGGGCACTGTTATTGTTGCTCCCTCTTCTTATAAGGGCACTGGTTCTATTGGATTAGAGCCCCACGCTTATGGCCTCATTTAAACTTAATTACTTAAAGATCCTATCTCCAAATATAGTCACACTGAGAGATAGGGCTCCAACACAGGGATTGGGAGAGGTACAATTCAGTCCATAAAAATGGGGCTCACTATCAATGTCAGCACAGAAATCTCTAACATCTTAGACAAATCAACTACATAAATTACCCAAGAATCTTGGGTCCAGATCCTTGAGAAAAAAAAATCTTAATCAACATTGTTTATCCAAAAGGTTAGCCTCTCTCATGTACCAGTTTGATTTTGATTGGAATAGTAATATCTTGCTGGCTAATTTGTTGCATAATTCTGTACTATTGTATCCTTCGAGAAATAGTTTAATTTATATTTAGACATAATTAGTTTTCTTCTTCATCATCCAATTCTTAAAATTCACCCAAAATGTTCCAACATTGACTACCCTTCCCCTGGAACAATGCCAGCTTCAGCAATGCTTTTTTCTTTAAAATGGAAGCTCACATAAGCAATTATCAGCATCTCAGCTTTTGAAAGAAACTTTCTTTTCCCAACTTGGGTAAATGAATAGGAAGCAATTGTTACTTCAGCTACTGTATACTAAATTATCACAGTAATAGCTTATGAGTCAGGTTTATTTTGTGCTCTTTTGAGCCCTTTTCCTGCAGAAAAATTTCCATCCTCCCAGTTTTCTCACTGTGATTTTGTAGGACCAAAAAACACACTAACAGTAGAAGTTCTTTTTGAATTTCTTTGCCTTTTTCCTTTGATGTTTGTTGTTGTTGTTGATGTTTATGGGCCTTCTTTGCTCACTCTACATGGGTATCCAGACACTTTGAAGGTGCAAGTAAGAAGCATACTTCTACAGGTGCATGAGAGATGATGTCCTGGAATGATAATAACATTTTGGGTGAAGAAGATTTGAGTTCTGATTCTGGATCTGCCAAATACTAAGTGTGCACCCTTGGGAAAGCTGTTTACCTTTTTACATCTTACCTTTTTCATCTACTAAGTATAGAGGATAAAAGCAGTCTTAAAGAATTGCTGTAAACACCACAGATTTAAAAATATACTAGACAGAGACCTTCAAGATGGCGGAGGAGTAAGACATGGAGATCACCTTCCTCCCCACAAATACATCAAAAATACAGATACATGTGGAACAATTCCTACAGAACACCTACTGAATGCTGGCAGAAGACCTCAGAATTCCCAAAAGTCAAGAAAATCCCCATGTACATGGGTAGAGCAAATGAAAAAAGAAAAAAAGAGACAAAAGAATAGGGATGGGATCTGTACCTCTTAGGGAGGGAGCTGAGAAGGAGGACAAGTTTCCACACGCTAGGAAGCCCCTTCACTGGTGGAGGTGGGGCGGGGGAGGCTTCGGAGCCACGGAGGAGAGTGCAGCAACAGGGGTACTGAGGGCAAAGCGGAGAGATTCCCTCACAGAGGATCGGTGCTGAACAGCCCTCACAAGCCTGAGATGCTTGTCTGCTCATGCGCTGGGATGGGCGGGGGCTGGGAGCTGAGGCTCAGGCTTCGGAGGTCAGACCCCAGGGATAGGACTGGGGCTGGCCACATGAAGACAGCCTGAAGGGGGCTAGTGTGCCACAGCTAGCCAGGAGGGAGTCCGGGAAAAAGTCCGGACCTGCCGGAGAGGCAAGAGACCATTGCATTGGGCTACATGAGGAGAGGAGATTCCTGTTCCGTGTGCCAACAGATGACAGAGCACTACCTAAGTGAGCTCCAGAGACAGGCAAGAACTGTGGCTATCATCTTGGACCCGAGAGGTGGGCATGGACAGCTAACACTGCTCCTGCTGCCAACAAGAATGCTATGTGCAAGCGCAGGTCAATACCCACACACCGCCACCCCCAGGAGCCTGTGCAGCACACCACAGCCAGGATCCCATGATCCAGGAACAACTTCCCCAGGAGAACACATGGCATGCTTCAGGCTGTTGCAACATCATGCTGGCCTCTGCCACCACAGGCTCACCCCACGTGCCAATTATGACTACAGTACCCCTCCCTCTCCCTGGTATCAGTGAGCAAGAGAGCCCTAATAAGCCACTGCTTTAAACCCCTCCTGTCTGGGCAGGGAACAGATCTCTGAGGGTGGCCTACACACAGAGGCGGGGCCAAAACCAAAGCTGAACCCCAGGAACTGTGCAAACAAAGAAGAGAAAGGGAAGTTTCTCCATGCAGCCTTAGGAGCAGTGCATTAAATCCCCACAGTCAACTTGATAAACCCTGCATCTGTGGAATACCTGAATAGACAACAAATGTTCCCCAAATTGAGGCAATGGACTTTGGGAGCAACTGTAGACTTGGGGTTTGCTTTCTACGTCTGATTTGCCTTTGGTCTTATGTTTATCTTAGTTTAGTTTTTAGTGCTTGTTATCATTGGTGGATTTGTTTATTGGTCTGATTGGTCTCTTCCTTTTTTTTTTTTCTTTTTTCTCTTTTTATGTGTGTGTGTGTGTGTGTGTATGTTTCTTTGGAGATGTTTCTGTTTAGTTTTTCTTTTACCATTTGTTTTGGGGTGCATTTGTTTTTTCTTCCTTTTCTTCCAACCCGTGTGGCTGGCAAGGTCTTCATGCTCTGGCTGGGTATCGGGCCTGAGCCTCCGAGGTGGGAGAGCAGAGTCCAGGACGCTGGAACACTAGAGACCTCCTGGCCCCATGTAATATTAATTGATGAGAGCTCTCCCAGAGATCTCCATCTCAACACTAATATCCAGCTCCACCCAACGGCCAGCAAGCTCCAGTGCTGCACGCCCCATGCCAAACAACTAGCAAGACAGGAACACAAATGCACCCATTAGCAGAGAGGCTGCCTAAAGTCATACTAAGTTAACAGACACACCAAAACACAACTCCAGACGTGGCCCTACCCACCAGAAAGACAAGATCCAGCCCCACCCACCAGAACACAGGTACTAGTCCCCCCAACCAGGAAGTGTACACAAGCCACTGAACCAACCTCACCCACTGGGGCCAGACACCAAAAATAACAGGAACTAAAAACCTACAACCTGCGAGAAGCAGACCCCAAACACAGTAAGTCAAACAAAATGAGAAGACAGAGAAATATGCAACAGATGAAGGAGCAAGATAAAAACCCACCAGACAAAACAAATGAAGAGGAAATAGGCAGCCTACCTGAAAAAGAATTCAGAGTAATGATAGTAAAGATGACCCAAAATCTCAGAAATAGAATGGAGAAAATACAAGAAACATTTAACAAGGACCTAGAAGAACTAAAGAACAAACAATGACGAACTACACAATAAATGAAATTAAAAATTCTCTAGAAGGAATCAATAGCAGAATAACTGAGGCATCTGGGGTTGGGTGGGGGCGCTGTGGGTAGTGACCTGCGCTTCCACACAAGATTCTTGGTGGCAGCAGGAGCAGTGTTAGCTGTCTATGCCTGTCTCTCGGGCCCAAGAATGGATAAGTGACCTGGAAGACAGAATAGTGGAAATAACTGCTGCAAGGAAGAATAAAGAAAAAAAGAATGAAAAGAATTGAAGACAGTCTCAGGGAACTCTGGGACAACATTACATGCACCAACATTCAAATTATAGGGGTCTCAGAAGAAGAAGAGAAAAAGAAAGGGTCTGAGAAAATATTTGAAGAGATTATAGTAGAAAACTTCCCTAACGTGGGAAAGGAAATAGTCAATCAAGTCCAGGAAGTGCAGAGAGTCCCATACAGGATAAATCCAAGGAGAAACATGCCAAAACACATATTAATCAAACTATCAAAAATTAAATATAAAGAAAATATATTAAAAGTAGTAACAAAAAAGCAACAAATACCATACAAGGGAACCCCCATAAGGTTAACAGCTGATCTTTCAGCAAAAACTTTGCAAGCCAGAAGGGAGTGGTAGGACATATTTAAAGTGATGAAAGGGAAAAACCTACAACCAAGATTACTCTACCCAGCAAGGATCTCATTCAGATTTGATGGAGAAATTAAAACCTTTACAGACAAGCAAAAGCTAAGAGAATTCAGCACCACCAAACCAGCCTTACAACATATGCTAAATAAACTTCCCTAGGCAGGAAACACAAGAGAAGGGAAAGACCTACAAAAACGAACAAAAAACGATTAGGAAAATGGCAATACAAACATACATATCAATAATTACCTTAAATGTAAATGGATTAAATGCTCCAACCAAAGGACACAGCCTGGCTGAATGGATACAAAAACAAGACATGTATATATGCTGTCTACAAGAGACCCACTTCCGACCTAGGGACACATATAGACT
This sequence comes from Hyperoodon ampullatus, assembly GCF_949752795.1. Classification (NCBI taxonomy): domain Eukaryota; kingdom Metazoa; phylum Chordata; class Mammalia; order Artiodactyla; family Ziphiidae; genus Hyperoodon; species Hyperoodon ampullatus. The sequence continues at coordinate 10,487,803 of NC_136927.1, read as the reverse complement.
GAAAGTGAGGGGATGGAAAAAGATATCCCATGCAAATAGAAATCAAAAGAAAGCTGAAGTAGCAATTCTCATATCAGACAAAATAGATTTTAAAATGAAGACTATTACAAGAGATAAAGAAGGACACTATATGATGACCAAGGGATCAATCCAAGAAGAAGATATAACAATTGTAAATATTTATGCAGCCAACATAGGAGCACCTCAGTACATAAGGCAAATGCTAACAGTCATGAAAGGGGAAATGGACAGTAACACAATCATAGTAGGGAACTTTAAAACCTCACTTTCACCAATGGACAGATCATCCAAAATGAAAATAAATAAGGAAACACAAGCTTTAAGTGGTACATTAAACAAGGTGGACTTAATTGATATTTATAGGACATTCCATCCAAAAACAACAGAATACACTTTCTTCTCAGCTGCTTATGGAACATTCTCTAGGATAGATCACATCTTGGGTCACAAATCAAGCCTTGGTAAATTTAAGAAAATTGAAATCGTATCAAGTATCTTTTCCGACCACAACGCTATGAGACTAGATATCAATTAAAGGAAAAAATCTGTAAAAAATACAAACACATGGAGGCTAAACAATACACTACTTAATAACCAAGAGATCACAGAAGAAATCAAAGAGGAAATCAAAAAATACCTAGAAACAAATGACAATGAAAACACGATGACACAAAACCTATGGGTTGCAGCAAAAGCAGTTATAAGAGGGAAGTTTATAGCTATACAGTCCTACTTCAAGAAAAAAGAAAAATATCAAAGAAACAACCTAAAGCAATTTGAGAAAGAAGACAGAAAAACCCGAAAGTTAGCAAAAGTAAAGAAAGAAAGATCAGATCAGAAATAAATGAAAAAGAAGTGAAGGAAATGATAGCAAAGATCAATAAAACTAAAAGCTGATTTTTTGAGAAGATAAACAAAATTGATAAAACATTAGCCAGAAAAACCCCAAAGTTAGCAAAAGTAAAGAAAGAAAGATCAGATCAGAAATAAATGAAAAAGAAATGAAGGAAATGATAGCAAAGATCAATAAAACTAAAAGCTGATTTTTTGAGAAGATAAACAAAATTGATAAAACATTAGCCAGACTCATCAAGAAAAAAAGGGAGAAGACTCAAATCAACAGAATTAGAAATGAAAAAGGAGAAGTAATGACTGACACTGAAGAAATACAAAGGATCATGAGAGATGACTACAAGCAACCCTATGCCAACACAATGGACACCCTGGAAGAAATGGACAAATTCTTAGAAAGGTATAACCTTCCAAGACTGAACCAGAAAGAAATAGAAAATATGAACAGACCAATCACAAGTAATGAAATTGAAATTGTGATTAAAAATCTTCAACAAACAAAAGTCCAGGATCAGACAGCTTCACAGGTGAATTCTATCAAACATTTATAGAAGAGCTGACACCCATCCTTCTCAAACTCTTCCAAAAAATTGCGGAGGAAAGAACACTCCCAAACTCATTCTACGAGGCCACCATCACCCTGATACCAAAACCAGACAAAGATACTACAAAAAAAGAAAATTACAGACCAATATCACTGATGAATAGAGATGCAAAAATCCTCAACAAAATACTAGCAAACAGAATCCAACAGCACATTAAAAGGATCATACACCATGATCAAGTGGAATTTATCCCAGGGATGCAAGGATTCTTCAATATACGCAAGTCAATCAATATGATACACCATATTAACAAATTGAAGAATAAAAACCATATGGTAATGTCAATAGATGCAGTAACACTTATGACAAAATTCAAACTCATTTATGATAAAAACTCTCTAGAAAGTGGGCATAGAGGGAACCTACCTCAACATAATAAAGGTGATATATGACAAACCCACAGCCAGCAGTGATCTCAATGGTGAAAAACTGAAACCATTTACTCTAAGATCAGGAATGAGACAAGGTTGCCCACTCTCACCACTATTATTCAATATAGTTTTGGAAGCTTTAGCCACAACAATCAGAGAAGAAAAAGAAATAAGAGGAATACAAATAGGAAAAGAAGAAGTAAAACTGTCACTGTTTGCAGATGACATGATACTATACATAGAGAATCCTGAAGATTCCACCAGAAAACTACTAGAGCTAATCAATGAATTTGGTAAAGTTGCAGGATACAAAATTAATGCACAGAAATCTCTTGCATTCCTATACACTAACAATGAAAAATCTGAATGAGAAATTAAGGAAACACTCCTATTTACCACTGCAAAAAAAGAATAAAATACCTAGGAATAAACCTACCTAAGGAGACAAAAGACCTGTATGCAGAAAACTATAAGACACTGATGAAAGAAATTAAAGATGATCCAAACAGATGGAGATACAAACCATATTCTTGGATTGGAAGAATCAACATTGTGAAAATGACTATATTACCCAAAACAATCTACAGATTCAATGCAATCCCTATCAAACTACCAATGGCATTTTTCACAGAACTAGGACAAAAAACTTTACAATTTGTATGGAAACACAAAAGACTCCAAATAGCCAAAGCAATCTGGAGAAAGAAAAACGGAGCTGGAGGAAGCAGGCTCCCTGACTTCAGACTATACAACAAAGCTACAGTAATCAAGACAGTATGATACTGGCACAAAAACAAATATAGATCAATGGAACAGGATATAAAGCCCAGAGATAAACCCATGCACATATGGTCACCTTATCTTTGATAAAGGAGGCAAGACTATACAGTGGAGAAAAGACAACCTCTCCAATAAGTGGTGCTGGGAAAACTGGACAGCTACATGTAAAAGAAGGTAATTAGAATGCTTCCTAACACCATACACAAAGATAAACTCAAAATGGATTAAAAACCTAAATGTGAGGCCAGACACTGAAAAACCTTTAGAGGAAAACATAGGCAGAACACTCTATGAAAGAAATCACAGCAAGATCCTTTTTGACCCACCTCCTAGAGAAATGGAAATTAAAAACAAAAATAAACAAATGGGACCTAATGAAACTTAAAAGCTTTTACACAGCAAAGGAAACCATAAACAAGATGAAAAGACAACCCTCAGAATGGGAGAAAATATTTACAAAGGAAGCAACTGATAAAGGATTAATCTCCAAAGTATACAGGAAGCTAATGCAGCTCAATATCAAAAAAAACCCAAATAACCCAATCCAAATATGGGCAGAAGACCTAAATAGATATTTCTCCAAAGAAGACATACAGATTGACAGCAAACACATGAAAGGATGCTCAACATCACTAATCATTAGAGAAATGCAAATCAAAACCACAATGAGGTATTACCTCACACCAGTCAGAATGGCCATCATCAAAAAATCTCCAAACGATAAATGCTGGACTGGGTGTAGAGAGGGAACCCTCTTGCACTGTTAGTGGGAATGTAAATTGATGCAGCCACTATGGAAAACAGCATGGAGGTTCCTTAAAAAAGTAAAAACAGAACGACCATATGACCCAGGAATCCCACTACTGGGCATATACCCAGAGAAAACCATAATTCAAAAAGAGACATGTACCACAGTGTTCACTGCAGCTATACTTCCAATAGCCCGGACATGGAAGCAAACTAAGTGTCCATCGACAGATGAATGGATAAAGAAGATGTGGCACATATATACAATGGAATATTACTCAGCCATAAAAAGGAATGAAATTTAGCTATTTGTAGTCTGTCATACAGAGTGAAGTAAGTCAGAAAGAGAAAAACAAATACCGTATGCTAACACATATATATGGAATCTAAAAAAAATGGTTCTGATCAACCTAGGGACAGGATAGGAATAAAGACACAGAAGTAGAGACATGGACTTGAGGACACAGGGCGGGGGGAAGGGGAAGCTGCCACGAAGTGAGAGAGTAGCAGTGACATATATACACTACCAAATGTAAAACAGATAGCTAGTTGGAAGCAGCTGCTTCGCACAGGGAGATCATCTTGGTGCTTTGTGACCACCTAGAGGGGTGGGATAGGGAAGATGGGAGGGAGACGCAAGAGGGAGGGGTTATGGGGATATGTGTATACATATAGCTGATTCACTTTGTTATACAGAAGAAACTAGCACAACATTGTAAAGCAATTATACTCCAATAAAGATGTTAAAAAATATATATACTACATTGTTGGGCATATAGTAGGGGTGTTTCCAATCGTCATCAGTACAGATACTAAAGCAGTCATATTCTTAGCAATAATTCAGATTTCCTTGGTTGGAGCATGATGGTAGGTCAAGTTCCTCCCCTGAGCCTCAATTATTTATTTCCAGAACTCCTTAGGGGTGGATCTCACTTAAATTCACACACCACCCCTTGCCGTCTTCCCTGACAATCCCCCTGGTTGATGGCCTCCATCTGAGAAGCAGCTGCCGCCATTCTCTGCAGTGCAGTGACTACTGTAGCAGCTGAGTTGCTTCCTTGAGCTTCCAAAGGTTCCAATCGTGGATCCATGCAGCCTTCCCTGAGCACCTGAAGCCTACAGACAGATGGGAAAATTCCTTCCAAACCTGGGTACCTGGGCATCTATGCAGGGCACCTGGGTCAAGAGAATATCTTGGCCTGTCCCCTTTTCTCTGGCTATCCTTAAAAAAAAAAAAATAGACTTTGCCTCTCTCCAAACAAAAATAAAATGAAAACACATTATTCAAATTTGGATACTGGGACCATTTTCTCAGATTTGTCTCTTCCTCTCTAAATTCCAGTGTCATCCAAAAGCAGGCCTTTCCTTTTTTCACTGATAAATATAGATACCTAGCCTTGTCTTATTGCATCTTTAAGACTACTGGATCTACCGCCCATAGATTTTAGGTCAATATGTCATGGATTATCTAAAGCTTTTGTAATTTCAGGTAATTTTTTATTCTTTTAAAAGTTAAGACATTCTGTTTCTACACTGTGCTCCAAAAGGTGTTTTCCCTCACAGGGATCATGCTACCCAGTTCAAATATATCTGTCCTATATAGAATGGGGAGTTGTTTTCCATTTATAAGGTGTAGGTAAAATAACCTAATTCAGGAGGCTTCTAATTTCCTTCTAGATATCTCACTTCTAAGCAATACGACAGCCCTTTAGCAGCTTGACCATGGACAGCTACAATCCTTAGAAATAGGGTTTAGAAAGAAAAAGAGAAATAGTATTTTTCTATTCAATTAGGTTTTTAAAAGTAAAATAACATTTTTATTTAAAAATGGTAAATTGAAGAATGGAGACACCTTCAGTATGATTTAGTACCTTTGTCATCACACTGAATTTCTTTCCAGTCACTGCCCACACTGACCCTAGTTTTACTCCCAGGCTTGAGTAGACGCTATCCATCTGCGTTGCTAGCTTGGGGTTTGAAACTCTCTGCACCGGTTATTAGCTATTGTGTTAAATCTTTGAAAATGCATCTTAAATGTGTTCCTCAGTTATCAGTGGCTTCATAGAGTTGCAGCATCAAACAGTCTGTTATTCACTGTGCTCCAACAAACACTGAAGCAGAAGAGAGAAGCTGCTCCTGCAGAGGGTAGGAGAATAACAATCATAACAGCTAGCTCATAATACTTACAATGTATGCCCCAAAGTCTTCTGAGCATTTTATATTCATTAAGTCATTTACTGAGTAAGCATAGGGATGTTCAATAAACAGCATAGCTGTTTACTCTGAGATACCTGAGTTTGATTAAGACTATTCAGCTGAAATGGTGAAGCATGCACCTCAGTGAACCCACTGCTCCACAAACAATGAAAATACAAGCAAAATGATCAGATTCAACCACTTGATAACTCTGGAGTTTAACCAAAGGCCCAGAACAAAATAGCTATTCAAAAAATATCTATTCAAGAAAAACTACTGAATCTCATTAAAAACCAGTGAAGTCTGTGTCATTTTCACGTGGCAATATTCCCATCCTCCTCCCTCCAAAGCTGAGGGATGAGGTGGCCATGGAAAGCCTGCAGCTTCAATAGGACACTGGCCTCTTTGGAGCTCGAGTAAAAGCTCCACCTCCGGAGGACAATCAATTTTTTGATCAAATTAGCAGCTCCCTGGAAAATCGCCATGCCCAGGTTGTTGTTTCTATTTGATTTGACTTGAAGCTTACGTGAATCAGGTGAAAAAGTCCTATCTCCAGGGCATTAGTGAAAAGAACAGCAAACTACTGCTAACACTTAATATCACAGCTGCCTAAGGCTGTATGCTTCAGTTAAGACCAACAAGAACCTCACCAAAACGCAAAAGGAAGACTTGGAGAACAAGATGACCATAGGGAACTTTGAAAAGCTCTGACATATTCCAGAGGATCTAGAAGATTGTTCACATGTGTAGGGCTATGCCCAGGACCAGCGATGTCCCTGAGCCCAGGAAGACCTGAGTAAGGAGAAAGCCCAGTCATTCACTTCTGACTGACCCTGAAGTCCTAAGCAAGCAGGAGGTGAAAGATAAGGTCAACTCCTATACTGCCTGAGGTTTGAAGGTATGCTTCAAACAGAACCTCATGCAAAAGGTGGGAAGAAGATGTACTATCTCAAGGCAATTAAGGAAATCTGATCCATCAGGATCTATGCAACCACTAAAGTATACTGACACAGGGTGAACCCTAGGTCCAGTCTTAAAAATAAAAACAAGAACTTCCCTGGTGGCACAGTGGTTGAGAATCTGCCTGCCGATGCAGGGGACGCGAGTTCGTGCCCGGGCCCGGGAAGATCCCACATGCCACATAGCGGTTAGGCCCGTGAGCCGTGGCCGCTGAGCCTGCACGTCCGGAGCCTGTGCTCTGCAACGGGAGAGGCCACAACAGCGAGAGGCCTGCGTACCAAAAAAATAAATAAATAAAATAAATAAATAAATAAATAAAAACAAGATTTTTTTTTTTTAAAGCTAGCAGAGAACTTAGAGAACACACTGTAGAGAATACAGAATCTACAGATTAAGTCTAGGGAAGTTGCTGAACAAAAAGCAGTAACAAGAAACAACAACAAACAGCAATAACAACAAACAGGAGTGGAAGGGTGAGGGAAAAAAATGTGGAACCAGAGTAGCTGCAATATATTATCTACGATGTCCAGATTTCATCCACAAATTATGAGACATGCAGAGAAACAGGAAGGTATTGCCTCTACAAAGAAAAACAGCAGCCAATAGGAAATGTCTCTGAAATGGCCCAGATGTTGGCCAGTTAGATAAGGACTTTAAGTCAACTGTTATAACTATATTCAAAGAACTAAAGGAAGTCATGTCTAAAGAATTAAAGGAAAGTGTGACAATGGTGTGTCTCCAAACATAGTATGTCAATAAAGAGACAGAATTATAAAAAGGAATCAAATAGAAAGTCTAGTAGAAAAGTTAAATAACTGAAATTAAAAATTCATTAGAGGGCTTCCCTGGTGGCGCAGTGGTTGAGAGTCCTCCTGCCGATGCAGGGGACGCGGGTTCGTGCCCCGGTCTGGGAGGATCCCACATGCCGCGGAGCGGCTAGGCCCGTGAGCCATGGCTACTGGGCCTGCGCGTCCAGAGCCTGTGCTCCACAACGGGAGAGGCCACAGCAGTGAGAAGCCCACGTAATGCAAAAAAAAAAAAAAAAAAAAAAAAATTCATTAGAGGGGCTCAAAAGCAGATTTGAGCTCAGTTGAGAGTATTCAGGGTGAGAAAAATAGTCTGGCAATTCTTCAAAAGTCAAGCACAGAGTTACAATATGACCCAACAATTCTACCCTGAGGTATATACACAAATGAATTGAGAACATGTCCACAAAAAGATGTGAATACTAACGTTCACAAAATAACCCCAAAGTGGAACAACCCAAATGTCCACTAACTGATGAATAGATGAATAAAATGTGGCACAGCCCTACAGTGGAATATTATTCCATCATAAAGAAGAATGAAGTACTCACACATGCCACAACATGGATGAACCTTGGAAACATTGTGCTAAGAAGCCAGTTACAGAAATACACATACTGTGTGATCCTGTTTATATGAAATGTCCTGAATAGGCAAATCCATAGAGACAGAAAGTAGATTACTGGTTGCTTAGGGCTAGAGATGAGGTGGGGATAGTGTTTACTGTTAATGGGTATGGGGTTTCTTTTGGTGGTGATAAAAGTGTTTTAAAGTTTGATTCTTATGCAACTTCCTGAATATACTAGAAACTACTGGGAACCAAGATGGCGGAGTAGAAGGACGTGCTGTCACTCCCTCTTGTGAGAACACCAGAATCACAACTAGCTGCTGGACAATCATCAACAGGAAGACACTGGAACTCACCAGAAAAGATACCCCACATTCAAAGACAAAGGAGAAATCACAATGAGATGGGAAGAGGGGCACAATCACAGTAAAATCAAATCCCATAACTGCTGGGTAGGTAACTCACAGACTGCAAAACACTTATACCACAGGAGTCCACCCACTGGAGCGAAGGTTCTGAGCCCAACGTCAAGATTCCCAACCTGGGGGTCTGGCAAAGGGAGGAGGAATTCCTAGATAATCAGACTTTGAAGGCTACTGGGATTCGATTGCAGGACTTGGAAAGGACTGGGGGGAAACAGAGACTCCACTCTTGGAAGAAACACATAAAGTAATGTGAGCATTGGGACCCAGGGGAAGGAGCAGTGGCCCCAGGGGAGACTGAACCAGACCTACTTGCTGGTGTTGGAGGGTCTCCTGCAGAGGTGGGGGGTGGCTGTGGCTCACCATGGGGACAAGGACACTGACAGCAGAAATTCTGGGAAGTACTCCTTTGCATGAGCGCTTCGCTCCGAGAGTCTGCATTAGCCCCACCAAAGAGCCCAGGTAGGCTCCAGTGTTGGGTTGCCTCAGGCTAAACAACCAACAGGGAGGGAACCCAGCCTCACCCATCAGCAGTCAAGAGGATTAAAATTTTACTGAGCTCTACCCACCAGAGCCACAGTCAGCTCGACCCACCACCAGTCCCTCCCATCAGGAAACTTGCACAAGCCTCTTAGATAGCCTCATCCACGAGCAGGATGCAAGAAGAACTACAGTCCCACAGCCTGTGGAACACAAACCACATTCACAGAAAGACAGACAAGATGAAAAGGCAGAGGGCTATGTACCAGATGAAGGAACAAGATAAAACCCCAGAAAAACAACTAAATGAAGTGGAGATAGGCAACCTTCCAGAAAAAGAACTGAGAATAATGATACTGAAGATGATCCAGGACCTCAGAAAAAGAATGGAGGCAAAGATCAAGAAGATGCAAGAAATATTTAACAAAGACCTAGAAGAATTAAAGAACAAACAAACAGAGAAGAACAATACAATAACTGAAATGAAAACTACACTACAAGGAATCAACAGCAGAATAACTGAGGCAGAACGGATAAGTGACCTGGAAGACAGAATGGTGGAATTCACTGCTGTGGAACAGAATAAAGAAAAGAGAATGAAAAGAAATGAAGACAGCCTTAGTGGTCTCTGGGACAACATTAAACGCAACAACATTCGCATTATAGGGGTCCCAGAAGGAGAAGAGAGAGAAAGGACCAGAGAAAATATTTGAAGAGATTATAGTTGAAAACTTCCCTAACATGGGAAAGGAAATAGCCACCCAAGCCCAGGAAGTGCAGCAAGTCTCATACAGGGTAAACCCAAGGAGAAACATGCCAAGACACATAGTAATCAAATTGGCAAAATTAAAGACAAAGAAATATTATTGAAAGCAGCAAGGGAAAAATGACAAGTAACATACAAGGGAACTCCCATAAGGTTAACAGCTGATTTCTCAGCAGAAACTCTACAAACCAGAAGGGAGTGGCAGGATATGTTTAAAGTGATGAAAGGGAAGAACCTACAACCAAGAATACTGTACCCGGCAAGGATCTCATTCAGATTCAATGGAGAAATCAAAAGTGTTACAGACAAGTAAAAGCTAAGAGAATTCAGCACCACCAAACCAGCTCTACAACAAATGTTAAAGGAAACTCTCTAAGTGGGAAATACAAGAGATGAAAAGGACCTACAAAAGCAAACCCAAAACAATGAAGAAAATGGTCATAGGAACATACATATGGATAATTACCTTAAACATGAATGGATTAAATGCTCCAACCAAAAGACACAGGCTTGCTGAATGGATACAAAAACAAGACCCATCTATATGCTGTCTACAAGAGACCCACTTCAGACCTAGGGACAAATACACACTGAAAGTGAGGGGATGGAAAAAGATATTCCATGCAAATGGAAACCAAAAGAAAACTGGAGTAGCAATACTCATATCAGATAAAATAGACTTCAAAATAAAGAATGTTACAAGAGACAAGGAAGGACACTACATAATGATCAAGGGATCAATCCAAGAAGATATAATAATTATAAATATATATGCACCCAATATGGGAGCACCTCAATACACAAGGCAACTGCTAACAGCTAAAAAAGAGGAAATCGACAGTAACACAATAATAGTGGGGGACTTTAACACCTCACTTACACCAATGGACAGATCATCCAAAATGAAAATAAATAGGGAAACAGAAGCTTTAACTGACACAATAGACCAGATAGATTTAATTGATATTTTTAGGACATTCAATCCAAAAACAGCAGATTACATGTTATCTCAAGTGCACATGGAACATTCTCCAGGATAGATCACATCTTGGGTCACAAATCAAGCCTCAGTAAATTTACAAAAACTGAAATCATATCAAGCATCTTTTCTGACCACAATGCTATGAGATTAGAAATGAATTACAGGGAAAAAAAAACGTATAAAACACAAACACATGGAGGCCAAACAAAATGTTCCTAAATAACCAAGAGATCACTGAAGAAATCAAAGAGGAAATCAAAAAATACCTAGAGACAAATGACAATGAAAACACGACGATCCAAAAGCTACGGGATGCAGCAAAAGCAGTTCTAAGAGGGAAGTTTATAGCTATACAGTCGTACCTCAAGAAACAAGAAAAATCTCAAACAATCTAACCTTACACCTAAAGGAACTAGAGAAAGAAGAACAAACAAAACCCAAAGTTAGCAGAAGGAAAGAAATCATTAGGGCAGAAATAAATGAAATAGAAACAAAGAAAACAATAGCAAACATTATTAAAACGAAAAGCTGGTTCTCTGAGAAGATAAACAACATTGATAAGCCATTAGCCAGACTCATCAAGAAAAAGAGGGAGACACTCAAATCAATAAAATTAGAAATGGAAAAGGAGAAGTTACAACAGACACCACAGAAATACAAAGAATCCTAAGAGACTACTACAAGAAACTCTATGCCAATAAAATGGACAACCTGGAAGAAATGGACAAATTCTTAGAAAGGTATAACCTTCCAAGACTGAACCAGGAAGAAATAGAAAATATGAACAGATCAATCACAAGTAATGAAATTGAAACTGTGATTAAAAATCTGCCAACAAACAAAAGTCCAGGACCAGATGGCTTCACAGGTGAATTCTATCAAATATTTAGAGAAGAGCTAACATCCATCTTTCTCAAACTCTCCCAAAACATTGCAGAGGAAGGAACACTCCCAAACTCATTCTATGAGGCCACCATCACCCTGATACCAAAACCAGACAAAGATACTACAAAAAAAGAAAATTACAGACCAATATCACTGATGAATATAGATGCAAAAATCCTCAACAAAATACTAGCAAACAGAATCCAACAACACATTAAAAGAATCAATCATAGACCATGATCAAGTGGGATGTACACCAGGGATGAAAGGATTCTGCAATATACACAAATCAATCAATGTGATACAAATTGAAGAATAAAAACCATATGATCATCTCAATAGATGCAGAAAAAGCTTTTGACAAAATTCAACACGCATTTATGATAAAAACTCTCCAAAAAGTGGGCACAGAAGGAACCTACCTCAACATAATAAAGGCCATATACGAGAAACCCACAGCAAACATCATTCTCAATGGTGAAAAACTGAAAACATTTCCTCTAAGATCAGGAACAAGACAAGGATGTCCACTCTCACCACTATTATTCAACATAGTTTTGGAAGTCCTAGCCACAGAAATCAGAGAAGAAAAAGAAATAAAAGGTATACAAAATGGAAAAGAAGAAGTAAAGCTATCACTGTTTGCAGATGGCATGATACTATACATAGAGATTCCTAAAGATGCCACCAGAAAACTACTAGAGCTAATCAACGAATTTGGTAAAGTTGCAGGATACAAAATTAATTCACAGAAATCTCTTGCATTCCTATACACTAATAATGAAAAATCTGAAAGAGAAATTAAGGAAACACTGCCATTTACCACTGCAACAAAAAGAATAAAATAACTAGGAATAAACCTACCTAGGGAGACAAAAGACCTGTACACCAAAAACTATAAGACACTAATGAAAGAAATTAAAGATGATACCAAGAGATGGAGAGATATACCATGTTCTTGGATTGGAAGAATCAACATTGTGAAAATTACTATACTACCCAAAGCAATCTACAGATTCAATGCAATCCTTATCAAATTACCAATGGCATTTTTTACAGAACTAGAACAAAAAGTCTTAAAATTTGTATGGAGACAAAAAACACCCTGAATAGCTAAAGTAGTCTTGAGGGAAAAAAATGGAGCTGGAGGAATCAGACTCCCTGACTTCAGACTATACTACAAAGCTACAGTAATCAAGACAATATGGTACTGGCACAAAAACAGAAACATAGATCAATGCAACAAGATAGAAAGCCCAGCGATAAACCCATGCACCTATGGTCAACTAATCTACGACAAAGGAGGCAAGGATATACAATGGAGAAAAGACAGTCACTTCAATAAGTGGTGCTGGGAAAACTGGACAGCTACATGTAGAAGAATGAAATTAGAACACTCCCTAACACCATACACAAAAATAAACTCAAAATGTATTAGAGACCTAAATGTAAGACCGAACACTATAAAACTTTTAGAGGAAAACATAGGAAGAATACTCTTTGACATAAATCACAGCAAGATCTTTTTTGACCCACCTCCCACAGGAACGGAAATAAAAACAAAAAATAAAGAAATGGGACCTAACGAAACTTCAAAGCTTTTGCACAGCAAAGGAAACCATAAACAAGACGAAAAGACAACCCTCAGAATGGGAGAAAGTATTTGCAAACGAATCAATGGACAAAGGATAAATCTCCAAAATATATAAACAGCTCATGCAGCTCAATATTAAAGAAATAAACAACCCAATACAAAAATGGGCAGAAGACCTAAATAGACATTTCTCCAAAGAAGACATACACATGGCCAAGAATCACATGAAAAGCTGCTCAACATCACTGATATTAGAGAAATGCAAATCAAAACTACAATGAGGTATCACCTCACACTAGTTAGAATGGGCATCATCAGAAAATCTACAAGCAACAAATGCTGGAGAGGCTGTGGAGAAAAGCAAACCCTCTTGCACTGTTGGTGGGAATGTAAATTGATACAGCCCCTATGGAGAACAGTACGTAGGTTCCTTAAGAAACTAAAAATAGAATTACCATATGACCCAGCAATCTCACTTTTGGGTATATACCCTGAGTAATCCATAATTCAAAAAGATACATGCACCCCAATATTCATTGTAGCACTATTTACAGTAGCCAGGTCATGGAAGTAACCTAAATGCCCATCGACAGACTAATGGATAAAGAAGATGTGGTACATATATACAGTGCAATATTACTCAGCCATAAAAAGGAACAAAATTGGGTCATTTGTTGTGATGTGCATGGATCTAGAACCTGTCATACAGAGTGAAGTAAGTCAGAAAGAGAAAACAAATATTGTATATTAATGCATATATGTGGAACCTAGAAAAATGGTACAGATGAACCGGTTTGCAGGGCAGAAATTGAGACACAGATGTAGAGAACAAACGTATGGACACCAAGGCGGGAAAGCCACAGCGGGTGGTGGTGGTGGTGTGATGAATTGGGCAATTGGGATTGACATGTATACACTGATGTGTATAAAATTTATGACAATAAGAACCTGCTGTATATAAAATATAAAAAATTAAATTTAAAAATTAAAAAAAAAGAAACTGCTGAATTGTATGTATGTTATAACCAGGAGAATTTTATGGTATGTAAATTGGATCTCAATAAAGCTAGTTAAAAATTTTTTCCTTAACCTCTCTGATCCTGGGATCCCACATGTGTATAATACTACACTGTGTAGTGAGGATTCAATGAGATCTGTGAATTGAGTGCCCGAAACAGCCCAAGACGTGATTTTTTTTCCAGCAAGTGTTCTACCAAATTCCTTGGAAATGTAAAAGGAAGAAATAGCAACTGAGTAGGTATGTCTTGTTTTGTTTTTTACTGTTGGATACAATTAGAATAAAGTCACAGTTCCTTCTTAAATGAGAAAGTATCTCCCTTCAGTATATATTAAAGACTGATATTTAGACAAAATCATTCACAAGCTAAAATATCTTTCATTCATAAAAACAGCTTTCTTTAAGATAAACAGATTTAAGAATTTACAGTTTTAGATTTTAAAAATATATGGGACTTCAATAAAGATTTAAAACAAATAAATATATGGCTTTAGATTCACAGTGTGTGTACACAATGCACCAGCAATGTTGCTCTATGGTGAGAGTTGGTTTTTAACTATCAAGTAAATTTTCTCAAGACCTATGATGTAAAAAATGAGTGATGTGTGTTAAGAATCTCCAAAAATACATAAAGTAAAATGTTTCCCATGATTACACCGTGGAATCCTTTTCCTCTTAACGATGCTTTTGGGACCACTGTTCTAAAAAACACATTTTAGGAAACTGGTATGTGAGCAATATATATGAAATAACTCTTCTTTTCTCCTCCACAAGTGGACTCTTATGCATCTGCTAAGGCAGTGGCTGTTCTCTTTGTGATGCTGATGAAAGGTATGTTTCTTGTCTCCAGGAAAAAAACACACATAAATTTTACTTGTAATTTCAGGATGTCTACAGCCCCTATCTAAGGGACAATAGTTAGTTTTAAATTCCTCCAAAAAGTAAAGAATCTTCTTGAACGATGTGAGCTAACTTTTGCCATGGAAATTAATAATCTTCATGGTTTCTTCCAATTTTTTTTATATTACAGACATTAAGGATGAAAGTGTTTTACACAAAGTGTTATTATCTGAGTAAGAGCAGTCTTTGCCTCCTTTTTTGAAAACAGAAAGATATGAAATTCCTAAGCCTCTTCTAAAGAATAAGACTGTAAAAATTACTTGATGATCAAAAATAATACACAGTAATACTGAAGTGTCTGAGTTCAGAAAACTATGCAGAGTAATTACATTTTGAATGTGTAGCACCTTTTTATCCAAGGTGCTCACATACTCCTTGAAGATAACCAAAGCCTTGTATTTTCTGTGACTATCTTTATTTTAAATATTCTCTAGCTCAAGTGCACAGGTATTTGCCTGTATGTACTCAACTTTTGCTTGTAGAACAGAGTCCCTGTACTCACATTCATTTTAAAACAAAGGATTAATCTATATGCATCTTCCTTGGCTCTAACAAGGAACAGAAATAGGTTAGGAAGAGGCTAATGTATCAGAGGGAATGTTGGGGTAGGGGGGGTCCTTGAGTTTCTGGGGGCTGGAGGATAAGCTTGAAAAGAGCAGCAGGGCACAATGCCAGTCACCTTTTCTAATTTACATATGCATCTAACATATGTTTGGTAGTTACAATGTTTCACATCAGCCACTGTGCTAAATACTCAGGATAAAAAGGTACTTCCCTGCTTTTGAGATGGTTTACACTGGTGTTGTCCAACAGAAATACCCTGTGAACCACCTATGTAACTTTAAAGGTTTTCAATTTATTTTTTAATTAACATCAAGTCCACTTCTGATACACAATTCTGTAAGTTTGGGCAAATGAATGCTGTATTAGTTTTCTATTGCTATCATAACACAGTACCACAAATTGAGTGCATTAAACAACACAAATGTATTATCTTACAGTCTGTAGGACAGAAGTCTGACACGATTTTCACTCGGTTAAAACTGAGGCATTGACAGGGCTGCATTCCTTTCTGAAGGTTCTGGGTAGCATCCCTTTCCTTGCTTTTTGCAGCTACAGGTTTCCCACATTCCTTGGCTTGTGGCCCCCTTGCTCCATCTCCAAAGTCAGCAGAGGCAAGCTGAGTCCTTCTCAAATCACATCACGGTGACCTCCTTTTCCACCTCCCTCTTCCACTTTTAAGAACACTTGTGATTATACTGAGCCCACCCGGATAATCCAGGATAATTTCCCTATTTTAAGCTCAACTGATTAGAAACTTTAACCCTGTCCACAACTTTAACTCCTCTTCGTCATGGTAATCTATTTACTGGTTCTGGGAATTAGGAGGTGGACATCTTTGGGGGCTATTATTCTGCCTTCACAAATGCAGAGTCATGTATCCACCACGAATGTCAAGACACTGAACAGTTCCAGCCTTGAAAACAACTCCCTCTCTCTCCTCCCTTGTATTCAAATTTTCCCCCCAATCTAACCCTGGCAAACACCAATGGGTTGTCCATCCCTTTTGTTTGCCTTTTCTGGATGTCATATACATGGAATCATACAGTAGAAGCCTTTTGGGTCTGGCTCCTTTAAACTAGCAAAATAATGTAATTATTTATACATTTTGTGGCAAGTATCAATAGTCTGCTCCCTTTTTCTTGTGAGTCTTCTTTCTTTTAGGAATGTACCTTTAATCCTTTCACCCATTGAAGGACATTTAGTCATGTCCAATTTTGAAGATAAAGTTGCTTATAAACATCTGTATATAGGTTTATGTGTAAACATAAATTTACATTTCTCTTGAGTGACTACCCAGTTGTGGGACAGGTAGGTCATAGAGCAAATGTATGGTTAACTTTGTAAGAAACTTCCAGGCTCTTTTCCAAAGTAGCTATACCATTTTGCATTCCAACAAGCAGTGTATCTCTTCTAGTTGTGGAACATCTTCGTCAGCGCTTAGCATTGTTGTTGTTGTTATTGTTTTTTACTGCAGCCATTCTAATAGGTTTGTAGTGCTATCCTCTTGAGGTTTTAACTTGCATATCCTTAATGACTAACGATCTTAAGACATCTTTTCATGTGTGCATTTGCCATTCACATATCTTCTTTAGTGAAGTGTCCGATCAAATATTGTGCAAATTTTATTATTGGGCTGTTTGTTTTCTTATTAATGAGTTTTGAGTGCTCTTCATATATTGTGGATAAACGTTCTTTGTGAGATACTCAATTTGCAAATATTTTCTCCTAGTCTGTAATTCTTCATTCTTTGTCTTTCAAAGAACAAAAGTTTTAATTTTTAAAAAGTATTTATCAATTTTTCTTTTATAGATTGTGCTTTTGTTGAGAACTCTTTGCTTAACCAAAAGTCACAAAGATTTTTGTTTGTTTTTTAATATGATGCATTAAATAGACTGTCTCTTGAATGTTAAATAAATCTTGTTTTCTTGAAATACACCTCACATGGTCATGAGGTATTCTCTCTTTTTCGAATTGTTGGATTTGAAATGCTAAAATTTTGTTTGGAATTTTTGTACCTATGTTCCCGAGAGAGGGATATTGGTCTGTCCTTTTTTTTTCTTGTAATATCTTTGTCTCATTTTGATATCAGGGTTATGGTTGCTTCAGAGAAAGGGTCAGAAAGTATTGCCTCCTCTTCAATTTTCTGGAAGATTTTGCCTAAAATTGGTATTATTTCTTCCTTAAATGTTTGACAGAATTCACCAGTGAAGCCATCTGGGCCTGGATTTATCCTTGGAGGAAGGCTTTTAACTATGAATTCAATTTCTTTAAATTATCATGATAAACTAGTTATATATCCTAATCACTGGAAGTAGGGATGTTCAGGTTATCTGTTTCTTCCTGGGTCAGCCTTGGTAGTTTGGGACTTTCGAGGAATTTGTCCATTTCATCTAGGTTATCAAACTTAGTGGCATAAAGTTGTTCATAATTTTCCCTTATTATATTTTAAACATATGTAGGACATATAGTGGTATTGAAACCGCTAGGTGGCGTTTCATGGGGCTCCGAAGAGCTCTGGTCCTTTATGTCTCAATGCAAAAAGAATTCAGTGAGAGGCAGTGATAGGTAAGAAGTGATTTATTAGAATAGGATGCTTGTGAGGCTTATAAGCAGGCAGGCGAGTGCTGTGCTGCCCTGAGTACTTAGTAGGTTACATTTCTATAATCAAAGGAAGAAAGGGGAGGGGGAGAAGCTTGTGGGAATGCAAAATGGTATGGCTACTTTCATTTTTGAATAGATGTCATGCTTCCATCATCAGCCCTTCCTCCAGATTGGGCAGGGGAGTTCTGTCCCTACATGGTCAGGCCAGGACTGTCACGGCACTATGGAAAAATTATTTCAGGCCTCAGTACAATGAGGGTCTTTCTCTTTGAAATGTCACCTTCCATAAATGATTGTTTTTTTTGTGTGCAAAGAGCATGTCCTGGGGGTCATTAACTTGTTGACACCACTGGGCAGGTTGCAGGCCTTATTTTCCACTATTGTTTTATTGTTTCAGGGCAAGTCTCATGCTTCTGTTGCACGGTTTTGTTGCTAAGCAAATTAGCTTGGTTTTGTTGTTAGGCAAGCCAATCTGGCTTTGATGCTAAGTGACTTGCTCTGCTTTATGAGTCAAGCAACCCCACATTGTTTCAGGATTTTCCCATTACTTTCTTGAGTGAACATTAATCTTACTGTGGTCTCCCAAAGTCCCCTAAAGTTCCCTCTCTATCTACAATCCCCTAATGGGCCTTCTAAGCTAACTATTTGATTATCCTACCGTATCCCTATAAGTATCATCTTTCTCATTCCTAATGTTATTTTTTTTCCTGCTAACTATAGCTAGAGGTTTATCAATTTTATTTATCATCACAAAAGGTCCAGCTTTTGGTTTCACAAATTGTCATTAGTGTTTTCTTATTTTTGACTTCTTGAACGTAAGCATTGATCTTATTATTTCCTTTCTTCTGCTTACTTTATTTTTCATTTATTTTCTTTTTTCTAGTTTCTTGAGATGTAAGCTGAGGTCATTGATTTGTGATTTTCCTTCTTCCGTGAAATACGTGCTTAAACATACTGTAAATTTCTCCCTAAGTTCTGCTTTAGCAACATCCTACAAAATTTTGATATGCTGTCTTATTTTCATTCAATCCAAAATACTTTCTAATTTTCTTTGATTTCTTCTTTAACTCTTGGGTTATTTAGATGTGTTATTTGGTTTCCAAATATGTAAGAATTTTCCAGAGGTCTTTCTGCTATTGATTTCTATTTTAATTCCATTGTGATAAATATTCTTAAATAAATAAAGGATTTTAATCCTTTTAAATTTACTAATACTTGTATTATGATCCAGAATATGGTCTGTCTTGATAAATGTTCCACGTGCACATGAAAAGAATGTTTTTTTAAATGTTATAAAGAATATTTCTTTATACTTACTGATTTTCTGCCTACCTCAACTATCAGTTATTGAGATGAGACAGGGCATTGACATTTCTGACTATAATTGTGGATTTGCCAATTTGTTCTTTCACTTCTATCAGATTTTTTCTTTATATATGTTGAAGTTCTATTATGTCCTCTTGAGGAAGTTACCCCTTTACCACTATGAAGTGGCCTTCTTTATCTCTGGTAATATATTTTGCATTATTTTTCTTATACTACATCTTTGAAATTTGGTGTAACATATTTCTATTTAGGCTAGCCACATTTCAAATGCTCAGTAGCATTTGAATACAGTACATTGAATACAATACATTCAATACAATACCCACTAGCCACACATGGCTAGCGGGTACTGTATCAAACAGCATAAGTCTAGGCTCTAAGGCAATGCTTCTCAAACTTCAGGCAGTGCATGGTATCTTCTTAAAATTCGGATTATGATTCAGTAGCTCTCTGGAGAGACCCAGGTCACTCTAATGATACTGGCTGTTACTATTACTTCTTGAACTAATTCTATATTCCAGCTACCTATATAGTTCTATAGGATATATCCTACGTGACAGTTCTGTTTCTACATCTCCGCCCTGATAATATCACATTTCTATCTACTTTAAGGCATTCCTTATCATGGGAAATATACTACTTTGGTATTGGCCATGATATTTACTTTTGTACTTTTTTAATACCATATAAAACACTCCTGAAGGAACAAATTAGAGAAATGACTTCTATGGGTGCCTATTTTTAATCTTTAACAATTATATCTCTATGGCCTTTGTGGACACTGATAACTAGATGGAGGAAACAAACCAATATTTAGATTTTGTAGGAATCCTCGTCCTATTGTTGAAGCATTTCTACAAAGGACAGGTCAGTTACCTTACTTTTTTTTCTATATGATAGCTAATCACCAAAAATCATTTTGAAATGCTTCTTGGGCAAACTTGTTTGGGATCCTGGTCAAAAAACAAGAAATAAATGTGAGCTGCATTTGTTTAAGAGCTTAACCTCCCCATTAATCCTCCCATTCATCCTGTGAGCTTCTTTTACTTGGGTATGACACAATCACTTCTGCAAACTCCACAATGCAAGGAAACTTATAGCAGAAGGGAACAGACTCTTTTCCAGGATGCAGTAAGCACCCCCAGCACTGAGTTTTGGTGAGGCCCCATCATGCATAGGGGACCAGCTTTTAAAACATGTACACAGTAGGATCTCAATAATTATTTCCTTGAAGGAAAAAAGAAAACCATTATTGCTACTATTGCTCATAGACCAATTTTTCAAACAATTGTTCATGTATTTATTTAACCAGAGTATGTACGTGTCAAAATTCTGGATATTTTAGACCAGGGGTAAGCTTACTGAATTTCCAGAAGACTTAATACCTTCCTCTCTAAGATTTAGGAGACTCCTCCCTTAAAAGATATAATTTTAAGCACTATTGCTCTCCTTTGAGGAAGGCCTGCAGAAAGATTATTAACCACACACAAGTAATGGGCCAACCCATTTGGCCTAAAAAAGCTCAAGCACGATAGTCTCAGGCAACTTTCTGGACCCTGGCCCTGGTTTCCCTTCTTTTCTTGTGCTGTTTAAGGGAAAAGAAGAAGCTAACAACCTCCAACCAAACCAGTGACCACTGTGCTACTTGGCACTCTAAACTATTGGGAGATGGTGTGTATTGGGGGTTGGAAAGGAAGTTTTGGTCAGGACAACTTGAACTTGAAACCTATCTGTGTGACCCAGGCTACTTTATTTAAACTTTGGATTGTGAAGCAAGTGCTTTAATTAATCCTGTAGAAGGGAGAGTTTAAGAAGACCATACAGGGTTAGAGGACAGAATCATGATGACATAACCAATCTGATCTGTTTTTTTTTTAAAAGCAATATTAAAAGGTTTCTGGAAAAATCTGGACTGGCTGTGAATATTGCTTTGAGAAAAGAAAAAAAGGGCAATTATAAAGGCCAAAGAGCTCCTTTATTTCTAAAACACAAAAATCTTCATAGTGATGGTAACACAAGGATGTGAGTACTGGTAGTTTATGGTGCGGCGGGGTGGGTGGGTGGGGCACGATTCCAGGAAACAAGACAAGGCAAGGAAGGAAGCCAATACTGGGTGCATTACAGGCAGATTATCACTGGGAGCAACTGGAGCTCCATCCAACTGAGGACATCTGGGGATAGTGTAGGACACACCTCACTCGGAGTTGCCTCATCTGAAGGGGGAAGATTAAGCACTGTCCCCATGGACAAGGACTTCACCCTACCTCTCACCTGCCCTGTGAATGGCCAAGACTGGTTTCCACTGACAGAGAAAGTGCTCAGGAAGACAGTCATAACTGCAATACAGTGGGAAGCAGTCAGCGTACAGGGGATGAGGGGGGCCAGGGGACATGGGCTTGCCTACTGTCCTCTTGGCCTTCCAATGTGCATGGCAATTAGAGGAAGCTGACCTGGTCCTCCACACAGGCCACAAAAAGACAGCAAGAAGGACAGGGGAGGAAAGACAGTCATCTAAATGTCTCTTCACTATGTAATCTTGTTAAATATGAAATCAACCCTGAATATTGGATTGGCTCTCTTTTCTGTTTTGACATATGTGTTGCCAATCACTAACACAATTAACTAAAGGCCCTTTTTCTTTCTTTCTTTTTCCTCTGTCAGTGGATATATTTACTGTGGTTCAGTTGTTTAAGAGTATCATTTACAACGTTTTTATTCTAACTCAAGCAAGAAAAAGAGCAGTTTGCTCAATCTTTTATCTCCATTATACTGTTTAAAAAGATCATCTGTCTCTACACACTATCGTTTCCCTTAGTTCTACATTTATTGGAAGCAACCAACACTGGTGGTGGCCTATTTAACACCAGTACAAAACCTAGAAGGTTTAATTGAAAGCACTGGCATTCAAACTATGCTTAGTAGCTTTCAGAAAAAAAAAAAAAAAGTGTGTATTTAAGACCAGTATTGAGTGGAACCCCCTGTGTCTCAGGGCATGGGGCCCAGGGAGCAAGATTTGAAAGAGCAGAGAGAGGATGCCCGGTCACCAACAACTACAGTTTGTGGTTTAATCTAATAACGTAGAGTAAAGAAACTGTTAACAGTTTAGGTAAGGACTGTCAAAATAAGATTAAAATTGTCCCTCTTCCAATTAATAACAGAAAGGGATTATAGTATCGACCTGTTCCCTTTTTTTTATAACTGGCAATTATTCAAAAAAATAAAGAAGATCTGCAAGGGTACTTTTCTGTCACTGTACTACTTGACAACACCTCTCATTTATTACCCACTGTTTAGCATTAATGTCACTTTTCCCCACAATACACAGAGTTAGAAGGGTTTTATTGCTATAATTTCTACCACTGTGAAACTGTGGTATATAATTATACCTTCAATGCTTAGAATGTCCTTTTCTGAGTTGCTAAGGAGTTGCATTAAAAATAATAATAGGGCTTCCCTGGTGGCGCAGTGGTTGAGAATCTGCCTGCTAATGCAGGGGACACGGGTTCGAGCCCTGGTCTGGGAGGATCCCACATGCCGCGGAGGAACTAGGGCCGTGAGCCACAACTACTGAGCCTGTGCGTCTGGAGCCTGTGCTCCGCAACAAGAGAGGCCGCGATAGTGAGAGGCCCGCGCACCGTGATGAAGAGTGGCCCCCGCTTGCCACAACTAGAGAAAGCCCTCACACAGAAACGAAGATCCAACACAGCAAAAATAAATAAAATAAATTAATAAACCCCTACCCCCAACATCTTCTTTAAAAAAAAAAAAAATAATAATAATAAAATTAAATGCACCAAATGAGAGCCTCATGAGATGGATAGAAAGAGGTATCACTGTGACCACCTTAAGTAAACTGGAGACTGTTTCCGTGTTGACATTCCTTTTTCAGGCTAATGTTTTATAAAACTGCTTTTTTTTGGAGGCACCTTATATCAACATATATGTCAAAATGTTAACCCTTCTTCCTCAAAGTAATTCTGCAGGGAGATTACAATTTTCTTCTAATTGATCACTTTAGTGATCTCAACATTTCAACATATGGAGTTGCTAAAAGTCCTTAGTGAGTAAATAAACAAACCATTAAAATAACAAGAGACACAAAAGCTCCACAAAGACCCAGTGCACTAATTGTATGATCTTTGATGGATATTAAACATCCAGTGAATAACAATGTAAACAGTAATGCTCTCTGCCAAGTAAACTATGAAAAACCTAACAAACTTTTTATCTTAGGTATTGGCATATCCCAATGATCTGTACTGTGTGATGGCTTAGGAGTGAATATGTGATGGCTTAGGAGTGAATATGATTTGAACCTAATACATTTTTAGAGGGTGTCAAATTCAGAACCAGGCAGATCCATCTCCTGACCCCAAACATGGTCCTAAAGTAAATCGCTTGAGGAAATTGGATCCCAAAGATTACAGGTGGGGAAGTTTGAAGTGTGTCCATATTTCATTGGAGATCAAAGAAGCTTAACTAAAAGAATTGTGGGCTGGGGCTTCCCTGGTGGCACAGTGGTTGACAGTCCACCTGCCGATGCAGGGGACATGGGTTCGTGCCCCGGTCTGGGAAGATCCCACATGCCACAGAGCGGCTGGGCCCGTGAGCCATGGCCGCTAAGCCTGCGCGTCCGGAGCCTGTGCTCCGCAACGGGAGAGGCCACAACAGTGAGAGGTCCGCGTACCACAAAAAAAAAAAAAAAAAAAAAAAAAAAAAAAAAGAATTCTGCGCTGACTCACATGATAACTTCTTTTTGAAAGGGCTGTTTTATCTTGAAGATTATGAGTTTGGAGGAACTAAGGTGTTGGCAGTGGAAAGAATCAGAACATGTGAAATTCCTTAAAATTTTATTGACTTAAATAACTTTGTGTTACACATAATTAAAATAAACCTTTAAAAAATAGTAATGCTCTCTATATTTATACATGTAGTCATGACAAAAACGTGTATTTAACCCCAGCATTGTGTGTACAACTGTGCTAAGGCTTTTAGGGATTACAAAGAAATATCCTACTTCCTCTTTATATTTTTCTCCATTGCACTTTTGACCATCCTATATCATATATTGTACTTATATATTTTCTTTATTGTTAGTTTTCTCCCACTAGAGTATAGGCTCTTTAAAGCAGAAACTACATCAGATGATGCCAGCACCCCACTTCTATCCCCTGTTATCAGTTGAATTGTCTTCCCAAAAAGATATGTTGACATCCTAACCCTTAGTACCTCAGAACGTATCCTTCTTTGGAAATAGGCTCTTTACCAAGATATTCAAGTAAAAACGAGGTGGCCCCTGATTTAACTGGTATCCTTACAAAAAGGGGAGATTTGTACACAAAGATAGACACACCCAGAAGGAAGATGAAATGAGGACATGGGGAGAACACCACATATGGACACAGGATTGGAATGAGGCACCTACAAGCCAAGTACTGTCGATGATTGCCAGCGGTCCACCAGAAGCTAGAAAGAGGCAAGGATGGATTCCTCTGCAGTTTTAGAGGAAGCATAGCCTTACCTACACCTTAATTTCAGACTTCAGGCCTCCATAACTGTGAGGCAATACATTTCTGCTTGTCTAAGCCACCCAGTTTGTGATATTTTGTTATAGTAGCCCCACAAAACTAATACATCCCCTCATTACTTCAGTCCACCCTGGACCACCTTTTATCACACACAGTTATTTGCCTGAGAGCTTTCTCTAGCTGCTGGGACCAGCTTTTGCAGAGGGGCCCAGGAATTGCCCTGTTGGGAGTTGATGGGAGTATAGACAGCCCAGCCCCTCGTCCACTTGGGTAGGATCACTCTGAGGAATGTAACCTGCACTGTTTCCCAGGGCTCCCCAGCACGATCAAGCTCCACTTGTCTACAGTGTTGAACCTGCTGGAAAACGTACCCCTTTGCAGCTCCTCCCTTTACTGCTCCACTTCCCCACCCACCTACTGGTGTTTCCTGAGATCACCTCCTACATATGCTACTTGCACATGAATCCATGTCTCCAGGTGTGCTTCTGGGGGAGCCCAGCCTAAGACAGGGAGCTTCTGTAGCTCATTGTGACTTTCCAGGGCCGAGAACAGTGTCTAGGCAGTGGTGGGTGTTAAAAATACATGTAAGGATGAAAGAAGTAGTACACACATTACTTGCCCTCAAAGATTCTAAAGGCTTTCAATGAAATGCAGAGCTAGAAAGTAAGAGCAGGTGAACAGTTGAAGAGAGGAGTGAAAGACGTCCAGGAGAGTTTGAGGTTCGAAGATGAATGAGGAGACCTGACAGCAAGCAGTACGGGACCCTCAGATGGAAGGAGAGAGCCTGGGGGCCCCTGGTGAGCTCACAGGCTTTCTGAGGGGCAGCAGCCTCCCTTTGGAGGCCACATGTCTCACACTCACTGTTTGTGGGTTTCACTGCCGATCTTCTACAGTGGAAAGGGTCAACCCTAAAGCAATGCTATAGTTGTGCAATATGAACAAAGCTTACCAGTGCCAAGTTCCACAGTGATTCATGGGCTGAACCAAGAACAGAACTGAGGTATTCTTTTTTTTTTTTTTTTTTTTTTGCGGTACGTGGGCCTCTCACTGTTGTGGCCTCTCCCATTGCAGAGCGCAGGCTCAGTGGCCATGGCTCACGGGCCCAGCTGCTCCGCGGCATGTGGGATCTTCCCGGACCGGGGCACGAACCCGTGTCCCCTGCATCGGCAGGTGGACTCTCAACCACTGCGCCACCAGGGAAGCCCAAGGCATTCTTTTTAAAAGGCGCTTGATTTGATTCTGTTTAATTCAAATCCATGTGCATTCATCAAATACACAGCACTAACGGCCATGAGTTTGAGTGGTATAAGACTAGAGGAAGCTCACTTATTGGGTAATTTAGGGGAACCACAGAAGAAAACCTACAGAGATGATTCAAAACAGACATTTAAAAAAATATTTCACCTCTTTTACTACTATTCATTTCTATCTCCATCACTAACACTCCCCTCTGAAACCAGTAACCATATGGGCAGGCATTATGTTCAGGGTTTACCTGAACTATCTCATTTAATCACCATAACTACTCTGAGATAGGAATTCCACACATTTTTGCAGATGAAGAAACCTGAGTTGAAAATAGCAGAGCTGAGATTCAGACTCAGTTCTGTCTGATTCCAATGCAATGCCCAGGTATAAAAATGTATGTAACATGAGTGTTTTCTTAATCTTTTTATCATTTCCAGTTGTTCAGTTCAGGGAGCCAGACTCAGATCTCAAAAGCTGTGAGCTATTTTGCCTGCAGGTCTGCGGTTCAGCGCATATTAGAAAAGGCAAGATATGGCAGACAGTATTTTCCAAAGATGGCCAAACATCTTCCTACAATGTGACACTGACACTCCTTCAGCTGTGTCTCCTCCCTTGAACCTGAGTAAACCTTGTAAATGTCTCCTCAATCAACAGACTTTGGCAGATGTGATATAAGATTTCTGAGACTAGGTAATAAAAGGCAGTATGGCTTTGCCTGATGGCAATCCTTTGGGATGTGCACTCTGAGAACCCAGTGCCAATATGCAAGAAGTTCAGCTACACTGAAGCTACAAAGAAGGGGAGACCATGTGGAGACCTCCCATAGAGATAGACAGCCTTGCCCCCAGGAGCCCTGGCCTTGCCGGACCCAACTATTTCATCTTCTCAGCAAGACACATGAGGGAACAGACCTTAAGATGATTATAGCATTCCAGCCCCCTTTCTATCAGAAGCCAAGTAAAGCAGAGACAGCTATCCCCTATTGAACTCTTCCCAAAATAAATCCTTCTGTTGTTTTAAACCACTACATTTGGGGGTTAATTTGTTATGCAGAAATGATAACAGATTACAAAACGAAGGTACACAACTAAGAGAAAGCTAATGTAAATAAATTATCCCTTTTTAAATATTTTATTCCTGAAAATGCATATAAGGAAGATGCCAAGATGGGCTTATTGTATTTATATTTCTTCTCCCCGTTCATGGCATAACTCTTCCCCACCCTGGTTTTATTGAGATATGTTTGATGTATAACATCGTAGAAGTTTAAAGTGTACAATGTGATAATTTGATACATGTATATATTGTGAATATTTACCACAATGAGGTTAGTTAACACATCCTTCATATAATTACCATTTTGTTGTTGTTGTTATTATGGTAGGAACATTAAGGCTCTATTCTCATAGAAACTTTCAAGTGTACAATACAGTATTGTTAACTATAGTCACCATCCTGTACTAAAGATCCTTAGCACTTATTTATCCTATAACTAAAAATGTGTACTCTTTGACCAATATCTCCCCATTTCCCCAGCCTAGCATCTGGCAATCACCATTCTACTCTCTGTTTCTATGAGTTCTATGTTTTTAGATTCCACATATATCTGATATCATATAGTATTTGTCTTTCTCTGTCTGACTAATTGCACTCAGCATAAGCCCTCAGGGTCCATCCATCTTGTTACAGGGGCAGGATTTCCTTTTTTTCTGTGGCTAAATAATATTCCATTATATACATGGATCCATATATATAGATCCATTCATCTGTTCCATATATATAGATCCATTCATCTGTCAATGGACACTTAGGCTGTTTCCGTGTCTTGATAATTGTGAATCATGCTGCAATGAACATGGGAGTGCAGATATCTCTTTGAAGTCCTGATATCATTTCTTTAAATATATATCCAGAAGTGGAATAGCTGGATCATATGGTAGTTGTATTTTTAATTGTTTGAAGGACTTCCATACTGTTTTCCAGAGTGGCTGCACCAGTTTACATTCCCAGCAAGAGTGTACCAGGGTTCCCTTTTCTTCACGTCCTCACCAGCATTTGCTATCTCTTGTCCTTTTGATAACAGCCATTCTTACAGGTGTGAGGTGATATCTCATTGTAGTTTGATTTGCATGTCCCCAGTGATTAGTGATGTCAGGCATCTTTTCATGTTCATGGCGTAACTTAAATCCTGAAAGTCTACCTTCAAACAGAAGTGAAATGGATTTGGATACCTCTCAGCCTGGTCTCCAGGGAACATTCTTCTCCTCATGGATATCTCTCAGCCTGGTCTCCAGGGAACATTCTTCTCCTCAAAGTCAGTGAATCTTACAGAATTTGATCAATTCTTTGATAAATGGCAATGTCTCACATCAAGAATGAAATCTATTTTTCAGCTCTGCAGAAAAGCTTCATGACGTCTGGTCACAGATATAGCTGATTGGTATTAATGCTTTAATCCCCTGGTTTGGGAAGGATTTATGTCAAGATTTAGGTTGTTTCATCTTTGAGATTAATAACATGAGAACGTAGCATGAGTAAGGTCTAACCAAAATTCAATGACCGGTACATCCCAGTCTGAAAAGGGCTAGTATCTCTGCCCATTTCACAGACTGTCACTTTAACTCCACCGCAAGATGTAACCTACATGCGCTGCCTTCATATCTGTTTAATGAATAAATATATAACCTGTAACCTTGTCTGTGCACCCAATTTTCCATATAACAAGAATATCCTAAGGTTTCTAATTAGTTTGACTATGTGTATTAATCATTAAAATACCAGGAGAAATAGCCTGTGTGCATTGATGATATATTGAAGATTTAGACACTGATGACATTAATGAGAAATATCACATTTCCCAAGCAATTTGGCCATAAAACTCTCTTCAGCCACTTGTTCTCATTCTCTATTTGAAGAAGGGGAAAGTCAGAACTTTTCTACATGAGCTCATCTCCAACTCTAGCCACATTTATCCTTGCTTGCTCCACGGCAGCCCGACTGGTAACTTGAGAGCTTGTTTGGAGGTTCTAGCAGGGGAGCACAGCTACTCGTATACCCTTGACTGAAGAACAGTCCTCCTCTATCGGGGAAGGTGGTCCTCTTCGACTGAGCTTGCAGCTTCAGGAGGGACGCACATGGAGTGGTGAGGGAGGGAGGGGACACCCGCCTAGCTGAATCAACCCTGGCAATCAGTGGGGTGACAGGTGTTGCAGCCAGATTGCCCTTACATCCCCGACTGATACCTTATTCTTTCTTGAACCCACTGAGAATATGTTGGCATCATGGCCTTTGAACTTGATGTTCTCTCTACCATGATATCTTCTTGGGTTTTTTTTTTTTTTCTCTCTTTCTAGTTTCCTTCCTGCAAAAAGCTGTCAGTTTAGTAGGAAAGACCATGAGTTTGTGGGTTACTATCAATCAAGGTAGAAGGTAATACTTGCTGCCTACTTTGGGGTTCACCCAAGGAAGAACCTGAGACAATGATCTGAGTTTATACAGATGGGGACCTCAGAAAATATCATCAGGAAAGTAAGACAGGGAAGGCAGTCAGTAAGAGGCGTGTTTTCAAGCCAGTTAATACCGTAGGCAATGGGGGGCTTGATCCCACTTGGGGACTCTGGGCAATCTATAATCTCAAGTCAGGAGCAAGGAAGCTTCAACATTGATTGAGGGCTACTCTCAGCACTTCTGCTCCAGCAGAGCAGCCCCTGGAAGCCAGAGAAAGCCTCTGGGCAGAAAAAAACAGAAAAGAGTGGCTGCTGCTACAGAAGTCAGTGTGGAAAATATGCCAAATGCCATATGGATAGGGCGCTAACGGCATTTGCCAGGGTGCCACTTGGAACTATCTTTTAAAGTATGCTGCCAACTTAAGGGATTCATGATTATGTTTATTTGGTAAGAAAAGTCAAGGCTTCCTGGAAATGCTGTCATTTGATGTGAATCCACTAGGACTTTGAAGTTCCATCAGTAACCAGAGTATAAGAGAGGCAAAGAGTCTAGAAAATGACTTTCTGGACAGAATGAAGAGGATGAGCAATGTAAAGGGGGTGAGAAAGCAGAGGCACTCTGGAAACAAGTGGGAAGAATCAGTCATCACTAGCAGAAGTAACAACCTGTAGATACTGGAATAGGGGAAACATTTTTAGTTATCTTAAGAAGCAGCTAAAAATATTGAGGGACTTAATTAGTCAAGATAGCAAAAATAAAGAAAACAAAATGAAGTTGAACAGTATGAAGAGATGTTTCACTGAAGAGGATATAGGAATGGCAAATAAGCACATGAAAAGTTGTTCCACATCATGAGCCATTAGGGAAATTAAAATTAAGACCACAATGAGCTACCACAACACTTATCAGAAGAGCTAAAATGTAAAAATAATGATAATATAAATGCTGGCGAGGACACAGAAAAACTGGATCTCTCATATATTGCTGGTGGGAATGTAAAATGGTACAGCCACTCTGGAAAAGTGTTTGGCAATTTCTTTTAAAAAACAAAACATATATCTACCATACAACCTAGCAATTGCATTCCTGGGCATTTATCTCAGAGAAATGAAGATTTATGTCTGAACAAAAACCTATACATGATAGTTCACAGCCGCTTTACTTATAATATCCCCAAACTAGAAACAACCAAGATATCCCTCAATAAGTAAATGGTTAAACAAACTATGTACATCATACTGTGAAAGACTTCTCAGCAATAAAAAGGAGTGAACTACTAATACACGTAACAACTTGGATGAATCTCAAGGGCATTATGCTAAGTTAAAAAAAAAAAAGCCAATCTGAGAAGGTAACATACAGTATGATTCCATTCATAAAAATCTCAAAAAGGCAAACTTATAGAGATGGGAAAGAGATTAGTGGCTACCAGGGGTTAGGAATGGTGGCGAGGAAGGGGTAGAACCTGACCCTGGGCAGCAGGAGAGATTTCTGTGGTAGTGGAAATGGTTCTGTCTCTGGTTGGTGGTCATCAGAGGAATCTACTTACGTGATTAAAATGACTGGAACTATACATACACATGGTACCCATGTCCATTTCCTGGTTTTGGTGTTATAACATAGTCATGTAAAATTGAACCACTTAGGAAAACAAGGTAAAGGTTACATGAGACTCCCTGTACTATCTTTTGCAACTTCTTCTGAATTTATAATTATTTAAAAATGAAAGGTTTAAAAATCATAATACCAAGGGTCATCAGCAGTTCTATGACTGGATCTAAAAGCAAACGGCATTGCTTAGACATGCCTGTAAATTTTCTACTCTCAGTATTGAATAGAAAGAAAGTTTCTAGAGGTGCACGTGGAGTGTAGAGCTTGCTCCATCTTTTTGTACCCCAACCAAAAAACAGAACGTTATCTGTTCCCTTCCTGTAACTATCCCCACCAGGGATACCTCTGTCCTTACTTCTAAGAGCACAGATAAGCTTTGACTATTTTTGTATTTTGTATAAATGGGCCAATTTATTTTTTTTGAGGATCCCAATTCTTTTCAATATGCTGATTGCATTTTTGCATAACACAGTTAATCTTCCTCCTCATCCTAAACCCATATCTTATAAAAGAAACAAGATGCCTACTCCAGGATTGAGTATTCAGTTGCATTTAATGATGTAAAAGTCATTTGCACCCCCCAATGCACATCAAATGCATCCTATACACTTCCCACGTGGGCAGTAACGGGGGAAGGTGGATGGGGATCGGGCCATTGTGGGATGGAGGAGGAGGGAATTCTATGAGGTTGGGATCTAGAAATGACTTTCAGATCAGCGAAATGCTGCATTTCGAGTTAATTATGTGTGAGGTGTGGTTATTTGTGCCTTCACTTTTTTAGTTCAGTGATGGGAAGTGAATCACCAAAGATGTTTTGATTGCCTAAACAAGATCCAATTTCAAGCTCATCTTGGTAATGTGTATATTCTAGATGCAGACATAATTCCTTTTTGAGAAATGAGTACTAATGGAAGTTTCCCAATTTGACGGGAGGGAATGTTTTGTGTATCTCTCAAAGGAAAGTGGAGGCTAACGGTGTGGTCCCTTATCTGAACCAGTGACCCAGGGTTGTAAACACCCTTGGTTATGTGTTCCGTCAGCCTTCACTAGGTCCTGGCATAACTCATTTTGAGAAGAAAGACCCTCCAAGGATCCTTATTGTCCTGAAGGGTGCCACCATTCAGCAGAAAAAAATATTTTCCCTTGGAGCTAATATTAAATCAGGAAAGGAGTGACTTTATGACCATAAAACATTTCCGAGCACATTGGAGGTTTTCACAGAGAATCCTGTGTTTCCTTGATGCATGCAAATAGATATTATTGAAACAGGATGGAGGTTTGGATGGCTTTTTCTGTCATAGCCTGTAGTGATAGATACATTTTATACCCACTATACTCTTCTTCCACATTTGGGCTGCATTTGTTTTACAGGAATAAAGAATAACAGGAAATTGTAACTCAAGGTATGCACCCATATGGTATAGTACTGTGCATCAGGGTGATAACCTTCCAATTGAATTTTGTCATGAAATCAAAACATCTTTGATGATTCACTTCCTCTCCCTGCCCCACCCCCAGCACTCACGTTATAAATAGACACCGTTGTGTATGACAGTGTTGAAAGGGAGTATTCCAAAGTCAAACTTACATTTTGATTTTAAATTTTAGGTTATCACTTTGGTGTGATATACTCAGATAAAATAAACAGTACTTCCCTTTTTTAATTTACAGCCTCTTTTAAAATCTTTAATACCTGGGTATATTTCATTTATTGTCCTGAATATAATTTTGGGAATGCTCTCCCCGCATCGTGTGAAAAACTGCTATGGTTAATCTGCCTTTGAGGGACATATTCAATGCAGTTGACAAGCTTAAATTCCTGTCTTTGCTTTTTTCCACCTTGGTATTTTGAAATGAATTGAATGAAAACAAGCAAAAGGAAATACCATAGCAGTGGATTAATTGGTACTAAGCTTTGCTCATTATCAAGTAGATAACCAAGAGTACATTAGAAGCAACTTTATACAGCACAAAGAAAAAAAGGTCCTGTAGAATATATTTTTTCATTGCTTATCAAGGAAAAGATCTATTTTCAAAAAAAGCAAAAGGAAAATCAATGTCAGTTCTGCTCTTTACTGCCGCACTTTAATTGGAGCAGTGGCAAAAACAACTTGGCCTTTTAGGATCATTGATTTTATCTGGATGTATTATTGTGTATATTAGCTATCTCCTAAATTCCAATTAAAATGATTGTCAGTGGGATGGATATTTGTTCAAAAGGTTCTCCAACAGAGAAAACCTAGGAATAATTGAGAAAACAGTGGGAATTATTATTATCTATGACAACTATACTTAATCTTTGCTTTGGAAAAAAAATCACGCACCTTCTCCAGGGTCCTCATAGCTGCTTCCCTATAACGGAGCTCCAAGGAACGTCGGGGTTCCCTGTAAGGAGTAAGCAACCTGGCCAAACAGCCACATAAAACCCAACACACTTTCAGGATAAATTTTCAATTAAAAGCAGGAATAGAAATTTCAAATGAATTACTGGTTTGGATCAAAAAAGATATTGATGGTTCGGTTTTGTTTCTGTTCAATAGGTTTAGAGAATATATACTTTGTTCCAGTGTTTTCAGCACAGTTAAATATGTTTGAATTTCATTTCAGATTCAATTAGTGCACCTCACAACATGTTTGGCTGATATTTTGGTTTCATTAAGTATCTGTTTAAAATATAAATTCAAATTACTTTTCCAAAGGCTTGCATTTTTATAAGTGTCTGAAGGAAACATTTTATGCTAGTCTAGCCATCACCAAAAAGTGTGTGTGAGAGACAGAGACAGAAATAATTTATGTGTATGAAATATTTTATCAGGGAAAACTACTGTATTTTTAGATAATGTCAGAGTAAGGCTTCAGGGTTTCATCTCAAATTTTATGGTTTCAACAGCTTCATTTTAATCCATTAGCTCTTAGAGCTTATTTACACTACTTAAGAACATTTTCTCGGGCCTCCCTGGTGGCGCAGTGGTTGAGAGTCCGCCTGCCGATGCAGGGGATACGGGTTCGTGCCCCGGTCTGGGAGGATCCCATGTGCCGCGGAGCGGCTGGGCCCGTGAGCCATGGCCGCTGAGCCTGCGCGTCCGGAGCCTGTGCTCCGCAACGGGAGAGGCCACAACAGTGAGAGGCCCGCGTACCGCAAAAAAAAAAAAAAAAAAAGAACATTTTCTCTTTCTTATGCAGAGCTGTGAGAACAAAAGAACCACAGTAAAAAAAGCTGGATCCAGTGGTGGCTCCTCTTGTATACAAAGGAGAAAGCCATAACCGTCCCACACAGCCCTGAAAGGCTACTGGGCTTAACACTATTGCATTTGCAGGTTTCTCAGAAGCATAATTAATGTTTTGGTAACTTTTCAACTTTTCTTTCCCCTTTCCCTGCATTTTGCTATGGATTATTGGACTGTTCCATTTAGTGACATGAAAGGAAATCGAAGTCCTGAGCTTTGTAACACACAGATGAGCTTAACATAGCTCTTCTACTTCTAAACTGTATATACAGGTTTATCTTATTTCTGACAAGATTTTCCAAACATTCTTACTCCTCTTTGTGTGGCACTGAATTTGTAGTCTTTCTTTTGGAGGTTATGTTAGGACAGTACATAATATGGGAAACTGAGCTGAAGTCAAGATTTTATGCCCCAGCCTTTTATGACTATTACAATGTTCTTAACATTTAAAAGCATTTCATAATTTACACTTATTTTTTTAAGCATGCACAATGATATTTATTTACTAACTCCATCACCAAGCCATATGTCAAAAATTTTTAATAATATTTTTTCTATAGAACTAAAATGTTCCAACTCAAGGAATATGCTGCTTTTTGGTGAAGCAGTTGGGAAGTAGAATATTGACTGGGACTCGTTTAATGGAGATAGTCCATTAACTACTTAATAATGCCAATAATTATTTGTGCAATAGACGCTCCTTTTAAAGAAAAATCAGTGGAGTGTCTTGTACCTGATAGCCTTATACTTTAACATTTGTTGATTGATAAAATCGACGATGACAAAATATATTATTCAATTCATTCAACAAAATAATTTCTGTTTTACTCACCACAAAAGCATAATTTTGAAGTCTAACACGCAAGTGGTATTGTTTATTCATTTCACAAACAACGTTTGTGGTACTCAACTTCTGCAAACATGATCAAACTTTTTTTTTCCCATTTTGTCTAGAATCCATCCTGATGTATGACTCTGACATGTTACTATAAACATAGACACATTAGAAATGTGGGGAGCTACTAGGTTAAGAAGAAACAAGTGATTAAAAATAGAACTTCCATATGACGCAGCAATCCCACTTCTGACCATATACACGAAAGAACTGAAATCAGTGTCTCAGAGAAATACCTGTACCCTCATGTCCATTGCAGCATTATTCACAATAGCCAAGCTATAGAATGACGTAAATGCACTTTGATGAATGAGTGGATAAAGAAAATGTAATATAGAAGGAGACCTTCAAGATGGCGGAAGAGTAAGACATGGAGATCACCTTCCTCCCCACAAATACATCAGAAATACATCTACATGTGGAACAACTCCTACAGAACACCTACTGAATGCTGGCAGAAGACCTCAGACCTCCCAAAAGGCAAGAAACTCTCCATGTACCTGGGTAGGGCAAAAGAAAAAAGAAAAAACAGAGACAAAAGAATAGGGATAGGACCTGCATGAGTGGGAGGTAGCTGTGAAGGAGGAAAAGTTTCCACACACTAGGAAGCCCCTTCACTGGCGGAGACGGGGATCAGTGCGGACCAGCACTCACCAGCCCGAGAGGCTTGTCTGCTCACCCGCTGGGGTGGGTGGGGGCTGGGAGCTGAGGCTCCGGCTTCGGAGGTCAGACCCCAGGGAGAGGACTGGGGTTTGCTGCATGAACACAGCCTGAAGGGGGCTAGTGCACCACAGCTAAGAGGCAAGAGACCACTGTTTCGGAGTGCACGAGGAGAGGGGATTCAGAGCACCACTAAACGAGCTCCAGAGACGGGCACGAGCCGTGGCTATCAGCGCAGACACCAGGGACAGGCATGAGACGCTAAGTCTGCTACTGCGGCCACCAAGAAGGCTGTGTGCAAGCCTGTGCAGCCCGCTAGTGCCAGGGTCCCGTGATCCAGGGACAACTTCCCCAGGAGAACACACGGCACGCCTCAGGCTAGTGCACCGTCATGCTGGCCTCTGCCACTGCAGGCTTGCCCTGCATCTGTACTCCTCCCTCCCCCCAGTCTGAGTGAGGCAGAGCCCCCTCATCAGCTGCTCCTTTAACCCTGTCCTATCTGAGCGAAGAACAGACGCCCTCAGGCGACCTACACGCAGAAGCAGGGTCAAATCCAAAGCTGAACCCCAGGAGCTGTGCTAACAAAGAGAAAGGGAAATTTCTCCCAGCAGCCTCAGGAGCAGCAGATTAAATCTCCACAATCAACTTGATGTGTGCTTCATCTGTGGAATACCTGAATAGACAACAAATCATCCCAAATTGAGGAGGTGGACTTTGGGAGCCACGATATATATATTTTTTTCCTTTTTCTCTTTTTGTGACAGTGTATGTGTATGCTTCTGTGTGTGATTTTGTCTGTATAGCTTTGTTTTTTACGATTTCTCCTAGGGGTCTGTCTGTCCGTTTTTTTAGTATAGTTTTTAGAGCTTGTTATCATTTGTGGATTTGTTTTTTGGTTCTGTTGGTCTCTTCTTTCTTTATCTCTATTTTTTTTTCTTTTTTTATTACTTTTTAATTTTTTTTATTTTTAGTTTTTATTTTTTATTTTAATAACTTTATTTTATTTTTTACATTCTTTCTTTCTTTCTCCCTTTTCTTCTAAGCCGTGTGGCTGACAGGGTTGTGGTGCTCCGCCTGGGTGTCAGGCCTGTGCCTCTGAGGTGGGAGAACCTAGTTCAGGACATTGATCCAACAAGGCCTCCCAGCTCCACTTAATATCAAATGGTGAAAGCTCTCCCAGAGATATCCATCTCAAATCTAAGACCCAGCTCCACTCAACGACCAGCAAGCTACAGTGCTGGACACCCTATGCCCAACAACTAGCAAGACAGGAACACAAACACACCCATTAGCAGAGAAGCTGCCTAAAATCATAATAAGGTCACAGAAAACCCAAAACACACCACCAGACGTGGACCTGCCCACCAGAAAGACAAGATCCAGACTCATCCACCAGAACACAGGCACCAGTCCCCTCCACCAGGAAGCCTACACAACCCACTGAACCAACCTTAGCCACTGGGGGCAGACACCAAAAGCAATGGGAACTATGAACCTGCAGCCTGGAAGAAGGAGACCCCAAACACAGTAAGTTAAGCAAAATGAGAAGACAGAGAAACACACAGCACATGAATGCCCAAGGTAAAAACCCACGAGACCAAACAAATGAAGAGGAAATATGCAGTTTACATAAAAGAATTCAGAGTAATGATAGTAAAGATGATCCAAAATCTTGGAAATAGAATGGAGAAAATACAAGAAACGTTTAACAAGGACCTAGGAGAACTGAAGAGTAAACAAACGATGATGAACAACACAATAAATGAAATTAAAAATTCTCTACAAGGAATCAGTAGCAGAATAACTGAGGCAGAAGAACAGATAAGTGAACTGGAAGATAAAATAGTGGAAATAATTACTGCAGAGCAGAATAAAGAAAAAAGAATGAAAAGAATAGAGGACAGTCCCAGAGACCTCTGGGACAACATTAAACACACCAACATTCGAATTATAGGGGTCCCAGAAGAAGAAGAGGAAAAGAAAGGGACTGAGAAAATATTTGAAGAGATTATAGTTGAAAACTTCCCTAATATGGGAAAGGAAATATTTAATCAAGTCCAGAAAGCACAGAGAGTCCCATACAGAAAAAATCTAAGGAGAAACACAACAACACACATATTAATCAAACTATCAAAAATTAAATATAAAGAAAAAATATTAAAAGCAACAAGGGAAAGAGAACAAATAAAATATAAGGGAATCCCCATAAGGTTAACAGCTGATCTTTCAGCAGAAACTCTGCAAGCCAGAAGGGAGTGGTTGGACATAATCAAAGTGATGAAAGGGAAAAACCTACGATGAAGATTGCTTTATGCAGCAAGGATCTCATTCATATTTGATGGAGAAATTAAAACCTTTACAGACAAGCAAAAGCTAAGAGAATTCAGCACCACCAAACCAGCTTTACAACAAATGATAAAGGAACTTCTCTAGGCAGGAAACACAAGAGAAGGAAAAGACCTACAAAAACAAACCCAAAACACTTAAGAAAATGGTAATAGGAATATAATATCGATAATTACCTTAAATGTAAATTGATTAAATGCTCCAACCAAAAGACATAGACTGGCTGAATGGATACAAAAACAAGACACATATATATGCTGTCTACAAGAGACCCACTTCAGACCTAGGGACACATACAGACTGAAAGTGAGGGGATGGAAAAAGATATTCCATGCAAATGGAAATCAAAAGAAAGCTGGAGTAGCAATTCTCATATCAGACAAAATAGACTTTAAAATAAAGACTATTACAAGAGACAAAGAAGGACACTACAGAATGATCAAGGGACCGATCCAAGAAGAAGATATAACAATTATAAATATTTACACACACAACATAGGAGCACCTCAGTACATAAGGCAAATGCTAACAGCCATAAAAGGGGAAATCGACAGTAACACAATCATAGTAGGGAACTTTAACACCCCACTTTCACTAATGGACAGATCATCCAAAATGAAAATAAATAAGGAAACACAAGCCTTAAATGACACAGTAGACAAGATGGACTTCATTCATATTCATAGGACATTCCATCCAAAAACAACAGAATATACTTTCTTCTCAAGTGTTCATGGAACATTCTCCAGGATAGATCATATATTGGGTGACAAATCAAGCCTTGGTACATTTAAGAAAATTGAAATTGTATCAAGTATCTTTTCCGACCACAATGCTATGAGACTAGATATCAACTATAGGAAAAAATCTAAAAAATACAAACAAACGGAGGCTAAACAATACACTACTTAATAACCAAGAGATCACAGAAGAAATCAAAGAGGAAATTTAAAAAATACCTAGAAACAAATGACAATGTAAACATGACGACCCAAAACCTATGGGATGCAGCAAAAGCAGTTCTAAGAGGGAAATTTATAGCAATGCAAGCCTACCTCAAGAAACAAGAAAAATCTCAAAGAAACAACCTAAAGCAATTCGAGAAAGAAGACAGAAAAAAACCCAAAGTTAGCAGAAGGAAAGAAATCATAAAGATCAGATCAGAAATAAATGAAAAAGAGATGAAGGAAATGGTAGCAAAGATCAATAAAACTAAAAGCTGGTTCTTTGAGAAGTTAAATAAAGTTGATAATCCATTGGCCAGACTCATCAAGAAAAAAAGGGAGAAGACTCAAATCAATAGAATTAGAAATGAAAAAGGAGAAGTAACAACTGACACTGCAGAAATACAAAGGATCATGAGAGATTACTACAAGCAACTCTATGCCAATAAAATGGACAACCTGGAAGAAATGGACAAATTTGTAGAAATGTACAACCTTCTGAGACTGAACCAGGAAGAAATAGAAAATATGAACAGACCAATCACAAGCACTGAAATTGAAACTGTGATTAAAAGTTTTCCCACAAACAAAAGCCCAGGACCAGATGGCTTCACAGGTGAATTCTATCAAGCATTTAGAGAAGAACTAACACCTATCCTTCTCAAACTCTTCCAAAATATAGCACAGGGAGGAGCACCCCCAAACTCATTCTATGAGACCACCATCACCCTGATACCGAAACCAGGCAAAGACTTCACAAAGAAAGAAAACTACAGGCCAATATCATTGATGAACATAGATGCAAAAATCCTCAACAAAACACTAGCAAACAGAATCCAACAGCACATTAAATGGATCATACATCATGATCAAGTCAGGTTTATCCCAGGAATGCAAGGATCCTTCAATATACACAAATCAATTCATGTGATACACCATATTAACAAGTTAAAGGATAAAAACCATATGATAACATCAATAGATGCAAAAAAAGTTTCGACAAAATTCAACACCCATTTTTGATAAACACCTTCCAGAAAGTAGGCATAGAGATAACTTATCTCAACATAATAAAGGCCACATATGGACAAAGCCACAGCCAACATCGTTCTCAATGGTGAAAAACTGAAACCACTTCCACTAAGATCAGGAACAAGACAAGGTTGCCCACTCTCACACTATTATTCAACATAGTTTTGGAAGTTTTAGCTACAGCAATCAGAGAAGAAAAAGAAATAAAAGGAATCCAAACTGGAAAAAAAGAGGTAACGCTGTCACTGTTTGCAGATGACATGATACTATACATAGAGAATCCTAAAGATGTTACCAGAAAACTACTAGAGCTAATCAATGAATTTGGTAAAGTGGCAGGATACAAAATTAACGCACAGAAATCTCTTGCATTCCTATACACTACTGATGAGGAATCTGAAAGAGAAATTAAGGAAACACTCCCATTTACCACTGCAACAAAAAGAATAAAAGACCTAGGAATAAACCTACCTAGGGAGACAAAAGACCTGTATGCAGAAACCTATAAGACACTGATGAAAGAAATTAAAGATGACACCAACAGACGGAGAGATATGCCATGTTCTTGGATTGGAAGAATCAACATTGTGAAAATGACTACACTACCCAAAGCAATCTATAGATTCAATGCAATCCCTATCAAACTAGCAGTGGCATTTTTCACAGAACTAGAACAAAAAATTTTACAATTTGTATGGAAACACAAAGGACTCCGAACAGCGAAAGCAATCTTGAGAAAGAAAAACTGAGCTGGAGGAATCAGGCTCCCTGATTTCAGACTATACGACAAAGCTACAGTAATCAAGACAGTATGGTACTGTCACAAAAACAGAAATATAGATCAATGGAACAGGATAGAAAGCCCAGAGATAAACCCAGGCACATATGGTCACCTTATCTTTGATAAAGGAGGCAAGAATATTTAGTGGAGAAAAAACAGCCTCTTTAATAAATGGTGCTGGGAAAACTGGACAGCTACATGTAAAAGAATGAAATTAGAACATTTCCTAACACCATACATAGAAACAAACTCAAAATGGAATAAAGACCTAAATGTAAGGCCAGACACTATAAAACTCAAACACTACAAATCCAGGCTTCATGTGTGTGTGTGTGTGTGTGTGTGTGTGTGTGTGTGTGTGTAAGAATGGTTATTAAGCATTTACCAGCACACCAACAATCAAAAAATCATTTTTGCTTTTGTTATTTTTATTCCTGCTAATTCCTGTTAACTCCTATCTCC
Source organism: Hyperoodon ampullatus (assembly GCF_949752795.1). Lineage (NCBI taxonomy): Eukaryota > Metazoa > Chordata > Mammalia > Artiodactyla > Ziphiidae > Hyperoodon > Hyperoodon ampullatus. The sequence continues at coordinate 10,446,178 of NC_136927.1, read as the reverse complement.
TTCCCTCATCCCCATTCCAGCAGCATCATCTTTATGTTTATTACCTCAAGGAATGGATGATAAAAGGGGAGAAACAACAACTGCTTTCCAGGCTTTTGAGTTTTAAAAGCTTAGGTCCTGTGGGAAAAAAAGAGCACACACACACACAGATAATAAAATAGATTTGGGACAAGGTAAGATGTGCAAAAGCAAAGCTCACTAGCTTACCCACCCCTCAAACATAAAAAAGGAACTTGAGGGCAGGGAGGAGCATGGGGATGGTTGCCTAAGAGAGGAAACCATGAAATCTCAGACTCAACTTCTTGGGACAGGATTGATAAACAACAACAACAGGATAGATTTGGAGGAGTGAAGTGAGGAAGGGGTTAGATCTCCTTTGGTAAAAATCCTAGGTGGTCAGTAAGAGCCTGGGATGGAAAGGGAAGCAGATTGTGTCTAGACAGCTGGCCCTGATCAACCTCACAAAGACCCTGCCTTCAACCCCATTATGGTAGGGTCTGTAGAATGCCTCCTGAAGACCCAGGATGGCATGACAATCGTGAAGGGATTCACATAGACCCCCAGGCTGCCCACTGCTGATGTGGCCCAGAGCCCAGGTGTCCAGCAAGCCTGAGGTGGGGGAGAGAGAGCCCCCTCTGGGATCCTACAGACAGACTGTAGGATTGTGCAACAGTGGTCTGTAGGACCAAAGATGAGAACCAGGATGAAGGATGGCTCAACAGATGCCAACATGACAGAGGACTCCATATCCCTGATCCCACACCACTCAAGCCATGGCACAATGAAAGCCCCAGGGCTGACATCCAGTCCTAGGCAAGCATGTGGAAACCCTGAATTAATTAAAATCATATTCGTACTCCATTGTGGCATAGAGTCTCATAATAGAAATTAACTAGAGTTACAGGAAATAAAAAGAGCTGAATTTCTTACACACCTGAGTTTGTGAACTTGGATTAGTACCTGCTGCACCTTGACTGAATGAGAATCAACTTTTGAAAACATACCTATTTTCAGGGTTCTTTTGGGGTATGTTGTACTATTTACCACATCAGGCACAAAGGGTACGCCTGCTTCTTCCAAGGGTCAGATTGATAATAGGCTGTATTGACTGAACTGGAGATTATGACAGTGGGAGTCCCTAAATGCTTCAGGAACTTTTAAGGGACAACCCTTTGGAAGCATAAAAGGGTATTATTAACATTTTCATGTCATGTCTAATATCTGGGAAATATTCTCCTGCCAGTACAATGTCTGTGAGGCACCAACACACTTGAAGAAACCTGTATTTTTCCCTCTCTCTTTTTTGAGAAGACTGTTATTTTTACAAATATTCACTGCCTTTTCTGTGATACAGTATTCTATTTCCCTACCCCGTTGGCATCAGGCTTGACCATATGACTTGCTCTGACAAAGAAATATGAGAGAAGTGATGTGTGTCACTTACAAGAGGATATTTCCTATGTTCACTTCTTTTTTGGCCAACAATGTTCTAGATTTTAGGATACTGATGGCAAAAATGATTGCAACTCTTCATCTCTGCCTTGATAATGTGATTTTGTAGCAACTTCCATCAAAGGCGGAATTCTTCTTTCCTAGAATCTGGGCTGGTCCACGACATGATTTGGCCAATAGAATGTGGTAGAAGCAATGATGTGCTATTTCATAATCTAATTTGCAGGAGGGCTTCACTCACTGTCTTGGTACCCGGATACTGTCATGTGAACAAGCTTGGCTTAGCTTGTTGAAGAATGAGGATGAAGAATGAGGGGCCCACAGATGAGATGTCCCAGCTGAGACCATCCTAGACCAGTCTATTGCAAGTCAACCACCAAGTATGTAAGGGAGCCAAGCTGAGACCAACTGAGCCTAACCCAGATCAGCAGAACTGTCCAGCAGGCATGTAGACTCAGCAAAAAGCGTAAATGTTTATTCCTGAATACTGCTGAAGTTTTGTGGTGGTTTGAAATTGCCACATTAATGTGTTCAGAGATAAATAGTGCACAGATTAGTCAGCCTGCACCTCAAGGTGGAGAGGATGTGGAACAAAGCTACAGGTAGCATACAAATGGCACAAAGTATGAACAAGAAACTAATCTTTTTTGATTGTAAGACACTGAGATACAGCGTCTATTTGTTATCCAGAATAACCTAGCCCATGCTGACTGATATATCAATCAACATTCCTAACCATTCTTCCTCTACTTCTGATTTATTTTTTCCTCCTGGTTGATTTCTACGCTTTCCATTTCACAGAAACTGGGTTTGCACAAATTCCTTATGATATTGGTATCTAGTTGCTTCCTATGTTGTTATTCATTCAAAAATTTTCCTGACTTTAGACCTTAAGATCCATCTTTCTCTTATATTCCAGGATCCCTGGGCCATAAGACTGGGTTTTTGCAAATTGGAAATTTGTGCACTTTGTTTAGCGATAAGAGTTTGCAAGACCAAGGCCAAGGTCATACTTTTGGGGGCCATCTGCACACTACCTTTAGAATTCACTCCAGTAGACAGTTGCTAGTATCATTCCCATTTCAGAGATGCTGAAGCTAAGCACTTGCCTGAGGCCTTAGAGCTAACTTGAATTGGAATCTTCATTTGAACCCAAAGGTGTTAATACACTGAGCATCCCCGCGCATTAAAAAATAGCCAATATTTACCAAGCTAAGTCCTTTAATAATGACAATGGGCGGTATTTCTTGAAACAAGGTGCCAGACCCTCTTCTAAGTGCTTACATACCCCCTACTTCACTATTCACCACTGAACAGATGAAGAAACAGAGACACTGTGCTTCAGGGTATGTTGTTCCAAGGTTATCCAACGCGCAGATGGGGAGGCAGCCCGGCTCCACACCTGCAGTCCTAGTCACCACGTCATGCCAGCTCTTACATGCTCCCTCATTGGATCCAGTGCTTCCCAAACTTGAGCCTGCCTGGGAGGCATGTGGCGGGGGGCTTGTTATACAGATTTGAGGACATCCTCCCTAGAGCCTGGGATTCAGCAGGTGTGGGACAGAATCAAGAATCTGAATTTCACGCAAGCGTCCAGGTTTTGTGGATGCTGCCCGTCCAGGAACCATACTTTGAGGGGAGGTCATTTTATCCTTGAAGCATCCCTCTGAGGAAGATGCTATCACCCCCCTGTGATCCAGGGCAGCTTAAAGTTACATTATCTGCAATGCATGGCACATGGCAGGCAGGTGTCAATGAATCTTGAATAAAGCAGTGAAATGACTTGCACAGGATCACGTAGCTTAATGACACCATAAGAATTAAATTTACACTGTCATTCCAGAGACAAAGCTTGTAGGACTCTCCAGGTTGCTTTTCAAGGATGTACCTCTCACATATTAGACCAGCAGGCTGTCCAAGGAGCCAACGCAGGCATTCTCCATCTCCCAGAAGACCTAGAATAGCTTCCTGCATATAAAGAGCACCCAGGAATCATTTGTTAAATGGAACTGAAGTTAGAACATGGCATTCTCCCCACTCTTCTTGCTGGAGTAACGATTCAGTAATTATGTTAGACTAGGAAATACTTACTTGTTTTCTTCGAGTGCCTGGTCCCTTCTTTCATTTATCACAATTTAGTTTGTTTGCCACAGTGTGCTTCTGTGTATACTATAACCGACAGCATTTATATTTTTTTTAATTAGACTAACCCTGGAGCCCAGAGAAAAATTTCCTCAGAGCAAGTGAAAGCATTTAATAATGCTTCATTCTGACCACCCTCATGCGTGAAAATTAGTTAGATATTTTTGGAAAATGGAAAGAAATCAAGGCATTGAGGTAGGAAATGGAGCCCCACCATCACAGGAGCTTGGAGTTCATACAACTCAGAAAGTTTTAGGGTCTTTGCATCACTTGGAAATTGAGCTGAGCCTCTGGTGCTCTAAATAATGTGTTCACGGAAAAGAGAGTTTTGCACATTCTGTACCCCAAATGGATGCCACCGTCTTCCCTGTCTTTCTACACCTGGCCTAACTTTCCTTCCTAATATTCCTCTTCTTGTCCCTGGCACCATCATTCTCCCAGGGCAAAGGGCTGTGGAATTGGTGCCACCCTCAATTCCCTTCCATCTCGCTCACCTTCACATCCCATCAACTGCCCCATCCTTAAGCTGCACACATCTCCATAGCTGGCACTGTCGGTGAGCTCCCAGACCCAGGGAGTCCCTCTCACCAGCTCTCCACGTCCATCTACCAGCCTGTGTCGCTTTGCTTCCAATGGTTCGTACCTGAGGTCTGCTTCAGAGAGCTGCCCTGAGACTACTGGAACTCTTTACTCCCGATGCCTGGGAGTTCATATCACCCTGGGGTGGCCCACAGCCAAAGAGTGACCAGGGCAGAAGGATGAATGCCCAGTTCCTTACCTTCAAACAAAACAAACTCTGCAGGGACATTTACGCTCCAGAGCTCCCTGTAGGATGAGGCTGAGGCTGGGGCTTGCCCTGAAAGCTCACTCTTGCTTGTGTCTTCACCTTCCCTGTCCTGCTTCCCTCACCCCCTCACTGGCTTCTACTGAGAGCAACGCCTTGGTAAATTACCTCCCCATGGACGCTCGCTTCAGGGTCTTCTTCTGGAGAACCTGACCCAGGACAGTCTTACTTGAGTGTCCACCTTTCCACTCTCAACGCTACCACCTTAGTTCATGATCTATTGTGTAAGCACTTGGATCACCATCTCAGCTCGTGACTCTTCCCATGTATCTACTGTTCCACATCCTCCTAACGTATGCCCCTGAGCACATCATTTCTCTGATCAAAATCCAGCAATCGCTCCTCATGTGCTGTGGAATAGAGCACAAACCCCTGCAGATAAATCCCTAATACTGTATGAAACTCGATCCTGACAACCCCCAACCCCACTTTCCCAGTCCCCTCCTTTGCTCAAAGCTGTTTGGTCCATCTGAAATGCCCTCTCACTTTATCCAAGTAACAAGATCCTGCCTGTTGATCAAATTCATCTCAAGTACCTTTTCTATTACGAATACTTTATTGACCCTCCTTTTTATTAGTTTCCTGTTGTTGTCATAACAAATTACCACAAACTTAATGGCTTAAAACAACACACACTGATTATCTCACAGTTCTGTAGGTAAGAAATCTAGGCAGGCTCGCCTTGTGCCTCTGCTAAACATACACAAGGATGAAGTCAAAGTGTTGACCAGCTGGGCTCTTATTTGGAGGTTCTTGGGGAAAAAATCTACTGTAAAACTCCTTGGGTTGTTAGCAGAATTCAGTTCCTTGTGGTTGTAGTACTGAGATCCCTGGACTTTCTGTTGTCAAAGCCAGACTTTGTCAAGCTTAGATTCTTTGATTTCCATTTCTGTCGCATCCCCTCTGCCTCCGACTGAGAAAGTTCTCTGCTCCTAATGGATCATGTGGTTAGATTGAGCCCACTCAGATAATCCAGGATAATCTCCCCATCTCAAGGTCCAAAACCTTAATCACATCAGCATAGTCCCTTTTGCCAGGTAACAAAACATATTTATAGGTTCCATGGTTTACAGTGTAAACATCTTTGCGGGGGGCTATTCTGCTAGCCACACCCCACCCTGATAAAAATAGTCTCTTCCCACTCTGAAATGCTATAGTCCTTCCTATCACCCTTATGGTAATTTTTCTCACATATAAAGTAGGAATAGCTAACTTACTTCAATTGTGCTTACCAGGCACTCTTCTAAGCACGTTACATACATTGACACACTTATTCTTTGTAACAACGCTTTGAGTGTTATTACTATCTCCATTTTACAGATGAGGAAACAGAGACACAGGGAGACTCATAAGCTGACAAATGGTAGAGCCAGGCATGGCAAAGTTGATGCTATGTGGGAGCTAAAACAATTTTTCTTCCAATGACGCAGGAAGGCTTCACTTCCAACTTCCCCTGAATCAAGGCAGGGCCATGTGACTGATTCTGGCCACTGGAATGTGGGCAAAAGTGGTGAAGGCCACTTTTCCGGTCTGGCCCCGCCAATATGTGGCATGGTTTTCTATGCTCTCTCTCTCTCTGGCTGGAAGCAAATGACCCCAAGATGGAGAGCCACCCCATGAAGAGCCTAGGCCTCTGAATCACCTCTTGCAGGAGGCGGGGGAGGCAGGAGTTCCTCCTGACTCACCCTGGGCAGTGACATGTGAGTTAAATCACATTGTATTATGTCACTGGGATTTCAGGGATCTTTGTTATAGCCACTAATACCACTTAACTTTGATGAATATACCAAAGTTCAAGCCTAGGAAATCTGGCTCTAGAGTCTGTGCCCTTTGCTGCAATGTCATTCCTTCCCCCTCCTTTTCTGAAGAATAATACCTCTGGGATTACTGAATGACTCCAAGATTCATGGAGATAATATAAGTGTGGTATTATATGTTCACAGCATACCTTATATTGTGGTGACTCAGATACTTCTATTCTGAGTCTGGGAGGCTGGGGTCTGGTATCACTCCCTTTCCACTTCTTCCCATACTTATGTACTGCTTAATATACAGGTAACAAACAGTTGCTGAATTAAATGTAGAAGATGGAATTTTCTAAACAAATTAGTTATATCAAATATATTTTAGAGAAAATATTCAGTGTACTTGAAAAGATTAATCACTTAAAAACATTCAGAAAGCATCCTATTGACACAGAATGTACACAAGCTAACGGGCTCTTACCTATTTGTTTACACCTGCCAGGTGGTACCTCCTTGTAACAAGTTTATCAGGAAGAAACTTAGGTTACATTGGAAATATCAAAATACAGTAAAGACCTGTGAAAGAGTGATTTACTTAACGATAGATGTGGTTATTTTACAAGTTCAGTGTCCCCTCCAAGCAGTGAAATGAAAAAGGTCTTCCTTCTCTAACACTCAAGGTCATAATGTAGAGGGAACCCTTTTATCTCCACCATAAGAGCCTTAAAATAGAACAATTATACACATTTCACTTTGGATTTCTCACCAGTTTACACATAATCTGGTGAGATTTGTTTGCGGGAAAAGCAGCAGAGAAGAATAGGATGACTGAAATAAACAATGCCACTCTAACTCCCCTGGTGTAAAACTACAGATACTCAGGAGGACCAAGAAATAGACATAAAACCAAAGAAACAAAAATACAAACTGTTTGCTTACCACAATACCAAATGTCAGAAGTCTGGCCTAAATATATCCTGGACTGGCCCAAAGTAATATGCTTCTAAAATGATTCTAAATGATTCTAAAGCCTCTAAAATTCATAAATCCCATCTTTTTTTTCCATCTACCTGGCTTATATCCATTTGCTCTTGTCCTAGAATGTAAAGCCCTTTTACATTTACATTTATGAAGTAGGCATTTGCATATATCTTCATACCTATGAATATATTTATATATTACATTTTATACTTATAAATGTATATGTGATCCTTCAAATCTGTGAATATATTTCTCTTTTAAATGCTTATATTTATAAGTGTATATGTTATAATTTGCATTGCCAAATTATAAATATTTGCATAAATGTCTATCTGTCTATAATGATGATGATGAATGCTCTGCCTCCAGAGCCCCCACTTCCCTGGAGTTCCAGACCCAGATTTTTACTGTGCAGTAGACCTCTCCCGAAGTATTCTATAGCATATAAGGCTCTCATAGTCCCAAATCAATTTCATCATTTTCTCTCCAAAATGCACTCTTCTAAGGATAGTCCTGATCTGGTTGATAGTGTTGCCATCACCCAGTAGCCTGATTTTAACAAGAAATCTAGGAGTTTTTCTCCATTCCTCCCTTTTCCCTTTCTCCCATGCTCAAATGGTTGCCACAGCCTATAGAACTGACCTCAGAACTGTTTCCTTAAACTTATCATTCATCCCTCTAAAAACTGCTTATTGAGTGTGTACTAGGTCCCTGCCCTTGTGTTTATGTGCGGATTACACTGTAATGAGAGAAGCCAGAAAATAAACTAGAGAAAAAGGAAAGAAGGAAGGGAAGGAGGGAGGGGGGAACGAAGGAGGGAGGAAGGAAAGGAGATAAAATGTATTCAGATAAACGCTGCAAAGAAAATTAAACAGCGAGGTGAGGAACATGAGGAGATAAGGTAAGCTCTACATCAGAAAGGAAAGAGAAGAGAGGTCCCTCTGAAGAGATGACCTCTGAACCGAGACTGGAAGGACGATAAAAGGCAGCTGAGGGGCAGCCAGTAGGAGAATGTTCTCTGCACAGGATACAGCCAGTGCAAAGCTCAGAGGAGGATGTGGCTCGGTGAATTCAGGGAGGAGGAAAACCAGTGCTGATGGAGGACAATGACTAAGGGGGTGAGAGGTGTCGGATGACACCAGAGAGAAGGGAGGAAACGGCACGTGGAAAGCCTTCAATTCTCTCTCTTACCAGGGGAATCTATTAAAGAGTTTTAAGCACGGAACAATATGGTCTGGATTATGGTTTTTCAAGAATGCCCCTGGCTGCTCTCTGAATAAGGCAACCACTAATCTATACACTATTTCTGTGGATTTGCCTTATCTGGGAAATAAGAGTGAGAAGGGGAGAAAGTTGGAGGCTATTGTCATCATCAAGGCAGGAAAGGCATCAGCTTAGACTAGAATTTCTGCAGCAGATGTAGTGAAGCACTGCCAGGTTCAGAACATTCCCGCGTGGAGAACTGAGTGTACTTGCTAATGGAATTGCTGTCTGTGCGTGTGCAGGGGTGGGGCTGAGGGTGTAGAGAGAGAAAAAGGAGAATCAAGGGGGACTCTTATCTTGGGCTGAGCAAATGTTCTCTTTCCCATGGCCCCTGCTTTAGTTAAGGTTCCCTATAACTCTAGCCTGGAAGAAACTGCAGTCCTGTCCTGATCTTCATTTTTTCCTGTCTCCCATTCTCCCCACCCAATCCTCTGCAAAATTATCCTCTATATTATCCTGTAAATCTCAGAATCATTTCCCTGAAGAATTAGATCGGTCATGCTCCGGTGAGGAGACAAGAAGGCACACTAAGTATTGTCCGAGAGGATTTAATAAAGGGAACTTTTTACTCAGAGCACAGAGGAAAAACAGAGATAAAACGAGTTATGAGCAATGTCAAGGCCATTGTCAATTCTAGGGTTGAGGCAATCTAGATCATGAATATGAGAAAGATGCAGTTACTACCCCGAAGGCTGGGATAAACAGAGGGAAAAGTAGGGATCCCAGAACATAAGAGCTTAGAGAGGCTCCTAAATGTCCTAGATTCCAGCCTTATTATTCCCTGAACCCATTGTGTTTTTTGGAACCGAGTCACCTTTGCACAGGTCATTTACGCTGGAATTTCACTCCCTCTGCACAGGAAATAGTTCTGGAAAGCCACTCTCAAGTTCTCCAAGCACAGTAAATCACACCCTCTTCTTTGACAGCCTGTGCTTCCAAAGCTCTATGTCAATGTGTATCATATTGCATTGCCATGTACCTATTTACAGAGCTGGCTCACCCACAGGACTACGAATTTCTTGCAGGTAAGAGTTATGTGCTGAAGACTTCTCAGCACACCTCTGAGGATGTTGGTGGAATTGACAGTAGCCACAGATAAGATAAGCCAGGAGATCCGCACTGGTATTTAGACGATTTTTTGAAGTTCAAATTGGAGTGAAAGATTCAATACTACCCACCTCGTCCATAGAATGTGGTCATTTTACATGTATGACATCTATTATCAATTAGTTTTTGTGCCATAAAGAAACCACTTTGTGGTCAGCTCAGCACTCTGTGTGTCCACAGTTTCGGCTGAGCTCAGGTGGCTGGTTCTTCTTGTCTCACTAGGCTCGCCCCCACCTCTCTGATCAGCTGTGGGTGGGTGAGGAGCTGCTAGTCTAGGGTAACTTGTCTGTGTTCCATATGGCACTCACCTCCAGCAGGCTAGCTTGGGCACAGATACTGGGCAGGGCTCAAGACCACTGGAGGGCTATGCTTACAGTGGTTCACCATCACTTCTGCTGCAATCTATCGGCCAAAGCAAATCACAAAGGCAGACAAAACTCAAGAAGTGGGGAAATGACCCCATCTTTTGCTGAGAGGAGATTCAGTCCTGATGACGGGGTGCCAGTTCTAAGTCTTAGCCTCAAAAGGGCTTGCACACTCCTGCTCACCCTCTTTCTTGAGATCTTACCACAAGAGAAAGCCTGTGTTAACCTGAGGGAGAGGTTAACCACGTGGAAGAGAGCCCAGTGGTCCCTGCTGAGACCATCCTAGACTAGCCTACACTCTGCCAACTCTCACACATGACGGAGAGTGCAGCAAAGGCCAGCAGGGTTGCTGCCCAACCTACAGCGGACCACAGATACACGAGTGAGCTGAGTCACGACCACAAATGCAATCATAAACTCTTATTCTCAGTTTGGGGGTGGTTTGTTTTGTGGTGGTAGCTAACTGATAGAGAACTTATCACCAACCTGCCAGAATGCTAATATCGATGTTGTTCCAAAGTAATCCTTCAGTTGCTGTTGTTTTTCCTGTATTGTCAACAGTATTTCCTGGAGTCTCTCACTGACACACGCAGTCCTCTCTTTCTTTCTCGTTCTTCCAATGTCCAGTGGCAAGTTTTTGCCTTCATGCTTTTTTTTTTTTTTTTTTAGATGTTGGGGGTAGGAGTTTATTAATTAATTAATTAATTTTTGCTGTGTTGGGTCTTCGTTTCTGTGCGAGGGCTTTCTCTAGTTGTGGCAAGCGGGGGCCACTCTTCATCGTGGTGCGCAGGCCTCTCACTATCGCGCCCTCTCTTGTTGCGGAGCACAGGCTCCAGACGCGCAGGCTCAGTAGTTGTGGCTCAAGGGCCTAGTTGCTCCACGGCATGTGGGATCCTCCCAGACCAGGGCTCGAACCCATGTCCCCTGCATTAGCAGGCAGATTCTCAACCGCTGTGCCACCAGGGCAGCCCCTGCCTTCATGCTTTTTGAAAGGGGAATATACATAGCCCGCAGCTAGGGTCAGCTATGTTACCTATTTTTCAGCAGAATCAATGGGCAGGGTGCAGCCTCTGCAAACAGACAGACCCAGGATTAATCCTGGTTCTGACACCGGCTGGTAGTATATCTTTGGGCAAGTTTCTTTACCTGCAACGTGAAAATGATGCAAACCTAGGACCCCCACATAAAGCTATCCAGGCTGTGTACTATACAAATCCAAATGTCACCAACTGCTGTTCTCAGCATGTGATCTTCATGGCTAGATATGGCAGGCTTATGTTTTGGGGGTAAATAAGAGATGCCTTGTACATAGCAGGCATTTACAAATTTAGGTCTCCTTCCTTCTGTCTCCCAACTTCCAGACATACTATTAAACCCTGGGACAACCAGCACTCCATGCTCTAACCCAGGGGGTTGGCGGACTATGGCCCCTGGGCCAAGTCTGGCCCATTTTGTGTTTCATAAATAAAATGTTATTCAAACACAGCCATACCCATGTCTATGGCTGCTTCTGCTGTATAGTGACAGAGACGGCCCAACAAAGCCTAAAATACTTAACGATCTGGCTGGCCCTTTAGAGAAAGAGCTTGCTGACCCCAGCCATAACCTCCTGTACCTCATATTTTTATTGCACGTAAAAAGCACCTGGAAATCTTATTTAAAACACAGATTCTTGGGTCCCGCCTGCCAGAGATTCTGAATCAGTACATCTGGGTGAGGCCTGAGAAACTGTATTTCTAACAAGCACCAAGTGATGCTGATGCTGCCAGCTTGGGAACCACGCTTTAAGTCGCGCTGCACTAACCATCTGAGATAATTAATTGTATTAAAATCCCTATTTTTTAAATGGCGAGGTATTAGCACATTGAAAACCCATACAAGCTGAAGCCACTTTGTGAGAAAGCTCAGAAAGCCTTAGGAATTGAGCAATTAACAACTATAAGACATTTTAAGTACAAGGTTCCTTATAGATAATTCATGTTTATTCACAGAAGGAAAAAGTTAATCTAGGCCAGAGACAGTAACCATCAACCAAAGTCAGAAATCAAAACACAAAGACAAAATAAAGAATGTAAAGTAGGCTTTAATTATTAGCCTGTGCACAAAATGAAAAATCCATCTCAAGGTTTTCTTAAATTAGAAGGTTTGGCTCCTCCTAACTGTGCCATCTGTCCAATACTCTCTAAAATACCTAATAATGGTGCATTAAGTGACAACCACATACTTCATGGCTTGAAATAATTTATATTTTTCCCCACTAATAACAGTTTGCAGATGCTTTCCTGGCAGTCCTCAAGATTCCAGACTGATTGCTAACGAAGCAGCTTACTTAAGATGTACCAGGTCATATCTGTTGTGATCCAATGAATGATATTTGGAAACCATCTTATAATGAGTCTTTATAAATTATTATAATTAAGCTGGTTGTTATTAGCCTGCCCTTCCTTGATCCCTAATTTAATTTCCTTTAATGATGTCTTTCTTCTATCCATCTTTCTACTTCAGTGCTTAAAATAAAAAAGAGCAAATCATTTCCCTTTAAAATTGCATAATGTACCTTCGTTTTATTTTGATCATTTAGATCATACCCTTTTTATTAGTAGGAAAATGACCTGAATACTATTTTGAGTCGATTTTAAATATGCAATAAGCCTCAAAAAGCACAAGGCTCTTAAAAGGCGATGGGAGAGTATACAGTTACTTCCATGTCCAGCCCAAAGGTATAAAGTTAAAAGTAAATGCTAGTTTCTGTGATGTCAGACCTTAGAGGAGCGACCTGAAACCAAAATCCTTCAAACTCCATGTGCAGATTCAAAGATTTTTGAAGTCTTACAACTAAACATGCACCCACACAGTCTAATGGAATTGCCCTTAGATCTCATAATGTGTTCCTGAAATAAATTCCCATGCCAACTGGAGTATTAAAATAAAGTGCTTTGGATGGAGAAAAAACTGGTTTACATCCTGGTTCTTTTTTATTTTATTATTTTATTTCATTTCATTTAATATTTACTTATTTATTTATTTGGCTGCACCGGCTCTTAGTTGCAGCATGCGGGCTCTAGCTCCCTGACAAGGGATTGAACCCAGGCCGCCTGCATTGGGAGCACAGAGTCTTAACCACTGGACCTCCAAGGAAGTCCCTATATCCTGGTTCTACCTCCCCCTTTCTTCCCTCCCTTCGCCCCTCCTTCCTTCTCTTCCCTCTTCCTTTTGCTGCAATTCCTTGAGTAGCTTTTCTAATGTGTTAGCTCTTTCACTTTTAAAGCAGATTAAAAATTCCTACCTCATAAATTTCACAAGTTCTATTGGGATCAAGATTTGACTGAAACAATTGTCTGAAATTTTATTCTTTCCTTTCTGCTTTTCTACATTTCCCAAATTTTCTACAGTGGACATCCATTTCTAGAATAAACTTGAGAGGCAATACATAGCTTAGTATTTAGGAGTATGGAACTCCTCAGGGTGCCTGGGTTCACACTTTGCTCCACTGCTTACAAGTTGTGTGACATTAGGCAACTAAGTAATTCATCCATGCCTTAATTTGTCATTCTGTAAAATGGAAATATAAGATGCATCCTACCTCACTGGATGTTCTGAGATTCAAATGAATTAAACTTAGTGAAGAGCTCATGGAAAATACTCAATAAGTGTTAATCATCATCATAATCATTTTGGTTACTTTAGGTGATTATAGAACAGGGTGCTATTCATTTAACCCTCTTTTCTTACTGATTCTGCCTCCTGGACATTCCCATTTATCTTCTTTTCATAATGCAAACGGAGTTTGGTTTGATGGATGATCCAGCTTTATGGGATCACCGCCCAAATAAATACATATCTTTGAATGCTTGTCTCAGGGTCTGCTTCTGGGAGAACTCAGACTGAGACATAGATTTAATGCTGAGAATGCTAAACTGAAGGAAACACGGATAAACCTAAAATTCATAGCAGACTACCTGGGAAATAGGAGAGAGTTCAGTGGAATGAAACAAACATTACCTAACTCTGAAAAGCAGGACTTGAAGGCAAGAATGAGCTGTTCAATAAGTCCCTCTGTGCAAGAAAAGGTGGGGTGGGGTCGATTTTGATGTTACTAGTGGTTCTGGGATGTAAACTAGCCACCAGAGATCACAGCGAGTGGAAATATCATCAGGACTTTTCTTGGAGCACACTTGGTACTACTGTCCAGTTTTAAAAAAGCAGGGGATGTGAATAGGAAATTCACACAAGTAGACTGAGATGAGTTCATCTGTAGAAGTCATGAGAAACACATAAATTTATCATACATTTAAATACCACTACCAACAAATGTCTGATTATCTTTCTGGCAGTGTTGAAATTTACAGAACCAGACTGACCCTCGTAGTGAAAACAATTTACAATGCTAACTAAAATATAAATAACATATTTTTAAATGCAAGCACGAGTGGGTGAGAAAGTCTGGAATTCTCAGAGGCCAAACACTGATTGGGGGCAGGCATCCATACAGGCCAGTGGAGAGTCAAGGCCAGCTTCAGGCTGAGGCCATTTGCAAGTCCAAGGGAACTTGAGATCTGGTGGCTTTCACAGCCTGATTTGGGGGTAGGGTTGGCTGGGATCAGGAGACAAGGCCAGAGCTCACCCACATAGAATGGGGTCCTCAGAGCAAAGATAAACGAAGAAATAAATTGTCCCCACTGCCTACCCTTTCCAAACCCTCCCATGCTTCACACCACACGGATCAGCAAGGCAAGTGGATTACCTCACACCTTGGCATTGAGTGGAAAGGATAAAACATCCCCTGAGAGTCTATAGTCACAAGATAGTCCTCTCTCAGGTTTGCAATCCAGTTCATATTACCTGTATGGTCTGAAAAACCTCAAGCTGTGAATTTAGCTTCAAGTTCTATTTTTGGGGTAAGATCAGCTGCTTTAATAAATAAACCCTGTAACATCAGTGGCTTAACACAACCCATGTTTATGTCTTGCTTATACCACATCCAGTTGCCAGAGAACAGGAGCTGGAGGTGAGCTGCTCTCTAACAGAAGCCCCTCTGTGTTCATCACAGGGCTCAGAAGGGCTCCCTGAGCATGCGCATCTACCTGTCGTGGGGAGAGGGAGAGGATGCTGTGTGGGGACGTTCAGGGGTGATGTGGCAGAATAGGAAAAATGGCCCCAATGAGTCATGTCTCCCTGTGCCCAGCTTATTGTGACTGTGAAGCTCTTCCCATAAAAGGTGGGAATCTACTTCCCCACCCCTTGAAGCTGAGTTGCACTTGAGACATGTGTTGGCCAACAGAATGAGGGGGACGCAACTTCCTGGGGCTTCTGAGCTCAAGCCATAAGGGGGCTGGCAGCATCCATATTTTCCCTCTTGGAGCCCAGCCGCCATGTTGAAAGGATGTCCGGGTCCCACTGGAGAGAAAGGCCACATAGAGGCTGTGAGGGTTGGGACATCACATGGAGAGACAGGCCACAAAGGGGAGAATCATGACACCCCAGCTCACAGTGGTAACAAGGCCCCTTATGTGCGAGAGAGACTATCTTGGACTTTCCAGCCCAAGTTAACTTACAGCTTAATGTAGTTGCATAACTGAGCCCGGGTAGGACTAGCAAAATACTGCCCAGTCAACTGACAGGTTCATGAGAAATGATAAAACAGTTGCTGTCTTAAGGCACTAGATCTTGGGGGTTGTTTATGACACAGCAACAGGTAACTGAAATGGGTGTTCATTCAGTGGCAAGGTTTCTGCGGGCCAGGTTTGGAGATGGGTGCATCACTCCACTCATATTCCATGGACAAGAACTCAGGCTCAAGACCATAGTCAGCTCCAAGGATGACTGGAGCAGTCATCCAGTCTCATCCAGTACATAACAGTCTCGTTATGTACCTAGGTGAGGAAGAAAATGTTTTGGTAGACAACTAGCTTGTTTCTAAAACAGAAATGATCCCTGTTTCACAGTTGCCAAGCACTTAGCATAGGCAGAAACAGATAGTGCCTGAAGAAATTTACCTATACTTCAGACGTCAAAGAATCAGAATAAAGTTTGAAATAAGCCGAAAGATGAAGGAGACATAACTCTGGCTATTATAGCTATTTAAAAAGAACATAAAAGAATGTAATGCCAAAAAAAAACTGAACAAAAAAAACTGAATATAAACCAGTTCCCCAAAATATGATGTATCAACACTGATTCAAGAGTAACAGGAAATCTGAGTGGCCCTATAACCACTGAAGGTAAGGAATAAGCACTTAAAAGCTTCTCCATGAAGAAAGTCCCAGATTCTGATAGATCTGTGGGCGAAGTTGTAATAAACATTCAAAGAAATGATAATTTAAATATTACTCATACTCTTCTGAAGAACAGCAAAAGAAAGACTATCCCCTAACATTTTATGAGGTGTGTATAATGATGTCACGAAAACCAAACAAGAAGCTCAGGGAATGGAAATTTACAGGATATTCTGTAACATATGTCTAAAAATCTGAAAGAAAATTTTAGCAAACTGAATTGAGCAGAGTATAGAAAAGCTAACACATCATGACTATGTTGGATTTATTCTAGGAATAGGATGTTGGTTCAAAATTATATATAATTAAATTATATTTATATTTCATATTTATACATTAAATTATATATGTAATTATATACCTATAATTTACATATTAAACTAAATTAATAAAATTCACTATATTGACACATTAAAAGACTCTGGTTTCTGGTCTGGCATGTAAGGAGATCGGAAGTCATTACTCTGCCCTAACAAGTAAAATGTTGAACAAACTGAAAACCAACAACTCTTCTTAGATCTATCAGAGAATTCATCCATCCAGCAGGGCAAACTGCTGCCCTAAATATTGGAGACACAGACAGGCAGGTAAAGAGAATCGCAACTTACAGGAGCAGAAACCTCTGCGGGAATCAGTTGGGGGGTAAGAAAATCTCAACTGTAACTGATGAATTGTTGGAGCCTCAGCATGGATAAATCTGAGAGTTAAAAACTCCAGGGGGATGCAGTCTTGGGGGAAGAGAGACATCACATTTGTGAGTTTTACATCCTGGAGCTCTACCAGGTTCTCACAATGAAGGTAGGAGAAAAATCCCTTCATGCTTCCAGCAGGGGGAGGGAAAAAGTAGCTATTTTGAAATATGCCAGAGCATTCTATTCTTAACAAGCCCTGCCCTCAGGATAAACTATTTAACTACATCCTAAACTACTGGGGTTTTATCAGAGTCTAACTGACCTGGAGAAAGGGAAATACCCAGCTCCAGTTCCCTCTAGCCATCCTGCCCCATCTAAGTGGGGCGGGGGCGGGGGGGGGTGGACAAAGAGGCCCTTGTAAAGTCCATAGTCCAGAGG
This sequence comes from Hyperoodon ampullatus, assembly GCF_949752795.1. Classification (NCBI taxonomy): domain Eukaryota; kingdom Metazoa; phylum Chordata; class Mammalia; order Artiodactyla; family Ziphiidae; genus Hyperoodon; species Hyperoodon ampullatus. Next base: position 10,428,934 of record NC_136927.1, on the reverse strand, counting down.
CACAAGCTCATGAAAAGACCAAGACCTATCACAGGACCATGGGACATTTCCTCTCCCCTAACCCTCACCACCACATTACAAAAGCCTATTTACTACAGTTCCTTTTACCTAGTGTATCATGTCCTGCTTTCAACAAAAATGACAAGGCATACTAAAGGCAAAAAAAAAAAAAAGAGCAAGTATCAGAACCAGAGTCAGATATGGGAAGAATGTTGTAATAACCAGATTAGCAATTAAAAATAACTATGATTAACATACTAAGAGCTTTAATGGGAAAAGTGGACAACATGCAAGAACAGATGGGTAATATATGCAGGGAGATGGATATTCTAAGAAAGAATCAAAAAGAAATGATAGAGACTAAAACACTGTAACAGAAATGAAGAATGTCTTTGATGGGCTAGTTAGCAGAATGGACATGGCTAAGGAAAGAATCTCTGAGCTTGAGGATATGTGAATAGAAACCAAAAAGTTGAAAGAAAAAAAAACTGAAAATAAACAAAACAGAACAGAATATCCAAGAAATGTGAGACAATTACAAAAGGTATAACATACCCACGATGGATACACCAGAAAGAGAAGAGAGAAAGGAACGAGGTAAATATTTGAACCAATAAGGACTGAGAATTTCCCCAAATTTCAGGCATCAGACCACAGCATTAGGAAGCTCAGAGAACAACAAACAGGAAAAGTGTGAACAAAACAAAACAAAAAACTACAGCTGGACGTATCATATTCAAACTGCAGAAAATCAAAGAAAAGAAAAACATTTGAAAGAAGCCAGAGGAAAACACCTTATCTACAGAGGAGATAAGAATTACATCTGACATCTCAGAAACCATTCAAGCAAGAAGAGAGTGCAGTGAAATATTTAAAGTGTTGAGAGGAAAACCCTATCAAGCTAGAATTCCTTACCCTGCAAAATTATCCTTTGAAAGTGAAGGAGAAATTTAAAATTTCTCAAATAAAAATTGAGGAAATTTTCTGCCTGTAGGACTGCCTTGCAAGAAATGTTAAAAGAAGTTCTTTAGAGAGAAGGAAAATGATATAGGTCAGAAACTCAGATCTACATAAAGAAAGGAAGAGCATTAGGGAAGGAATAAGTAAAGGTTAAAAAGAATAACAGATTAAAAGAGAAAAAATATTAAAATAATCTCAATAGAGTTAGGAAGGATGTTTCGTGAAATTAAGCTTACATTTATTATGTGTTTAAGAAAGACTTCTGAACAAATTAGGAATAGAAAGAAATTGTGTTAATTTGATAAACTGTATCTTAAGAGGAAAGAAGGAAGGACTATGACAAGCATCTAATTTTATGTGAAAATTCTAATGTGTTTAAGAACAGGAAAAAGAAAAGACAAGAAAAAAGCCTGCTGTCACCACTTCTATTCGATATTATCCAGTGAAATAAGGCAAGAACTATAAAACATAAGGATTGGAAGGAAAGAAATAAAGCTGTCATAATTCAGAGTTAATATGACTGTCTAGCAAAAAAAATCCCTCCAAAAAAGCTACTGGCATATTATTATAATGAATAAGAGAGTTTAGCAAGTTTGCTGGAACAAAATCAATATGGAGAATTTAAATTTACTTCTGTAAATCATCAACAGTAGAGAAATAATGATTAGCCAAAAACCGACTTAAAATAAAATTGAGTACTAGCTTGTGACTTTCCACAAAACCACTAGCTGAAATATTGATTGAATTTACTTTGAATCCATACATCTATTCTGGTCAGAATCAACATCTTAACAATATTGAGTCCTCTGATCCTTAAAAATGGTATAGCTCTCCTTTTATTTGTCTTCTCTTTTTTCCTCAGCAATTTTGGAGATTTCATTGTACAGGTCTGTCACATATTATTTCGTTCAGTTATCATTCATGCTATTGTCAGTGGTAGATTTTTTCCATTTCTTTTCCAAATGGTTGATCACTAAATTCACTTATTTCTAGTAGTTTTTACCCTATGGTTATCACAAAGATAACATTATAGTACATCAGCAGAGAGAGATCAATATTTTAACAACTGGCTATCCTTATGGAAAAGGAAATGAAATTGGATCCTTTACTACACACACACACACACACACACACTCACAATTTCCACTGGATTAAAAACTTTAGTTTGAAAGGCCAAACTATAAGATTCTCAGGAAATGGTCCAGACTATCATATTTATGATACTGGGATAAGGAAGAATTTCTTCAAGAAGATATAGAAAATTCAGTTGAGAAGAACAAGATTAATGAATTTGCATATATTAAAATTAGAATTTTCTGATTTTCAGTGCACAGAGAAGCAGCACTGAATAGGAGTTGGGATCTCACACTTGAGAGATTAATGCCCTGGGTTTGAATCCTGGCTCTGCCACTTACTGCCATTGTGAACTTCGGCACATTACTTACATTCCCTGCCTCTCTTTTCTCAAAAGTAAGGTAAGGTTGATAATAGTTCCTACATCATCGAGTTGATTTGAGTATTAAGTGAGTTATAATAGGATAGTAAGTGTTATGTCATTATGTAAATGTCTGTAAGATAAAGTTTTAAATAAGACATCAATGAGTGTCAAAAGTCAAGCTAAAAACTGGGAGAAGATATTTGCAGCACTTAATAACTGACCCAAAGTGTTAGGATATTTATCTATCTATTTATCTCCATCCATCCACCCATCATCCATCCATCCATTCTCTTCCTACAACTCAAAATTAAAAGACATTGAACAAGAGACATAACAGCACTTCACACAGAAGGAAACAAAGACTTTGAGGAAAATTTGTCATTGTTTAGGAAAGTTAAAGATGCTCTGATCTTATGACCCAGCAACTTCACTCTTTAGAATATACCCTGAAGAAACCATTATTCTTGCATGTCAGGTGATTTATACAAGAATGCTTATGGCACTGCCAATACAACACTAAAACAAACAAACAAACAAAAACAATGCAAATTTCCATCAACAGTAGATTGGGTAAAGAAGTTGTGTAATTCAATTTTTAGAAAACGAACAGTTAAATCTATCAACATGGATGAATCTCAAAAACACAATATTAAGCCCATAAAAGCAAGTCACAGAAAAATTAATGCAGTTTGAGTCCATTGATATAAAGTTAAAAACATGCAATATGAAAACAACATGTTGTTTAGGTTATAAACATAAGTGTTAAAACAAAAAAGAAAATCAGAAGAATGATACAACACAACATTCAAGTTAGTTACCTCTGAGGGAAATGGTAGGTATGGGAATAGCATGGGGAATGGGGCACTTCAATTCTAATAGAAACGTTCCGTTCCATCTATCAAATTGCATCACTGGTACTAGGGTGTTCATTGCATGATTATTCTTTATCTCCTCATATGCTTTATACCATATTTATTGTATCTACTCAATTTTTGATAAAAACAATAGCAATCCATGCTGAAGTTATCACTAGTAGTGGAGAATTATGATGTACAACTTTCAAGTGACCACAGAGGGAAAAAAGGAACAAATAGATTTTGATCATGTAGCAAAGGGCAGGAGAAAGAAAATAAAGAAATCCCCCCAAACCTGGAAGTTCTAAAGTCAAAACAGAAGGTGGCACAAATAAAATTAGCCAAAACAGTTATAACAACTAATGTTCATTAAACTTGCTTATTATAAGGCAATGGTTCTCATATTGTTTCAAAAAACAACATTCAGCTATATGAAGAAGTATATTCCAGGAAAATACAAATGAACAGAACAAAACAAAGAATAGCAATATAAGCACTAGCCAAAATAAAGCTTTTGAGACGGAAAGTTTTAATTTGGGCAAAGGGGTTCATTTAATTTTCCAAAATTATAAAAACTTCATTGAAAAGAGCATAGTTATGAATCAGCCAACTAATAATCTCACAATATACAGCCGTTCCTTATTATTCATAGAGCCTATATTTGTGAATTTGCCTACTTGCAAAACTTTATTTATAACCCCCACATCAATACTTGTGGCACTTTTGCAGTCATTCACAGATGTGTGCAGAGTGGCATAAAAACTGGGTCTCCCGAGGTGCAGTTAACTGCTGAGGTCAAACAGGGTTTCACCTGTTTCAGCTCTCAGGCTGTAAACCAGTGTCCTTTTCATGGTCTATTTAGTGCCATGTTTTTCACTTTTTTTTTTATGCTTTTGTTGGTGATCTCCCTGTTTAAAATTACTCTAAACAAAGAGCTGAAGTGCGAGTAACATCCCTAAGGGCAAGAAGGCTGAATGTGCCTTATGGAGGAAACAGGGGTTAGACACGCCTCATTCAGACATAAGTTATGGTACTGTGGGCCATGGGCTCAATGCTAATGGATCAAAAATGCATATTCAATAAGGTGTCTTTGAACAGAAACACACATAAAACAAGCTTATATATTGATTGATGGATGAAAATGTTGTGATCAGAGGCTTGCAGGAACCTAACTTAACATTTCCCCTCGGAGCAATGACTTAGTATTTGCTAATTCAGTGTCCCGGGTACTCTTAGAATGTAACTACTGCAAATAATGAGAATCAACCATATAAAGCAAAAAATCATAATCTCAGCAGGAGGATTTAACATGAATCTGAGACGTCAACAAATCAATCAGGTTAAATTTATTTAAAATATAGAGAACCTAACAATAAAGTACAATAAACTGATCTTGGCCTCTAGCTTGCTTCTCTGCCCAAAGTCATACAACAACGTCCATAGAGATGAACTGTCCAATGTTCCAGAGCCCTGGATCCTTACCCCTTCAACAACTATGTCCAACTCAGTCACCCCCTCCCCTGGTTACATCTTAGATAGTCATCACCAAAATCTGCACTATCTCTAAAATCTTGAGTTTAAACACCCCACTCTCTGTCCGCCACCTTTGTTCTACCTACATCACTACATCACAAACCCCCACGGCCCCCCATTCTTCAGCTCTTTGGAGGCTGCCAAAATACTGGCCCTGTAACTTTCTGATTGCTTATTTCTTCCTCCCTTCCCTGTCTAGCCCGAAGTCCATGACCTCTCATTGTAATCATTCCCTTGCAAGTACCACCAGCTCCCTGGTTCTCTCCCATTCTCTCTCCAGGGAAAGATCTCCCTCCAAGGCTTTATTTGGCCAGTAGCTTATGATCCTCTAGGACTTTGCCTGAGTATAAGTTCTTCTGATGGCCTTTCCTGACCACCCTATGCAGAGTGCAGTCTGCTATCTCTACCTCAATTCCTTTTCCTTGCTTCTTTCATAGCATTCATGGCAAGTTATAAATATTTTATTTGAGGTGTACTCTTTTCTCCCTGTCTCTTGCACTAAAACATAAGTTCTATCAGGACAGGGACCCTGACTATCTTGTTCTCCCTACATTCCCAGTACCTACCGTGATTCCTTGCACATATTAGAAACTCAATAAGGAATGGTTGTACAAAGGAATGATTAGCAAGTTTTCTAAGCCTATTAACAATGTACATTATTTCCAAGTGTCTGTCTGTGGAATGATTACAAAATTTGATAACATATAAGGACATAAATATACCTTAATTCAGTAATAGTATAAATTATACCACCCAATTCTTTCACCACAATGTAATAAAATCAAATATATAATAATTGACTCTAACCCACTGGAAATCTAAAAAACTCTATTTTCAGTATCTCTTGGGGAAGAAAAAGAGAAAATGAAAGATTACAATTAAATGACAAATATTTTAGAAATTAAAGAACACTATATATCAAAATCAACTGCATGGATCCAAAACTATCTTCAGAAAAATGTATAGTCTTAAATGGTCTTGTTATTAAGCAAGAAAAATAATAAATTAACTATGTATTCATGGGAAAAAAGCTGAGAAAAAAAGCATTGAAATGAACAAAGATAAATGAGAGTTAAATTAATCAAGGTAAAAACAATATATTGGAGGTAAAAGGGGAAAAAAGAAAATTATTTGAACATATCAATAAAATAGATAAACTTTTGTCAAGTGCACTCAAGGTAAAGGAGATAAAGCATAAGCAAGGAGAGATAAAACTGGGCACAAATGCACAGGGAGAAAATTAATTTAAGAGTCTTCTTTTAGCTAAACCTTCTTTTTTTTGCTTTCTCTAGATCTTTGCCTAGGAGCCAAGCTCGACTGGAGAGCTGCGCAACAGTCCACACAATGGTTTTTCATAAAGGCAAAGGTTCAGCTTCAAAAGGACCTCCCCAGTGCCCCCCAAATGGAGTAAGTTTCTCTGTCCAGCCCTCAATGACAAGGTTTTTACACTTTCCGTTTGGGCCTCCCCAACTCCCTGCCAGCTTCCTTACAGCAATAGCCTGACCTTTACCTTCTCAGAAAAAATTGCAGCCACATTACCCTTTAACACGAAATAAAACCAAAAAGTATAACAAGGAAAAAATAACCAAAATTGACTCTAACTCCACAAGCTCTTTGTCTGTGTCATTCACTCACGCATCTCAAGCACCTAAGACAGTGCTTGGCTCAAAGCTATTGCTTAAAATTCATTTGAGGAGCAAGTGGATACCAGGTATGCACGTCCCCACCCATTCAAACTCATTCTCTCACCACCCTCTTCTGATTCAGTGAAAGCAGTGGCCCTCTTCGCAACCAAGACCAAGCCTTCTCCCCATGCTTGAACTCCTGCCCCTCCCAGCTTCTCAGGGGTCTTACATTATCAGTTATCCTGTTTCTCTTATTCATAGTCTAAACCACACTCTTTCCAACAGCTTTTAAACATGCTTGAGAGTCTGTTCCACTGAAAACATAACTCTCCTTCAAACAACATCTCCCCTCCAGCTTGCATCCCTCTCCCTCCTGTGTGCTTCCTAGAATTCTTAAAGAACAGTTTGCATTTGCCACCATATGCTCTGGACTGTCTCCATCTATCTGTTGTTCACATCAAAGCCTAATTGGGTTTTCTAAGAGTGAAAAATAAGCACTACACTTTTTCTTAATAATGTTCATTTTTGTATTATACAAATAATATGTATTAATTATAGAAAAATTTAGAATACACATAAGGATGTATTTTTTTGAATAAAATAAAACCATATACAAATGCAATGACCAGAGACAGCCACTCCTTCTTAACATCTTGCTGCAAGCTCTTCCTGGCTCTTTCTTTGTTTACAGTCCTTGATCTGCATGGCGTTGACATGCAAAACTTCCAGCTACCGTGGTTTAGTTATACCCAATAACATGGTTCAAATTTCAGTTTTCTTGTTGTATTAACTGTAATTGCATAAAGGGCAAACTTTGCTTCTTGCTCTTGGGCCCAGCAACCACTTCACAAATAATAGATATGCATCATGATCAGTGGCCAAAGATATTATTTCCTTCAAAGTATGTCAGTGATGGGTCTCTGTGCATTTGTTATTCCATTCACACAGACAGCAAAGTTTGTAGCTGTGTTGCCTCCCTATTTCCCAGGGATAAACCTCTGTTACATTTTTCAAAAATGAACAACTGAAAGAGGAAATTGGCCAAAAACGTGAAACTTCAGCAAAAAAAAAAACTTTTTAAGGGACGATGTTAGAAGTGAAATAAGGATAGAATGAATGTAACTGGATTATGGAAGAAATAGCAGACCACTGGAATGTTGACACTGCTGCCATTGAAAAGGAACTAAGTGAAGGTACATTTATAGACACAAATGTGGAATGTAGTTCTAATGAAAGGATGAAGATGTCCCAAAGGACGTGATGCCACCAAGTCTCTCCATTAAGGAAACTCTCAGACACAAGTCATGACTTTGACAGTGCAAAGAATAAAATGCTGGAAGATGACCCAGACTTTAAAAGGAGGATAACAATTCACCAAGACATAGAAAAGATGCTTGTTCCATATCATACGTTATATGACAAGAAGGCAAGTGCTATTCAAACTGCTACTGATAATTTTTTAAAGAAATGAAACACTTCAATTCCCAGTGCTTCCAATGTTTTAAATTAGAGTATACTAAATAGAGATTAATGTTATTATTTTTTCATTTCTTTATACAATTAAAACAGGTTGTAAGGAACAGCTTGCATAATCCATTTTACAGGCTGCACTACCATGCAAAGCAAGGGCTGCCTGTTCTCTCATTCATTCTCTCTCTCTTCTCTTCTCTCTCTGTTTCTCTCTCATATCAATACATGCACTGTAATAAAAATGGTACCATAATAGAAATGTTGTGAATCCTACTTTTTTGCTTCACATATATTACTTCCATGTCAACACCATTTTGCATTCAGTGAATGCAAAGTGATTTATTAAGACAACATTTGAATTATTGCTTTTGCTTTATGATTATGAAAAGTGCTACAATACGCTGCCTAAAAGTAGAATTGCTAAATCAAAGGGTAGGTGTGTGTATTTTTAAATTAGATAACACAATACTGAACTGAGTTTCTGAGAGTTACACCAATTTACACTTCCTCCTGGAGTGAAAGAGAACCACATCAAAAGTTGGTATTTGTAATCTTTCTAATATTTGCTAACCCGATCAGTGAAATATTTCTTTTCATTTTTTCAAATTGTTGGACTAAATTAAATTTGTGTTGGAGCAAAATAAGACACCATGGCAAATTTCTATTTCACATTAGGAAGTATAAATGTTTAAGTCAGATAGTTTAGAGATACTTATACTCGAAGAGGCCTTTTTGTAGTTCTCCAAAGACCTTAACTGTTTTATAGCAATCAGTGATACCTCTGTCTTCATGGACTAGAAAATAGAGGTTACACGGGAACAGAATACAAGTTTTGGATTCTGTTTATTGTTCTTTTCACTGGCCTGTTGGCTACAGATGTTTAGAAGTTCACAGTGGTCCATATGGGTATCTATGTATACTAAAGATGCTTCTAACATTGGAATCCCCAGAAAAGAGAGTAGGGATAAATAGATATTGGTTAAGGGACTGGTTTTACATTAAGACTCTAAACATAACACTGAGAATGCAAAGGGGTGAGAAAAACAGTAGGTGTAAGTTAAAACTAAGCAATAAATCAAATTTATTTAAATATCAAAAGGTTAATTATAAACTTTAAAATATAATAATAACTTCAAAGATAAGCAATAACTTCATAGTTTATTCTGTCGTGAAATAATGTCCTTGCAATTTATGACATTTGGCTAGCAGAGTCATTTTTTAATAATTGAAAAAATTTTAATATTAGAAGTGTTTAAATTTCCAATTACTTTTGAATCCTCAGAAGGTCTGATAACATGAGACCTCTCATTCCCACATTGCAACTATAGACAGGGGCTGGAAATGTAGCTGCTTCCTCTACAAAGGGACAAGGTCCATAGTTTTCAGCTCACTTTCTTTATTCATTTATATTCCCTGCCTACCTTTCGCTCAAGAGAGTAAACCAATCTTGAATTTCCTTATGAATTTATAATACTAGGGGAAAGAAATGAAAACTTATGATGAATTCTGATTAGCGTAGACATTATACTTGAAAGGGGCAGCAAATAAGTTTATCCCTCTCTTTAGACATTTTATTTCAGGGAAATGATTTTTCTTTCTTTAATATTTTTCCATTGAGTTCTTTCTGACCAGCTGCCCAATCAGATGACCTAACGCCTAAACACTGTGAGCTAACACAATATCTAGGGGTTACATAGATGTCTACCAAATCTTCCATGGTCCTGATGCAAGCACTTATCAGACTTGATGCCAGTGTGACGTGCATTGTAGCTGAGAAACCTGGTCCTTTCATGTATTATCCCCATTAATACTAGTCCATTTTTCCCTAAGGAAAGTGTATAATCTGCCTGAAGTCATTCTCAATACTTTGTGGGAAAGTTTCAATGTCCTCTGTGAAGGGTTAGGCTCTTCTACTTTAACTGTAAATGATTTGCTTCCGAATTGACTGGGCTATGACAAAATTCTCAAAATACATGTTTCAGATAGGTAAGTCGATTTACTTAGTTACTTATTGTATGTTCTTCAAAACAACCATCACCCAGCAAGACGGGCACTGGGCTGGCTCTGCCATTTCTATAAAAAGATTCTAGAAGAACTCTACGTTCGACTCATTCATTTTTCACACGTTAGAAAGAGAGAAAGGCATTTAGCTGGTTTTCCATGTGAGGAATAGAATCCATTAGGACAATTAATAGAGACACGAACAATGCAAGCTTAGAATGAGACTTCCCAGCCCCCTAAAATAAAAGCTAATTAATCAAGGTCATTCACCCCTTTCTTGATGATCTCACGGCACAAGGACTGTTCCTCAATAAAAGCTCTTTTTCTATTCTGTGACTTACTACAGCTACTCGTGTACTAATTGTCAGAGGCCTGTATCTTCAGCATCTTTAGATGCACCACAGTAACTAGCTCCTTGGTCTGCCCAAAGCAAGCCCTCAGTAAATGCCAGCAATCCACTGACTGACTCACACAGTGCCTAACTGAATACTCTTTATGTTCCTGCTCTGGTCAGGTACATCTCTTTCCTCCATCAAGTTGATTCCAGTGTCCCATTAGCTCTAGTGACTTTCTGTCTGATCTATCCTTCTCTCTGCATCCCTCCCTCCTTGGCCCAGGATCAGGGATGGGCCACCTCTCACTTGGACTCTTGCAATCTCATTCCTATTGTCCTCCCTGACACTGTGGTCCTTCTAATACTAAATTCTGAGCATGACACTCCCTTTTAAACTCTTCAGTGCCCTCCCCTCCCTGCAAAATGAAAATTCTTGGGATAATATAAAAGGTCTGCCCACCTGTCCATCTGTCTAACTTACATTTCCCGTTAAACCCAGGATCCTATTGTAAATTCCGGCATAACCAAACAATGTTCCAACATGCCACCTCTCTGAGATCCTTTCTTTAGGTAGGCTGTTTCCTTGGCCTGGAATGTGCACCCCTACCTGTGGGCCTGGGCAACAGTCACTCATTCCTCTCTGCTCCAAACAGCCTCCTCTGAAACCTTCCCTTACTTCCCTAACAAGACACAGTTGATCTCACTTCACCTGGTGCACACCTCCAATAGAGTACGCCTCACATTGTAATCCAACTTGTTTGGAAGTGTTTCTCACTCATGGACTGTGAATTCCTCCAGGGAAGCAGCTGTCTCTCTTCTTATTTGAATCCTTGGTACTTGTTACTAACAGGTTGAGGGACCTCTAACCAGAGAAGGCACTCAATTCCAATTCATCTTGATTGAATGCAAGAAAGAATAAGGGTTGACTAGTCATTTTCTTGAAAACTTCATTCATCTATTCATTCATCTATTCATATTCTGTATTCATCCATTTATTGACTGCTTCCTAAAAGTGGGTAGATTATTGTAATGGACACCCCTGAGAGGCTTAGTAAAAATGAGGCCACTTCACTTGTCAGGCCAGAGGCACTGAAAGCCAAGCTAACACACCTCAGAGTTTTGCTCAGGGACAATGTAGGCCAATTATTAGGGACAACACGTAAATATAATAAAGAGAATAATGCACATCACCATCACCATCATCGTCATCATAATGGTATCTCACATGTGTACATCACTTCACAGTTTATAAAGAACTTAGATGTTTGCAACCTAGATATCACAATTTAAATCACTAGAAATACTTGGGAGGGGGGTTCTGGGTTACGATCATCCTCTAATTTATTAACATAAATGAGGCTTAGAAAGATTATGTGGCTTGTCTAAGTTTACTTCGTGTGATAGCCCTTTCCTGTACACATACCTTTAGCCATCAAACTTTGCAGTTCTTCCACTTAGACTCTGGCTCTACCTACATAACTTACTTTGACTAATGGGGTGTCAGCAAGCATAATACCAGCAGAGGTTTGAAAAGCTGATGCACACCTGGGCTTCCTTGCTCTTGCCCTCTGCCATCACCACGGGAAGCACCTGCCCGGGCTAGCCTGTTGGTCCCAGAGGAAGGAGGAAAAATACCCAGAGCAGAGACTAGTCACCTCAGCCATCCAAACCATGACTATATAAACAGCTAAGAATATAGACACATGAGTGAACTGGGTCAAGGCTAGAAGAACTGTTCAATTTGGCCCAGACTAAGTCATTATCCTCAGATTCATGGACTAACTATATGCTTATTATTTTAAGCCACTTAATTTGAAGGTGGTTATATATAAGGGATTATTATGACAATCTACCCAGTTAATAAAATTAAAACCAGGACTAGAGAAGGTTCTTACTGCAGTCACTCTTTACAGATATTGGCAAATCTGTAGACATTAGGCGCCTAGGTATCGAAGGTTGAACATATCCAATTTCAAGACTCCAGGTGCCTCTCCATTTCCTGGGGACTATCCACCTGGTGTAGTCCTGTGACTCAGTGAGAGAGTGCAGATATACTTCTTTATATCATGGACAGCTCATAATTTTCTAACTTCCAAAGTATCCCTCCTCTCAGAAAAACAATGTCTTTATAGCGTAATATCCCAGGCTATGCTAAACTGTGATTTGGAGACCAGTTGGAGTTAGATGAAGGCACCCACTCTTGGGAGGCAGTTCCTGGGTCAGAAATGGGAGGAAGGAAGAGACGGATGAAGAGGCCAGTAGGAGATGTTTCTTCCAAGCCCCTCTAGCAATCAAGTATAATGACCCCAGCGAGAGAGGAAGGTCATGACACAGGATCCGGAACATGGGATTTGGCCAGCTGGGTCAGGACAAGAGGATGCAGGTGGAGGCAGAGATAATGCTTCGGGGCCCAGGTAACAAAGAATCTCTTAAAGTGGAACCCAGAATATGACTCTCATGAAGGGAGAACAGAATGCTCTTCGGTAGCCCTGGACCTTGGCAGCATTTGTTGTGCTGGGCAGAACTGCTCTTGGAGGAGACATGGTACACTTAGGGGCTCGGCATCCGTGGTTCTGAGTGAACCACACCTCATGCCTCACCACATGTCTCGTGGGTACCAAACACTAGCGAGTGGTCAGGGACAAAATCAGAGCAGTGTCCTCTGGGCTAAATGGACAATCAGAAATAACCAGGTGGCTTTGAAGTGGGTGTTAAGGCCCTGCGTTTATGTAGGTGGGAACTAGGGAGAAGAAAGCCAATTTTAGTGTGAAAATCAGTGTTTAATCTAGAGGCTAGTGATGCCAAGAGGCTCAGCTTCCAACTATTAAAATTAAAATTGAGAGTGCTGAGAGGTAGCACGCAGAGTCAGAAGGCGCTGGCGGCGGGGTCAGCTTCTGGACTGTAGCAAGTATTTACTGAGCACCTGCCTAGTGCTTGGCAATGAGGTTGATGCTGTGAGAAAGACAAGACGAACTGAACCTGAGCTTAGTTCTCAAGGAGTTGGACTGGCCCAGAGGAGAGAGAAATTCAATGGAAGTAACTCTACACCAGACTTGACCTTGCCAATGGACCTGGTTGGTTTTGGTTATGCAGCCCTGGTGCCATCCGTAAGCATTTTGGGATATAAGCAGAGAGGTGGTGTTCCATCTTTGATTGCTGGTCTTTTTGTTGGATTTTCGGCTGGTTATGGAGCTTACTGTGTCTCCAATGGCAAGAGAGGTGTAAAACTATCACTGTTTACAGCTTTCTTCCTGGACACCACAATGGGGGTGAGGTTTAAGAGATCCAAGAAAGTCATGCCAGCTGGGCTGGCTGCAGGTTTAAGGCTCATGATGATTCTGAGACTTGTCTTATTGCTGCTCTTGTCTCACTCTGAGAATTCGGAGGAACTGAAACCTAAATTCGTGTCATTCTGATGTAACGGGCAGAGCCTATTCTTTGTATTGAAAAGATAAATTTCAATATGGAAAGTTCAACATGGTCTTATTTTATGTTACAAACTATAAAAGAAATACCATCACCTCTAATATGGACAATAGCTTGAGGGTTTTTTTTTTAAACAAATGGTTTAACTGTTTTCTAATTATCACATACTGGTTTCATTAAAGATATTTAATAAATCGTGATACACTCTTTGATTTGCTGTCATGTTTTATAGATGTGGTATTTTTTTGATAGTTCCAAATATTCATGTCTGAAATAAGTTTAAATTAAACTACAACTTATCAGATGATGGAATGCCCCTTAAGTGGGCTTCACAGAATGCTAATGTTATCTATTTGTCATTTGTGTTATATTTGAAATTACTTTTTTCCATTTTAATTGCATTACTGCCAGTGTTTTTTTTCCTTAAAAAACTTCAGCCTCAGCACACTCTGTACCAACAGAACATATTCAGTATTCAAATAAAACATTCTGTTTTAAAAAATTAAGTTAAATTAAAATTGAAATGTAGTATCTCCATGATGTAATACCACACCCAACAGAAGGAATCAGATGAAAAAAGACAGAAAATATGAAGTGTTGGCCAGGATAAGAAACATGAACTCTCACACAACTCTGGTGGGAGTGTAAATTTGTACAACCACTACTGTTGAGCAATGTCTACCAAGGCTGACTTATTCAAATCCTCTGACTCAGCAATCCTCCTTCTAGGTGTAAGTCCAACAGAAATATGTCCCTCTCTGTCCACCAAAGACATGTATAAGAAAGTTCACAGCACCACTGTTTGAACAGGGAAAAACTGGAAAACAGCAACAATGCCCATCGATAATCACACTGGATGACTAAATTTTGAAACAGTCACACATGGGATACTATACAGTAATCAGAATGACCTACAACCACCCCCAATAATCTGAATAGAGCCCACAAACTTAATACTGAGCAAAGGAAGACACAAAAGAGACATAGTGTATGATTCCCTTTATAGAAAATTTGAAAACAGGCAAAATGAGTCAATGCTGTCAGAAATGAGGATGCTGTTATCCTGAGGAATTGGGCAGTGGTGTCCAAAAGGGGCATGAGGTGGGCTTTTGGATGATGGTCATGTCCTGTTGCTTAGTGAGAGTTCTGGTTACATGGATGCTTTTAGGTTGTGAAAATTGAGTTGCACACTTATGCATAGTTTTCCATGTGTATGTTATACTTTGATAAAAATTTTAAAACTTGGTATTAAACATCAAGTCGAAGTAATATGATGTGATATGATGTGATAAAAATTTGGTTGTCTTACAAATAGCTGACACTGTGTAGTGTTGATAGTGTCGGCTATTTGTAAGGCAACCAAATTTTTTTTTTTGGCCACGCCTCATGGCTTGCAGGGTGCAGGATTCAACCTGCACACTCGGCAGTGAAAGTGTGGAGTCCCAACCACTGGACCACCAGGGAATTCCGACAACCGAATTTTTATTTCAGCAAATAATGCTCTCTGAATTTTAGCTTTCTCATTTTAAAAATGGGGAAAATGATATCTGTTCTATTCATATGGTTGATTTGAAAATCAAGTGAGTTAATGGGTATAAAAAAACTTCATAAACTGTGAAAATGTATACACATGGAAGATATTCCTGTTGGAAAAAAAGTAGAGGAGGTTTCAATTTTAATTTTTAAATGACTTTTCACTGTTAAGGAATAGCTCCCTTTGGCAAATGATAGTAATTGTAAATGTTTTGGATCAAATTTTAAAAAGCAGGTTTGTCAATTATATAATGGTCTTTAATGTACCCAGATTGTTGCTTTTGTTTCAGAAAACAGAAAATTACATGATAGCTTGTAAATGGCACATTCAATTTCATACACTGAGAATGCTTGAAAAGTAAAAGGTCCACATATAATGCAGGAACTCAAATTTAATGGCATCAAATGATACATAATTTGATTCGTTCAGCCACATTTCCAGAAATTAATCACTGAGTGTTAGTGTCTTTCTGTCCTTTGTGACTTGGTTTGTCAAAAGAAAACTGCCCTTTTTGCCATATCACTACTAATCAGCATTAGATGGCATTTCAATCCAGTGCTCAGCATCTGGAAACATTTTAAAAGGTCAGACTGCTACTCCCTTATTCAATTTACTAAAGTTTCACAAACATAATGAGCCTCCCAAGATGCTTAGAAACACCTTTAGAAATCAATGGAAACTTTGTTAGAGCAAAAATTGGGAGAAAAGATTAGGAGAGGAAATTGGAATGAATGATCTGTCGCTTCTTCCTCTCCCACTGATGTTTTTTCTCTAGATCAGAGTGCCTGAACAGTACCACCGTTGAACTTTTAGGATGGCTAATTCTTTGTGGGGTGGGAGCTGCTATCCTATGCATTATGTTTAGCAGCAGCCCTGACCTCTAACCACCTGATGCCAATAGTCCCCTCCCCCAACATTGTGACAACCAAAAAGGTCTCCAGCCAATGCTAAATATCTCCAGGAAGGGAGAGGAGGTTAAAATTTCCTCCAGGTGAGAACAACTGCTCTGGATGGAAATCTGCTAATGCTTTTGTCTTCAGATCTTCTCCAAGACGTTGACACCTTTGTACAATTTTCCCAAACTTTCTGGAAACAGTCTGGATGTAAGGTGCCCAGCTAAGGTGTGCAAGTAACCGGGTGGTTTGGCAAACCCATGTTGTTCTCTGGCACAGTGGGTCAGTGCCTTTTGTGAACATCTTTAGAGCATACCTCCATTGACAGCATCACATTTTGAGAAGATCAGAGAGGACTAGAAATCAGAGGACAAGAGGCAATCACTGAGGGGAATGAAGATAATATTCAGGTCTGCCTGGGAAGGGACTTGATGACGCCTCTCCGTGTCTGTGTTTACCTGGTGCATGTGGAGCTGCCCTGCTCACATCCCCTCACACTTACTGGTGCAAAACGCCTGGCTTCCAGATGCCAGCAATTGAGATTCTTTGCCTTTTTTCTGGCCACTGAACCACCTTCAGCTCATAAGCAAAGGTTGAATGGAAGTGCAGGGAAATCAGTTTCCCTGGGAGCAGAACCTCAGTCTTTGATGGACTGGATGAGAATTGATGGATAACAAGCCCAGCTCCCTCCAGCCTCGACTGGGACATCCCTGGTGTGTGTTCCCCACTCGGTCCCCCCAGTCCCCCACAGGACTGAGCTCCAGCTGGTAACCTGGCTGCGTCCCACTCACTGTTTCACTTCCTGGCTTCACCCTCAGTGTTTCCTTGGATCACCTCCAAACACACTACTTGCACTTGAATCCTGTTTGGAAGTTTGGTTCTGAGGAAAATCAAAGCTAAATGGTCTGGTGGGATATGACTTTTTGCCGTCACATTCTGGAATATTCCAAACCCATGAAGCTAACCTTGGGAGAATTAGACTCCACAGGGCTTCTCGGGGTCCAACTTATTTGATCAGAAAGAATACCTTCTCCAGCCTTTATGGGGAGTTGCACAGTAATAACCCTTTTTAGAAGGGCAAACAGCACAATACAAGTAGGTGGTGTTTTATTCGTCTGTTTTTTGTCATTCACTCATGTAGGCACAGAATGTTGCATGGTAACTCACAGCTCTATGAACTGTAATTTACTCTTATAAGGTTATAATCTAGTAACAAACAATTTACAATGCCTGTTTAAAGGGAAAAAGAAAAAAGGTTTCTATAGGACTCTGAACCTCCACAGATGCCAAGTAAGCAAACCCAGAGAAGGAAATGTACTTGCTTATTTCTTAAAAACATAGCTCAGTCATATAACCAAGTGATAAAACACAATGCCTCTTACTTTAATGTCTGAGTTTAAGAAAATCTCTCTATATAACTCTTTAGTATGTTTTCCTCAAAATTCAACTGAGTTTAATGTCTGGGTTTAAGAAAATCTCTCCATATAACTCTTTAGTATGTTTTCCTCAAAATTCAACTGGGAATGGTTTTACATGATGAATTGAGCCATCAATTAAGAGGAAATGCAGTGAAAAACACACATGTGAACTACAAACGTTAAATGGATAACAGACAAGTAGGAAGTGTTTATCAGTACTGTATGCATATGAGAACTTGTTGCTTAATCTTTTTGAAATCAGGTTTAGAATTCTGATGAAATACATAGCATTTAAAACCTTTTTAGAATTCAAGACTGCATAGTGTTTTAAACATATCTGTTTACTGATTGTTGGGTTAATCAAAGACTGTATTCATTTTTGTTATTTACCCATATAATCAATTTAAAAAAGGTTTTAAAAGTGTAAAAATGACTAAACCTCAAAGAAAAGTTCTACAAGACAGAAGGATACTAATAAAATTTGAGAGAGATCCCATTTACAATAGGAAGAGATAGTCAACACTGCAATTACTGAAGAGATTAAAAAAAAACCTTTCAGAGTAAGAACTGGAAATGTATGGAATCAAATGTGATAGGACTAACCAAATAAGACCTAGGCATGGCAGATTAAATTAATTAATGCCTGTATCCATTCTGGGCTTGCCAATGTGGCTTACTTTGGCTAATGAAACAGCATCAACTTGATGTAATCAGAGGCTTTAAAATGTGCATGGGTATTTTCACACAGTTTCTGGAGGGCCACCACTGCTCTGAGAACACACCTGGGCTAGCCTGCTGGAGACGAACAGACCACGAGGAGCAGTGCTGAGCTATTCCAGTTGACCATCCTAGACCAACTAGCTTCCAGGTACCCCACCTGGCCCAGAAGCAGAACTGCACAGCAGACCCAGAGATTCGATGGAAGCAATAAAGGTTGTTGTCTTAAAGCCACTAATTTCTAGAGTGGTTTATTACTGAGAGGTATTAGATATACCTGATATGTTAGGTACAGATAATCAACAATGACTGGAGTAGAAAACAAGGTGGGAAATTTTTGTCATGAATGTTTGAGTTAGCTCTTATACTGGCAGTAGGATGTTGGGTGCAAGAGTTAAACATATTAAATAAATGTAGGCATCACAGAAAAGTTTTGTGATCCCATTGTCAGAGGTGATTTCTCTATTAGGAGATTTTCTAAACAATCATAAAGTAAAAATTCCACAGAACAAATACAGAAGTGCCAACACTCAACAGTTCTCACCAAGCACTGAAGTTAAATCTTTACCTGGAATTGTCCATTACATCGGAACTCATGGTCTGATTAATCAAAGCTTGGAATTTTATTAGCAATTGTTAATTTTATTAAGAAATAGTAGTGATGCACATGTGCCACGTACGCTATATATGCTACACCGCTAGTATGTTTCACCATGATTTTTAAATGCTATTTGTTTCAAGTAAAGAACAATTGACACTGGTCTCATAATATTTAAGTTTTGATAATGCCTTAAATAAAACTAGTGATTCTCAAACTTTGTTGCATATTAGAATCACCCAAATTTCTTTTTTCATCCCAATGCCCAGGTGACACCCTAGAGCAAATACACTAGAATCATGGGACCATGACACAGGCATCAACATTTTTTCATCTTTTCTCAGGTGATTCCAATGTCCAGCCACTTTTGACAACCAACAACCTAGTCCTAAACCTGTGCTGTCCAGCTCGATAGCAACTAGTCACATGTGGCTACTAATTATTTGAAATTGCAGTCTGAATTAGGATAAGCTGTAAGAGGAAAATACAAACCAGATTTTGAAGATGTAGTATGAAAGCAAATGTAAAATATTTCATTAATAATTTTTTATATTTATTACATGATGAAATGATAATATTTTGAATATCTGGATTAATACATTATCGAAGTTAATTTCACCTGGTTTTACTTTTTAAAATGTTACTAGAAAATTTTAAATTTCATATGTAGCTCAAATCTGTGGGTAACCTTTCTTTCTTAGACAGCACTGACCTAGACTGTCCCATTAAACTAGAATATAAGGTATATAAATAATTTTAATATTCATGTGACTTTACAAAACCTTGCTTAATGAAGTATGTGTTTACATTCTAGAAAACTGGATATAATTTTCTGTAGTGTAGGAGGTTCATTTTTAAAGAAACAACCCTCTATAACCCAGAACTGGGTTTGTTGCACTGTTTTTGTCGTTGCTTATGCAAAATAATTTGCATGTATTTAATTTTTATGATTATACTCAATTTAATATTTTAAATGTCATATTGATGGAACGTTTACTTAGGATTTAAAACTACAGGTATAATTAAAATGTGCAAAAGCCATCTTATTGAAAAGTTGTGTGTCAATGACATTTTGTCAGTGGGATAAAATATTAAAGGGAAGAGGGAGGTAGAACTGGAAAAAATAACAGATATTGTGCCTGCTAGCCATTTTATATTATATTTTGATTTTTCATGATCAAATATTCTTATAGTAAGAAATACTTATATTGCCATTATCTTTACTGAGTAGGCAATATTCTACTTGTGATACTCACCAGGTTGAATTCTTTTGAATAGTATTAATTTAAAAAAATCATGGAGAGAGGATGCCGTGTATGAATCTGTAGTGCAGAGCTATGTTTTAGTTCTAATTTTAAACCATTTAATGTGAGCACATTGGTTAATTCTGCAAGGCACCATTCCAGAGTTGGTAATTTTTAAAAAAAATTTGGTCCAGGATGTATTTTAACTTATTCCACATCTCCTATTATCATTATTATTCATCAGATGATAATTAACATCCATGGCTGGAGGCCATTCCTTTCAATTTTATTAAAACTCTTCCTTTTCTAGTATACAGTTTCCTTTAATCCCAGATTAATTTATTTCCCACTCACTGTGGCAAATCTCCTGAAATGAATATATTCACAAATTCTTATAATAAAATAACATCCTGATTATTTAAAAATTACTAAAATGCTGTGTATTTTCCCTAAATCACTTGCTTTTGTCAGTCCTGCAGTTGGCTTACTCTCATCCACAGTGGAATATTTCATTCTCAGCCAAAAGGAAAAAGGGGGTCACATCATGACAGCCCTGGCTACAGAACAAACATGATGGCCATCTCTGTCCACCTGGTTCATGGTTTCCAACTCAATTATTCCTTGTCCTTTTATGAACTCTAATCCCCACTGTTTGTTATTGTCATGTTATATTTTTATGTATTCTCCTCATAAATCTTCATGAGGTCAGGGGAATTTACCTAAGTTATTTTTTTTTTAACTCTAAAGTTAAATTCTCCTTTAAACAAAACAATAGCCATGACGGAAAAAGAAAGAGGAAACGAGGAAGAGAGGAGCTTTTACCTCTGAATGGCTTGTAAAGGCCACTCCTGCCTCACCCTCTCTTATTATACCCTGTAAACTCTGAACTGAAGCAAGTGAGTCAGGGGAATGAGAATGCTATTTTATTTAATATTTACCAGCTTTGTTCAAACTTTTTTTAAAAGATGCTGCTCTACCCCATTGGCTTGTGCCAAACCAAACTGTGCAACCTGAGGGCCACAATGGAGGCAGGATGAGGAGAGGAAGCCCCCAGAATCAACTTCCTGAACAAGGTACAACTGGCTCAATCATTTATGCCCCTCCTAAGGTGCTTGCCACATTCTGCCTTACATTATAGCTATGGACTCATAGGCTCTTTGATCAATTCCCCGAGGGCAGGGATGTTGCCTAGTACATAACAAATGGCAATATCTGTAGATTCAATGGAATATCTTATCCATTTTTGCATGCTCCCAATAGCTACAGGATTGACCCAAAAGGGATTCAATAAACACACTGATTGAATGCTATATCATGCATCTACTCTGAGACTGAAAATTATTTCCAGTGTAAACTTTCCTTAGGTGGCTCCCTCCCAGCAGCAAGTAGTTAATTGTACTGGCACTAAAATTGAAATAAAATGTTCAGACGTGAAACCATGTCACTACTTTGCATGTCTGGTGTTTTAAGAGTACAGCTAGAGTCTATCTTTAGTTAATGGCTCATTAGGCATTTATTTGAAAATAATTAAAATATTCATATGTATCACCTTTTTGGTATATCATAGCTAGGGAGACCAAATTGTGTTACCTCCTATATCAGTTTTTTAAATTTAATAGTATTACCCAGTGAATCAAGAAAATTTCACAGTGCCAATATCCACACTCTCTCCTCTTTTGGTTTCTGCCTCTGGTATTCATTCACAAGTAATAGCAGTTGCCATTTATTCAGACCCTAGCATGTGCTGGGTGCTTTACCCATTTTTATTTAATTTGTCATAACCTTATAAGTTAAAGATTATAATCTCCATTTTTCAGATTCAGATGATAATTAACTCATGTAATCTTCATAACCTCGCAAGGTATATTAGTCAGGGTTCTTCAACTAGAGAGAGAGGGAGAGAGAGAGAGAGAGAGAGAGAGAGAGACTTATTTTAAGGAATTGACTCACATGATTGTGGAGGCTGGCAAGTCCGTAATCTGCAGGGTGAGCCAGCTGGCTGCAGGCCCAGGGAAGAGTTGCAGTTCAAGTCCAGAGGCAGTATGTTGGCAGAATTCCTTTTTTTTTTCAGGGGAGGTCAGTCTTTTTCTATTTGGGCCTTCAACTGATTGGATAAGGCCCACCCACATTATGGAAAGCAATCTGCTTCACTCAAAGTCCACTGTTAATGTCACCTGAAAAAAAATACCTTCGCATAAACATCTAGACTATGTTTGACCAAATATCTGAGTACTGTGGCCTGGCCAAACTGACACATAAATTAACCATCATACAAGGTAAATATTATGATTTCATGCTACTGTAGGGGAACAAAACTTGCCACCCCAAAATGTCTCTTTGGTATGCAGATTTTTTTAGAATTGAAAACAATCAAGGCCCAAAAGACTCAGGAATAAATTTTGACCTTCCCCCTAATTGCCTAAAAATTTTAGATATAGGGCCTATTCCAGGAATAGAGCTATCACGAGAGATACCTGCAAAAAATATGGGCTAGGGATGGTAGGGGAATAGGGCCTAGAGATCAAAGTCCACTCTGTGTCCCATTGTCTCTGCCTGACCCAGCAAACAGTTATTTACCAAACATTTATATGAATTGCCTTCTCCCCCTTTCAAGTCCCAAACCACGACCCACAGCATGTTCTTTTGCCTTTAAACTGAAGATGATATTTAAGGTAAGGGTGTCAGTCATTTTGGTGAGTTACTCAGTTTTCCTGGCTCTCTGCCAGGAAATAACATATGTTATTAAACTGTTGTTTGATTTTCTTCTGTTAATCTGTCTCAATTGAATTCTTACACCAGCCAGAAGAACCTAAAAGGAAAGAGGAAAATTTCTTCCTCCCTGACATTATAGACGAACACAGCAAGGCTCACAGATATTGAGTAATTTGCATGACATCAGACAGTTTGTTTCAGAGCATCTGGACTTTATAAAAGGGGTTTTTGTTTTCCAAGTCCATATATTTTTCACTACATATACTGTCTCTCAAATTAATGTTTTTTTAATTAAGTAGAAATGTATTCTCCCAGGACCAAACTCATGTTAAAAGAAGCATTTAGTGATTGTAGCTGTACATTTTAAAGGTCTAATTTATCCACTAATAAATATCTACCAAGGATGATGATCTAATCTAATGAAGTAGGTGTCTGTCATGAGAAACAACTCTTTACAACCAAACAGGCAGTGACAAAAACTAGGGAATCCTGTCCTTCACAATCTCTGAAAACGTTTCCATGTATTCTATTTCTGATGCCAACGCTTGAATTCAGGACCCTTCTACTTCTACAGCATTTCACTGCTAGTCTTCACCTTATATTCCAAAATTCTGCATCTAATCAGACCGCCAGAAACACCAGAACCTTCTCCCTCACACCTTTAGTATTTATCAGTTATCCACTAAAAAAAGCTGAAAATTTGAAGTGAAGCATCAAAAATCTTTTCCAGACGAGCTTCAAGTACCCTTCCAGCCACCGTTTTTGCACTTCACTATGAAAAACACATTCAGATTAAACTTGTCCCCAAGAAGGTTCATGAGCTCATATATTACTTGATTTTTTTTTTTTTTTTTTTTTTTTTTTTTGCAGTTTCTGCCTTTGCGTTGACCTTTCTCCCAGGTGAGCTTATCTTCTGATTCCATCTCTTACCCTTCCAGGCTTCTCAAAGTTTTCTTACCACCCCAGCCAGAGGCAACTCTCCTTCCCCAAACTGCTTAAGAGTGTAGTTAAGGTTTGCAGTTTCAGGTACTGGATGATCTCTATTTATGCACTTTTCTCATCTGTTCAAAGAGAGGGCTGGATTCAGGGCCCGAAAAGGAATCCCAAAGCCAATGCAATCGGTTCACCATTACCTGAGGATGCCCTGTGTTCTGCACAAAGGCTCTGTCAAAGTAGGTGCTCAATAAATATTTAACACCTTAATTGACGAACGATACAGAGAAGAAAACTGCAACTTGTGGGACAAGAGCGAACTTCCTTCTCAGCGAAGGGTGACTTTTGGCCCTCTTCCACTTCCCTACGTTTCACAGGTCCAGGGTCACAGCCGACTATGCCACCGGACCCTAGGAAGGGAAGGGCACTACGCATGCCCAGTATCCAGGGGCGCCTCCGGGCGCGCAGCCTGCTCGGCCCCGCCCCTCCCGTCGCTCGGGTGCGCGCGTGCGCGGCCCCGCGGAGCGTGCCCTGCGTGCGGGTGCCCGCCGAGCCCGCCGGGCGCTGGTTCCCCGAGTGCCCGGGCCGGGGCTTGAGGAGCGGGCACCGGGCCGGGGCAGCGAGCAGTAAGCAGAGCAGACGGCGGGCGCTGCCTGAGGCGACAAGGACAGCGAACGGTGAGTGAGGGGACCGTGAGCGAGCGAGCGGGCGCCTCCGCGCGTGCGCAGCGTCGGACCGCCGGGCCAGGGGCGCGCTCCCGGCCGCGGGCCGAGGGGGCAGAGCTTGGCTGGGCAGGGACGGGGCTGCCGGCCGGCGTCGGGACAGGGGTTGTAGGGGCGCCCGGATCCCCGTCCCGGCTCGAGAGGCGCTGGCCGCGCGAGTGGGCTTCGGGAAGAGCTCCAGGCGGGACGGTGCTGGTCCCGCGCGGAGGTCTTGGCGTCTGGGCCCGAGGGCAGAGCTAGCTGCAGCTGAGGACGCCGGGGAGGGGCGAGGCGAACCCCCCGAGGCTCCTGCCTGCAGTACGGGCGCTCGCTGAGTGCGCGGCCCCCGGAGGTGGCCGAGGTCCAGGGAGGGGGCGCGGCCGAGCAGCTTCGGCGCCGAGCAGGTGGCGGGGCCGCGCCCCTCGCCCGGGAGTCGCGGGTTGGAAATGGGAGCAAAGTTCCCCGGAGCAACTTTACTGGGGCGCAGCCTGCGGGGCCCGGCCGACACCCCGTCCTTCGCCCAGCCCTGTTGGCCGCAGGACCCCCGCGAATGCTGGTGGGCTTTTGCGGGTTCAGTTTCCTTCTGGTCCTGGAGCTCGTCCTCCAAGTTCTGAGCTGTATTCACTGCCAATTCGCTCTTAAAATAGATGTGTAAGTTTGGTGTTTCGGTAAGAAGGATATTTGCTCTCTTGGGAAGAAAGGGCTTATATTGCCAGTTTGTTTGTTTTTTTTAATCTCAAAGAAAGTATTGTTAGGGCATACCGGGGACTCCTATTTATCAAGAAACCTATTGTCCTGTGTGTGCTTGGAGAAAGCCAGCTAATTTCTATTATTAGCCGTAAAAAGACAAAGGGAGATAACTGTGCTTTCTTTTCTCCTTACTTTCTTTCTCTCTCTCTCTTTTTTTTTTACCCTTTGGTTTAAATACTCTCTGCCACCTCGCCACATCTTGGAGTACTGTAGTTCCCAAAACTGGCTGCACAAAAGGATCATTGGAGACTTTTAAAACTCTGCTCAAAATTTCACCCCAGACCAATTAAAACACGGTGTGTAGTTTATAAAGTTCCCTCGGTGATTCCAATAGTGCAGCAGAGTTTGGGAAGCATAGGTTTAATTTAAGAAAGTCAAGATTTTAGTTTTGCAAAGTAGCATTCAGTTTGTAACTGATGAGACGAAACTCTGGCTTCGTTTTCCATAGACAGGAACTCACAAAGAGTGGTTTGTTCCCGCCGGGGAGGGAGGGAGGGAAGCGTCTCTAATGGTTCAAACTTTAGCTGAACTGTATAATACGACTCCAGCGTCCAGACATTGTTCTAACTGGTGTTTTGAATTTCTTTTGGGCGTGTTGAATTTCCTAGTAGTAAGCCCACCTTCCTAACCCCTGCCGCACCCAAAGGGTTTCATCTTTTAACCCTCTCTCAGCCTCCCTCCCCCGTTTCCCCTCTTAACCATCCCCCAGCCTCAGAGAGGATCCCCGCCCCCAGCATGTACCGACTCTAAGGGGTGACTTCAGGTTACCATAGCAACGGGTCTTCCAGGGGAAGTGGACGGGTCTACCTTTGGTTTTCTGAATAGGACTCTTCCTTTTCTAAAGATTTTGAATGAGCCTTTTCAGTTCTTGGCCTCAGCTCAGGTAAGGGTGAGTTCACGCAATTCCACTTTTTCTTTCTAAGTAATTTCAGAGTTATTTATTAATGCTGTTGTATGAAGTGATAATGCTAGCAGCTCTGCTGTTCTACCTTTACCAGTCTTTGCGCTAAGAACTTGTGTAACAAAGTTCCAAAAGAGGTGGAAGCAACTTTTTTTAAAAAATGGTTTTTCTTTGGGGCACACAAATCTACGAAGTATATGCATCATTTTTCTAAACTCCGAAGACATATTTAAGAAAATTTAAAAGTGAAATATAATCCTATATCCATGCAAAAACCTTTGCTAATTTGTGGCCCAAAAATGTCATTGTCAGTTTGTAAATTGTTTCGTTCCTAGAAAGTGCTTTGCCATGATTCTTTGCAAAAAGTTAAACCACTTGTAACATTATACTTTAAAATAACAAAGGAAAGGCACAGTTTGTCTACAGATTCACCCACTCCTTCCCTTCCCCAACACACACACATCCAAACAAAGATAATTTTTTAAAATGTTCACTCTTTTATGTTCAAAACAGATATTCCGCAGCCAACTAATTCCAGTTTACCTTGCAAGGAACTCTTAAAACTGTTCCACACAAAATAGTACAGACATATTTACGTGTCTTTAGGCTTTTTGTTTTTATGAAACCTTTCCAACTTTAGTGTGTAAATAATAATCAGAATTCGATCAGTCAATTCAAAATGCTTATGGTAGTATAGTGACTCCCAGCATCTATTGGGGATTGCAGAGGTTTTCTTTACTCTTGTGTTATGTGCTAGTTAACTTTCTGGTTATCAAGCAGATTCCATAAGGTTAATTTTCCCCATTTTACTCTGAGAAGAGAATAATAGTGGAAAATCCTCTCATTTGATGGACCTTGTAGTTCACCAGTAATGCTGTGCAGCTAAGGCAGTAACTGCTCACCTAATCTTTTCATTCCATGTTTAAAAATTGAGGCCTTCTAAGCATCTACAGTTGAGAATTTCTATTCTTTCTATGGTTTTTAAACATTTTAAAATGAAAAACCATTGTCCTTGTTGTAGACATTTTGGGAATTACCAAAAAAAGTTAAAAAAATAAAAATCACAGGTACGTCCAGAAATAATTGTTCATGGGATGATATGCTTCCATTTGTCCCATTTTATTTGTCTGCGTATATATACTTTTAAGCAAAATTGGCACTTTAATTTCATTTGTGTTTTTGAATACTGCCTTTTCGCTTAATGTATCACAGACATTTCCTATGCCCTTAAATCTTCTTTGAAAATAAGATTTTTAATGATGGGTATGCCAGAGTTTATTTAGCTAGTTTTCTCTTTTTTGACATATTTCCATTTTCAGTGTTTGGAGGTATGATATTAAATTCTGGTTGCAAATCCTAGCTTGGCCACTTCCGATCTAAGTGACCTTAATTACCTAATTATTTGATTGTGCTTCCTTTATCCATAGAATGGGGGTAGTAATTGTGCTGGCAACATAGAGTTTTGGAGCGATGGAATGAACCAGATAGAGGAAGGTCTTCAACAGAGTCTGGCAAAGGATGTAGGCTCAGAAAGTAATAGCAGACACACAGGCAGAGCTGGGGTAAATGCCCTTGTCTGAAAGTCTTACTGTCTCTGACTTGCTCAGGCTAGATTTATAGCAGAATTCCTGGGGCAGAGGTGAACTCTTTTATGACTCTTGAGGCCTGTTGCCAAATTGCTTATGCCAGAACACGTCAATGCCCTTACACACTGAACGGTCTTTCCATAGTGTCAGCACTCCAGTGTTTAATCTTTCCTAATCTTCTATAAAAATGTGGTCTTATTTTAATTCATATTTTTTTGGTAACTAGTGAAATTAGTAATTTGCTTTTTATTTGTTCATTTTGCCTTCTGAGAGTTGTCCAGGTACTTTGTCCATTTTATTGTTAAATGATGATTTTTAAAAATGATTTAAAATATCTTTTAATATAAAGAGATAATATATGTATAATTAAATAGTCTATATATATTATATAACATGCTCTTAATATAAAGAGCAAATAATATAAATATGCTCTTAATGTAAAGAGCATTGTGCCTTTATCATATTTGTAATTTTTTTTTTTTCCTCCACAGCTCATTATTTGTCTTTTAATTTACTTTATGGTGTTTTCCAAACAACAGGATATTTTTACTTTTATGTTGTCAGCTCTTTCCATCTTGTCCGTTATGACTTTTCCTTGTAAATATTTACGTTTGAAAATATAAACAGAGGTGAGGTAAATGAAACAAAAATTTTGGAAATATATTAAATTTGTACATTTAGTTCTATATTAGCACATGGATGTGAATTGTTTTACAGCACCTTCTCCTCCTGAGCCAGCCCATCTAGTCTACCAGCACCATCTGTTAAACAGTCCATCCTTTCCTCAATGGGTTGTGGTCTTCCCTTTAGTATATTTTAAGATATTGACTAGCTTTTGGGTCTGATTCTGTTTTAGGTCTTACTCATCTATCATTGACCTCTTATCTTAATCAATGTTAAATCTTTCTCAATGTACATTTAGAATATATAAAAGTATCTGCTAGAGGAAGTCACACTGTTCTTTAAAAAATCATAATTATAGTCATCTATCCTTTCAAATAAAAATTATATTACTATCTTTATACTAATACATGCACATAATTTAAATCTAAGAATACTAAAATACTTATTGTAAAATAAGTGGTCCCCTATCTCTCATCGCCCTCCACCCATCCCCTCAGGCTCCTCAGTGGCAGTCTTTTGACTGTTACTGGTTTCTTTTGAGTTTTTCACTGGGACCACATACGAGGTCTTTTCCTGTTGGGCTGGTCAGAGGGTGGTCATCAGGCAGCACCCTGCGCTGAGGAAAGGGTCCAGCTGCCAGTGTTGGGGAGACATCTGGCTGGAGTCTTAGCATGCTCTTCACTTTGGGGAAGGTTCTGGTGCTCTCACAGTCCAAATACTTACCTGTTTTATCTACTCTCCCAAGAATCAGTCTCCAGTCTTGCTGGGCTCAGGCAGGGACTGTGGGCCAGAGCAGGAGGTGGGAGGGGCATCCGGGAAGTGGGGCTGCTAGCCTTATTTTAGCCCGCTACCCACTGGAGTGCTTCTCAGCTTCTCTCACTGCTGGTGGAGCGTTTCACTCTTAGGGCTGCTGAGCTGCTACTTGTCCATCTGCTTTCCACTTTCATGATTTTGTTGTAATTTCCACTACAGTTCTTTAAGTCCTTGCATCTTTGTCTTCTGGAAAGAACTCTTATTGATTGATTGATTGATTGATTGATTGATTGCGGTACGCGGGCCTCTCACTGTTGTGGCCTCTCCCGTTGTGGAGCACAGGCTCCGGACGCGCAGGCTCAGCGGCCATGACTCACGGGCCCAGCCGCTCCGCGGCATGTGGGATCTTCCCGGACCGGGGCACGAACCCGCGTCCCCTGCATCGGCAGGCGGACTCTCAACCACTGCACCACCAGGGACGCCCTGGAAAGAACTCTTTACTGCCATTTTTGTGGAGTTTAGAGGGAGGATGTGCTTGAATGTTTTGTCAAATGTGCCATCTTAACCTGGAATGCTCTGCAGATGAATCCTTAGAACTGAGAAATATCCAGTTATTTTGGTTCGTTGGCAAGGACTGTCATGTACATGTGAAGTGGTCAGTGTTTCTCTGAAGGGATGTGAAAAGTTATACAGACCTTCTGTCTCTTAGCAGAGGTGTTTTGTTTGTTTGTTTACTCTTTATATAAGTCCTAATATTTATTGTTAGGGTTCTTCTTAGGTATTTATGTTTTTGTTGCTGTTGTGATGGGTTCTTCAAATTGCCTATTGCTGACATAAGATGGTGGTTAATTTTTGTAATTTTATTTTATAGCTGGTTCTTACTCTAAGAGCTTTGCAGTTTATTCTCTTGGGTTTCCTAGTTACGTAATGACACTTGTGTCTACTTTCCAACAATTACACCTTTTATTTTGGTTTTACGGCAGGCTGCACTAGTGTTAGCATTCTGGAACATTATAAAATACATCTGGAACATTATCAAATAGTAATGGCAGTAATGTGCAAACTTTTGTTCTTTAATAGGAAAAACAGTAGTACAATATTGGCTTTTGTTTTATCATAATTCCTCATCAGGACAGAGGAAATCTATCCTTTTATTTCCAATTTACCTAGAGGTATTTTTATTATTTTTTTTAAGGGATAGGAATTGAATGGAATTCAATTAGCAGTAATCTGCTAATAGGAATTAGCAGATTTCTGTTAGCAGCTACGGTTTATCACTGGTATTTCTTAACAGATCTACTGACTTGAGTCCCAAATATTAAACTGGAGTAGATCCTTCCTTTTGAATAATTCTTTAGAAAAGCGAATTCAGTTTGTGACAAAATTAAAAGGTAACATCACATGCAGTGCATATTCATGTCTTCTGTGTTGGGGGCTGTGTGGGATACAGTCACCAGGGCTTTTTCAAAAGAAAATATTGTAAATTGCAGAATCCAACAATCAACTCTCATCTTTACTCTTGGCAGCACTTGCTATAATTGGTCATTCTCTCTTTTGATTTGACTTCCTTCATTTGATTTTGAGGACACCACAGTCTCCTGCTTTTCCTTCTGTACCACTGGCTTTTCAGTCATTTTTTTTTTTAATGTGTGTGGTTTTTTGTTTGTTTGTTTGTTTTCACACCAGCCTGTTAATTTGGAATACTTCAGGGCTCAGTTCTTGTGGGACTGTTGTCACAAACAATTGTAAGATTTTAATAAAGTACCATGTAGCTCCTTTAGACTCCCAATGTATATTTCCAGTTGAAGTAGGTCTCTTAAACTCCTGATGCATCTATCCAACTACTTTTTTGACTTCTTCACTTGAATACGTAAAATATACTTCAATTTTAAGGACTAAAACGGAATTTCTGATCTTCCTCTGCAAACCTGCTCTCCCTGTAGCCTGCCCTATTTTGGTGTCAGGGTAGCTCCATTTTTTGGGTTATTCAAGCCAGAAACCTTGGAATCATCCTGACTCTTCTCTTTCTCTCCCACTTTACATCCAGGCTGTTAGCAGATCCTGCTGCTCTATCTTCCAGATGTATCCAGAATCCTGTCTTCCAAATAAATCCAGGAGTTCAACCCCTTTTCTCACGTCTACTGCAAGCACCTTCCTCCAAGTCTCCAGCACCTGTTGCTTGGATGGTATGCAGTGGCCTCTCCTTTCTTCTTCCCTGCCTTCCTTTAATATGTTATTGGCATAACAACCAGAGTGATCTTTTTAAACCATAGGTCGCATATGCTTAAAACCCTTCTCTGGCTCTCCATGTCACTCAGAGTAAAAGTCGAGATTCCTCATAATGATTCACAAAGCCCGACACCTTCTGGTTACCAAGACTTCTGACCTCCTCCCCACTCCTCTCCCTGCAATGGAATGCTCTCCATTCCAGCCATCCTTACCTCCTTGCTGATCCTGGAACCCTCCAGGCACATTCCCACTTTTAGGTCTTTGTGCTGGGTTTACCCTCTGCCTGTAGTATTTTCTCCCCAGATGCATTCATGGCCAGCTCCCTCACTGCCTTCAGGTCTTCACTAAGCTACCACCCTGTCAGTGATGTCTATGCTGTTTACAGTTGCAAACTGTGCCTGGTATCCCTCTTGGAATGCTTTACATTTTCCTTTCTCCATAGCGTCTACTACCTTCTAAATTACTGTATGACTTATTTATTTATTGTTTATTTTTAGTGAATGCTCTTTTCCCGTCCCTGCTAGACAGTAAGTTCCATGTGGCCAGGTATTTTATGTCTGTTTATTAATGTGTCCCAAGTGTGTGGTACATAGAAGATGGTCAGTAAATGTTTTTTGAATAAATGAACATAGTCTGCCTTCTCCATTTTTTTTCCAATGAATTTTTCATAAAGCAGTGTAGTCCTTTGGCATCTGTGGATCTAGCATTGGTGATTTAGCATCCCATCAGCAACGGGGAAGTTGAAGAACATGTTTAATTTATAATGGATATAATAATACAGAGAGTGGTTATGAGGATTAAATAGGATACTGTCTGTAAAGTGCCAAACTGTGCCAGTGTGTAGGAACAGGTCACTTAACTGTCAGAAAGCCTTAGCCATCTGAATGATGTTAATTGAATTCTAGAATCTGCTCTCTTTGGATTTCGGTTTTTTAAGCAACGGTGGGCAGTGGCTTCACCTTGGGAACATTTCAAAATACAGGGGAGCCTGAGCTCCCTGATAAATATCAGTGATGTGCTCTTCCTTTGTTTATTCTTTAACCCGTCTGTTAAAGTGGAATGCAACCACTTGTTTCTCCTTTTGTGCTTTCTTGCTGTTCAGGACATCTCCACATCTCTCAGTCTCCTTTAAGTCCTTTTTTCCTCTGAGGTTCTAGCTGAAATAAGTGTTTTTTTTGTTTGTTTGTTTGTTTGTTTTGTGATACGCAGGCCTCTCACTGTTGTGGCCTCTCCCGTTGCGGAGCACAGGCTCCGGACGCGCAGGCTCAGCGGCCATGGCTCATGGGCCCAGCCGCTCCGCGGCATGTGGGATCCTCCCAGACCAGGGCACGAACCCGCGTCCCCTGCACTGGCAGGTGGACTCTCAACCACTGCGCCACCAGGGAAGCCCTGAAATAAGTTCTTTTATAAGGTGATTTTGAAATCCTTCAGAGGCACAGAGAAGCACATAGTTGAACATGATATTAAATCCACAAAGTCAAAAGCTCTCAGGCCTTTAGCTTCAGTTCCCCAGACAAGCATGCGTTGTGGCCATCCCTGCAACAACCATCAGAGCCATCGTTTTGCTTACAGAGTTTCTAGAGTCTCCTTTTGTGTCCTTTAAATCTGAGAATATCTCAGAAACATCAGGCTCCCTCCTCTTTTGATAGAGCAAGAAATATTTGTAGGCTTTTTACTGTGGCAATTACTGTGCAAATAAGGTGAGTCATGTGCCAGAAAAAGATGATTATTTTAGAGATTGTGAAGGCAGCCAAAGAATAGACAATAAACCAAAACCACGATGTATGTATCTCTAGAAATGTATAAACCCAGTGCCAGTAACCTGAACACAAAAATGTGAACATTTTCTTCAATTTCTAATTTTTTTCCTCAAAAACTATCTAATTACTTAGTTTTTTAAAAACCTACTTTATTTTTCTCTAATAGTATATGAACAGGGGAGGTCCCCATATTCAGAGAGTGTAAACATTTTAGCCTCAGTTACCATACATATTACAAATAAAATTTCACAAGCACCACATTCTGAATGTATCACCTGATGAATTTGCCTTGTCTTTGAAGATGAGATCATTGTATTTGTGCTTTTTTTTTTTATATATACAGCAGGTTCCCATTAGTTATCCATTTTATACATATTAGTGTTTATATGTCAATCCCAGTTTCCCATCTCATCACACCAGCACCCTAGTCCCCTGCCACTTTCCCCCTTTGGTGCCCATACGTTTGTTCTCTACATCTGTGTCTCAATTTCTGCCTTGCACCAGTTCATTTGTACCATTTTTCTAGGTTCCACATACATGTGTTAATATACGATATTTGTTTTTCTCTTTCTGACTTACTTCACTCTGTATGACAGTCTGTAGATCTATCTACATCTCTACAAATGACCCAATTTCATTCCTTTTTAAGGCTGAGTAATATTCCATTGTATATATGTACCACATCTTCTTTATCCATTCGTCTGTCGATGGGCATTTAGGTTGCTTCCATGTCCTGGCTATCGTAAATAGTGCTGCAGTGAACATTGGGGTGCATGTGTCTTTTTGAATTATGGTTTTCTCTGGGTATATGCCCAATAGTGAGATTGCTGGGTCATATGCTAATTCTATTTTTAGTTTTTTAAGGAACCTCCATACTGTTCTCCATAGTGGCTGTGTCACTTTATGTTCCCACCAACAGTGCAAGAGGGTTCTCTTTTCTCCACACCTTCTCCAGCGTTTGTTGTTTGTATATTTTCTGATGCCCATTCTAACTGGTGTGAGGTGATACCTCATTGTGGTTTTGATTTGCATTTCTCTAACAGTTAGTGATATTGAGCAGCTTTTCATGTGCTTCTTGGCCATCTGTATGTCTTCTTTGGAGAAATGTCTATTTAGGTTTTCTGCCCATTTTTGGATTGGGTTGTTTGTTTTTGTAATATTAAGCTGCATGAGCTGTTTATATATTTTGGAGATTAATCCTTTGTCCATTGATTCATTTGCAAATATGTTCTCCCATTCTGAGGGTTGTCTTTTCGTCTTGTTTGTAATTTCCTTTGCTGTGCAAAAGCTTTTAAGTTTCATTAGGCCCCATTTGTTTATTTTTGTTTTTATTTCCACTACTCTAGGAGGTGGATCAAAAAAGATCTTGCTGTGATTTATGTCAAAGAGTGTTCTTCCTATGTTTTCCTGTAAGAGTTTTATAGTGTACGGTCTTATATTTAGGTCTCAAATCCATTTTGAATTTAATTTTGTGTATGGTGTTAGGGAGTGTTCTAATTTCATTATTTTACATGTAGCTGTCCAGTTTTCCCAGCACCACTTATTGAAGAGATTGTCTTTTCTCCATTGTATATCCTTGCATCCTTTGTAATAGATTAGTTGACCATAGGTGTGTGGGTTTATCTCTGGGCTTTCTATCCTGTTCCATTGATCTATATTTCAGTTTTTGTGCCAGTACCATATTGTCTTGATTACTGTAGCTTCGTAGTATAGTCTGAAGTCAGGGAGTCTGATTGCTCCACCTCCGTTTTTTTCCCTCAGTATCGCTTTGGGTTTTGGGGGTCCTTTGTGTCTCCATTCAAATTTTTAAGATTTTTTTTTCTAGTTCTGTAAAAATGCCATTGGTAATTTGATAGGAATTGCATTGAATCTGTAGATTGCTTAGTGTAGTATAGTCATTTTCACAATATTGATTCTTCCAATCCAAGAACATGGTATATCTCTCCATCTGTTTGTATCATCTTTAATTTCTTTCATCGGTGTCTTATAGTTTTCTGCATACAGGTCTTTTGTCTCCCTAGGTAGGTTTATTCCTAGGTATTTTTTTCTTTTTGTTGCAATTGTGAATGGGATTGTTTCCTTAATTTCTCTTTCATATATTTCATCATTAGTGTATAGGAATGCAAGAGATTTCTGTGCATTAATTTTGTATCCTGCAACTTTACCAAATTCATTGATTAGCTCTAGTAGTTTTCTGGTGGCATCTTTAGGATTCTCTATGTATAGTAATAGGTCACTTGCAAACAGTGACAGTTTTATTTCTTTTCCAATTTGTATTCCTTTTATTTCTTTTTCTTCTCTGATTGCCATAGCTAAGACTTCCAAAACTACGTTGAATAATAGTGGTGCGAGTGGACATCCTTGTCTTGTTCCTGATCTTAGAGAAAATGCTTTCAGTTTTTCACCATTGAGAATGATGTTTGCGTGGGTTTGTCATATATGGCCTTTACTATGTTGAGGTAGGTTCCCTCTATGCCCATTTTCTGGATCGTTTTTATCATAAATAGGTGTTGAATTTTCTCAAAAGCTTTTTCTGTGTCTGTTGAGATGATCGTATGGTTTTTATTCTTCAATTTGCTAATATGGTGTATCACATTGATTGATTTGCGTATATTGAAGAATCCTTGCATCTCTGGGATAAATCCCACTTGATCATGCTGTATAATCCTTTTGATGTGTTTTTGGATTCTGTTTGCTAGTATTCTGTGGAGGATTTTTGCATGTATATTCATGAGTGATATTGGTCTGTAATTTTCTTTCTTTGTAGTATCTTTGTCTGGTTTTGTTATCAGGGTGATGGTGGCCTCATAGAATGAGTTTGGGAGTGTTCCTTCCTCTGCAACTTTTTGGAAGAGTTTGAGAAGGATTGGTGTTAGCTCTTCTCTAATTGTTTGATAGAATTCACCTGTGAAGCCATCTGATCCTGTACTTCTGTTTGTTGAAAGATTTTTAATCACAGTTTCAATTTCATTACTTGTGATTGGTCTGTTCATGTTTTTCATTTCTTCCTGCTTCAGTCTTGGAAGGTTATACCTTTGTAAGAATTTGTCCATTTCTTCCAGGTTGTCCATTTTATTGACATAAAGTTGCTTGTAGTAGTCTTCTTAGGATGCTTTGTATTTCTGCAGTGTCTGTGGTAACTTCTCCTTTTTCATTTCTAATTTTATTGATTTGAGTCCTCTCCCTCCTTTTCTTGATGGGTCTGGCTAATGGTTTATCAATTTTGTTTATCTTCTCAAAGAACCAGCTTTTAGTTTTATTGATCTTTGCTATTGGTTTCTTTGTTTCTATTTCTGCTCTGATCTTTATGGTTTCTTTCCTTCTGCTAACTTTAGGTTTTGTTTGTTCTTCTTTCTCTAGTTCCTTTAGGTGTAAGGTTAGATTGCTTGAGATGTTTGTTGTTTCTTGAGGTAGGATTGTATTGCTATAAACTTCCCTTTTAGAACTGCTTTTGCTGCATCCCATAGGTTTTGGGTTGTTGTGTTCTCATTGTCATTTGTCTCTAGGTATTTTTTGATTTCCTCTTTGATTTCTTCAGTGATCTCTTGATTATTTAGTAACACATTGTTTAGCCTCCATGTGTTTGTTTTTTACATTTTTTTCCCCTGTAGTTCATTTCTAATCTCATAACATTGTGGTCAGAAAAGTTGGTTGATATAACTTCAATTTTCTTAAACTTACTGAGGCTTGATTTGTGACCCAAGATGTGATCTATCCTGGAGAATGTTTCATGCGCACTTGAGAAGGAAGTGTAATCTGCTGTTTTTGGATGGAATGTTCTCTAAATATCAATTAAATCTAACTGGTCTGTTGTGTCATTTAAAGCTTGCGTTTCCTTATTAATTTTCTGTTTGGATGATCTGTCCATTGGTGTAAGTGAGGTGTTAAAGTACCCCACTATTATTGTGTTACTGTCAATTTCCT
The DNA here is from genome assembly GCF_949752795.1 of Hyperoodon ampullatus. NCBI lineage: Eukaryota > Metazoa > Chordata > Mammalia > Artiodactyla > Ziphiidae > Hyperoodon > Hyperoodon ampullatus. The sequence continues at coordinate 10,392,016 of NC_136927.1, read as the reverse complement.
CTTTTTTAGCTGTTAGCAGTTGCCTTATGTATTGAGGTGCTCTTATGTTGGGTTCATATATATTTATAATTGTTATATCTTCTTCTTGGATCGATCGCTTGATCATTATGTAGTGTCCTTCCTTGTCTCTTGTAACATTTAGTATTTTAAAGTCTATTTTATCTGATATGAGTATTGCTACTCCAGTTTTCTTTTGATTTCCATTTGCATGGAATATCTTTTTCTATCCCCTAACTTTCAGTCTGTATGTATTCCTAGGTCTGAAGTGGGTCTCTTGTAGACAGCATATATATGAGTCTTGTTTTTGTATCCATTCAGGGAGCTGGTGTCTTTCGGTTGGAGCATTTAATCCATTCACGTTTAAGGTAATTATCGATGTGTATGTTCCTTTACCATTTTCTTAATTGTTTTGGGTTTGGTTTTGTAGGTCCTTTCCTTCTCTTGTGTTTCCCACTTAGAGAAGTTCCTTTAGCATTTGTTGTAGAGCTGGTTTGGTGGTGCTGAATTCTCTTAGCTTTTGCTTGTCTGTAAAGCTTTTGATTTCTCCATCGAATCTGAATGAGATCCTTGCCTGGTAGAGTAATCTTGGTTGTAGGTTCTTCCCTTTCATCACTTTAAATATGTCATGCCACTCCCTTCTGGCTTGTAGTGTTTCTTCTGAGAAATCAGCTGTTAACCTCATGAGAGTTCCCTTATATGTTGTCATTTTTCCCTTGCTGCTTTCAGTAATTTTTCTTTGTCTTTAATTTTTGTCATTTTGATTACTATGTGCCTCGGCATGTTTCTCCTTGGGTTTATCCTCTATGGGACTCTCTGTGCTTCCTGGACTTGTGTGGCTATTTCCTTTCCCATCTTAGGGAAGTTTTCGACTATAATGTCTTCAGATATCTTCCTGTGTCCTTGCTCTCTCTCTTCTTCTTCTGGGACCCCTATAATGTAAATGTTGTTGCGTTTAATGTTGTCCCAGAGGTCTCTTAGGCTGTCATCATTTCTTTCCATTCTTTTTTCTTTATTCTGTTCCACAGCAGTGAATTCTACCATTCTGTCTTCCAGGTCACTTGTCCATTCTTCTGCCTCAGTTATTCTGCTATTGATTCCTTCTAGTGTAGTTTTCATTTCAGTTATTGTATTGTTCATCTCTGTTTGTTTGCTCTTTAATTCTTCTAGGTCTTTGTTAAACATTTCTTGCATCTTCTCAATCTTTGTCTCCATTCTTTTTCCGAGGTCCTGGATCATCTTCACTATCATTATTCTGAATTCTTTTTCCAGAAGGTTGCCTATCTCCACTTCATTTAGTTGTTTTTCTGGGGTTTTATCTTGTTCCTTCATCTGGTACATAGCCCTCTGCCTTTTCATCTTGTCTGTCTTTCTGTGAATGTGGTTTGTGTTCCACAGGCTGCGGGATTGTAGTTCTTCTTGTTTCTGCCCTTTCTGTATTTCTGCTTTGTTAATGTGACGATTCATTCTTTAAGACTTACCATTGCTACAGTTTATTTTATTTTGAACTCGAAACAGTCAGTACTGTTGGCCAAGACTGAATGGAAAGCATTGACCTGCCTCTCTGCTGCTGAATTGCACAATATCCCTTAGTTTACGTTGTTAATGGATAGCCCCGTTGGAAAACACACCTTGTTTTTTATAGTTCTACTGCTGGGCTGAGGACCTGTGTAAGTATTTGTTTTCATTGTGAAGGTTTTTCTTTTTAATTGCCACCTTTACTTGTATTATCCAGTTTTTTGGAAGTGGTGATCTTGCCTACTCAGCACCAGCAAACACACGTACTCTGTAGTGAGGGACTGAGTTTGGCCTTCAGGCATTACACTGTAGGTCTCTGGAAAGACAGGGCTCACATCTCGACCGCCACCTATTTTCTTACCTTTGTTCATGGGACGTGTAGTGGCAAGTCCAGTGTAATAGTCAAACTGCATTTAGATGTGTTTTGGGGGGCTTACTGGGGAATCACCTACATTCCTAGGAAGTCTAGAAAATGATAAAATTCTTAACTAGAGTTCAGCAGGCCTCTCTTCTTAAAATAATCTTACTGTCAACATTAACAATGTGAGAAGGGGCCCAGAAGCACCTCCCGCCCCAGATGCAGGTTCAGATTCGAAACCCGCTGTTCTAGCTGTTGCTTCCTCTTTTGCATAGCCCTTCCCCCCACCCCCATGTAAGACATCCACTCAGGCAGGAGTGCATCCCAGAGTGCTCCCTCCCTGTTCCTGGTTTCTTTCCTCACCCCTCCTATAGCCTCAGGAGATGAGGTGAGTAGGAGCTAGAAGCTGGCCCGGCTGCTGGAACGGGAAGGGTAGTCACTCCCACTCCCTGCCAGTCTCTCTGCAGACTCCCCACCCCTGCCCCGAAGGATTTCAGCACTTATTTCAGTAAATGCTGTAGAATATCTTTATAGGAGTTAATAGATTTTCTAGTTAGTTTAACACTATTCAACAGGTATTTCTTTGGGCCTTATGGGATCAGCCCATGCTTACCTGAAAATCTGGGTTACTTTATTATCTACTTTCTCCTGTCACTGCCATGAAAGACTCCTCGAAATGCCAAAATCAGTCCTGAACTCTGGGCTAGCATACAGCTCCCGACACATTCTCAAAATCGTCACCAGCCAGTGTTGTGCTCAACCAGGTGGGTGTTTGTTAGGGATGTCGCTACCTAATTCGGTATTTCGGTTGGGTTATAGGAAAATCAGATGCTTGAGGTCAGATCAACCAGTATTTTGATTTTACAGTCTTTCTATAATAATATATAATTACTGAATGTAAGGTAACTAGGAGGATCACAATCCTACTAACATGCACAACCTCTAAAATCGTTTCAAGAATGAAGCTGAGGAAGCGTTTGAACACCAGCTTTTTAAGAAAAGGCAATCTTTAGGGCTTCCCTGGTGGCGCAGTGGTTAAGAATCCACCTGCCAATGCAGGGGACACAGATTTGAGCCCTGGTCTGGGAAGATCCCACAAGCCACGGAGCAGCTAAGCCCTTGTGCCACAACTACTGAGCCTGTGCTCTAGAACCTGCAAGCCACAACTGCTGAGCCCACGTGCCACAACTACCGAAGCCCGCATGCCTAGAGCCCATGCTCCGCAACAAGAGAATCTACCAAAATGAGAAGCCTGCACACTGCAACAAAGAGGAGGCCCCACTCGCCGCAACTAGAGAAAGCCTGCACGCAACAACAAAGATCCAACACAGACAAAAATAAATAAGTTTAAAAAAAAATTGTTTAAGCAATTTTTAAATGAAAAGTCACTACTGTATTTCCTTTGTCTGGACTTCTTCAAAGTCCTAACCTAAACTTTATTTCCAACACACTGTTGTCAATTAATTATAGAGGAATATTTTGATATTACATAATATCAAATACTGTACTATATAGAAATAGTATATAGGAAGATATTAAAATGGTGTGTTGGAGGGGGAGGCAGTTTCTATCTAATGTGTGTCTCTAAATGAAGGAAACAAGTGAACAACAAATTCTCTTAAATGTTGACATCTGTGCTTACCTTGCAGCAGTTGCTACTTCTCATTTTCCTATAGCAGAGAGCAAACTATCAGAGAGATAAACTTGCTTCTTTCTTGCTGGTTTATATGAAGCTAGAGACAGTTGTCTACTCAAAGTTCATTTAAATTTTTCTCTTAAGATCTTCAAAGAAGGTGTCAATTGATATATCTTGTACCTTGTATTTGAATTTTCTGAGGTTGGGGTAAAGCTAAGGTGCCAAACAATGTAATAGAACAAATGGAATATTAGCTCTTTGACTGCTGTTAATTTTTTTTAAGTTTTCTTTTTAATTAATTTGTTTATTTTTGGTTGCGTTGGGTCTTTGTTACTATGTGCAGGCTTTCTCTGGTTGCAGCGAGCGGGGGCTACTCTTCATTGCGGTGCACGGGCTTCTCATTGCAGTGGCTTCTCCTGTTGCGGAGCATGGGCTCTAGGCACACGGGCTTCAGTAGTTGTGGCACGTGGGCTCAGTAGTTGTGGCGCACAGGCTTTAGAGCGCAGTCTCAGTAGTTGTGGTACATGGGCTTAGTTGCTCCATGGCATGTGGGATCTTCCTGGACCAGGGCTCGAACCTGTATGGCCCTGCATTGGCCGGTGGATTTGTAACCACTTGTGCCACCAGGGAAGCCCCAACTGCTGTTAATTTTTTGTGTCAGAGATTATCATTTTCTCATGTCCTCCATTCTGTCTACCTAATGTGCAAAAAAATGGTTGAGAATTATGCTCTGAGAATTAATTATTATTTTCTAGTAGAGTAGAACCAAAAAGCAGGTATGTGTAAAAACCTGGCCCTGATCACTTACAGTTTTTTTTTTTTTTAAAGGATCTTCTTTGAAAACCTGTAGTAGCTTACCACAATCATACTTACAATAAAATCCAAACTCCTTATGATGCCAGGTGAGGCATCGGTGGTTCCTATACTTTTTGACCTCAGGACTCTTATACTCTTGAATATTTTAAGAAACCCAAAGAGCTTTTGTTTATAGGGGTTATCTCTATTAATATTTACTGGAATAGAAGTGAAAACAAAGAAAAAAATTTAATATTCACTTATTTGTTTAAAAAATAAGTGTTTTGATTGAAGCTTATGAAGAAAATCTGGCCTCACACAGATATATAGCTGGAAAAGGAAGGAGTATTTTAATAGTCTTTTCAGATAATGGTGGATATTCTATGATAACCTCAGCAAAACTTGAATGGTAATTTCTTAAAGGTTGATTGCTATGTGGAATCTAAAACCATCAGTGAACTTTTTGTATTCCTGTTATACTAAAATCCATTGATCTGTCTTGTACTTTGAATGGACCTTTTACCAACATGCATGATTCTGTAATGTAATAGCATTGTTATTAGAAAACATTGGTTCACTGAGTTATGCAGATCTTTAAAATGTTGACATGTTTCACTATACAATATAAAAAATTACATTTACCTGATGTCACCAGTGTTAATCAGAAACAGTCTTTAAGAAGTCTTTACCATTCTTGGGAAGCTATCAAGCTCATGGTGGCATAATCAAGATTTCCAAAATTCTAACTTTTGCTTTTTCATCGGCAATAAATAGTTAGTTTTCCTTGAAGTAACAGGCTCATTTCATTCATTTTTGAGAAAATGTCTGCTAAATACCTAAGTGTGAATAAGCATACTTTGCATATTTTCTCAAGTGCAGTGGTGTTCCGTGAAAAAAATGGCTGGTTCAGCTCTCACACAAGCAGTTGCACAAGTATTTTTTTCTCAAGGCAACCGTTCTATTTCAGTTTCACCAGAAATGCTTTAAGCATACTTCCCATTTCACCACATAGAATATTAAGAAAATGTATACTCAAGGGCTGAGATTTAATAAAATCAACAGTTTTTACTACTGAATCTCATAGAGATTCCCCAATGAAATAATACATGCATTATGGCAAAGGAATGCACAGTAGCTAATCTATTCACACAAGCTGTTTCATCACTGTTCCTAAATCCCCCAGCCCCCGCCACGCCCACCCCAGGTGTGGGTGGAGAGGCATAGGGAAGGCAAGGCCACTTGACAGGTCCTTCAGTGCTGTTCACTTTGGCTGCTTAGGGCCCACTGGAGTGACTGTCCAGGCTTAGGAACCAGCAGCTTCAATTGTGGAAAGGCAAGAGTCACAGAGCCTGACTGTGGACCAGTCCTTATCTGTTTACGGCTCCCTTTTCTGTTGGGAGCAGATGGCTTCTCCTGTGATGGCTTTTGGTGATGTGTCACCACTGCCAGATGTCACAGAGAGGTTTCAGAGGGCCTCAACCACTGCATCTATTTCAAGTACCTTCTGAACCAGTGCAGTTCAAACTGCTTAAAATACTTAACACAGTAAGACACACACACTTTAACCAACAGGTGCAAAACAGTGTGTTTACTTCATCCTACCTTCCAAACAATGTGCTTTTATAACCAGTTGAACTCGTTATTTAGAAATTCAAGCTATATTTTTTGCCAACATACAATTCAAGCCATTACCTTTTAACAATTTGTTTACATTATCAACCCTACTAATGATTTTAAAAATCATTGCTGCTGGTAAGTTTCCTTTCATAAACACACCAACCCAGCAAGAGACTTTGCAGCCATGGCTAGGGTATTCAGCTCCTCCACTATTGATATGACCATTTCCATTTATGCTTACTCCAATAACGTAAGATGATATATAGACCGAAGTTGAGATTTTTTTATTTTGGGGGAAGAAAAATAAAACGTGATTACTTAACACTGCAGTTTTTCTTAGTAAAGTGTTTCACCGAGACAGACACTTGCTAAGAAGTGCGTTTTTCTGCTTGTGCTTGTGCTCTGCAGTAATCTGAAATGTGACATTGCCCGTCTCTAGCAGTGTGGTTTGTTTGCAGGGTAGGGGTGAGTTTGTAGACTATTCATATACTCAGTCCTGAACACACAAGCCTGTTTTATTACTTTGTTTGAAGATTGGGTGTGTCTAATGTAGTAGAAATTCTTGCATTCAGCGTTAAGTACAGGCGAAACACGTTTCAAAGCCACATATAAAAGTCTTCTTAATTATCCATTTTTTAAGATTATTCATATGACTGCTTTCCTCCTTTCAAGTGAATTGCTGAGAATTTATTATCCTTTCTAGTTCATTAAATCACTAAAATTCGCTACTGGTGCTATAAATAAATACGCCAGGCCATGAATTGAGACCAGTTGATAAAGACAGCTTTGTCCTGGGTAACTGAGTCTTGATCCTCATTAGCCCATACTTCTCTCTGACTATGTGAATATCTGTCTTACATTAAATTTTAGACTCTAATGAAGCGAAACCTTGCTCTGAGCACATATGGGGCTTGCTTTAAATTGTGCTTCAGTATTTTCAGTTGGACTAGATGCTAGATGGATGCAATGTTATAAAACCACATTTGTGCTTAGACATGTTCGGGAAGCCTCAGGACACAGTTCACAGATGTCTCAGTTCTTTGCCACCGTACCTCGTGTAAACCTGCATCTCGGACAGCTGGAAACTTGACAGCCCTCAGTTTCAGACCATGTTAGCCCAGGACCAGTTGCACTCCACAATGCAGTCTAAGGTTCTAGATGGATTTATAAGTGCTGGACTTGATCGTTCCTGTTACAGAATGATTGTAAGCCAGGTGTGAGTGTGGTGCTTTTATCTCTTGTTGGGAGGCATGGAGATGAGGCCCTTGGAGAACTCACCTAGTCAGACCACGTAAGGCAGGATGAAATGTGAGGAAGTGCGGCGTGGAGAGGCTGGGAAACCTTCCTTGTTGAGGTGTCTGTGGACTGCATTGTGAAGGATGGGTAGGCTTCCGACAGGTGGGCTGTAAGGAGGAGAGGGCAGGGAGGATGGCGGGAAGCAGTGGGCTCGTTTCAGTTCAGGAATAGTTTTGTTTGCAAAGTGAGTGAATGAGGAGTACAAGTCACAGGGCCTGGAGTCAGGTCATGGAGATCCAGAATGCACTAAAAACTGTGTGGCTTCCTCTCGCTGAGAAAGGTGAGACAGAATTTCTTCTTTTTTTTTCTGGAGAGATGCTTGTTCTGCACTCCTAGCATGCTGAAGCAGCAGGTGAGACCATCCTCCTTTCACATGGTAACCTCTTTAGGAAGAGCAGCACAGAGTAGTTGGTTAAGACTTGGCCACATGCTGGGACTTGCCTGGTGGCACAGTGGTTAAGAATCTGCCTGCCAATGCAGGAGACACGAGTTCGAGCCCTGGCCTGGGAAGATCCCAAATGCCTCGGAGCAACCTCCGAGCAACTAAGCCCATGCGCCACAACTACTGAGCCTGCACTCTAGAGCGCGAGCCACAACTACCGAAACCCGCACTCCTAGAGCCCGTGCTCCGCAACAAGAGAAGCCACCACAATGAGAAGCCCATGCACTGCAACGAAGAGTAGCCCCTGCTCGCCACAACTAGAGAAAGCCTGCGTACAGCAATGAAGACCTGACGCAGCCAAAAATAAATGAATTCATTAACTAATTAATTAATTTAAAAAACTTGGCCACGTGCCACTTAATAAATACCCCTTTTCATTTCCTTTTTATGCCATATTTTAAATTTTATGAGAGAGTATTACATTAAACAAATACTGACATCAACTAGGTCTCCTGTACTGAATTCTCAGTGGATCATGGCATCCCTATAGCTGGCTAGTAAAATGCTTATGCAGAGACCTGACTCCTGTAAATTTTGATCACCCTTTTCAGAGACTGTCAACTCATCGTTGGTTTGGTTCCAGTCATCATGCATACCGTGGATCTTGTATGAGTCTGTGCAGTTCTTGACTGTGGTAAAACCATTGCTTCTCTGAGTGTTACTTAAAAAATTCGGAGCACTAATAGTTGAGTGGCCACTTTTCGAAGATATATTTTTGACTCGAATGCTTTTAATCTGGTCATTTTACTTAGGTACACATGTAAATACTGTCTACCTGTTGTTGTGTGATGCAGAGATTGGGGAAACCCAAATTTGAGAACATATTTTCACAAATAGTCTTGACTTTCTAAATGAAACTTACTTGAGCATTATTTTATGAGCAACTAAATTTTATACTATACCTCCGGGCAGTTGTACTGACCTACTTCTATAGTAGCTCTTAATTAAAAAACAACAACAACAACAAAAAACTTGCTAAATATATTATTAGAATTGAATTTTTGTTTAAAGTACCTCATTTGCTTAGTTCTGACACATGCAATGAAACTATGTATAGAAACCCCTCAACTTTTATTCTGATTAGAACAGCATGAGAGATAGAAGCAACAAGGGGTACTTTATTGGTGCCAAGTAATTATTTCCTGCAGCAAATGGTGGTCGTCTCTGAATGTTACTTGGTGTTGATATAGTTAAGGTTATGCCAACATTTACAGTACAGTGTGCCTTCATATTGTGTCCTTCACAGCAGTCATGGGGAATTGTAGACTTTAAAGCTAATTAAAAGTAGCGTAAAACATATTTTTTTATTTGGACTTAGAACAGATTTTACTTTGAGTTTTTGCCAGAAGCTGGTTTCTGTAATAACCCTCCATCACAGGCTTCTAATTCTACTTGGATTTTTTGTTAGAACGTGTTTTTGTGACTCAGTTTAGAAATGTATGTGTTTTTTTCATTTTCATTTGGTGGTCTCTACTCTAGAAAGGATTATTAAAAATTGAGTTTGAAGATGCCTGGTAATTTCAGATGTGTTTGTGTTTTCCTGTAGCACAATTTCTCTCAGTATAGCAGATCTCTTATTTTTAGATCTTGTATTGTTTGCTTAAAATAACTATATTTCATTCTAGTCACATACATTGTAAAAATGAAGGAAGGCGTTTCATTAAATAGTAATTAACTGAGGCTCTTGTGGATACGTGTATGGTGATAGTCAAAACACAAAATTGGTAACTTGTCTTTTCTATGTGACTTTGCTAAAATAGGAAATGAAAGGTTTTTGGTTTTTGTTTTTTTCTCGCCTTGCCTTTAACAAAACTATCCTACTGATTTTACAGTGATAAAAATTTTTAATGTAAGATTATGTATATCATTCCTTCAGGTGTTTTGTGGGGGCTGTACTATGTTGAGGGAGAGGAGAGCAGTGCTCATTTCTAAGTGCCCCTGAGTGACTGAGGGCAAATGCAGTGAAGTGACTTGTGTTTGGGAATCTTGTTTTATCTTGCAGAGCTTTTTCACTAAGTTGTAGATGTTGGGGAAATTGGTTTGTTACATCTACCCTGTTAATAAACAGGACTGATATAGCATGGTTTGAAGGTTGTCAGGATTTTTTCTTCCTGTTCCATGTGCTCATTGGAAAAGTGTGACTTTATCAAATAAAGCCAGACATTCTTTGGTTAAGTACATAAGTGAAGAGGGCCTTTGGATTTTAATGATCTGAGTGTAGAGATGATTTTGGTTATTATCTTCCTAATATCAGAAAAAAATATACTAGGCAAAGTAAAAAATACCTATTAAAAATATTTTTTATTTGACTAAAATATATTTTCCTCCTTTGTCAACTAAAGCCAGCAGCCGACCTGGAAAAAGCCGTAGCTGTGGTCAGGCAAAGTCGTTCTTTCCAGAATTTCCAATATGTTTAATGTCCCCTGTTGGGTCAGAACAGCCCCCCCTTGGGCCTTCTCAGAAGAGACCTTCTGAGGCCTGGTTTTACTTTTCTTTGGATAAATTGTTTTCAAGTACCTAGGAGAAAGTCATACATAAAATGGGATCATTGTAATATGATAATAGTATTTCTCCCTCTTAAAACTAATATTTTAATATTGATTCTGTTTGTTTGAAAATTATTAATAATTTCAAAGGAGTCATTTAGCTCCAGGTTTAACCTATATATCACATTATTGTAGGTTAATAAATCTTTGATTGATTGATTGATAAAATATCTTTAGCAAATATTACCCAGAGAGTTAATAGGCTTCTATTAAGGAGATTTAAGTACATGTATAGTTGTGTGCCTTGAGAGTTTAGTAGAAATGCGTTGTATTAATGCTGAAACTCTTACCAGTCCTGGCAATGGAAATTCTCATTTTGGAATTTCCATGTAGACTTTTTACCATATCATCGGTTGTCATGGTAGCAGTCTCAATTGAGAATTGTGATTATATACTTTATCGAATGACTAGTTGATGAAAGCTCAATTATTCTAATGTAGTTCAGCCAGAATTCTGAGCCGGCATCTTGCCTGGTTAGGGGAATAATTAACCAACCTAAAGAAGAGAGCCCTTTTTTTCTGTTGAATTATATATATTTTACCTTATTTCACTGATTGTAAGGTACCATCAGTTGTAAGGTATGCCTTTATTTTATATACCAACAAGAAAGGGGAGGAGCCTGAATTTATACTCATAAAATGCCATCAATTATAAGATTCAGCCCAATTTCAGAGATGTTCAAATGTTGCAGTGGGGGAGAAAAAGGAATCTTATAACCAATAAAATGTGGCACATGTCTGTATATACATACATAGAGTTTTAGTTGGGTTTTGGTTATAATCATAATATTAAAATATAAAGAAAATTATATTAAATAAATCATTATTTTTGCCAAACATTATACAGATTCTTTAATTCTAGAAATCTAGAATTGGAAACGATAAGAGATACTGTGTAGTCAACAACTTTCACACACAAGGAAACTTAACATGAGATGACTCAGAGTATATAAAAATTAGCAATTGATTATCTTGTTTACTAAAGGATCTTAAACTTTACAAAAGAATTTATAGTATTTTTTTAAATACTTATCATTAGAGTATCTCATATGATATATTTTATATGTTCCTCTCAAGATCACCTCATTTAACATATGATAGAGAATGATATGGCATTTAGCTGAGTTGTTTAATAGTCCAAACAAGGTACCCATAGACATAGCTATAATCATCAAATACCATGTTAACTGCTACATGAAATTTTAAAAGAATCGTTGTTCCTGCCTTCAAAGAATTCTACCTTTGGGCATTTTTTCCAAATGTAATGTACCATTTTAAGGTTAACTGGAACTTTCTGTGGTGAATAGGAAATGACTTAGTGAAACAGCCCATGAGCCTCATCCCTCCAGCCACACAGAGGCATGCCTTGCCCAAGTGTTCTTCTTAGTTATCATCACCCTTGGTGCTAGAATTCAAATTGGATCATTGTTGAGAGACCAAATTGAGTTGCTAATGTAGACATTGCTGGGTGGCTCTGGACTACTTGCCGCTTTGGGCTCCCTCAGGAGGTGGGTACAGCTGGGTATCCACCAACAGGTGGTCTCGAAGTCCAGTGGACACCCAGCCTGGAGTGTGGGTTCCAGGTGCACAGTTGGGCATTGTGTGGGACCTGATCACAGTGCACGACACAGATCTTGATCATTGAACCTCACCTGCAAAATCTGGACAAGAGCCCCAGCAAACTGGAGCCTGCTTGGTGGCGCTGGAGCAAGCCTGCAGATGGATGAAATGTCAGTAGCTGTAAGCCAGGAAGATTAGGAGGGCAGGGAGCCAGATGAATCTTTGGGGTTTTGTGTTTTGGAAAATTGTATCACAAATATTTCCTGCTTTGGATACAATTATTACTAATAGTGGAAATGTACCTTTGCAGAGTGTTTTCAACTTTTATCAAAGTGCTTTCACAAACATGTAATCTTGCCTTCAGGAGAAAGCTGAAAGGGATGAGCTAGGTAGAATCACCCCATTTGGCAGATGAGTAGAATGAGGTTTACAGATTCTAAGTAACTAACGCTAAGTTCACTAGTTATTGGCTCTTTTTTCCCCACTATACGGTGCTGCCAATGCTTGACTGTATTTATTTCCAAATTTAGCATGCATATAGTCTGTTTTCCAGCAACTGTTGCTATCTTTAGGGATTGCCACCATTTTGTCACTTATGTTTTATACCTCCCAAATCACAAACATAACTTTTGCTCAGTACTGAAGAGAAAGATAAGCAAAACCAAAACACTGTTCCATCATAATTGATCAGGTTATATTACTCTCCTCTGTTAGGTTCTGGAGGTGTTCACCCTGTAGCTGTTTAGGTGTCTTGTAGTAAACCAAATACAAGTCCAGACAAGGAGTGCAAGGTTAGTTAGAGCAAGTTAAACGAGAGATGCCAGTGTTGTTAGTTGTTGACATCGCATTTGTTGGTGTTAACCATGCATGGCTGGTTTTCTAATTTTCATTTTACTGGAGAGCTTCTTCTGTTTTTGAGCGGATTCCTCATGGCTGCTGCGCTCCTGTTTTCCTTCCTGTTACAGTTCCTCTCCATTTCTTCCCAGAAAGTGTCCTTCTCCCATTCTTCTAGCAGTTGCTTCCTGCAGGGTACAGAGTATGTATATGTTCATGGTTTTCATATCTGTAAATTCGGACATGTGTTTTTCTTTTAAAGTAGATTAGAAATATGAAGATAAAGCATTACATAAGATTGTGGGGTAATTACTGTGGGTGAAAATTAGAGCGAGTGGAACAGACACAATTAAGCAAGCAGTCAGGAAATCTGCGCTCTGGTCTGGACATTGCCCCACAACCTAACTGTGGACTTTTCACAAATCCCATAATCTTCTGGACCCCTAGTTACCTTATCTGTGGGACAGAGTTGCATTAAATGATTTCTGTAGTCCCTTTTAGTTCCAAACCTTACTCAAGTCCCCAAACTGAATAAACAAGATTCTATAATACCAAATAAAGACCGGATGTCTGGCAAACCTTCCAGTGGTGAAGAGGATGATCTAAGTGAGCTTAATTCTGTTCATAATTTTATTATTATCGGGAATTGAATGGGAAGAGATAAAGGTGATTGAACTTTCCGGCAGTTATAAAATTATCTGAAATCCACTGCTATTAGCTAACCTTTTAAGCTTGGTTCCTAATCTTGCTCACCATTGCATGCCCGATACCTAATACACTTCATGATCAGCATGTTTGTATTTTGAGAATACTTTCATAAAAGATTGATGGGCTTCTTGACTTCACCTATTTATTTACTTTATTAGGGCAAATTAACCATGTCTCATAACAGCTTTAAAATTCAGGACGTGTAGGAACAAGTGGTATGCTAGTCAGAAAGAAATTCTAGACATGAAATTTGACAGTAGATACCAGGCTGGTATTCTTTATTCTTCAACCCAGTGGGTGATGTTTATGGGTTACAGATTCAATAGATGGTATTTTAAATATTTATATTTAATTTCAAGGGGGGGAAGAAGACATAATTTGTGTTTAATGAGATAGAGTATAGAAATGAAAGCAGAAAATAAAATGATACGATGAATATTTTGACTATTCAAATTAATCTGCGATTTCCATAACATTTTATTATGTTCTGCATCATGAATTACTCTGAAAGACAGATACGGCTTCTCTTTCCAGAAAAATAAATGCAAACTCCCAATTTTGCATGTGATTTGAGGGGTTTGTTTCATGGGCTCCATTAAGTTGATGCAGCCTTGCCTTCTTCCTTGTCTGGTGGCCCCTAGTCCAAATTCCTGATAGGAAAGAACCCTGGGATATTAAGCCTTAAAAGTCCTTGGAAATAATCTAGACCAGTGTTACTTAAACTGTGGTCATGAAATCAATGGACTGTATCAAAACCAACATTAAAAAGAAAAGAATAAAACAAAATATCAGAGTGTTTCATAACATGCTAAGCATAAGTTTTGTTTTGTGACCTTGCTTCCATCTGTATGTAGATATATGTGTTTATGTGTGTTAGTACCGGGTCTGAATACAAAATGGATTTCTTACTGTGGATTGAGGGCAAAGTTTGAGAAACACTCATCAATTCTGGATGAACCTCTTCATTGTGTAGGCGCTTTAAAGGCTAAATGATGTGTTCTGACACTCTCCCTCCCTCCCCCTCCCAACACACACACAGCTCTTTAATTTTTAGTGGCTGAGCCAGGACTGAACTAGACTATTTGAGTGCTAATTGTGCTGTACCACAGTGCTAATTTTTTGAAATAGAATTTGAAGTAGATTATTTTTAAATATTAGGTGGTTCATCTGTTTCACACTTGGCATTTTTTAATCCTTTATTTTTCCCACTAATTGTCTCTGTCTCTGCCCTTTAAAATAATATGGGCTTGAGCTTCTTTTCCTGAAAATTGAAAAATATTTGGGGACCTCTCAGTTGGCTGTCTACACATCTGAATCATAGAATTTGACACTTAGGGGCTGATCAGAATTTCAGAACAAGACATGAAGGTTCAAAATTAAATTATTTTGAATTATTTGTCCATTCACTTGAATGTGAAACGTGGTTCCAGAATGTTGATACGGGAACATTGGGAAGACCTTGTAACATTCCCTTAGTCATGTGTATGAGGTTTTTCTCAAACTTGAATGTCATATAGATTACTTGGAGAGATTCTGATGCAGAGTCTGGCTGAGGTCATGGGTTCTAACAGGCTCCCAGGAGGTGCTGCTGCTGCTCCTTCGACCACACATGCAGTAGCAGGGACCTTATATTAACTGCCTTATTATCGTGGTAAGAAAAGGTGGCTCTCAGTAAGCTTTTCATTGTCTTGATTTTATTCACATTTTCATGCCTTTCCATATTGGCTACAAAAATTAAAATATCTTTCTTGTTTTTTAAAAAACCGGATTATTTTTTGTAGTTAAAAACATGTCTTTAGGGCTTCTCTGGTGGTGCAGTGGTTGAGAGTCCGCCTGCCGATGCAGGGGACGCGGGTTCATGCCCCGGTCCAGGAGGATCCCACATGCCGCGGAGAGGCTGGGCCCGTGAGCCATGGCCGCTGAGCCTGCGCGTCCGGAGCCTGTGCTCCGCAACGGAAGAGGCCACAACAGTGAGAGGCCCGCGTACCGCAAAAATAAAAAAAAACAAACATGTCTTTAAAACAGCCGTGCTCATCGGTCCCCACATCCGTGAATAAGGACAAGGCCCCTCTTTGCAGCACTGTTCTAGGTGATTCCAGTTTAATTCATATTTCCAAGCTTCTACACAAAACTTAATTTTCTAAATAACTGAAACTTAATTTTATAAAGAACATTTTCTAAAATATTATATAATTTTCTTTCTTAAACTATTATGTGCACTTTTTCCTTTATTCTAGCGGTATAAGAGTAGTGTTTTTTGGAGGCTTCTGGTGAAGGGTGTTGAACTATATGCAAAATGAATAAAAACCACAAAACTTCTAAGTTCTGTGTCTGTCTTTTATGCTTTTTGTCTGTTTTGTCTTTCCAGCTGCTGGTAAGTCTGTCTCAAAACCCTTCATTTCCCTTCCATTCTAATTGATTACTTCTGACCTGAAGGAGCCAGCTACTAGGTTTGTTAGAAGTGCACGGGGAATTAATCCCAGTCAAAAGGAGCTCCCTGTCCTGGGGACTTTCCTAGGATGGTGATGGTCAGGAAGTTCAGTAGCACTTGAGCAGGAGAGAAATCCTTTGGTTTTAATCATATTCTGAAAAGTTAGCTCTAATAGGAACTCACTTGTTTCCTCTTTGTGCCTTTCTCCATGTGTTTCTTTCTCTCTCTCTCTGTTTCTCTCTCTCTCTCTCTCTCTCTCTCACACACACACACACACACAGTGTGGTGAAGTGTGTTTGCAGGCAGTTGGAAGTGTGTGTGTGTGTGTGTGTGTGTGTGTGTGTGTGTGTTAGCCCTATGACTGAGAATACGGTACTTGTAGTAAATAAGTGGCACTTCAGGGTTTGTACGAAATGGAGGTGAACAACCTGTGCTAAAGACCATGGTTCTCTTTGCACACAGTCTGTCCTGCAGTGGCTTTGTAAACAGGTTTAAGAATAATAATGATGACAGTAAAGAGGATATTCCTTGGTTCAGTTTAGTGATTCCGGGTCCCAGGGATTTAAAGTCTGTTTTTAGCTGTGTTATCTTTAGTAGATTGCCGGTTATAACAGCAACCAAAGCTCCCATTTGTTGGGCCCTCGCTCTCAGGAACTCATTATCCAGATGGATGTGGTGCAGCGAGCAGGGCTGTGGTCATGCAGGTGCATCAGGTGGGGGCAGCACATGGCTGCCGCCTTTCAAACCAGTAGGAGCGATAGTGCTTCATTCTCCTCATTAGGCCCCCCTAGAAATGCATGCGCATGTGTGGAACCTGCAGCAGGTGTTTTGGCTTTTCCTTACTCAGCAAAGCTGGAAACGTTGGAGGATTCACATCTATAAAAACCATGTAGTAGTTAGTACCGTTCTGATTCAAAGCCGAGAGAACCTGTTTGCATCTTAACTGTGCAGCATTGGAACATGTATCATTTTGGGTAGCCTTATTATTGGTTTCGTGTTAGAATTTGTGAATTACATTCTTTAAAACTGTGACGAGGCTAAATGTAACCATAACATTTAGGTTGGATTTTTTGGAAGTCCTGAACAGGGCCCCATTTCACATATTTTTAGTGAATTACAACCTTTAAACACTGATTACCAGATTTGTCTCACTTGAATCTTATTTTTACATCCAGGATATGTCTTATGTTTCAGTGCAGCTAAACCTACTGGTATCATTTTAGTCTAATTAACAGTATTTTGTGATCTGGGACTCCTGTCAAAGATCGTTATAGGAGCTAGAAAACACTGGGGGGGTAAAATGAACACATGACCTCATCTCTTATTTGTACTAGACTATAACTTGCATTCAAAGAGACTAAAAAAGGAAAAAGAAAAATTTCATTCCTTCCCATTAAGCTGTAATAAATGTGTTTAATATGGTTTTGCTATTAATAATCCCTTTTAGCTGGTAGAATGGAAGATTTTGTTTGAAGTACTAGAATGCTGCCGGGATAAAGATTTTACTAGAAACAGAGTAGATATCAGTCCCTGCTTGTTTAACTGGGGGAATAAAAATGCACATCTACTGAAGAAAAATCTGTGGACATAAACTCTTCTCTTCCTGTTTTCAAATATATCTCATAGGTTGTTTATCTTATTTAAATGTACAATAATATAGTAGCCAAGAGAATGCAACTGCTGTTCCTTTAATATCAGAACTATGCACACTACAATAGGTGTCACTGTTTTGCTTGGTCCAATCATGACTGGTGACTTCAGCTATTGGCTCCGAGCACTGGCTGTCTGACTCCATCTGCAGGGCTGTAATACCTACTCTCCTCCGATCCATTCACCACACAACTTCAGCCGGCCGAACAGACTCACGCGGCTCCAGCACATCTTGCTAACCTAATTCAGAAAACAAGCGCTACGGCTCTCTGCCTGTCACCTTCGCGCAGTGTAGCATTTTCAGGTGATCTAGGAAACTGGGTTATTTTTATGAGCAAATAAGAGAAACAGGAATCATGATGGGGATGTATTTAACAGACCCAGTACTGGATAAAACTTAAAACCAGTTTCTAATTCAACATAGTAAAAAGGTCACCTTGCTCGGCTGAGAAAAGAAGCAAAATATCAGCTTGCTGGTTTCTGTTCTCATCTTAGCTCGTGCTAGCCTCTTTTCCTTGATGCTCACACCGATTTGGAATATCTGGCTCTAAAGAGAGACCTACTGTACTCATGGTAGATGACAAGGAAAAGAACATGAAATGTCTCACCTTCTTCTTGATGCTTCCAGAGACGGTAAAGAACAGGTCCAAGAAAAGCTCGAAGAAAACAAATCCCAGCAGTAGCAGCAGCAGCAGTAGCAGCAGCAGCAAGTTGCCTCCAGTTTGTTATGAAATAATTACCTTGAAGACTAAAAAGAAGAAGAAGATGGCTGCTGATATATTCCCCCGAAAAAAACCAGCCAACTCCAGCAGCACCACTGTCCAGCAGTACCACCAGCAGAATCTCAGTAACAACAACCTTATTCCGGCCCCGAATTGGCAGGGTCTTTATCCCACCATTAGAGAGAGGTAAGTGCCGGGCCAGCATATTTACTTTAAAAGTTTTCCTGTGTTGGAAGTTTCTGCTTTTGCACAACGTGTAATGTATTTTAACATAAATCTGTGTTTCCTCTTTTCCCAGAAGCTTTATTGGTAATGGAAAACTGCCTTGTATCTTTTCCAGAATAGTACAGCTGTTTTCCTCTTAGATAAAAATGTTTTTGTAAGCTGTAACATTTAGGTGACAGGGTTGTGTCTGTGGGTTATAGAAGATAGAAACCTTTTATTTGTCCTTAAGTCTAAAGAAAAGTTTGGATAACTTTTTTTTAAAACTTCAGTTACTTCCATGTGTTTGCAGTGATTACAAATGCAGTTGTATAGTTGGAACCTTTATTTGTAGCTTTACCCTGAAGTTATTAAACCGTTGTTTAGCTTGTGAATCTTTTGTGGGTTTGTATGTTGGGGAGGGGGTGTTAAAACGCTGTGAATTAATGAATTGCCTCTGTTTACAGAAATGCAGTGATGTTCAATAATGATTTGATGGCAGATGTACATTTTGTGGTTGGGCCACCAGGTGGGACTCAGCGGTTGCCAGGACACAAAGTAAGCAACAGATGCATTACTCGTTTAGTACTGAGATTTACAAAGAGGGACCCTCTCCGTGAGCCTGGAACTGGGGGTGGGCAGCTTGCCAATGGCAGGCAGTGCGTGTTTCACCCGATCACAGAGAAAGCGCAGCGTCTCCAGAGGGCCTTGGCCACGCTTAATTTTTTTCTTTGTTTCCTTCTACCCTGCTTTATGTCTCACACAAAAACATGCCCTCTTAACTCTACAGTCATGGGAAGTTGTTGTGATAGGTTAGGAAAGTCATACGTTTACCCTTCTCCTAGAAATCTGTTAGATAAGCTTTTATTTTATTTATTTTATAATGAGGGAACTTGAGCATCAGTCTGTTAAAGCCTTGATAATTAGCAGCATAGAGACTGGTTTGTGTGAACTTCTGTCTTTTGCTTTCATGGCCAGATCCACTGTACCTTGGCTTTGTCAGTAGAGCAGGTGTTAGGTGCTCTGTGTCCACTAAAGCTGATTGCTTAGAGTTGTTTTTCTGGATTGATTTGCTGAAAATGTTTTCAATTTAGTGCATGAAATAAGATTTCCGTTTCTCCACAGTATGTTTTAGCTGTTGGGAGCTCTGTTTTCCATGCAATGTTTTACGGAGAACTTGCCGAGGACAAAGATGAAATCCGTATACCAGATGTCGACCCTGCTGCTTTTCTCGCTATGCTGAAGTAAGCATCTTGCATATGTTTGGAAAGAGTTTGTTTATGCTGTTTTTGTGCTCTTATGGCTTCACAGTTAAGTATAACTTCCAGGTAATAGAAAAGAGAGACTGATGAAGAAAGTGGGTGTTGCTTACCTTGTAAGTGTTTCTGATGAAAACTCCTGTGCATCTTTCCATGGGGAGCATGTGGAATGAAGCAGGCGTTTACAATCACACCTTGGCATGGAATTTGGGGGCAAGTGGCACGTATAGTGATTTCATTTTTAATGGCTTATAATTAAAGAAAAATAACTTTCTGGTGTGTTATCTAATAGAGCATGTTCTCTCTGAAAGTATTGTGTGTGAAGAAGTCTTTAAAAGGACATAAATTATATTTTTTGCTTCACAATTCCAGAAATTATATACATTATTTAAATACTACCAGTTAGGAGGTTTTTAAGTTTTCTAGGAGTTATTGTCTCCTAGCAACAAACATAAAACTTATTATCTGTTGAAACTGTCTGATCTTGATGCACACATACATACACATGCTGTCACATGAAGTCAGATACTATTTCTCAAGGATAAGAGACATTTACATTTTGTAGTAGAGGAGAAATTTTTGAAAGATGAGTAATTTTCTATAGATTTATATGGATTTGTTCAGAAAAACTTTAATTGGTCGTACGGAAATGTAAAGTTATAAGATATAAATTTATTTAAAAAATAGTTTTCTCTCTCATGGGTCTTTTTCAGAATCCAGTAAATGTTATTAACCAGATAAATAGGATCTACTTCTGTGACCTGCATTGGTGCTGGACAGTGTGATAGTCCACTGTGTGGTTAGGGTCCAGTGATTATTCTAGGTAATATTTAGGTGATTTTTCTTGATTCTTATTCTAGCACACCAAAGTGTATCAGAGTTCAAGGTTACCTGCTGCTATGGGGATTTTGAGTCACTGGAATAAATTACAATGTTTGTTGAAAAAAATTATTCATTGGGTCAACAAGTTGGACAGTCATCCCACAAACATTTAAAATGTTGATATATATTGTCTTCTGCCTACTGAAAAATAAGTATTATAGTTACTTCCGGAACTTTAAAGTGTTTAATTCTTTATGTGCAGTATAGTTTTGAAATCCATTTGCTGCTCTCTAGAACTTTCATAGTGGGAGATAGGGAAATTAAAGGCAAGTGAGCACGTGAGGTACCAAAACATAAACTAATCCACTACTTTTAACGAACAGACACTTTGTGACCTTGGTAATGTTTTAGAGATACACATACAGAACTCAATTTTACCTGTAGTGATTTTTGTGTGTCGTTTTTTTCCCCAGTGAAGTTAGCTTTGTATATTTGACATTATTTCTGTTGCAGAGGAGAATGCTGACACTAGTTCGGCATTTTGTCATCACTGTAGTCAAGTAGACTGTTGTGTTGCCGCAGATAGATGTACGTAATTAGGAAACCCAAGTACAAGTCACAAAATTCCGTTTCACCTAAGCCATTTGATTCATCATTTGACAGGCATCTTTTCTTATAAATGTGTTGCCTAGAATATATCTTGATACAGCTTTTTAAAATTATATGAGCAGTCCACGTAAAGTGGTAAGAATCAGAAATGTAGCAGGTGCCATTTACTGTCATGCTGTGCTTGATCAGCACAGCGTAGTTGCCTGGGATAGCGGAGGCCAGGTTTTCCTCACCCCTTCATTGTGGGTGAGTAGCCAGTACTACTGGAAAGGGGGCTGTCAAGAAAAAGGGAAGACTGCTCACTTGCCAGTTCTAGGGTAAGAGCTACAAAGTGCTGACCGTGCTGCAGAATCCTCCCCACGGTCCTGGTGCTGCAGGTATTTAGTCGAGCAGTCTTGCCATCTTGCCAGTGGCTGGCTTAGTCTATCAGAAAAGAGTAAGGGCTTCCTGGGAGAAAAAATTCAGGTTCCATTCATGATTGTGGTCATTTTTCTCATTGCCATCCTTATATTTTTGTACTTTCTTACAGAAGCTATTGCTTATTTTCTGTTACATGTGTCTCACTAAGGAAAATGTCACAGCAAGTAGCTAAACACCTTAGCTAGAAGCATTTTTTAATTATATTATTAGTATGTATTTTTTACTCATGTGCAGTTCTTACTATCTCTTAGTCAGCCACGGCATCTAAAAGAAGCAGATGATTTCTATCTTTACATACCATCTTGGGAGACTGCCATTGTCCCCCAAAACAATAAGTGTCTTATCTCCTGAAATGGGGACACTTCACAGAAGCACACAAATAGTGCATACTTAGACTTTCTTACTTTGTTTTTTAATTAAGTGTATCTGGAAATAATGTATTCTTTAATTCTGAAGGTGGAAGGAATGTGTGGGGGAGAAGAAAGAATTTAGAGTTAAAAAAAAAAACCAAAACCAGATACAAAGCCTGCGTTGGATTCTATGTAAAATTAACTGGAAGATAGCATTGGAGCCCATATTTAAAAATCTTCTGAACTTGGAACTACTTGAAAAATATCTTAAGATCAGGTTTTGTTTTGTGTTTAAGGAAAATCCAAGTCATTCTTATATAAAAGTGTCAAGATGCAATCATTGCTAACATTACAGTATTGATATTAAAGATACTTGTTTCCATCTGAATTTGCATAAAAAATTTTAAGTAAGTCTACATACATATATTTCTCCTAAAACATATGGGGGTTATTTTTAACTAAATATAGTATAGTATATATAATAGAACTTTGCTATATTTTTTCCTCATATTCACTATTTTTTATTTCAGTCCTTTCTTAAACAGTTCTAGTATCTTCTATTTTTTGTAGCTTTAAAATAGAGGCTAGAATGATTACATGAAGTTAATGTCTTTAATTACACGAACTTTCTACTAAGTTAAAATATTAATAACTTATGAATGTATTTCAGATGTTGTTTTAGTGTCTAATCATGTTTGTAATAACTGTCACATAAGATGATTTTCTTGGAACTAACTTGAAAGTAGTTATATCTTTTCTCACTGGACACGCTCATTTTTGTGAAAATTCCGTTTACATGCAGCGCTCTTCCTTGCAGATACATCTATTGTGATGAAATTGACTTGGCTGCTGACACAGTCTTGGCCACTCTTTATGCTGCCAAAAAGTACATCGTCCCTCACCTCGCCCGGGCCTGCGTCAATTTCCTGGAGACCAGCCTGAGCGCCAAGAACGCCTGTGTCCTCCTGTCCCAGAGCTGCCTGTTTGAGGAGCCGGACCTGACCCAGCGGTGCTGGGAGGTGATCGACGCCCAGGCCGAGCTCGCTCTCAAGTCTGAGGGGTTCTGTGATATTGACTTCCAGACACTAGAAAGTATCCTCTGCAGGGAAACTCTGAATGCCAAAGAAATTGTGGTTTTCGAGGCAGCTCTCAACTGGGCTGAAGTGGAATGCCAGCGACAAGATCTGGCTTTGAGCATCGAAAACAAGCGCAAGGTCCTCGGGAAGGCTCTTTACTTGATCCGCATCCCGACCATGGCCCTGGACGATTTTGCAAACGGTGCTGCACAGTCTGGAGTCTTAACTCTGAACGAGACGAACGACATCTTCCTCTGGTACACCGCGGCCAAGAAGCCCGAGCTGCAGTTCGTGAGCAAAGCCCGCAAGGGCCTCGTCCCGCAGCGCTGCCACCGTTTCCAGTCGTGCGCCTACCGGAGCAACCAGTGGCGCTACCGGGGCCGCTGCGACAGCATCCAGTTCGCCGTCGACAAGAGGGTGTTCATTGCGGGCTTCGGGCTGTACGGCTCCAGCTGCGGCTCGGCCGAGTACAGCGCCAAGATCGAACTCAAGCGGCAGGGTGTCGTCCTGGGGCAGAACTTGAGCAAGTACTTCTCAGACGGCTCCAGCAACACCTTCCCCGTGTGGTTTGAGTACCCGGTGCAGATTGAGCCGGACACCTTCTACACGGCCAGCGTGATCCTGGACGGCAATGAGCTCAGCTACTTTGGACAGGAAGGCATGACAGAAGTTCAGTGTGGCAAAGTCACTGTCCAGTTCCAGTGCTCGTCGGACAGCACCAACGGCACTGGGGTGCAGGGGGGGCAGATCCCCGAACTTATATTCTACGCTTGAGCGCGCTTCCCAGAGCAGTGCGGGCTCCGAGGTGCACACCACACTCCTGCTTGCTTGATGCTTAGCTCAGCTGCAGATACGCTATCAGCGCAGGCGATTTGTAATGAACGGAGCTGTAGGCAGGTTCTAATTTCTTTCAACCTTTTAATTATGTACAGACAAAAATGCGGCATTCAGCTTTTTACTCTATGCCTAAAAGAGCCAAGTTCTCATCAAGGCTTGTGGTTCTTAGAGTTGGATCTATACATCTGGGGAGATTTTGAGTTCTTTTCCAACTGCCCGACTGACCTCCCAGTTTTGTCCCTCTTAGGAAAATTTTCAGATCACCTCAAATTCCCTTTTGGGCTTTATTTTAAATAGGAATAAATAGTCTAAAATAACAATAACAAGAATTATTTTTAAACAGAGCCCTTCACTTCCCAAAAAACAAATAAACCTCAGTGTACAATTTTGAAAGACGTTTTGCTTGATAATTAATAATTTAGAAAGTAGACAGTAGTCACCTTTACCTTCTTATTTTATTTCCTTTTAAATATTTTACTTTTGGGCATTGCTTTTCTTAAATCCTAAATTCATAAGATTGTTAAATTTTAAACTGCAAAGTGTCAATGTAAAGTAAGCAAGTAAGAAATTGGAAGTTTTAGGTCATGACTTTTGCTACAAACAGATTTATATTCTTTTAGTTTAGAAGACAGACTATTGCAGTACAGAGACTTCTTTTAGAAGTAACTAAATTATAAAATTTTATTGTCATTAGGAAAAAGTTGCAGGCCTATTAATTTAAACTAAAACGGTTTTAAAAGGAAGCCTAAAAAAGTCCCATACGACAAATAGTTTAATTGATGGCAAATTATAATACAGAGTTTGAAAAAGTCAGACCCTTTTCCCTGCTTAGCTTCTGATCCCTGCCATTTGCTGGTTTTCAAAAGTTGTACTGTATAGAATTCCTATTCCCTTTTTCCCATGAAAAGAGGACCAAACAGTTCTTTAGATGAATGGAATAACAATTAGTTTTGTAGCACCACATGTTAATGTAATAAGATATTTTATTCATTGATTTTTTTTTTAATCTGAAATGTATTTCACCAGATCTACTTTGACCACATTGTATCTTCTTAGTTAATTATAATTCTGTCCTGTTCCTGGACTGCTAGAATCTGGCCTCTGGCCATCTTAAAGTGCCAATATATGCCTGCAGGGTTTTTAGGAAATGGTCTAGAGCGATACACTTGATGATACCTAATATTCACTGCCTCAGCATCACATCCAGCTCTCTTATTTGTCCACGGATAATGTAAACAAAGGAGGGAAAAGCTCATCAAAACATTCTCCTTCAGCGAAGGCTTGTGCTGGCTTAGTGCCCGTGACCCTGGTGGTGTCCACTGTGTTCACTCCCAGTTGAAGTATCCATGTGTTTCTGGGCAGCTTTTCTGCCCAGCGTGATCCTGAGATGGCTTCCCCGCCACCCAGAGTGTGGTCGCTGGCCGCCTCCTTCTTCTGCTCTGTGAGCCCGAAGCTGGCTCTGGAGCAGGGGTTAGTCCTGGGGTGGGTGTGTGCGTGGGTGCCTGTGCGCGTTCAGGTGCATGCCAGCTCAGGAACTGTCTCCTCCCTGCCTGGTCAGTGAGGCCTGGGACAGAAATGGTCCCCCTGCTGGCCCCAGCTGGGCCCCAGTGAGTGACTGCCTGTGCTTCTGGGCCACTTCTCCCCCTGTAGACGTGGGCTTGTTGCTTCCGCTGGCTTCCCTGATGGAGGAGAACACTGGATTACAGGAAATGTTTTAATCACCTTTACCATTACCTATGTCTGTTAGCATAGATGATCAAAAGCTATTACGGTGATTATAGATGAGTATTCCCAGGACGACTTTCCAAAATTATCTAACAGTTATTTCTTATTAGCAAGATGACAGTAGTTTTGGCAAACTATGAAATAAAGGTACGTTTTCAATTTAAAAAATACTTCTACAAAGGGTTTTATTTATAAATTATGGTTAAACATTTCGGTAACTCATAGTTACCTTGCAAATTGGTAGACTATATACCTAATTGGAAGGCACTCATTTTTAAGCCAGAGGAGAAGAAACTTTATTTAGCACTAATTTCATTATATCAGATTGTTGGCGGTGGGTGTGATAACCTTAGAGTGAAGATTGTTCATTCAGTAACACCCATGGTCAGTGCTCCTGTTAGTAGCTGCCCTCCAGAGGCTGGGGAACCGCTGGGTGAGCGCCACGTGAGATCCTGTACACTAGATGTGGAAGAACTTAATTTTATATTAATTACTATCACCTGAAGAAGAAAAAAAAACAAAACCCATCCATTATCTGATTGGCTGGTGCCAAGATCTGTGGGTTAAATTTGAAAGTTCTACTTAAAATAAGAAAATTTTATCTTTTAAATCCTATTCTCCCTTCTGCATTTTCAGTGACATGGAATTAAGGCTAATGTGCTTGCTTTATTTTCTTTGGTAATCTCAAATTTTGTAGCTTTTTAAACTAGAAACCATCGTTCTGACAAAGCGGGCAACTGTAGTGTATAAACGCAACTTTATTGAATAATGCCCTATAGATGCTTTTCCCAATGTATCTGGCAGTCTTTGTCATTGTTTATATCCTGGGGATAAGGGGAGCTAGGCTAGCAGTTCTAATGTAACATTCTTTAAGCATATCTTAATATAGTATTTAAGTAAATGGTCTAATTTCTACATAACTGTTGCACTGAACTGTCTTTTTTTAAAGGTGTTTAAATAAGCTCACTAATTCAAGACACTAGCCACTTGTGCATCAGAGTGCTTGAATTCAGTAGCTTACAGCATTATTTATGAAGGAAAAATACATAAATATGAAGTACCTCATGTTGAATGTTATTGTACTGTATTTTTAATGTAACAGTGCAGATCTTGTTAGACACATGAATGTATATAATCATGTTAAGTGAAAATAAAATAAAACTGGTTCATAGATTTTTTTCCTTAGCATTTTTGTAGGTCTCTTGAAATAGTAAAAAAAACAAAACAAAACAAACTCATTCTGGCACTTTTGGTTCCACTTATATTTTACAGAGATGGTTTTTTCAGGAGCATTTGTTTGCTAAGTTATTCACATATCCTTGATCCCTAAAGAAGTAAAAATCTGAGGCAAAAGCCTAAAAGAACAATGAATATGTTAATCAGTTGCATTGTGGAAAGCCTGACTGTTAAGTTGATGAGAGAGAGTGAATGAAGTTGATGAGAGGGAGTGAATGGATACATTTATATTCCAGGAATGGAGTTTGTGGTTGGCTGGCATTCTGGGTAGAGTTGCTCAAATGTCTGGTAGATCTCCCTGTACTCTGGGCTATTGATACCAGATCACATCTAGCTTTAGATGTGACCAGTGCTGCTGCTTATTCCTGCCTTGTTATAATTGCTTACGTCTAGGAATAAAAAAGATAAATGTCATATGACAATTGTGAATATAATTTTTATGTCCTCAACTGTTTTCCATTATATTTCCCTATATCAAGTACATATATACACACACACACTCATATATAATTACACACACACGTACATTTTTTTTTTTTACTACAGCTTTCTGTTACTTTTATACTAGAGTTTATTGTGAAACCCTGTGTATTTGCTTAACTACTTCATCTACTCATAGTTCAGTTTCTATAGCATACCTATTCAAAGGATTTTTGGAATTATTCCAGAGAGTAAGAGAACTGGAAATACCCATTCTCATCAGCTTAATTACAGATACAACCTGGATTGCAAAGATCTTTAATCCAGGAAAGTCTTAGCCATTATCTCTTCTGGTGCTCTTTAAACTTAATCCACATGTGTTTGTTTTCAGTATCCCAAGACAATTGGAAATGATCCTCCTCTTCTGTCGGCACTCAGGATCAAAATGTCATTGAAATTACACTTTCTTCCCAGTTGACTCTTTGGCTTGCCTACAAAAGCCATGGACTTAAACTTGGGAAAAAACAAGAAGGAGAAAAGCATTCCTGAGGAGCTAAATAGCATGAAACTTAGAGGCCGGAACAAGCAAGTGGCCCTGAAAACCGGGGGTACCTTAAGTGTTTGTTAGAGAGGGCTGCGTGTGCCTTTGAGATGCTGCAGTAGATGACTACGCTTTTGATTTCTATCAATAATTAATAGATTTCAGCATTTTTTTCTGAGCCATTTACATTTATTGACCAACTACTTCCTTTGCTCAAAACTTCATGTTATCCTCCACTTTTTATTTTATTTTTTTATTTTTATTTTTTTTGTGGTATGCGGGCCTCTCACTGTTGTGGCCTCTCCCATTGCAGAGCACAGGCTCCGGACACGCAGGCTCAGCGGCCATGGCTCACGGGCCCAGCCGCTCCGCGGCATGTGGGATCTTCCCGGACCGGGGTACAAACCCGCGTCCCCTGCATCGGCAGGCGTACTCTCAACCACTGCGCCACCAGGGAAGCCCCTCCACTTTTTAGAATAGATCATCTAACAAAACTCAAACCGGGGGAAAATTTCAACAATAGAACCTCTTCGTTTATTTCCATAACCAACCTAAGCACTGGTAAGAAAAGTTTCTCAACCAAGATATGGTCAGGTAGGTGAGACGAAAATACTTTTGAGGAAGAGAGGAAGACTGGTTCACCTTGTCACACACCAAGCAGTGTAAGACACTAACATCTGTAGATCAGTCCCTGAAGAATCGTTGGGTACCTTTTCCCAACTTGGGCATCTCCCCCCTGTTTCTTCTTCTGAGGCTTTTTTGAGTGAGGATGGTGGGGAAGGTGCAATTCCTATTTATGCAGATCTTAAATGTCCGCATAATGGTAGTTTTCTATTTGCCAGTTTACTTAAATGTCCATTGGACAGCAGTTTTGCCAGCAGATGCTACTATTTTATACTTGAGCTTCTAACAAGTTCCTCACTTCAAGATACATAGTTAAACAAAACACCCACCCTTTACTTGGTCAAATATGTACTTTGTCTGTGTACAGGACATAATTAAAGTTGCCTATTAGACTACTGCCACTGAAATGTTAGTTTGCTCCTACTGATTCCTCTTTAAGCTGTTCTTGGTAGTAACGAAGCTAAGTGCTGTGAAGAGAGGCTGTGCTTTAGAATTTAAGGATGAATTTTTCACTTAATGCAACAGCAGTACAGAAAATTATTTCAAAATTAAGGTGTATTTTTTGTTTTTAAGGTGTATTTTTTGTTTTAAGGTATATTTTTTGTTTTAGGTGAACAGTTTATATTTAATAGACTTACCTCTTTTACATCAATTTGTTTTAGAGGAATGAAACTGTACCTGGAAAATTTTAAAAATAAGTCATCCTAGTGGCCTTGTTAATGTAATTTAATTTTTTAAAAATTTATTTTATTGAAGTATAGTTGATTTACAATGTTGTGTTAGTTTCTGCTGTACAGCAGTGTGACTCAGTTATCCATATATATATTCTCTTTCCTATTCTTTTCCATTATGGTTTATTATAAAATATTGAATATAGTTCCCTGTGCTATACAGTAGGACCTTGTTTTTTATCCATATAGTAGTTTGCATCTGCTAATCTCAAACTCCCAATCCATCACTCTCCCACCCCCTCCCCCCTGGCAACCATAAGTCTGTCTCTATGTCTGTGAGTCTGTTTCTGTTTCTTGGATAAGTTCATTTATGTCATATTTTAGATTCCACATATAAGTGTTACCATATGGTGTTCTATTTCAGACTTACTTGATTTAGTATGGTAATCTCTAGGTCCATCCATGTTGCTGCAAATGGCATTATTTCATCCTTTCTTATGGCTGAGTACTATTCCACTGTATATATACCACATCTTTATCCACTCATCTGTTGATGGACATTTAGGTTGCTTGCATGTCTTTGCTGTTGTAAATAGTGCTGCTATGAACATAGGGGTGCATGTGTCTTTTCCAATTAAAGTTTTGTCCGTATATATTCCCGGGAGTGGGATTGCTGGATCATATGGCAACTCTATTTTTAGTTTTTTGAGGAATCTCCATACTGTTTTCCATAGTGGCTGCATCAATTTACATTCCCACCAGAAGTGTAGGAGGGTCCCCTTTTCTCTACACTCTCCCCAGCATTTGTTACTTTTAGACTTTTTGATGATGGGGTTTCTGACTGGTGTGAGGTGTTACCTCATTGTAGGCCTTGTTAATTTTAATAAGAAGTGCTGCAATAAATCTTCATGACCAGCATATAGCATAAAGACTGTTTTGTGAGAAACTGGAAAAGCCTGTGAAATATTATGATACATAGCAGTCTTTACTGTGGCTGTACAATTTGCATTTTCATTCCTAAACTATTATGTTCAAAAAATAATCAAAGGGAAGATAATGACTATGTAAGGAAGCTTCAAACAATCTTTCAAAGCTTGAAATGGAGGTTACTATCTTCTGCTATATAGTAGAATACATAAAAATGTACTTTTTGAGAGACATTCTGTGCATCTTATGGAATTTTCACTTTTGTGCATGCCTTAACCAGCCCTAAACTTAAAAGTTATTTCAGCATCTCTTCCAATAGTGCTGAAACAAACCCTCAGAACACCTGAGCCTTATCCAATTCAAAGTTCAAGAAAAAATTCAATTCTAAGAATATTTGGAGGCATAAGTGGACTAAAGAGTTTTTAGTATTTAGTGTTTCTTGGATAATGTAGCTCCCCAGGAAAGACATGTCAGGTTTAATGAATCATTCAGAGGATTAACTCAACGTTCATTCATTCATTGATCATTCGTGGATTCTTGGCTTCATCCCAGGCAGTAAGAGGTGCTAGGAGACAAGGTGGGTGCTTTCAGAAACTTCTGGTCCAGTAAAGTGCTGCTGTGCTGTTAGCACAGAGGATTGTGCATTGCTGGCCTCTGCCCTCTGATTTGGTTGGTCTTGGGTGGGGCCTGAGAAATTGCCTCTCCAAGGAGCGTCCACATGATGCCGACCGACACTGTTGTCTGCAGATCATACTTTGAGTAGCACCCATCTAAGTGAGTGGTGTGTCATTGAGAGGCCAGTACAGAAATAAACCAGTAGGGTTTATTTGGCTACTGTGGAGAGAAATACCTTGGCTACTATGGGACCAATGGAAACGGTCATCTAGATTAGTCTTGGGTGGAAGAGAAAGTGATGCTTGAGTTGGGTTTTGAAGGATGCATTAGAATTACCTAGTGCAGAATTATCTAGTGTAGACTGATGACGCAAACTAGAGGGAAGGGATAGGGATGAAGGGAATTGCAGGAGAGAAACAACAGGGGGATAGGATTGGGAACAGCTGGATGTGGCTCGGGTAAAGGGTACCTGTGGGAGAACGAGGCCGTCTGCTGTGTGCCAGCCTTGGAGCAGGATGATGAACCGGGCAGGAACGTGGAGCACTTCACATATTGGGCTGAATTATTTGGCTTTTATCCACAGAAAAAAGTAGTGACATTGAAGAGGTTTGAGATGAGACAGCAGTTTCGTGTTTTAAAAATGTCTTTCTGAACTTAGGGAAGGGTAGACTGGATTAGACTGGAGACAGGAGGAGAGGGTAGGGCTGTGAGTAATGCAAGCAAAGATCAAAGGGGGCCAGGAAATGGAGAGAAGGATGAAGATTCTAGAAACATTGAGGAGAGACAACCAGGGTGCAGTGGCTGTGACATCCAGTCAAAAGGGGGCTTGTGAAGTTGGAATGAAGCCTCTTGCTTTATATTTAGCCTTATGGAAAGGGAAAGAAAACAGTTTTTACTCTACCATCCTCTGTAGGTGGTTTATAGGTACCCACCCTTGATTCTAAGATTCTTTTAGGAAGAAGGAAAAACAAAGAGAGTCAACTTAGGGTGCTGGCTTATAATTTAGACTGCAGGAAGACTGCCTGGATTTGAAGCTCTAGCTGCGTGTGAATTCAGGCAAGTTACTTAACCTCTCTGAGCCTCTGTTTCCTCAAGAAAGACGACAGTAATAATAGTACTTCCTAATAGGGTTATTATGATGATTAATCTTTCTAAAGCACTTGTGACAGTACCTGGCAAACAGGAAGTATCATAAAAGTGTTGTTAAGTGAAACAAAATATAAAAGGCCACAAATTAAACCCATGCATTTCCCTCATATGTGCCTTTATGAGAACCAGTTTTAGTTTACACACACTTTTAAAAAGTTGTCAGTGCAGACAATTAAAAAGGGTCATTTTGTTGCTGTTCTTTTAAATATACTACGGCCAATAGGTAGGGAGTATATAAAGTTACAAAGAGCTATATTGTTGAAGAATTCTCATATTTTAGCCATATTTCTAGTAAGCATTTAAATTCTGTCATGTTAATGAGAGACAACTGAGGTAGGTGGATTCTAGCGTGTCAGATGCCTTCAAAGCTAGGAACTTATCTAGGATTCAGAAAATTACTCTGTAAAAGAGTACACAGCGGGTTTTCGAAAGACCTTTTGAAGACATCTTCCAGGAGGAGTCTATTTTGCTAGTTCTGCTAGAGTCAAAATAAGCTCTTTTTTCTTGGCTTACAGTCTTAGACAGTTTTGGATATAACCCCTTCTCCAAGTATTTGGGGATTAAAATCAGTTTTAGCTTTGACATTATTTGCTGTGTGTTGAAAGCAGGTTTGACCTTCATTATGAGTGATGTGAATATTACAGGGAATATTTGAAGGGCTAATTGTTTTTATTAAGGTAAACACAGGTGTGTCAGAAGCCCCGGCAGCTCCGAGTCCGTGTCCCCCACTGTGGGTGGCTCTCCACCTGCCCTCCCCACGATGTCCTCCATCTGTAAGCTTACCTAGTTCTGAGCCAGTGCTGGGCCCTGGTTTCCTGGAAGTTCGTTTCTGGTCCCTTGTTCTGGGTTCTCTGTTTTGCAAAATAAGCCCTCAAGAGCCTTACCCCCCAGAGATTCTCATTCAGGGGCCAGTTGCGTTTATGTGAAGCTGCGAGCAGGTATGAGGGACTCTGATGCCCATGAAAGGTTGAGAACCCCTGGCGTAGAAAATGTGCTGAAAAAAATACACCCACATGGACATTTAGCTTCAGCACCCTGTTCCCTGCTGGGGGCTCTGGCACCACACACACACCCTGAAATCAGTCTGATGCTTATGTTCCGAACCCATGAACCCTGAAGCTCACCCCAAACAACCCCTGTCTGCATTAGTGGATGAAATAAACTAGGGGTTTCGGAAGGCCCAGCCTCTGACTCCCTGACTTCTTGACCCTGAACTCTGTTTGTTGAGCTCACTCTTGTCAATCTCTCTGTACCCCCCAGCCCTCCACCTGCACCCCCGATTTCATAGCCCCAGCCCTTTCATCAGTGTCTGGTCCCAACTCTGGCCCACTGGACCATGCCACCTGCTTAAGTTCTGATTACCATTAACTGGTCTCAGTGCCTGCGCATGCTGGGGACTCCAGCTCTGAGCCCTGTCTCTCTAACATTCCACTTGCTTCAAGTACGTGCTGGCCACTCGGCCTGCAGGATCTCCTCTCCCAGCCTCCAAACCCAGGCTGATATTCCCACCCGCCCTGGTCCTGGTGGAGCCCCTGCCCAGCCTTTTCTGTAGCCCCCACTCCCCGTTCTCTTCTTCCTACCTCCAACCTGACCCCCAGAATGACGTACTTAAAATACATTTGTTAAAGTACAAATGCAAAATACAAATACATATAATGCAAATAATGCAAATACAAATAATGCGTAGCAGACACACACAAGCTCAGCGTAGCACTGCAATACATTTATACTCCCATGTTCGGAACAGCTGCGGGCTGTCTTGGCAGCTCTGCTGACTTGGCCTCACGTGTGAGGGTTAGCTGGGGTGGCTTTTCTCCGATTGCCTCTCAACCTCCAGAAAGCTAGCCCAGGCGTGGTCTCGTGGTGACGGCCAAGGCACATGAAAGTCATCTGCATCAGGAGGAAACGTGCAAGGCCTCTTGAGGCTTGGGCTCCTAACTTGCACGTCATCACTTATGCTGTGTTCTGTCGGCCAGAACAAGTCAGAAGGCCTCCCAGATGCAAGGGGTGGGGAATTAGACTCCACCTCTTTATTGAAAAGGGCAGCAAAGTCATGTGGTGAAGGCTGTGGATAAGGACGGGGTGTGGCAGGTTGGGTCATTTATGCCATCAGGCGGCCACAACATTTCACCTGAATGTTGGAGGGGCCCACGTGAACACACTGTGCTCCTTCGAACTTGGACCCCAGACTCAATTCCAGCTGAAGTTGCCCATGGAGAATCCACTTGAGCAAAAAGCATTAGTGAACATGACTATTTTATAGGGGGAAGGAGAAGGAATCCCTTTCGCGTACTCACAGCATGAACTGCCCAAACATTCACTTAGCAGGTCTCCTCCCCAGGTAGTTGGTTAATTGGTTAGTTGGTAGGTTAGTTGGTTCTGCTAACCAGAGGTGTTTCTTGTCCCGAATCCTCCAGGCACAGCTGTAGCTTCTCCTTAGACCACATCTTGCCCCCCATCATCTCCCCCTCCTCAAACTGGAGCCTTCACCTGGAGTTAGTACACACCTCAGCGCAAGATTGTCTTGTCACTTACAGCCTCACTTCCGCTCTTGTTTACATCCCCCTTAGCACTGCTGTACAGTTGTACTCAGAAGCCAGGCCCTAGTAAAACAAGTAAAGGTTGTGGAGGTGGATGGTAAGGGGCCTTTCCCTCTGTGTGTCTTCATCATCATTAGCAGCAACACCCCAGGAGACCTAAGATGGCCCAAGAGCTTCTTCCAGTTACAGGAGGATGGGGAGTGTTGGCCCTCAGAGGGTCAGGAAGGGAAGAGGGAGTTGGACTTTGATATAACAGCTCAGCCAACACTTGGGGGATAGACGTAGAGGGTTGGCTGGAGCAGGGAGAAAAGATGGGGTCTCAGGGGAGCGGGAAACCTCATACAGCTTCTCTACTGGGAGCTTCTCATTTTCTCATCTCCTCAGGAATCCCTGACCTAGAACCCACCCAGGAGATGCTCAGCAGGTGGAAAAGTTTAGGGAGAGCCCACCCGCTGGTGGCCTGGACACATCACCTGAACTCCTACGGCTTGTTTGGCGAGCACGTGCTTAATCAGCTCTGTCTTTTGTGACCGTATCACTGAACAAGTGTCCCGCCTGGCCTTTGTAACACTGCTTTGTCACCTCACACGTGCATTTGTCAGTCAGCTCTTTACTCTCCGGTCTTTGGGTAAATGTGGCAATGCCCTTGATTCTGCTTCTGTCCCTTTCTTCTCTGATGGAACCCCTCCCTTGTCAGAGCCCCTGCTTTCTCTCTGTTCCTCTCCCGCAGTACAGAAAGTTTTAACTGGTGGATTATCCCAGATCCTGCATTCCCCACGGAGGAACTGTACTTGGTTACTATTAGTAACCAGCCAGAGCCTCAATTGCTGAAAGAGCTGCTAAATTTGGGGAAGAACTGCATTCCTTCCTCGAATTTCAGATTTATCTGCCACATGGGTTTATCAGAAATCAAGAGAGAAGCACCTCATGCCTTAGAAAAATCAGGCTTCCCCTTAGAAAAATCCCATGACTGTAGGTACAGTTGGGCTGGAGATAACATCCAGTGTGAATGGGAGCCTTGGGATGCGGTGGCTTCCCAGAGACTGGCTGTCATCCAGCCAATCAGAAACCGGGGCTGAATTTGAGCATCTCCCAGGCCAGACCTCTTCCCAGCTAGACAATGTTTAAGGTTCTCATCCCCTTCCCCGCCCCGTCCACTCCGCTCAGGAGAAAGGCGCGTCCCTATTCAGACAGCTCCCGAGAAAGCTTCATCAAGCAGAGCGAAGACTGCAGCCAATCCAGTAAGACTTCCGTGTCCTGACTGACCAAATGTGCAAGAAAACTCCTATTTGGGGTGGATGTTGGATGTTTGTGGTGGGTTTTACCGCCGTTCTTTAGTGTTTCATTTATTCAGACCGAGTTCAGAAGTCAGGAAAGAAAGGAACTAAGCTCTTCCCTGTAACTGCAGAGAAACTTCCACCTTTCCAGGTAAAAAAACCAAATCTTCCACATACACAAATCACCTTGGCCTCCAACTCATGACAGCTTCAGAAATCAGCATGGATGTGACTAGAAGCAGGATGGTGCAGGCAAAATAAGTCGGGGAAGGAAAACGGCCCTGGGGCAAGGAGAGAGAGACTGACTGGCCGTTTCCTCTGAGAGGCAAAGCCTTGGAAGGAGGGTAAAGGAAAGCAGTGCACTTCCTTGGGTGGAGGGAGTGACACTGACTAGTGGACAGGCCGGGGGGGTTGGGGACATGGCTGTCTTAGGCCTCCCTGGACCACCTCCTACTCTCTGTAAGGAGCCTTTGTCGGCTTGCCAAGCCTTTAGCTCGAGTCCCACGAATGGCCTTTTCAGGGCTGTTTCTCAAGGGCCCTTCAGTTTCTGGACCTCCAAACAGGGCCCAGAGTGCAGGCCAGACCGAGCAGCCATTCAGGGGTTGAGGCGGGAAACCAGGCCACCCTTGACTCCTTTTTGTGAAGTATTGCCCTCAGGCCTCGGAGCAGCTGAAAAGATGTGTGGACTCTGTCCTTCCCCAGAAAGAACCAAGTCCGGCTCATGGCAGCCTCAGAGGATGGCGTCGAGTGTTCCTTCACACATCCCTCCCTTGGCTCTCCTTCTTTCCTCAGTGGTGCTGTCATCCCACTGCTGCTCACTGGCTTCCAGCTCTCACCCTTGAACCTGGGCAATCCAGCCCATTCCTGCCCCGCCCCCATCCCCACCTTCATCAGCAAAGGTGTGGAGGTGAGGGAGTTTTCTCGTGCAGAACAGCGTTCCCCTCTCACAACACAAGAGCACTTCACAGTGGGTGGGAGCACAGGGAGGGGCGGAGCCGTGGAAGAGGCCACAGACTCCCTGTCATAGTAATGAGGGCAGGTGGGAACAGAGGCCACTGTAGCCAGACCCCTACATGATCCCCGACCGGCCCGTGGACAAGGAAAGGCAGGACACGTGGCTTCTTACAGCCTAAATAAATAAAAGGAGCTAGTTCTCAGGCTTTGCCACGTGCCTGCCACTTACATAGTAGCTATGCAGTCTTTCCCAAACTCCAAACGCCCTGGTTAGAAAAACGAATTACCAAGTGCAACCAGAAAGCAGTCTTTCATAGGTCATTATCAGGGCCTAGGCAGTACCACGCCTGATTGAGAGCAGCTCTCAGAATCATCTAGTTTCTCTTGTGGGGGAAGCTTTTGCTACTGCTTCCTGCTGCCCTGTCATTTTGAGCTGACCCCCAAAGGGAGTGTTAAATTGATGTCATCTTTCCAATTTCTTCCCAGAAGCATTTGGAGACATTTGCACAATAATGGGGTGGGGGGGAGAAGAGTGTCCAAACAAGAGTTCTGTGAAAACCCCTAACTGGGATGAAGTCATTTATTTATGTGCTGGCCCCAGTCCTCATCCTTCTGATAGCACAAAGAAAGATGAATCACACAGGTGACATGATAAAGAAAGAAAAATAAAGAAATAAAGTCAAAGCAATCCGAAACCAAGAAGAAACCCACTGCCTTCAGTCAACAAGAGGATTCAGTTTGAAAATTGTGGAACTGTAGAATTACCACCAAACAAAACATTGAAGACAATGTTGATCATCTTTGAACTGGGACACATGCATTTCATTGTACAATCTGTATTTGTGTATGTCTGAAAATTTCCATAATAAAAATTACTTTAAATTGCGGTAGGAATTGGATCAGAGAGCTCATACGTGGCATGGTAATACCTAGGCACAGACCATTTTACCCCTAAATTTAATTAGCAAGGCTGGCAAGACCCACTCCAATAACTTACAGCTGAAAGCATGTTTGAAAGTAAACCTGGCTTTTTTTAGTCACACGTGGACAAAGGGTTCTCTGTGATCAGCCCACCTCTGGCATCATATAACTCAGACAAAGTGTTTCCTAAATGCGGGGACTTTTGAATTTTAAAACAAATTATGCATCCACTTAAATGCAGGGATTGACATTTACGCTTAGTTGCTTAAGTGAAGACTCCTACTTCATAAAATACTTAATTAAATGGGAAAAGCATTCTACATTCTTGATCTTTGTTAATCATATCTGGGAGAAGCCTGGACGTTTAGATCACGATTTCATTAGGGCATTCTTACAGTTCCCCTGGTGGCAACATAATCTAATTTTAACAAAATTTAATTACAAGTGCAGCGAGGGTTTATGTGGACTGGAGTTGAGACTGAGATATCCTGGCTTCTGGAAGTAGCATCACCAGCCCCTCCACCTCAGACCCTCCATTTAGCCATGCCCAACCCAAAGAGTTATACGACCCAGGGCAATTGTACAAATGGCTACCTGCCTATTATGTGTCTAAACATTAACAGTTATAAATCTAGTAACGGCTAAATAAAATATGTTCTAGCATTCTACCTTGACAGATACGACTTTGTAGCAATCTGTAAGGCCAGGTTCAAATTTCAAATCCTTAACCCCTCAGAGTTCTGCACCAGGGAATGTAGTGGTGGAGGAGAGGTGGTCCCCGGCTCCTGGGCTCCTGCCCACAGCCCACACCTTTTCTCCTAGAACCCTGTCTTTATCTTGTAGCACAAGGAGTCTCCTTGTTCATGTGTCGTCTCCTTAGCCCACACACTCAACTCTGTCCATCCCAGTCCAACACCAAAAAGCTACACTTTGGCCAACCCTGGGGCCTAGAGGTGCACAACTCCTGGCCTGGGCTGTCCTCATGAGGAAGTGAACTTGAAGCCATGCAGACAGAGAATTCCAGAAAACTAGATACTACATGATACAGAGGTTGAAGC
Organism: Hyperoodon ampullatus; assembly: GCF_949752795.1. Taxonomy (NCBI): domain Eukaryota; kingdom Metazoa; phylum Chordata; class Mammalia; order Artiodactyla; family Ziphiidae; genus Hyperoodon; species Hyperoodon ampullatus. The sequence continues at coordinate 10,353,675 of NC_136927.1, read as the reverse complement.
AAGGGTTCTAGGTATGCATGTCCCCTTGATTGATTTGCAAGGGTTAAGGGGATCCATGGGGAAGAGCTTTGCCTTGCTTTGTCCTGCTGGCAAGTGTAGGAATGGGGAGGTGGATGGCACAGACACAGCCTTGAGACCAGGAGCTGAGCCCACACGGACTCTGCATCACCATCTCATATCTAGTTCTGAATTGTGGGAGTAGAGGTCCGGGTGGAGGCAACTGTAAAAGCATCAGACAGGGAGGGATACACATAAAAGGAAGGTGTGTGTCTTGGGGGAGGAGCTCTCATTTAAAATAAGTCTATAAACTAAAAGTTCCATACACATGAAATAATCTAATGCTAGGAAAGGCAATAAAGTAAAAAACCAGAATGTAAATTCACTCTATGAAGATCTGTGTATCAGTTAGCTATTGCTGTGTAATAAATCATCCCAAAATTCAGTTGCTTTAAACAATTTTATAAGATATTCCAACAAAGACTTTTGATATTATTAAGATCTATCTATCAAATAGATATATCTATTTGCACTAGAAAGGGAATAAGAATTTATGAATTACAATCAAGGTTCAGACATGTAGAGACACAGCAGATAGACTTGAAGGATGAAACAGTTGAAGCCAGATTGCAGGAAGTGGCACTGGGGTCAAGAGGAGAAAAGAAAATTTCCATTAGGAAGGAAAGTTATTGGTCATTCTCAGTGTTTGGGCTGGGAGAAGGGAGCAGAAATGTTAGGTTTAGTGTGAAAGCTACAACTGGTGGGGGTTCCTCTGCATCATAGTAAGGAGGGAGGTGTAGACTAAAATGGGGAAATACATGTCACTAAGGGACCATGTACTTCTGCACACAAGCACATACAGACGCACACACGCATGCACGCATGCACTCACATGAAGCGAAAGAGGATTCCTTCCATTCTTCCAGAGAGGTGAGCACCAGAGCTCAGGGAGTGGCTGGTGGCTCTGAGAACATGACCCACTGAAAGCCTCTTCAAGATCAGGGCATCTGGGGATGGAGATTCAGGTAGCAGGGGCAGCAGCAGCAGTAGCATCAGAGAGAACAGGTGCCCAAGACACATCCATGCAGAAACAGCCACATGGACCAGTGGGGTATGAGAGGCAACTGCAATTGCAGAAGCAGAGGTTAGAAAGAATTAAACATGAAACAAATAAGACTAAATAAGACTACCCACTGCTAATGCCAGTGACCACTAGAGAAATACAAGAAAAGGTATGGACTGAGATCTTGCCATTTGGCTGTGGTAGCCAATGAGTCTACAGACTTTAGGACAAACTGTTGAAGCCTCATTCCCTGGGGCCTGCAGCTGGTAAGGTGAGAGAACATTCAAGTAATACAAGAGACTGATCTGGAAGGACACACACAGTTCTTTGAGCACTGACTTGTAGATCTAAATCTGTAAAATCACATGTGTCAATCAGCCTTCCAGATGTCCTTGTATTCAAATCACTGTGAGATTCCACACACATTGAATGGGCTGATCTGTGAAACCAATAGAATATTGCACAAATAATGGCGTGTGATTTTAACAGCTAAATCATACAAGACACCATAACTTCTGAGCTGCTTTTTTGGATCATTCACTCTTGGGAGGCCAGTGGCCATGTTGTGAGGACACTCAAGCTGTTCTATGGAGAGATCCAAGTGGTGCAGAACTGAGGTGTCCTGAAACCTGTCTTGCCAGTTAGCCATCTCGGAAGCAGGTTCTCCAGCCCTAGTCAAGCCTTCAGCTGCCTGCACTCATCTTGACTTCAATCTCATTAGAGACTTCAAACCATACCCACCCCTTTAAGCTGCACCCAGATTTCTGACCCACAGCAACTGCATGGGATAATAAATGTTGTTTATTGTTTTTTAATTACCTACACTATAGGGTAATTTGTTATGTCCCAAGCAATAACTAATACAGGTTTTAGTATCAGAGGCAAGGTCAGACAAAAGATCCTTTAAAGATGTTAAGACTGTATCTTCTCACAGATTCTCTGGATGCAATATTCTCATGGGTTCAAACCTGAGATGACTTTGTGGGCTTCATGTGACTCCAGCAGGCAAGCCTGGGCTTGTAAACATGAGGGTGACAGGGATCTGAGAGAGAAAGAAAAAACACAAGCACTTTTCAAAGCCTCTATGTGTGTCAGGTTTGCTACTGCCCCACTGACCAAAGAGCATCACATGTCTAAGCACAGAGTCTCAGGAGGGTAATACTTAAGGGCCTGGATATAGGCAACTGTGATGAATTGGGGCTATCGATATGGTTAATGTACCACAACAATCCCCTAAGGTCGCTTTAAATATGTCAAGTTATAGGAACATTTTGAAGATGACAAACCCCTTATTCACACGTCCCTGTTTTCCACAGCTGTTTAATCTAATCCAATTTTCCGTAAGTTTTAATGAGTCCTTAAGTGTCCACAGAACTTTAATGTTAAATCCACTCCAATCTATTTGGCCAGTTTTCACACCAAAATTCCTCGGAATTACCTTCTTTCATTGGTTGCCAGAGGCTTTCCCTAAGCTATGGTATGCTGTGTAGTAATAAAAGCCTAACTGCTTACAAATACTCTTTTTAAAATGCCTTTAAATTGTTTTCTTAGGACTGCAGCTCACTTCTCCCGGTACACACATGCCTTAGCCCTTTTTCTTCCAAAAGCAGAAGGGAGATTCAAAAGAGAAAATGCAGTGCATGGGATGTGGACGCGCAGAAACCCCATGATTATCTCTTCCCCCAGCTGGAAAGAAATAGTATTCTTCTTCCCTTAATGGTAGCTCTTTGCCCTTTGAAGTCCGACTGCCATTGCTGATTTTGTCCTGGGTGATTCTTTTGCAACATTTATACCTGTCAGGTTAGCATGCTTATATTGCATATGCTTTCTTTTCCTTTTTTTTTTTTTAATGTTAAGCATGATTTTAACCTTTTTCCAGTTGCATTTCAAAAAAGCCTAGAACAGAAAATTTAAAAAGCAAATTTCAGCAAAATCTGATGGTGTTTTAACTTAACTCCAAAATGAGTTGTTGCAAGGCGGTTTCATGACACTGATATGTATTGCGGGAGGAATCGCTGACTGCACAAAGCTCCTGAAGAAAATGATGCGTGAGTTATGGGCCTTGAAAGTCTGCATTGGACACTCGTGGGAAAATGTGCCCTACTTAGTGCGGTCAGCTCTCTTCTTTGAAGGCTTTCTGAGCTTAAAAGACATGGAATTTGTTCTCTTAATATTTTTTTATATGGCATGTGAGAAACCATTAGTACTTAAAACACTGACATTGGTGGATTTGACATGTTCGTTTCAAGAATTTTCAAGCAACTGGAAATTTCAGGGCTGTTAGTAACTTGTAATTTTGTTGAGGCAGGACATTTAATCTGCATATGCTGCGAGGCTGGCTTTTGGGTAAGAGTCACTCAACCCGAGGGGGTCACCTCATCATCCTCATCTCGTTCCATCCTCACCCACCTGGGAGCTCTTTTGAAGCCATAGTGGTAGCTAGGTTGTTGCCACAGCCTAGCCATCCCCACTCCCCAGCTGTCTCCTATCCCCTTCCTAATAACCTATGATGTTCTTTCTGGTTTCCACTTCTACTTCCCCATCGCAGCTCAAGGACGGCATTGATTGGATTAGATTCAACCACAGTGATTGGTGTTGGGGCGACCAAGTGACTTAAAACAATGCAATCAAGGCAACCTTAGAGGACCTGTGTATCATTTAGCTACTGCTATGTAATGAACTGCCCCCAAACTCAGTTGCTTTAAGCGATGAGCATTTGTTATAACTCTGCAAGTCAGCCGTGTGGTTCTTCTGACCTCAGCCGGGCATACCTATGTGTCTGTGGTCAGCTGTGGATCAGGAAGTGGTTCTGCTGCTCCTGGCTGGACTCTCATATGTGTGGGAGTTGGTTGGTTGTAGCTTGGTTGAGGTTGGTCTCAACGGAGATGGCTTATCTCTGCTCCATGTGGTCTCTCATTGCCCATCAGGGTAACCACAGCTTGTTCTTATGGTGGAGACAGGATTCCAAGTGAGAGTGAAAATGTTTGATTCTCATGATGCTCATGCTCCGAACTAGCCCCTTGTTACTTCTACTGTATTGTGTTGTCTAAAGCAAGTCATGAGGGCAGCCCAAATTCTAGGGGTGGAGAAACAGACTCCACTGCATCGTGGGAGGAGCTACAACCTCCCATTGAAAAGGGCATGGTTTCAGGGAGAGATGGAGCATCGGGGCCCTTTTTACAATCAGTCTACTGGAGTCAGAGTGAAATGTCAAGATCAGGATTGATTGTCTATCTCTCTCTGTGTCACCTCTGGTTGTCAACAAGGAAGTAGATGGAAGCCCTCAGAGCTGCTTGAAGCCTTCTTGCTGTCGAGAGAGAAGCCAGCCTGAAGACAAGGAAAGAGCCCCTAGAATTGCAGAAGGAAAGTGCCATAGCCCTCATGATGGTGTGGACATCTGAATCAAACCAACTCTCCCCCTGGACTTTACAGATACTTACGCCAGTAAATTCTGATATCATTCCAGCCTGTGCGATTGGAGTTTTCTCTTTGGAACAAAAAGACACCTAAATGATACTGCAATTCAACCAAATAATAGCTTTTCTTCTCCCAAGAAATTCAACTGCTGGTACATGTATGGAAATGAAGAGAATGCAAAGAAAGATATGTGGGAGACTGTTCTTAGTTGGAAAGTCAAAGTCTCCTATAAATTAAAGAGCGAAATATCTTACTCGACAGAAGTTCACCTCTGTGACTTTAATCCTATATTTATGGAATATTCAAGAGTCTGCACGGGTCACTTAAAATTTTCAGTTACAGTTTACTGTCTCATAGGGAAAAAAATGCATGTTTCAGTAGACAGTTACTCAAGCTGTTTTGTTGGTTTTTTTAAAATTATGTCCTTTGAAAGGCACTCTCAGTTTATTTTCTCTCTATTCCCACCCATCAAGATTTTGTTGACCTTTGCATTCTATGGCTTATATTAAGAACACTATTGATATGTTGACTATTCTTTTCTTAAACTATACACAATTCTTCATGATTCCAACAAAAATGTCTAGGGGGCATTGGTCTCACACCTCCCTCACCTAGTTTGAGAATTATAGCTTTAATAGTATTTGAACATTTGTAGGTTCACAAAGGACCTTGGGACATATTTTTCACAAGTGTCAAGTGTCTACTCTATTTACCATCCATTTAAACGACAAATGGATATATAAAGCTCACTGTAGTCATCATTGCCTAAATAATGTATTAATAGTTTCAAGTTCCAAAGGAAAGAACCCTGGAAGGAAGCCTAGGCATAAAGCTTCTAAACCCAGTTGTGCTGCTGAAGGGCTGTGAAGCCTTAGGCGAGTCATATCAGGACTCCCTGGGACAGTTCCCTTATTGATTAAATCATATCAGGACTCCCTGGGACAGTTCCCTTGTTTATTGGATCATCCCTCACCTTCATTTACTTACAGACTTCAGCAGTTCAAGTGAAGAATAGGAAGAAGCACTTTTCATTGACTTGAACTCAAGAGGCAAGACATTTAGAATATAGCATTCACATCAGCGGTGGCAGTGATACAGATGGGAAGACACAGGGTGTCATTTTCACTCCACTGTGATGGGAAGTCAACCATGGAATGGAAACACTCTAAAAGAGCCTGGGAAATCATATATAATCTCAGATCTACCCGAATTCTCAGGAAGAAAAATTGTTTGGTAGAAAAACCATTCCAAATTTTGCATCAAGTTTGTATTAGGCCTCATCTAGAGAAAGTTGTCAGTGTTTCAAAGGACTAATACCAAAGGAACTCGGAGAATTTCCACATTAGCTGAATAATTTACAAGTTTCCACTTAAGCAGGGCAGCCGTGTACAGCTGTGCAGTTTGTATACTGCACAACATCAGAGAGCAATGTTTACATAGTCTGTGATGTGAGTGGCTCCCTCAAGCACACTATACACACCTATATATGGCATCCCTACCCTCAAGTCCCTTGTGTCATTTGTTAGTTGGGTTGGCACAGTCCTGTCCAATGTCAGAAGCTATGTATCTACTTGCCTTGGCTGTTCAGTCTTCCAGCGTAAGCTTTTCCCTATTAAGGAAAAAATTGGGCCTGGGATATCATTACCCCTTAGTTGCCCCAAGCCTAAGGACCCAAGCCCTGAGGTCTGTTGTCCTCAAGCCTCTCCCAGGGGACATGACCAGAGAGGTCTGGAAAAGACGAGGGGCAGCTTTCATCTCACATCCACCAGTCAGCTCTTTCTTTCATGGCTATTATCCACTAAATGCATCTGATTCCTCTCCTTCCTGAGAGAGGTGTTTCTTCACCCCAGTAAACTGTTCGCTTAAATATTCATCAAGCCCTTTCCTACTATCAATAAATCAGCTCCACTAATTCCTGTCACTGCTAGTGGATCTCTTTGCCCCACTCTCTTTTCATTCCTTCCACTCTTCCACTTACCTTGTCCTCCCAGATAATAACCATAAGGGTAAAAGCTGTGATGACTCTGTGCCCAGTGCTGTGTTTTCCCTGTCTCCTTTTTTTTTTTTTTTTTTTTTGCCATACACAGGCCTCTCACTGTTGTGGCCTCTCCCGTTGCGGAGCACAGGCTCCGGACGCACAGGCTCAGCGGCAGTGGCTCACGGGCCCAGCAGCTCCGCGGTATGTGGGATCTTCCCAGACCGGGACACGAACCCGTGTCCCCTGCATCGGCAGGTGGACTCTCAACCACTGCGCCACCAGGGAAGCCCCTCCCTGTCTCCTTTTAAAGATGAACTTGAAGACACTAAGTCGGTTAGGTCAGGACTGGCACAGGATCCAGGGTATGTCCTCCCCAGACCTGTGCTCTGTGTCACTGGGGATTTCATGACGCTCTTGGCCAGGGACAGAGAGGAGAAGCAGCTCTGGACCAAGACATGTGGGCACCGGGGTGCGCTCACAGTGTCTTTCCTTCAACTCAGTATTCTTTAAATATGGGGTCAATGCTGATTTAAAAGAGAGTCTGCTGGGGGATGGAGTGAGAAGCTGCTGATGACGATTCTCAGCCTCTCCTCAGTTGTCTCAAGTTCTCCACTGTAACCACTCCCACTCCCACCTCCTAACTCAACAAAGCCCCACAGCTAACAGGTCCTAGTGCCTTAGAGGGCACGTCAGTGGCGATGGCTGAGTTATTCTGAGTGCCCACACTGGCTCTGAACTTGGCCATGTGATCTGCTTTCGCTGTTAGGACAGTAGGAAATGGGACACAGCAGGGACTTGAACAGCACATGGACGTTTCCACTCCTCTCTGCAACACCCACTGCTGCTGAGAGAACAAGCCCAGCTACCCTGCAGAGGCATCTAAGATACACATGGAGCAATGACAAGTCATCCCAGCCAAAGCCATTCTTTAGCAGCTAACCCCCCAGCTGACCAGTTAGTGGAAAGTGGATACACAAACAAGCCTTGCTGAGATTTTAGCCCAGCCAAGCCCAGGTCAACAGAACCACCCAGAAACCCATGAAAAGGAACAAATAGCTATTTCAATCCATAGGTTTTTCAGGTTGGTTATAAAGCAATAGAAAACTGATACAGTGTCCATGGGTTGTTACTGGACTTTAGGCATTTAAGTATCTTCCCCAAGTGTCCCTTGGATGTATGGTTGTTTTCTAAGAACAAACTGTATATAATCTTTAGCATTCACCTGAGACCACCCTATGCAGACCTTGCCTTTAATGAGGCTGCTTCTTGCTGAGGCCAGGATAGTATTTGCTTCTCAGGCCCTGACTTTGGCTGATGCTTGCTGTCTACCTGGCATACGGTAAGGTTGTGCCTTGGAGCAATCGGTCAGCATCTTCGCTGAGGCACTCACTTTTGCTCACAGCCTTGCTTCCATGAATAAATCTACTCACCCATGGACAAAGCCTCCATCCGGGTGAAGGCCCTGTGAGATGGGCACCTGAGGCTTAAAGTTACCTGCCTGGATCATAGCACTGAGGCCCCAACTGCAGAATGATACAACCAAGCCCCAGGGCCAACACAGGCATCTGTCATTTGCTGTGTCCACCAGCCCCCATCCTAAGCTTCTCCATTTGCTACTGTGACCCACCAACTACATCCCTTGATGTTCCTCCAGGTTCCTGGACCAATTCTCCACTTGCTATAAGTTTTCAGGGGGGTACCAGTAAGGATTATCCCTCCTCCCCACCCGAGTTCTGAACTAGCTGAGAAGTAAGATCTAAAAAAATGGCATGTGGGATCCTCCTGGACCGGGGCACGAACCCATGTCCCCTGCATCGGCAGGCGGACTCTCAACCACTGCGCCACCAGGGAAGCCCTGGATTTTTCAAATAAAGCTGATATTGGAGAATGTGGCTTATATCTGTGGGAAAGTGGGTTTCTGTATACTGAGCCTCAACCTTAGACAGACTTAATTACCTAGATGTGATTGGATGTGCTGGGTCAGTGCCCTACTCAAGGGACTGAACAAATGCTTGCTTCTTGTAGGCAGCGTTTCCTGTGTCTGGAAAGCATTTCCTCCATATCGTTATATGGATGGCTTTCTTTTTTTAAATTAATTATCATGTATGTATGTATGTATGTATGTATGTATGTATTTATTTATTTATTTATTTTTGGCCACACTGAGCAGCTTGCAGGATCTTAGTTCCCCAACCAGGGATTGAACCTGGGTCCCCAGCAATGAAATCTCAGAGTCCTAACCACTGCACCACGAGGGAATTCCCATGGATGGCTTTCTTATTCCTTGCATCTGAGCTCAAAGGTGACCTTCTGACCGTGGCCTTTTCTGACTTCCTGGTCACTCTCACATCACCTGTGTGGCAGTTTTAGACAAAGCCTACAAATTCTTTGACACTCCTCTCATCCTGAGATGTGACTTAAGTTCCTACCCCTTGAATCTGGGCCAACCTTGAAGACTCTGCTCAAACTAATAGAATGCAGCAGAAATGACCCTGCATAACTCACATAATTTCTGAAGTCAAGTTGTTAAATAAAGGCAATAGAGTTTCTGCCTTGCCTGCTGGGACACTTGCTTTTGGAGCCCTGAGCCTACATGGATGAAGGCTGGCTACCCTGAGGCCACCATGCTGGGAGGAAGCCAAAGCCACAGAGCAGGAGCTCCAGTGGGTGCTCACAACCCAAGTCCCAGGTGACAACCAGCATCAGCCACCAGATATGCATGTGAGATGCCTTCAGCCTGCAGTGGTCCAGCATCCCAGTCTTAGAAGCTTCCCAGATGAAGCCCTAGATATCATGACAGAGACTGTATCTCCACTGTGCCCTGCCAAATTTCCAAACTACCCAATCTCTGAGCATAATTAAATGGTCTGTTTAATGCCATTAGCTTTTGGAATGGTTTGTTATGACATAATAGTAACTGGGATATCCTGGTTTTTTTTAATAGTACTATTTATCACTATCACAAATTACATTGTTTATTTTTATTTTTTATTTTTTATTTTTTATAAATTTATTTATTTATTTATTTTTGGCTGTGTTGGGTCCTCGTTTCTGTGTGAGGGCTTTCTCTAGTTGCGGCGAGGGGGGGCCACTCTTCATCACGGTGCGCGGGCCTCTCACTGTCATGGCCTCTCACTGTCGTGGCCTCTCTTGTTGCGGAGCACAGGCTCCAGACGCGCAAGCTCAGTAGTTGTGGCTCACGGGCCTAGTCGCTCCGCGTCATGTGGGATCCTCCCAAACCAGGGCTCGAACCCGTGTCCCCTGCATTGGCAGGCAGACTCTCAACCACTGCGCCACCAGGGAAGCCCCTACATTGTTTATTTATTGATTTATTTACTGATGCCTGTCACCCCATCTCACATGTAGCTTAGCTCTGCTAGTGCAGGGGCATGTCCGTCTTAGACCTAGAACAGCGTTGGCCCCTGGCAGGCCATCAATAAATATTCGTTGAATGAATGAACAAACGAACATCTTTTCCCTTGCAGAATAGAAATAAGAGCTTCTGGGAGAGTATTTCCATCTTTTTATTCTTCCTCTCTAGGCCCTGGAGAGCAAAACTGAGGCTGTTTCTATGAAATATAAATTAGACTGTTCCTTTTATAATATCCAGGCAAACTATCCCATGGAACATTCAATTATTCATTCAATGATATGGGCTGAGCATCTGCCCTTACCCCAAAAGCCAGGCACTAGAGACACAGAGAAGACTCAGACTGCCCTCCAGGGCAGTCCTCAAGGAGGGACATGAAGGAGGGAGAAGCATCTTTAGCAGAACACAGCCTCAAAGGCAAGGGCAGTGACTTCCATCCACATACCACCTTATCCCCAGACCCCACTCAGAGCTGGCACATGACAGGTGCCAGTAATTGTGTGTTGACTCTTTAGTGGAGGAAACAGAGAATGTTCTGAGCTGAGCAAATAGCAAAGGCTTATATCAGCGGAGAAAGCTAAGTACCTATGTGAAAGGGAACTCTTGATCAATGTCTAAGTAACATCTGGTTCTCAACTGGTCTTGCTCTGCCATCATAAAGAGTCATTACTGAAGCCAATGTAAGATACCAAGGACCCCGGGACAGACACACCGCTGTTTTTTCAAAGCAAGCCCATTAAAACAACTTGAAAAAATAATGGCATCTGCCTCAGGTTTCTGCTTGGAGATGGATTCATGCAACCTCAGCATTTTATCCTGGGCAGCTCCGCCGAGAAGAGGCACTGGGGAAACAATTTGTATCTCTTTTAACTTAAACGAGAAGCCTTGAAGCCTATGCGTTGTCCATTTCCATAAGACTCCAATCCAATCACGGAGGAGGGTGTCAGATCTGAAGATTCTGCATGCTGTTAACTGCATGTGGTTTGTTCCTCCTGGTATTTATATCTAAGGCAATGCAAAGCCTCCGATTTTATAGCCAAGTTAGGATGCTGAGAATATTCCTGAGTAGAATGTGCCTGAAATTAATTAAGATACGGAGAAAAATTGGGCATAGCACCAGGAATAGAGGAGATATTGAGTTATGATTTGTTGAATGAGTGAATGAGAATAATTTATAAGATCGCTCTATGCTTTCTGTGGTTTCCTATATTTCAGATGTAGTCTCATCCAGCTAGGCTGTACCAAGATGATTTCATAGAGGGAAAAAGGAAGTTTAAAAAAACAACGCCGAGAGCAGTCACGCAGTCCAACAGGGGTGCAACAGTTACTGATTTACTGAGTCCTTACACATGATGCTTTTTTGCCACTTTGGTGGCTACAGAACCTTTCTGGACCTTTCTGGCCCCTAAAGTGTCGCCATCAGAGAAGTCCAGGATGGGGCACAGCCAGAGCAAAGACAGAAGTAGCTGAATCAGTGGGTAGGGTCACCTGGGGAAAGTGTGAATATCGAAATAGTCAGTGATCTCTGAACATCGCCAACATTTCAACACTACTCTCTCATTTAACCCTCAGTAACTCACCTGACAGTTCTTGTGTTTCATCTTACTTCCCATCCAGGAAGCAGTGTAATGTATTGGGGAAAACACAATTGAAGTCAAAGTTCTGTTTCCCAGACTCCGTTAAGCCTCGAGTCCCTCATTTATAAATTAGGGACTATGACACCTCTCTTGTAGAATGAGTATGATGATCACATGTTCTAATTTCTGTGAAGTAACTTATCCACGGGCTGCCACATAAGAAGGCAAACAAACATTAGCAGCCTGTGCTTATGTTTAAGACAGTGTGTAAGATCCTTGAAGGCAGAAACCAGCCTGATGGATTTTGACAAACTAAACACACTCAGTGCAACCAGCTCCCAGAGTGAGAACCCGAACGTCCTCAGTATCCCAGAAGGCTTCCTCATGCTCCCTTTCCACGAGCTCTTCTAATATTTCACAATAAGCTACAAGTCTGAAATTTAATTTCCCTCAGATTCTTAATGTGTTGTGTCGTGACCATGTAAGACACAGACCATAGGCTGGACCCGGTTTAAGGCACCCACACTGCCCACCGTCCCTCCACTCAGGGTGGGTGTCTGTTAGCCCCTGTGCCTAAGAAACCACCCCAAAATGCAGTGGCTTAATACAGTAAACATGTGTTGTCCCTCCTAAGTCTGGCTAGGCTCACAGAAGCACCTGTAGGCATCTGGAAGGTCATCTGGGGGCTAACTAGTCTAGGGCAACCTCGGCTGGGACATCTGGTCTCTGATCCATGCAGTTTCTCATCCTCCAGCGTCCCAGCCCAAGCTTGCTCACCTGGTTGCCGGGCAATGTGTGGAGGGAGAAAGTGGAAGCCTGGACGTGGAGGCAGGAGGGTCAGAGTCAGAGAAGGAGGTGTGATGATAGAACAGAGGTTGGACTGACATGGCCAGGAGCCAAGGACTGTGGGGCAGAAGCTAGAAGCTGCAAAAGGCAAGGAGTGGATTCTTCCCTCGAGCCCCCAGGAGGGACACAGCCTTTGACATTAAAACCATCAGACACATTTCAGACTTGGGACCTCCAGCGCTGTAACATACATTGGTGTTGCTTTGCTGCTAAGTTGGTGGTAGTTTGTTACAGCAGCAACAGTCGACTGATACAGAGTGTTCTTGCCGTGTTGCAGACTCTGCCTTTCATAAGTTTTGGAATGACTGTGGACATTCTTATATGGCCGAGGACGTACCACCAAGAGCCAGGCAACCAGGCCCTGATTTGGACCCTGCACCTCAGAGACAGTCCCTCTCTGGACCCCCCTCCAACCATGACCCTCCCCATGGAGCCAGGAGTCTTCCAGGCCCACGCTCCTCCAATTGGGTCTGCACAACAGCATCACCTACTTGTTTTTTAGGTACCAATTCCTGAGTCCCACCCAAGACCTACTGAATCAGGACCAAGGTGTGTGGGGTGGTGCGGTTCAGGAGTGTGTATTTTAATCTGACAGTTCTTGGGATCCCCCTCCAAGAATCTTGAAGAAGACAAGATTCAGAACCATTGCTACCCAGGGTCTGTGGGGGTCTTTCCCCAGGGTTTGTCCTTCTAAGGGTGAGCCATGCTAGAATGTATGCAGCCTGGGGCCCAGGAGATGGCTGTTTGGAAGAGGGTTGGGAGAGGATCAAGCTTTGTCCTATGGACTGATGTGTCTGCATCATCACACAGGAGGTCCTGGCTGTGCTGGGAGGAGCCAGGGGAGGGAAGAGAAGAGGAGATGGACTGGGGTTTTCATTTAATCTCTTGTTTCCAGGAACATCTGATCTTAACAAGGGATTGACATAGGGGAAAAGGAAAGTGCTTTGGAAAGTGCTGAATGCTGTCCACTTGGAGAAATTATGATCGTCACTTATTTAGGAATCAAAATTACTTTTTATGGCATGACTGCAATAATAAAAAAGTTTTCATAATAATAATAGTAATTGTAATAGTTACCATCCTAGGTCTGGTTCCCTGGAAGCAGAGCCTGAGATAAGGATTCATGTGCACATGATTTACTGAGGAAGCACTCTCAGGGGGAACCTGGGAGCAGAGGAAGCTGGACAGAAAAGGGGAAAAAGCAAGGCAGTGATTACAGGCAAAGCCCCCGCCTCAGCTTGATCCTGAGGGCAGCTCTGGAGTGTGAATTACACTCACTGTCAAAGGAGCTGGGCTTTGTGGCTGCTGCCCCATTAGTAACTATCTGCTTGGGGTGACACCTGGCACCCAGGCTGCCTGCCTGAGCAGGTAAAGTGGCTCCGGGAGCTTAGGGGCACACCTCTCAAGAAGGTTTCATGTGCAAGCTGTTAGAAGGAAAGCACACAGAACTGGAGGGTGGGTGCCCAGAACCAGTGCCCTGGGTCCCAGAGGACCTGTCTGGGGCACTGACATGTCCATTTTGGCAACCCTCAGCTCTTGCTCTGTGCCAGGAACTATTCTCAGGGCTTCTCTTGTCTTCATCCATCAAACCCTTACCAGGTAACAACAGTTGCCATCCTCACTTTATGAATGTTGTATTTGGGGCACAGGAACACTAAGTAATTAGACCAAGGATCCACCAGAGGTAGGAGGTGGCTGAACTGGGCTTCAAGGCCAGGCAAAGCAGTCCCCAACCATCGTGTTAATGGCCCCCACTTGCCTCCACTGTCTCAGGGGCCCCATCTGCCCTCCCTGCCTTGGGCTTCTTGCAGGGACAATACTTCTTCGAGGGACAGCAGGAGGGTGGTTCTGTGAGTCTCCTTTATCCAGGAAATTGGAATGAGGCTTGTGAAGAAAAGGGAATTTTTTATCAACCGAGAGAGAAAATCTCAATCTATATGCTTAATTAGGTCAGGTATCCGTTTTCCTCTGAGTCTTTTCTAGTTCTTTGAAGTCAGAGGAAGCCCTGGGCATTGGAGAGGGGAACAAAGTGGAAAGAGAATTGGGAGGAAACCTCCTATGTACACACACGCACACACACAAAATCAATCGTCAAGCCTCTTTAAGGATTGAATGCAGATGAAGTCAGCTATCAACCTAATCAACATTGAAAAAAATGCTTAAAATAAAAACTAGGACAATCCCCCGAAGGAGGGAAAGCTTACAATCTATCTGAAGAATTTCCTACCTCGAGAGCCTTATTCCCCCACTGTCTTACCAAAATACTGAACTTGTTTGCAGTCAATCCAAAGCCTCCTTGATGATTTAGATATTTTAGGTAAAGCAGAAGCCTCAAAATATAGATGTGAAAATTTCAAGGATATATGAGACTGCTCACTGTGGAGCAGGATGCTCTGGGAGAGCCAGTGGAGATGGGGGGTGGGGGAGGGGTGGTCAGGAGGTCTGGCTGTCCTTGTAGGATCCACTGTGATGCCCACTCCCTTGACGGTTCCAGGCCAGCATCATCCAGTGCAGCATCCTGTCATCATGGAAACGTTCTGTACCTGTGCTGTCTACTTAGTGACCACTAGCCACATGTGACTGTTAAACATGTGAAATATGTATAGTGTGACTAAGGCAGTCAATTTTTACTTTTGTTTAATTTCAATTAAGTTTAAATTTGCATTGGTGCATGTGGCTAGAGGCTACCATATTGGATAGCTCAGCTCTGGGTCTTAACCTATTATAGACTTGGTCTTTCAAAAAGCACCTAAAAAATGAGATATTTATGTCCTACCCCTTTTTGTGCAGGTGAAGAAACCAAGTATGTCAGTTAAATCTTGCTGCATAACAAACCACCCCAAGACAGTGGCTTGAAATAACCATCATGATACTGTGGGTCACACATTCAGGATGGGCATAGCTGGACAGTTTTTATTGTCTGCTTGGGCTAAATTTATGCATTTATGGGCAGCTCCCACTCAGCTGGGAACTGGCTGGTCTAGGAAGAGCTCTGCTGCGATGGCTTATCTGGGCTCCATGTGGTCTTTTATCCTCTCAAAGGCTAGCCTGAACTTTTGCATGTGATGGCAGCGCAGGGTTCCAAGAAAGGGGGCCATAGTGTGCAAGGGCTCTGAGGCTTAGTCTCAGACCTAGCACTGCCATCCTGCTGCATTCTATTGGCCAAAGCAAATGACAAGACCAGCCCAGATTAAGGGGCCAGGAAATAGACTCCTTTTTTGATGGAACATGCAGGAGAGTCACTTGCAAAGAGCATGGATACGGGGAAACACAAACAATTGTGGCCATTTTAATAATTAACCACACTGAGGCCCCAAGGGTACAATGCCTGGCCTGATGTCACAAAGGAAACTTTTAGTAGAGCTGGGTCTGGGACCTGGGACTCTTGACTCTCAGACCAGGGCTGGCCCTTGGTTCATTTCTTGGATTCTCTGTATATCCCTTGCCTTTGTGTGCCTCAGTTTCTTTATCTACAGAAAGATGGAGAGACACAATGATTTCTCTGACTTCTCCAGTTCTCAATTAGTGTAAGCGTTGGACTTGGTGGTTGCCCTTGGGTGAGGTGTGGGGGAGGGGCAGAAACATAGGTGTGGGAAGATCTGTAGGAGCCCAGGCAGAATTCCTGAAAGATGCCTCTTTTGTAAAGGGCTGTTTGGAAGCCAGAAAGTAAGGCACGCTCGACCAACATAAGGTATTTACCGTCGAGCTCAACCCTTTGGAAAGAAGTTCATAAAAGATTGAGTTTGGAAAGGATAGGGTTTTTCCTTCCAGCTTTTTCTAATTTACAGTCCACGTACTTCCTTTTCCTTTCATAAATATGATGTACGTGAGGGGAGTGATCTAAATATCTTCCTAGTTCCCGAAGCTTGACAGTATTTTCACATGGATCTCCCGTTCGATAAATCAAGCCTTGCGGATCTGCGAACTGCAATGCCAATAAAATTCCTCTGTGGAGAAGGGCTGCTGCTTCTGTGTTTCCCGTTTTGAGTCCGTGAATCTCCAAGATGGCATTCCCGCTGAGGGAAATGCCTTGGAGCAGCTACCTCACAACTGTCAGTCCAGATTTGTGCGTTGAGCCAAATCACTAGCTCACAAGTCTTTACAGAAATTAGTAGAAAGAAAAGTCTTCTGGGGGAAGAGACCTTGGAGAAGATGGTGATGATCATGAAGAAGGTGAGGAAGATGAGGACGATAAAGATGATGAGCTGGAGAGAGAAGGGGGAGGGAGAAGGGGGGAGGTGGGATGGGAGGAGGGAGAGAGGAGGAAGAGGGGGAGGGGAGGAGGCAGGGGAGGAAGGATGGGATGAAGAAGAAGAGAAGAAGAGAGGGGGAGTGAACGAGAGGAAGGAAGATGGGGAGGGAGGGAAGAGGAGGAAGGGTGGAAGGCAGCAAGAGTGAAAAAAAGAGGACATGGAGGAGGGGTGGGGGAGGAGAAGGACAGAGTTGGAGGAGGGAGGGGAGGTGGGAGGAGGGAGGGCAGGGATGGGGATGAGGGGAGGGGGAGAAGGAAGGGAGAAGGGGGTGGGGAGAGAGGACCACAGGGGCTGAGCCAGTTCTGAAGCCTGTTTCTCAGGATGCAGACAACTGCCCTGCCCTCTCTCTGGGGTGTGGACTCTCAGGGGAATCCAGTGGGAGTCCCCAGGTTAGTGACAGTGTGATAACCCCGAGTGGGGAGCCCCGAGTCTGCTCTGTCCTCAGGGTCTGTGTGAGATCCAAGGAGTTGCTTTGTCTCTTTGTGTATTTGTCTTTTCAGCAACATAAACGGGCTCTATGAGGTGGTTTTTATTTTAAACTCTTATTGGCTAGGAAACTGCTCTTCATGTGAACTTTTATGAAGAAATTATATATACATCCCACAGATAAACAGGGCTGCTCTGTGCTCCGTGTAAGACGTTTGGGTTAGACCGTCTCTCTGGAAACAGCCCCTGAGATGAGGGTACATGAGCTGTTGGTCTCTTAAGGAAGTGCTCCCAGGAGGGAGTTAGGAAAGCAGGAAGGGGCTGGGAAGAAGTAGAGAAAAGGTGCAGTTTCCAGCAAATTCCCAGCCTTAGCCTGGTCCTGCGGGGTGTTCTGGAGCATTAATGATGCCTCAGAGTTTATCTCCATTGAAGTAAAGGAGCTGGGTTTTCATGCTCTTGGGTAGAAGTCGGCCAGGAGGATGCAACTCAGTAATTTCCTGGCGGTCCAGTGGTTAGGACTTTCATTGCCGGGGCCTGGGTTTGATCCCTGGTCAGGGAACTGACCCCGCAAGCTGTGCGTTGTGGCCAAAAAAAAGGAGGATGTAACTCTCACAACTGCCAGCTCCAGTAGCCCAAGGGCAACCCTCTGAGAAGGATCACAGGGGCCGCTCCTTAGCAACAAAGCACTGCTCACCTGGGGGATGGGCACAAGGAACTCACCCAAGGAATTCTAGGGAATTGGGGCAGGGCGCCAACAATGGCTGTCATACTGTCTCTCCCCAGAAGGTAGGTAGGCTCCATAGGCAGCCTTGGTGAACAGTAAGTGAGCCCATCTGAGACCAGTAAGTCTGCAGGCAACCCACCGGCTGACCACATGATAGAGTCACATAATGGAGCCCAGCCCAGATCAGCAGAACCATGGGAGTTGTTAGCTAAATAAATGACTGTTGTTTTAAACCATTTAGTGTTGGCATGCTTTGTATGCAGCATTAGATACCTGATACACAGGGAAGGAAATTATCAGAGTGCTGAGTCTCATTTTCATGCCAACAAAGACTTATCTGTAGCTAGAATTTGAATATGGGTTCAGTATTGGAGTCAGAATTGGACTCTATCCAAGTTTTGCTTTACTTTCCCCTGCAGTGGCATTGAACTTCGTCAGACACCAGATAGTCCTGCCCGGAAGGAGGCAATAAGGATAATGCCTCTCCAGTTATTACTGAATTAATATTAGACAATTAACACTTTCTTTCAAATTATCCCTGGCATTTCAAGATACTCCTGGGTTTTAATCTACTGCCTTATCATCCTTGAGGTCACTGCTACAATGGAATTTGTTCTTGAAAGATAACTTAGCTTTTTTAAAAAGAAGGAAGCAAATATTATAAAGAGAGAAAGAATAAAATAAGATTACATGGCTAAGCAAAATAATGAGGGGGGATCAAAGAAGAAAGGAGAAATTAATTGAACTGTGCTTTGAGTGATTGTTTTGGTGACCAGCCTCTTATACAGTTAAGATTACAGTGGGGAGGTTAGGTCAATATCTCCTTTATATATATATTATATATATATATATATATATGTATGTATCTCAGACATTCCCATGACTTTACTTAAAGTTATTTTTAAGCTTCAGAGGAGTCCAAATACAAAAGCTTAGTTCAACACGACCTTTCTGGAGATTTTGCAGATTGCATGTATCCTATTCTGGCTCCAGTGAGGTACCTATCACTCTGCTTGACATCATTCCTCCCCAGAATCACATTTGCATAAAAAATTAATATGAAAAGTGTGGCGAGCCACGAGGCAGATGGAAGCCTTTGACTAATTAGTTGAGCATAGTGACAACTTTGGAGACATGCTTCAGAACAGATTTTGCCCTGACAGTACTCTGCAAATAATACAGTGTCACTTTCCTGAGAGTTGGGAGGAGAGGGGTACCAGGCCCAGAGAGTCGGTATCTCAGCTTTGGAGGAGGAGTCACCGAGAGGCTGTGCAAGGCCCCAGGGGCCTCACAGGTGACAGTCCTGTTTGCTGAGCTCCCAGAATGCCTTTTGAGGCTTGTCCTCCCTTTTCTGCTCCTTGGCCTTGAGGACTGGAGACCTTCCTCCTGATTAGCCCCAGCTCTTGCCCTTGACTCCTCGCATATACCTTGCACATCTGGTACTTATGCATCTGGGCCACTGGTATCTTGGTACACAAAACAGTCACCTGAAGGTCTTGTTAAACCCAGAAACCTGGGTCACACTCTGAGATTTGGATCCAGAACATCTGGGATGGGGCCCAAGATCTTGCTGTTCTAACCAGTTCCCAGGTGATGTTGATGTCACTGGTGTAGTAACCACACCTGAGGTAGCTCTGCTTTAAGGAAATGATGCATTGATCCCAGCACAGGGTTTCAAACTGGCCTTCTGCAGACCAATTCCAGCCCACAGATCCATTTTTTCCGTTGTAATATTTTAAGGAGAAATTACCCACAGATATCTAGATGTTTCACCTTCTTTTGTAAAATAGAACATCTCTTATTACAATGGCAACGATTGCTTTGATGTTAGTACCAACATCTTCATTTAGAATGGACACACATGCCTCGATTTACCACAGCCCCCATCATCCCCTCTTGCACTACACTGGGCCACTTCCATCATTTCCTTTGTGTGTCTGGTCTCTGCTGACCCCTAAGTTTGTGTCCCTTAATTTAAATTTGCATAATACAAATGAATTAATGTTAACTTTCACAGGTCACACAGTTGCATTTTTACAAGAGCTTTCTGGCAATAATGCCTTAACTCAGAGCTGTGATACTGATGGTGGAAATCTCAGGCTGCAGCGGTCAGCTTCTGTAGAGAACTGTGGGGCTTCTTCAAGGACCTCGCAGGACAGATACCTGCCATGTCTCCATGAGGAGGTTAAGCTGGTTCCCTAAAAGGTGACACGTAGTAATGTGGAGATAGATGAGAAGACTACGTATGCCCTCTTGGGAATGAAAAGCCTTTATAAAACCAGGGATTTTCACTACCATGAAGCTGGTGTAATGGAGACCTAAGTCAAGTTCAGAGATGCAAAACATTTATAAGGGCACTGCTTATGAAAAACTCCATTTTCTCTTTCCATTTCTCCTTTTTCGATTCCCTGAAAGACACTACGTATAGTTGACAGCAGTTCCTGGAGCATTGCCTGGGTTCGAATTCTGGCCTGGCAACTTACTTTCTACATCACCTTGGTTACATTACTGAGTGTTGGAGTGGTTTGGCTTCCCCGTGCATAAATCACACCAACCTCACAGGTTTATGTGTGATGGTTCAACAAGATACAGCGTGTAAAGGTCTTAGCCTGATGCCAAGTGAAGGCTTGATAAATGCCATTACCATCTGCCTCCTGTTGTAGAAAACACATTAGCAGAGGAATCAAGCCAATCTAAGTTCAAATTCCCATCCCACTGGGTACTGGTCATGTGACCTTGAGAAATACTACCCTTTCTTTTATTCATTCCTTCAACAGATATTTATTGAGCCTTTATTTCCTCATTGATAAAATGTAAATAGTAGTATATACTTCATAGAGTCATCATAAAGATTAAATGAGATAATCCATGTAAAATGTTTCTCATAGTACCTGACATGTGTGAAGTATTTAAGGTTGGTCCACATGAAATTGCTATTTTTTCAAGTCAAATATGGTGGAAAACTGACAGCTTTCTACAGTTCAAATTGTACAAGTAGTACTATTATTGCTTTTAATATGGTTATTGTTGCTGTTTTATCCCTACCAACACTAAAGGGGGTATATCAGTTAGCTATTGCTGTGGGAAAAAAACACCTCAAAATTTGGAGGGATAAAACAATGAACCTATCATTTTTCATGAGTCTATTGAGCAGCTGGGTCGTTCTGCTTTTCTAGACCAGATCTGATTGATCTTGACTGGATTTGCTCATGAGTCTGTAATCATTTGATAAAAGAGATAGGGGCAGGCTGGTCTTGGACAGCCTCACTCACTTGTCTGGGACAAGGGGGCCATGTATCTCGTCTTCCAGCAGGCTAGACTGGTCTTATTCATGAGGTGATGGCAAAGTTCCAATAAGAGTTCAAGATCTCTTGGGCCCAGGCCTGGTACTGTCATAGCATCGCTTCTGCTGCATCCTTTTGGCCAAAACAAGTCACATGGCCAAGCCCAGAATCAAGAGTTGAGGAAATAGACTCCACCCTCTGATAGGAGGGGCTGAAAAGTCACATTGCCAAGGTCGAAGATACAGGGAAGGGAGGCGAATTCAGGCCTTTTATTTTTTCCTTCAATCAATCTTGATGAGGTATAAATAATATTTGTGTTCCTTTATCTCATCATTTATATTATTTCTTTAACTTAAAGAATGATTTTTGAAGCCAGTGAAAAGTTCTCCAGCCTCTAATGATTAGGTATCATTATCTTCCCCTCTTTTGGCTCTCCTGGAGTTTTAGGAAGCTTCTGGCTGGGACATGCATGAGTGGTCTCCTTTAGCACCTTGAAGACTCCACCTTTCTACTTTAAACTACAAGAAGCAGAATCACCTCTGCAGGAAAACAAAGTAACCACATAACAACTTAGTTGGTTTAACTCAGACCTCTTGCTAGTGAAATACGATTGCTCTTGATATTCTTTTTATCCATCACAAGCAAGGACTTTAAAGAAGACAAAGCTAACTGCCCCGTAGTCATATCATAAGGAGGGGGAAAAATCTGGCCTTTCCAATTTTTAAGACCTTAGCTACAAAGGACTTTGTGAAGAGTTTGTAACGGCTTTATGGATGAAATAATAAAAGCTAAAATTTCCGTGTCATTATATACATGCATAAAACTGTTTTCTCCTCTCAACATTCTGATGAAGGTACTAGTACTATTCCCATGTTACAGGCTTAAGAAAATGGAGGCACAGAGAAGTTAGAAGCTTGTCCAAAGTCACACAGCTACAAAGTTGGAGAGTCAAGATTTGAACTAAGGGATACTAGGTTGGGAGCTATACAGCTAACCATTATGAAATTTGCAGTAACGTAAACAACTGTCCTCTTTTTATTCAAATGATATTAAGTCCTTTCCAATTCTACTGAAGACCCAGTAGATCCAGGACCAGCAAATTGACAACGGAAGATTGCT
Source organism: Hyperoodon ampullatus (assembly GCF_949752795.1). NCBI lineage: Eukaryota > Metazoa > Chordata > Mammalia > Artiodactyla > Ziphiidae > Hyperoodon > Hyperoodon ampullatus. The sequence continues at coordinate 10,331,621 of NC_136927.1, read as the reverse complement.
GCTCTGTATAAAAACAAAAACATATTCTAACTTTTAGGAATTGCCCAACAATTAAATATGGTTCCCAGATACAATTGAACATCACTGACACAAGAACTCAGATCTCAGAGACTGGGTTCAAATCCTGGCTCTTCAATTTCTTACTGTGTGAAAGTGTCTAAGGCACCTAAAGTTATCTTTAGCCTCAGTTTCATCATCTTAAAAAACAAAGAAAACAAAATAACAAAAAAGGAAACAACAATAACTCCATAAATTATTGTGAGGTAAAGTAACATATGTAAAGCCCATGATTCATTATAGATCACCAACAAGGATTCATTTCCTTTTTTCCACCATCATAGGACTTGCCCAATAGAGTTTACAAGAGATCTTACAGGAATAGGAGGGGTGGGACTAGGGATTCTTGTATCAGGAAAGGAATTCGCTTAGCTACTTGGTACTGAAAGCATCACCTGGGACCCTGTTAGACATACAAATTCATGGGCTCTACCCTTGACCTACTGAATCCAGTCATCTTGGGGTGGAGCCCAGCAGTCTGCTCTCCTGGTGATTCTCATGTTCCATAAACTTTGTGATGCACTGGCCTAGGTGACCTTCCAGCTGGGGACACTTCCAGCTCTAATTCTGTAGTTCAGGTTTATCCCTTCCTCACCACCACCCATCTAGTAATTGCTACCATTTGTTGAATACTTCCTGTGCTCAAACACATGCGTAAATATTTTCCATGCATTCAATTAATCCTTGCACCAGGGGGATTGGTACTATCATCGTCTACACTGTACAGATGAGGAAACTGAGAAGTAAAGGAACTGGTGAACTAGGATCCCATTCTGAGCCTGTTTGGAGCTCTAGCTCCTAAGCACTGCTAAATTAATCACCATTCAGGGTCTCTCATAATTCTAAGAAGGACCCTGTGGGGAGCTATTTATATATGTCTTCAAATCTATTCATCTGATAATGCACTGGGAAAAAGGAATTAATCTAAGGATCACAGACAAGTCATAGAGAGGGCCCATATCGAAGGTCGCTGGCTGATAACCTGAGTCCTCTCAAGACTAGAAAAAGGCTGTGAGGTCGCAGGGCAGTGGAGAAGGGGGCCAGGTGGTTCCTCTCAGGGGAAGGCTCTGTGAGGAGCAACCTGGTGGGTGGAAAAGCTGCCTTAAGTGCCCTGCAATTGAGAAACGCAGCTGTAGGTAATTACTGGTTCCCAGCTATAAATAAAATAATCCTAAGGAGAACAAGGGAGAAAGAGCAGTTGGGGAGCTTCATGCGCACTTCCTCCGTCAGCTGCTCTTGATGATCAAGCAATGAGTTGGATTTAACCACTTCCTGCCACCTACTGCCTTTCTGCTGGTGATGTCTCTGCAGGGAACGGGTCTTAAAACAGAATTTATGGTCCAGCTGAGCCTGCAGAAGAGGTTTCTGTGCCTATCTTCCTGCCCAATGGTCCTGAGGCAGGAGAAACCAGCAGCACAGATCCAGATAGTTTATCAGATGGATGGGACTTTGTGTCCCATCACCCTGGGGCCCTTACCTCCCCTTTGTGTCTGCTTCAGCCACACTGATGGAGTGTCTGGCACCAGCCTCGTGCACAGGCTCTGCTCGGTGCAAGTGGGGCCTCTTGATAGAGACAGTGGTCAGGACTTCAGACGATTTGAGGAAGATGTCTGAAGATGCGCCCGACTCCAACCACCCCCAGCACCAGAATTCCTCAAGAACACCATCCCTCCTTTGGCAAAGTATTCTTAGTCTGAGACTGAATGAGGCCAAGTAGCAGCCAGGTGGGGGAAGGGAGGAGGGCCAAAGAGAGATAGTTTAGCCTGGTGAGCAAAGCACACACATTCTGGAAATGCAGGCAGAGTCCTTAAGGTATACACAGAGCAGAAAACAGCTGAAAGAACAAGGCCTAGTCTCTGACCACCAGTCAACTTTCAGATCAAGAGCAACTTCTCCTGGTGGCCCCTTGGGGACCAAACCCTTGACCTCCAGCACACAGCAATGAAGGTAAGGATGGTCCTGCCTGGCTGACATCTGCTAGGCAACCTCCCACAGCAGAATGCTGCTTCACAGAAAGCTCCACACTGCAGCTCTCTGACAAACTGTTGGCCATCCTGGCATCTACTCAGAACACAGTCTGGTTTGCAGCCCCTTTTGAATGTTGCTCGTGAGGGGCTTGCCTTAGGTAGAGTCCACCTGTGAGCATCCCAGAGCCTTGCCTTGATGCCCGAGGGTCCGGGGGTCTTCAGGTTCTTGGGTCTGAAGGTGGATCAATGTTCTGTTCCACATGGAGGAGATGGAGGAGGACAGGTCTGGAAGACCCTGAACTGGAGCCTGAGGCCCCTCTGGGAAGTTTCTTCTGATTTCATTCAGCCAAGCATGCCACAACCCCCTGAAAAGGGATTCATCTCTGCGGGCCTCTCATTGTGATGAACTGGAGTTAAATTTCAAATTGTTACATACCTGTTCCCAAAACATTGCTGTAAATCAGTATTTTGGTAATTTCAGTGAAATCTCATAGAATTATACACTCAGGGGGTCCTTGTCATGTCCATGGACCTTCAGCTGACTTAGATTCTCTGGACTCGGCTTCATCGTGGGCGACTTTGCAGCTCTGATCTGCAACGTGCCGGAATGGGAACTCCAGTCTGCGGGAATCCACGGTGCATTTACACGTGTATGTATAGAGGGAGGTCACTTTCTAATTCAAATCACTCTCAGGAGGACTTGGGGTTCCTGGTTAGGATATATCATCTTCCGTGAAATGGAGCACCGCTGTAGGATAATTAACACAAACGGAAATGTCAAATCCTTACACAGAGGTACACAGAGACGGCTCTGGTACTGACAGCGCCTTGCCCATCTGCAGCGTTCTATCCAAGATACAAATCTACACCACCTTTGATATGGTCCGCATGTATTTCATTCTGTTAAAACTCTTGAAGATTATCTTCTCAGACCCACACAGTGAGTGAGAACTGGGGACCCTCATTTGGGAGGGGATAGCAATTTATGAAAATGAAAATAGATAAGCTTTAAACTAAATAAAAGAGACATGAACTGTTTACTGAAATGAAATGAGAGAGTTCAAATGGGGGAGTTATCCAGTGCACAGTCTCTTCAGGTCTAGATTTTCAGGGAGAGGCCACTTCTCTTGTTTACGAGCAAGTTTCCTCTTGCACAAGGTTAAATTGGAGATGCTAATGTGTGTGGGTGATGTTTCACCCACAATAAACCCCAAGGTTGTATCTGAATCATGAATGTTTGGTGGCCTGTGGAAGGGTGACTGTCTGTCCCAAATCCTGGATTTCTTTCTCTCAATGTCTGTTCTTCCCATTCCCAAGGAATCAGATTCACCCCAGTGTTCACATTCCTTCAGTCACTCATTTATGCAGGTGCTATTCTAGAGAGAGGGCAGATCCTGCTCTTGCTGGGTTTACATTCGAATGAAGGAGATAACTTAAATGTATTCAATAAATACACACCTAAAGCCATGAGAATAAAAAAAGGGCACTAAGATAGAGTACCCTGCCCTAGGGTAGGTGCCCTGCCTATTAGCCGTGACAGTCAGGGAGGGTTTGGTTCAGACAAAGGAAAAGCAAAGACCCTGGACCAGAAATGAGCTTGCACGTATAGTTTTCGTTTTAACAAACTTTTTATAGCTCTTAGCACGTACCAGGAACTGTTCTAAGCACTTCGCAAACAATACACCATTTAATCCTCATGCAAACACTGTGAGGTAAATAGTAGCACTATTCATAAAATACTACCTCTTATAAATGGGAAAGTTGAGGCACAGAAAGTTTAAGTAGTTTGCCCGAGGGCATACAGCTGGTGTGGAGTGAGGACTCAAACCCAAATCTGTCCCCGCCGACTGTGCTCATAACCACTTTGCTAGTGGTTCCCAAACTGCTGCACACTGGAACACTTCTGGGATCTTTAAAAACTCCTGATGCCTGGTTCCCTCTCCCAGCCATCTGGATGTGACTGGAATGGGCTGAGAGTTGGGCACCGGGATTTTTCAAAAGCTCCCAGATGATTGGGATGTGCAACAGATTTGTAGCCCAAGGGCACAGTACCATCCATTTAGCATTTGAGCATTCAAGGGCCTGAAAGAAGACCCACGTGTCTAGGCTTGATGAACAAGTGAAGGAGTGGCGTTTCCTCCCCTTCCAACTGTGTTGGCTGACTTTTGCCTGTTTATGCCTTTGCTAAAATCAGAAGCATCCACGTAAAGAAGACACGGTCTACTTTGAATCAAGAGGATGCTGGTTTTATCCGTGATATCATCCACATCAGCAGTGCGTACTTGGCTCTTCCTCTAAGAGGGGCACACAGCCCCCTTGTTGCCTGACCTGGGGAGAGCACTGCACAAAGGCCATCAGAGGCCAGCTCTGCTGGGCAGCGGCAGTGGTGGGTGGAGCTAGTCCCTGAACCCTGGGACATCAGCTGATCATTTCTGAGGGAGCCCTTTTTATATTTTCTGCAGAAGTCAGTGCTCCAAGTGGATCCTGCTTCTTCTCACTTTACCAATGGGCTGTTTTGTGCTCATGCTACAGATTGCTCTTTTATTCACCAGAAAGTTGGGTGAAAACAGCTAGTACTTGACTTCAGGAAGTGGGGGAAAGTCTATGCTGCGTCTGCATTGGGATCACAGTTAGTATGGAAACTTAGGGAGACACCAGGGAATTTATTGTGCCTATAGGCACTGCGGAACTGGGTAGGGACAAAAATTATGTCATTGATTCCAATATTTGGCCCAGACACATCCCTAATATCTGTCTAAGGCGGGAACTAGGGCTATTTTTCTGGTGCCAAGGTTCTGCTTGGTAGAATTCAGAGCAGGATGAGTGGTTGCTATGGGCCATTGGGTCAAGTTTGAGCATCTGTAACAGGGCTTCCTGGGTGTCTCATACCTAAATGATTGCTCTGGAGTCTGAGGAAATGCCGATTAAATAAGAGCACAAGGGGCTTCCCTGGTGGAGCAGTGGTTGAGAGTCCGCCTGCCGATGCAGGGGACATGGGTTCGTGCCCCGGTCCGGGAAGATCCCACATGCCTCGGAGCGGCTGGGCCCGTGAGCCATGGCCGCTGAGCCTGCGCGTCCGGAGCCTGTGCTCCGCAACAGGAGAGGCCACAACAGTGAGAGGCCCGCGTACCGCAAAAAAAAAAAAAAAAAAAAGGAGCACAGGGAAGTCAAGAGAGCTTCCTGACACCACCTTCAGTGTGAGTTGTTGAACTGGAATTGGAAATGAGCATGTCTTTTCCGGGTGTGGCTCATTCAACTCCACACCCCTATTCATGTGGGAAGAGGCCTTCTGAGGACTCCTAAATGGGCAGTGAAGCAATGAAAAGAGCTGATTAAGGCACAGATGCCAAGAGCAGACGCCATATTACTTACAATCCTACAGCATAACATTTTATGTGATTATAATATTTCACGAGGGTAGTGAAGGCTGCGCTGTAAAATGCCCCATCAATGTCCCAGCTGGTAAACCGGAGATTATGAAACAAAGCATCAGGTTAGGAAGCCAGTGTCATCCACGTGCTCCATTAATGTTATGTACAATTAACATTCACAAGGGATGGCTCAGAGTTGACTCCCAGTGTGAAGATTTATGGGGCTTTCTATGGAGCAAAAAAAGGCAGATACATGTCAAAGACACTTGGTTAGATTCTATCCCTCCAAAAATCCTAAAATTATGACATACTTAAGGACCAAGATGAGTCTTATCTGCTCATAACTTCAAACACTTTGGAGATTCCATGAAAAGTAATGTGTTAAGGTGAAGTTTTAAGATGTTGGTAATATGTGATAAGTATTCCCTAGGTTAACTAAGTGACAGGAATCTCTGGGTTCACCCTGTGGTCTGTGGACGAGGGGTTGTGGTGAAGGGGTCATGGAGAGATTCATAGTTTTGGCAGGGTTGGCAATTATTACAGGGAATCCGAATCTACGTGCGTGTGTATGTGTGTGTGTGTATGTGTGTGCATGCGTAAAGATTTGTGTATAGAATATATATTTATGTATATGCATGTTTTAATTGACTGCAGATGCTAGTCAGTTGAATAAAAAGCTTACTGATTTCACATTAGCTCTTTGCCATTTTCTTAATCAGCAAGCACTAGAAATTTGATAACTATCCTGCTCCTTTTCCTTGAACTAAAATAAATTAATCCCTTGGGTTAATGATGTGGCAGTAGGTAACAAAACCACGCAGAGACAATGTGGGAGAATGCACACCTGCCCTCGCTTCCTCCTGGATGGGAGAGTTCTCGGTAGAAGAGTTCTAGATCTGCCTCCAGATCCTGGATCTGATCAGGCCACAGGGCAGAGCAGTGGTCCTGCTGAAATGATCAGCACTGGAGAGAGAGGAAAGCACTTATCTCAAGACTTTCGCAGAAGAAATCCAGGGAAGGAAAAGTTCGGGAATGAAGGATCTGGAAGTGCAATGGGTCTGATTTGATGGAAAGTCAGGAGAGTTTTAAGAGAGGGAGGAGAGAGAAGACATTGGGGAAGCTACTATAGATGTGAACTATTGAAAAGGACAAATACCAGGAAACAGGACCATAAGTTGTCTTTAAAGTTAAAATGGACAAATGCAATCCTTTTTCAAGAGATTTCAGGAAAGATTCAACTTGCATTGTAGATATACTTTGGCTGATGGATTATTATTTCCTTGAATATGACACCATACAGGAATGAACTGTAGGGGAAAAGCTGTGGAAGGCCTTATCTTATATAAGTTACAGTGGCTCTGCAGTCTCTAAGCCTTTTCTTCTTCTTGACCAACGGATACTCCATGAGACTGGAAAGGGCAACTTTGCAGGTGGAGAAGCTTTCTGAGCCTGAGGAAGCCAGAATCACTGCTATGGCAGGTAGGCGTGAAGCTTGTCATTTTTTTTTTTTTTTTTTTTTTTTTTTTTGCAGTACGCGGGCCTCTCACTGTTGTGGCCTCTCCTGTCACGGAGCACAGGCTCCGGACGCGCAGACTCAGCAGCCATGGCTCACAGGCCCAGCCGCTCCGAGGCATGTGGGATCTTCCTGGACCGGGGCACGAACCCATGTCCCCTGCACCGGCAGGTGGACTCTAAACCACTGCACCACCAGGGAAGCCCATAGCTTGTCATTTTTAATGAAAGACTATTAAAGACCTTGGTGTTAATGAGCAGTTTGCTGGCAATAGCCATGTCATGGTTACAGGTAGTAGATCAGCAAAAGAGGTCACGAGAGGGAAGAAATCAGAGTGCTACATTTGCTGTCATTTTGAGAGAAGGGGAAGTGCTGACTAGAATTTGGGAGGGAACAGCTTGCCTTTGCAGATAGCCAGTACCATTATAAAGGGGAGCCAAGGGACAAGAGTGGCACAAGGCTGCCCAATATCAGTTTGGAGCTATAGAAGCCCAGGACTCGCCTGCCAACCATAATCTCCGTGCCATGTGCATCTTCTTGCTAAAGGTCAGTGTGGCCATGCCATGCCAAGTGCACACTGGTGGCCATGCTCAAGGGGAAGGTAAAGGGTCATGGGGAAACCTTCACTATAGAGAAGACTGAGTTTATATAAAACCAGAGGAAATCATGCAAAGTGAAAACTCCAAGGGCCCAGGAGCCTTGGTTAGATTTTTCTCCATTATTTGCTCTCAAAGCCTTCTGTAATTTTTGTTCCTAGCACTTCTTAAAATTACAACTAATTACTGAATAATTATTTGTTAATGTCTCTCTCTTTGGACTCTGAGTTCCATGTGAGCAGGGATAAGTTTGTTCGCCCTAGTGCCCAGCGTGATTAGCTTCGGGTAGGCGTTCAGTGATTATTGATTCATTGTATGAGTAAAATAAGTGTGATCAGAGGTGGAGCAGGAATGAACAGGCGTGACTAGGGGAGGGATGGTGAAGGAATGTGACCCAGAGGAGAGGTAAGAAACTCTGCACAAAGTTCTAGAGAAAGCAGTAAGTTGCTCCCATTGAGGGTGAGACTGGGTCTTCTAGAATAGTGGTCCCCAACCTTTATGGAACCAGGGACGGATTTCATGGAAGACAGTTTTTCCACAGACTGGGGCAGGGGATGTTTTCAGGATGATTCAAGTGCATTACATTTATTGTGCACTTTATTTCCATTATTATTACATCGTAATATATAATTAAATAATTATACAACTCATCATAATGCAGAATCGGTGGGAGCCCTGAGCTTGTTTTCACCACCACTCACTGATAGGGTTTTGATATGAGTCTGCAAGCAATTGATTTATTATTTATTATGGTCTCTGTACAAACCTCTCTGCTAATGATAATCTGTATTTGCAGCCACTCCCCAGCTCCAGCGTCACTGCCTCAGCTCCACCTCAGATCATCAGGTATTAGATTCTCATAAGGAGCGTGCAACCTAGATCCCTTGCGTACCCAGTTCACAGTAGGATTTGCGCTCCTATGAGAATCTGATGCTGCTGCTTATCTGACAGGAGGTGGAGCTCAGGCAGTAATGAGAGTGATGGGGAGCGGCTGTAAATACAGATGAAGCTTCGCTCACTTGCCTGCCACTCACCTCCTGCTGTGCAGCCCAGTTCCTAACAGGCCACAGACCGCTACCAGTTGGGGGTAGTGGGACCAGTGTTCTAGGACATCGCTAGATAAAGTGTGGTCCATAGACCAGAGCATCCACATCACCATCACCTGGGAGCTTCATGGGCATGGAGGGTCTTGGACCTACCCACTGAAAGAGAATCTTCATTTAAGCAGATGTCCAGGTGATTTGTGTGCACATTAAAGTCTGAGAAGCACTGCTCTATGGCCTGAGCAAATGTCCTGCTTACTAACGTGGCTAAGGAGAGTGGAGAAAAGGCAGGAATCTGCCCATTGAAATTATTGCATGATAAGTGTGATGTTCGGTCTTTAGATAGGGAAGTCTCCTGAACGTAGACTTATGGCCAGTCCGAAAGTTGGACTGTGAGAGGTGACTGAAATCATGCCAAGCAAATCATGCCAAGTTGACTCACATGGGGAAAAATCACACTATCCAAACAGGGAAATGGAAAGGCTAAAGTGTAGGAACTGTTTGTCTACAGTATATTTATACCATTGGCTGAATTTCAGGGAAAGGAGAGAGAAAATGAGGATGAATGAGCAAGTCCTGGGAGGTAAAGAGTTGGTTGGGGGTTCTTGAGAGATCCTTCAGGGAATGACATGGAGGTAGGGGAGATGAGAGGGAGATGGAACAGGAGGCCATATTTAGCCAAAAGAGCTGTTTTATATATTTGGGTTTTACCAAATACTGGAGTGGTATAAAGGGAACGTGGATTGGCTTGCATGCCATGTCAGAAATGTGACTGAAAGAGGGAACAGTTTTAATCTAAACAATTATAAAAGTCCATGAAGTGTTTTCAGACCCTCCTTTTAGGAAATGAGAGAAAATACAGAGACTGAGGACATTTATTTTTGCAGGTACCTATTATTTAATACAAATACAAAGCACCCAAGGCATCATCACAACTTTATCCCAGATCTCTTTTCAACTGAGCCTGGAGTTCATCTTAACATACAACTCTAGCAGGCACTAGCAAATGATTAGAAATGGCTCTGGAGGTGAAACTCATTTACCATTTTGGGTTCCAGGAAATAGAAAGACATACGAATAATTCCTCTAGCTCTATATTCTAGTAATGTAATGATGATTTTGTATGGGGACAAGAAGTGAGCATTTGTCAATTTTCCTAACTACTCAGTACCATTGAACACCCTTCCTATTCCTGAGGTATTTTCAATTTTATGATAACACCTTCCCAAGAAGGTGGCCCACAACTCATTTTTCCCCATCTTCCCTTGCAAATAGACTCCACCAATCATGTGTACCTGGGCAAGATTTCTGATTGGAAGAGAGCAGCAGGATGAAGCTGGTACTTCACAGATTCCATTTTTGGTGAAGGGGGTCGTGAAGACATCCAGGTTTCTAGTATATTAATGGTAGAGATTCTGGCATCTGGCTACCAACTTCAGGGGCGCAAGCTGAGGTATCTTTACCTAGCTACAGCAGGAATGGGGTCCTGGCTGGAGCAGAGGTACCCTGTGCTTTGGCCATTGTTGTTGACTTTGTAGCCTCTAGACCTGATGCTCTGGCCCCTCTGGAGATTCTTCAATACTCTTTCATATGTTTCTTTTCTGCTTAAACTAGCTAGAGTGGATATTGTTCGCAATTAAGATTCCTGAACCTGTGGTTTTAAAGAAAGCTCCAATTCTTCATCTTTCTTTATGAGAATTGGTAAATTACCCCATACTTTTGTGATTTACAGCAATAATAAAACTATTATCTCTCATGTTTCTGTGAGTCAGGAATATTTAAGAGTAGCTTAGCTTAGGATCTCATTTGCACTTAAGATGTGTGCTGACGCTGGAGGATCCGCTTGCAACATGGTGGGAAGCGGGTGCTGGTTGTTGGTATTTGGCCTCAGTTCCTCTCCATGTAGACTCCACTACAGGTCTTCTCGACTGTCCTTGTGACAAGTGGATGGTTCCTCCAGAGGAAGAAACCCACGAATGAGAGAGAGAGAGAGAGAGCCGGGCAGAAGCTATCCTTTTTATGACCTAGCCTGGGCACCGTCGCTTCTACAACATTCTATTCATTAGAAGTGAGTCACTAAGACCAACCCACATTCAAGATGAGGGAAAACAATCCCTGCCTTTTATTTATTTATTTTTAATAAATTTATTTATTTATTTATTTATTTATTTATTTACATTTGGCTGCATTGGGTCTTTGTTGCTGTGTTCAGGCTTTCTCTAGTTGCAGACAGCAGGGGCCACTCTTCATTTCTGTGCATGAGCTTCTCATTGTGGTGGCTTCTCTTGTTATGGAGTGCAGCTCTAGACACGGGGGCTTCAGTAGTTGTGGCACATGGGCTCAGTAGTTGTGGCACATAGGCTTAGTTGCTCCACAGCATGTGGGATCTTCCCAGACAAGGGCTCAAACCCGTGTTCCCTGCATTGGCAGGCAATTCTTAACCACTGTGCCACCAGGGGAATCCCAGTCCCCACCTTTTAAATGGGGTAGTGTCAAAGACTTTGTGGACACATTTTAAAACCACCAATGAGGCTCTTTGCCATGTAACTCTGCAGTGCCTTCTCACAGTAGATGACCTGAGCCATTTGACTTAATTTGGCCAACAGGATCTTTGGAGACAGGATGCAAGTAAACATTTGAAAAGTGCTTGCATGCCTTCTTTCACTTGCTCTCTTGCATCTCTACTGTCATCGTGAGAATGTTCCCAGGGTAGCCTATTGCATGACGAGAGCTACGTGGTACAGAGTCAAGTATGTTAGTGATCCATGACTGCATAGCAAATTATCCCAAAAGTTAGCATCATAAAACAATAAGCATTTATTATCTTTCAGAGTTTCTGTGGTTCAGGAATTCAGGAGTGGCTTAGCTGGTCAATTCTGCTCAGGGTTCCAGCTCAGGGGTTATGTTCATCTGAAGGCTTGGCTGGGGCTAGAGAGTCCACTTCCAAGATGGTGCTTGCATGTGTCTGGCAAGTTGGTGCTGAATGTTGAGGCTTTGGTTCCTCACCATGTGAATCTCTCCATTGGGCTGATTATGAATCTTCATCACATGGTATCTGGCTTCCACTTAGCTGAGTGATCCAAATGAGCAAGGCAGAAGCTACAGTGTCTTTTGGGACCAAGCCTTAGAAGAACTGTGTTGGCTTTGGAATATCCTATTAGTTACACAGGACAGCTCTACGTCATGTGGGAGGGGACTGCACAAGGGCATGGACATCAGTAGGCGAGCATCACTGGGGACCATCTCGGAGAATCACAACCACATCACGTTGCCCCAGTCATTCCAGTTGAGGTCAACTTATATCAGACAGTAGCTAGACTGACCTCAGGCACAGGAGCCATCCCTGGACAATCAGCAGAGCTGATCCAGATGTGTGAGCAATGAACAAGGTTTTGTACTTGTTTGTTTGGCAGCGTTACTGTGGCACAGTCACAATAATGTGCTGATACAGATGCATTAGTGACCCTGGGAGAAATTTAGATGATTATGAATTAGAATTGCAACAAGAATCCCTAGCCTCAGTTTTTCAGTTGACTAATGCTAAGATTCATGTATAAACAGAATCACTGCCTTTGAGGACTTTATTCTAATAATTTATACACATTTAAGCATTTGAGCCATTGATTTATTTGTTTCTCCTTCAAAATAAAGCTCAGGAATAAATGCATGAAGTTGCTTTCTTTCCCCTTGTCTCAATAGTATATTATTTATCTAAAGAATTATGAAAATTATTATTTCATTAATTTATAGTAATACAGCTTTAGAGTATAACTTAAGACTTGAATATATAGTATATTTGTTGTATAACTTTGCTACAAAAAAGCAAGTATATTAAAAAGTATATATGGTTACATGTATTCTTTTGTTATTTGCAAGGGTACAGAATTGTTTTATTTATTTTTTAATTTAATTTTATTTATTTTTTTATACTGCAGGTTCTTATTAGTCATCCATTTTTATACACATCAGTGTATACATGTCAGTCCCAATTGTCCAATTCATCACACACCCCATCCCCCACTGCTTTCCCCCCTTGGTGTCCATACATTTGTTCTCTACATCCGTGTCTCAATTTCTGCCCTGCAAACCAGTTCATCTGTACCATTTTTTTAGGTTCCACATATATGCATTGATATACAATATTTGTTTTTCTCTTTCTGACTTACTTCACTCTGTATGACAGTCTCTAGATGCATCCACATCTCTACAAATGACCCAATTTTGTTCCTTTTTATGGCTGAGTAATATTCCATTGTATACATGTACCACATCCTCTTTATCCATTCATTTGTTGATGGGCATTTAGGTTGCTTCCATGACCTGGCTATCGTAAATAGTGCTGCAATGAACATTGGGGTGCATGTGTCTTTTTGAACTATGGTTTTCTCTGGGTATATGCTCAGTAGTGGGATTGCTGGGTCATATGGTAATTCTATTTTTAGATTCTTAAGGAACCTCCATACTGTTCTCCATAGTGGCTGTATCAATTTACATTCCCACCAACAGTGCAAGAGGGTTCTCTTTTCTCCACACCCTCTCCAGCATTTGTTGTTTGTAGATTTTCTGATGATGCCCATTCTAAGTGGTGTGAGGTGATACCTCATTGTAGTTTTGATTTGCATTTCTCTAATTTTGTTCTGAATTGTTCTCAAGCTCTTTTAATGTGTAGAAAGTAGAATTACTTTTCATAAACTTTAAAAATATTTTTAAAAATCAGTTTTACTAAGTCTAGTTTACATATATTAAATTCATCAATCTCAACTGTGCAGTTTGGTTAGTTTAATGAATGTGTATAGTCTTGTAATCACCACCACGGTTGAAATATAGCACATTTCCATCATCCCCCAACATTTGCTCGTATCATATGCACTTTTAAGTAAACTTTTTTTAAGTAAAATATACATGCAGAAAAAAGCACCAGCCATACTTGTGTAGCTTGATGAATTTTTACAAAGTGTATCTGTCATTCAAATCAAGAACTAGAATGTAACAAACACTCCATGGGTGCCCACATGTCCCCTTTCCTCAGTGGTAACCAGTAATCTGGCTTTCATCACCATAAATTAGTTGTCTGTTTTTGAACTATTATAATAAATATTCCATTCCATCTGGTTTCTTTTGTTAAACATCATCCTTGTGAGATTTTCTCATATTGTTGCATGTAGTTGTAATTTGTTTATTCTCATTGCTCTCGTTGCATGGATATGTCACCATTTATTTATCCATTCTATTCCTGATGAACATTTGGGTTGTTTCCAGTTTTTGGCTGTTATGAATAGACCTACTGTGAACATTCTGATACCTGTTTGCTTGCACTATTTGATGGCTTTGCTTTTTTTAGGGGATAGAAGGAATATAATAGAATCAAACACTGCTTGTTCATTTTGATCCAATTTACTACTGGGGGCTCTGGCCAAAAAACAATAGACTTTTCAGAGGATATTTTACCTGATAGAAGATTAGGCCTCAGGTTTGTATTTGCTATATTTTATGAGAAATAAAAGAGTGGATTTTGAAACTTGAGAGGCAGGTTACTGAGATGGTAAAATGTTCTTCACATTCTGGGCTCCGTACCAGCCTTTGATCCCTATCTCCCTCCTCCTTTCCCCCTTTCCTTCCTTCCGTCCAATCATTTTTAAATGGATGTGAATTTCAAAGACTGAGTTGAATTGTCCTCAGATGGGGATTTTTTTTCCATGAAAGTGAAGATGAAGTCAAGTGTTTTTCAATTTGTTCTAAATGACTTCTTTTCCTGGGAAATAGTTTAGACTTTCATAAACATTGAGACATTTTTGTTGTCTCAAATTTTGTTCTGCTTATTACATCCTTCCGGACAGGTCTCTATAAGCCATAATGAAGGCCGCGACAACCATCATAACACACATCCGTTCCATCACCGAGGCGCTGGTAACCCTGCCATTAGAGAAACCTAACATTTCATCTGCCAGTGGTTATGAGAAAGTTTCAGTTTGGGCTGGCCAGGCCTCGAAATGATCTACAAATGGCAGGTTGCAGGCTGTTATTTTTTTTATAGACTATAGGCTAGTTGGAAAGTCCTATTTTTTTCTAGGGAAGGTCATCTGTTCAATATTGAAATTACTTTTAAACAAGGGCTACTGGAGGGCAACCCCACGTCCCACATGCTACACATATTTTAAGGAAAAAAATTGCAGATTCTAGCTGCTTCTTGTTCTTTTCTTGGACAAACTACCAGTTAACCTATTTTTGAAAGGTCCTTCCAAGCCATGTAGACATGTAGTGAGCAGGTGGGGTCAGCTCTCCAGTCACCACTCCCTATCAATCCTTTCTCAAGGACCCTTAATGACCCAGTGTGGTTCATCCTTACCCACAACTTCACAGTTGGCCCCGATGGGTTAAGTCAGCTGCTTTTTAGCCTCTGATATGATCATCATTGGCTACACAGTGTAAGTCGGGCTAATCAGGTCAGCACAATTCGTTTCTGGACCTTTGGTTTGAACTACTGGGACAGCCTACTGTTTCCATTTTGTAGGATTTGGAACTGGGAGCTGGGAATCTTGGGGTTGCTGACAACTATCTTTGATGCAAGGCTACCTGCTGTTGTGTAAGGAAGGAACATCAAAGAAGCAGTGTTTGTAGTATTTAGGCTCTGTCATTTCTGCACTCTCCTGAGTGAAGCCGGTAAAAAAGAATTTCTTCTTTCTTTCTCCCAGTTGTGTCCATTTCAGTAAACAGACCCATTTTTGACAACTGCCCTAAGGACCTGTGAATGACCATAGAAGCTAACTACGCCTTCATTTACGAAAATATCAATTTGCATTCACAGGAGACAAATTCAAGTAGCATCAAGGGTTGGGGTTTGTGTTTCTCCCCCTTAATGAACATGGGACTCTGAAGCACACAGATTTTGGTGTTACAGTCTCATTCTCTTTGAGGCAGAAAATTCACTCGGTGGAAGTCATTTGCATTTCTGTTTGAGCAGCCTGGAGACAAATATAGTGAAATGAATAGCCTTTTAATTTAAGTGGCTTCCCAGTATGAATCCAAAAATAGAAGGCACAATTGTCTTGAAGTTACTGGAGAAATCACTAAGATCCAAGCCCAGCACATCAACACAAAACTACTCCCCAACCCCCAACCAGGGTGTAAGCATCTTTCTCACTGATGCCAGACCTTCCACAGAAACCGGGGTGAGTGGGAGTTTCCGGCAGGCGGATGTCTAGTCCCAAATGGACACACCTGTGTCTCTTTATTGGTGATTAGTTTGTCTTAAAATATGACATATTGGTTATACATATGTGTGTGTTATTACATATTTGTGTACTTCTCAAAATCAAAATAGAGCCAATGATGAGAAAAAAATCTAATACATTTTGACTTTTCAAAATGAAAATAGGGACTTCCGTGGTGGTTCAGTGGTAAAGAATGCACCTTACAATGCAGGGGACTCGGGTTCCATCCCTGATCAGGGAACTAAGATCCCAGATGCTGTGGGGCAATTAAGCCTGCGGGAGCTACAAGTACTGAGCTCAGGGGCCTCAGCTAGAGCCCGAGTGCCGCAAACTACAGAGCTCACGCGCTGTGGAACCCGTGTGCCACAACTACAGAGCCCACAGGCCCTGGAGCCTGGGCACCACAACTAGAGAGAAGCCCATGCGCCGCAATGACAGATCCCGCATGCTTCAGTGAAGATCCTTAGTGCCATGACTAAGACCCGACGCAGCCAAAAATAAATTAAATAAATAAATAAGAAAATAGAAAATGGTATCATAGCATGGTTAGAAGTGAAAGCCTGGTTCCAGGGATGCCAGAAAGTCCTGACACTGCAGTCTTCTGCCTCTGAGAGCTAATATCCTGTTGGAAATTCCTGGGGTTAATCTTGCCTTTGGGTTGGAAGGGAAGAAAAAAGGAGAGGTGTATGCGGTCTGAGTTCAAGCCAACATTCTGAATTCCTTATACAGTTGAAACATCTCTAAGCAGAACACTAGCATCTTGTGGTCACCCCTTTTTGGGCTACACCCCGAAGGCCCACAAGCCTTGTAGTTTCCCAGCCTCGAGACCCAAGAAAGAGCCCGGAGACAGCAACAGAAACATCCAAGATTTATTGGACAGGGGGATCTTACACAAAGGGTCCTGGAGCAACACCCCACCACATGTGGCAGACGGTGGGCAGGACGTGGCAGCAGTCTTTGCTATTTGAGGGAGAAGGAGGCTACCATGTATAGGGGAAAGTGATGTCAGGTGGGCTCATCAGTTACCAGGGACAAATTAAGCCCTATAATTAAGAGGCTGGATAGTCATGTGAGTGAAGCAGGGACTGGTCGAGCAGGGGATGTACAGAGAACAAGAAAACAGCCACCGGAGTGTCCTGACCATACACCCCTGGAGAAGGATTTGGGTGGGAAGACATGCGAGATGGTGACGGATGTTTCAGGAGAGAGGGGCTGACGGAGATGAACATTAGGCACTGACAGAGCAGGCGTTTTCTCTAAAGGAACTTTCATTTCTCTCTGATGAGAAGAGGTGCTCATGTCTAGCTTCTCTGAAACATTTTTCTCCACTCTGGAATGGAAACAAAATGCCTTAGGTTGAAGGATATAATTCTTCTCTAGAATTTTAGTGGAATGCAAATTCTGAGGGAAAAATTGGATAGAAACGCCATTAAAATAAGTTCATTTGATTAAAACAAGAGAATAAATTGCATGATCTGGCAGAATCAGAGGGTCGCTGAGAGGAGAAAGATCAGGGTCCCCTGCACAGCATAGAGTCCCCACTTGGTTCAATTCCTGTGCTTCCAGTTGGAATACATAGCAGAGCTGAGCTCCACCTCACACACCTTTCTGGACCCGTCCTCCCCATGTGCAAGAGCAATTCCTTTGACAGAAGTTTCATCTTTTAACCCGAGGCCTGTATTTCCCTTTTTATTTACTCCCCCAAGACCATGGTCCCCGGCAAAATTATTATAGGAGGTGTCGTGAACTTTGGTTTAGTCATCTGCCTTCTGCCCTCTCCAAGTCCTCGGGTGTGTCTCTTCCCTCCCAGTCTATCCTCTATTTCCCAGCCGTCCTCAACTACCCTCTACCTGTGTTCAGGTCTTCAGTGCATCTACTCATTTCATTCTCAAGACAACATGATGGGGCATGTCCTATCATTGGCCCATTTTACAGATGGAGAAAGTGAACCTCAGAGAAGGAACCATCCCAGGTTCCCACAGCACTCACGTTCTAGTTGGAGATTTCTGAAGACAGAGCAACCTCTACGCTCCTAAGGAATATATTCCTATAAGAGAATTCCAGGTGCTAGGAGGGACTGAGGACCTCAGGACGCTCTTTAGGAAAACCAGTTAGATTGGCTCCACCCGTGCAGGCTGGTTCTTTGCTCGCAGTCTCCAGGGGAGGAGGGAGTGGTTCTATTTGGACTGGAGAAGCCAGCCATGAGCTTTGGAGCAATGAAAGTGGGGACTGATTCTTAGGCTTTGCAAACAATGAGTCCCTCTGTTTTGGAAAACACTTCTCATCCTCCCTTGATGTCAAGTGTGGCATTGAAAGACGTAGAATAGAATAAAGAATACGACCGGCAGTAAAAAGAAACATGTCTTGCTGCTAGCTCTTTCCATGACTCTCTTGAAATACAAGGGAGGCCCTTCTTTGGGCTTCAGATTTTTTCCATCTGTGACACGAGAGCTTTTCATTAGGTCATTGCTCAGGCCCCCATGTTAGCTAAACTTCTTCTTGCTGCTTGAGAAAAGGAATTAAATCCCTATTTAATATGCGTAGTCTAAATTGGAAACCTTCCAGTACAAAGGTTCCCAATCAACTATTTTTTTCCCCACTAGTGCCTTTATCTCTCTCACCTTTGGGATCAATCCTGACTTCCTTCTTGGGCTGTTAATAATTAATAGCACAGGCGTTAATAAGTCCATGGTAATATGTTTTGATTTTATCATTTCTTTTCATGAATTATGGATATCATTAAAAAGCAATTTTTAGAAAGTCCAAGAAGGGAACAGAAGTTGATGGGAGGTCAGAGGAGGTGAGAGGGCACACGATCTCGCTCTGCCATCTCTGTCACGTTTAATAAATAGCTTTCAGCCTGAAGGAATTTAAAACTGCTGGTAGCTCCTGCTCTTCTCGATTCTTTGCTTATCCTTGCCTGTGATCTCACACACGGGTGATGTAACACATGCCTTTGGTGGTGAAAGTATCAAATGATAATCCTTTCTAGAGGACAATGTTGGCAGGATGCTTATCATTTTTGGTTTAGTGGTTGCATTTCTAGAAATGCACTTAAAGAGAATAGATGAGAGTCCGTGTAGTATTTGGCTCTGAGACTTTGCAATGAAGCTCTGTCTTTAAGGTCAGAGAAATGGAAGCAACCTAGGTATCAACAATAGGGTACGTGGAAATGATAGCACACTCCTATAATGGGACATACTGTCGTCATTAAAAAGAGTGTTAAAGACTAACATATTTTGATAAAAGAAGATGTTTATAGTCTATTGTGAGGTGCAAAGGCAGGCTGTAAAGCATAAATAGAGTATGGTCTTATTTCAGTTTTGTAGTAGGTAAAGGAAATTTCTTTTTGAACCTTGCCCATACACAGAAAGGCTTGACCCCTGCATAACCAATGCCTGCTTAAGTCTTCAACAATTCCTGCTGGACCCAGTTGAGACCCACACTCCTGTAGTAAACTGGAAATGCAAATGGCATCACACAGTGGTAATGACCAATCTCAATAGCGACTTTTCAATCCCCTTCTGCCACCAGTCTCAAGGAGCCTTTTGTATCCTCCTTTATTTGGAACGGACTTCTCTTCATTGTGGTCTATCTGGCTCTCACACTCCCCGTCAGGAGAGCCCAGCTGAACTCTCTCCCGCTGCAGCTTTCTTTGTCCATCAGCCTAAACAGAGACCATTTTGGGGCTTTAGTTAATTGGTGTCATGTTTGAATGTAGGGGATTTTGTTTTTGTTGTTGTTGTTGTTTTGCGGTACGCGGGCCTCTCACTGTTGTGGCCTCTCCCGTTGTGGAGCACAGGCTCCGGACGCTCAGGCTCAGTGGCCATGGCTCACGGGCCTAGCCGCTCTGCGGCATGTGGGATCTTCCCGGACCAGGGCACGAACCCGTGTCCCCTGCATCGGCAGGCGGACTCTCAACCACTGTGCCACGAGGGAAGCCCTGAATGTAGTTTTTTACTAGTTGTAGTCAAACAATTGTTATCTACAAGTTTTCTCCGACTACCTTTTGCATGCCGTACACCTGTAAACATATACCTTTGAGTTACTGACCCAAGGGGATAGAGGACCTTGAGGAAGCGATTGGAATCAGAAGTGAAAATTCTTCCCCCTCCTACCTTCTCTCCCCCTTCTGGAGGGCAAGGTAGGTGGGAAGTGAAAATAAGAAATTTACCCACAGGATTTGGACCACTTCTTCCTTCCAGAACAAATTCATTTTCCACCCTGGTTGGGACATGCTCTCAAATGAACAGATAGAATCTACACCCTTGTAGGAATTTTGCCAGTTTGGATGGAGATGGATTTGTGGCCTGGTACACAGTCTTCCAGTTCCTCGAATATAATAAACAGAAACAGACTCACAGACATAGAAAACAAATTTATGGTTGCCAAAGGGAAAAGTTGGAATAAATTAGGGACTCAGGATTAACAGATACACATTACTATATATAAAATAGATAAACAGCAAGGATCTACTGTGTAGCACAAGGAACTATAGTATCTTGTAATAACCTATAATGGAAAATAATCTAAAAAGAATATATATGTAATATATATGTATAACTGAATGGCTTTGCTGTATACCTGAAACATTGTAAATCGACTATATACTTCAATTTTTAAAAAATGGAAATAGAACTATAGGCTGGAACCTGTTTCTGTCTGGAGTGAGTACCAGGTGGGACGTGGCTCTGCATCTTACGTAGACCAGAGGTTTCACACTTCATTTTATTTAAACCCTTTCCCTCCCTTCTTTCCAATATAAGCTCACATCACAATATTTTGTCTGCTTTTCTAATTTAAAAAATGGGGCTTCACTGTTTGGTAAGACTGACAGATTTTCCTCATCATTTGTTTGACTAAAGACTCGGGAAACTTTGAGGGGTCCTGCTGATGGTTTCTTCCCACATTTGAATGAAACGCAAAACAAAAAGCTTCAAGTGCCAAGGAGTAGGCAGGTGTATTTATATCGATGCTATCTATAGCTGCTGTTTCTTTGGCTGTTAGGGAATGAGTTGCTCCCTGCTGCAAACTTTGAGACTGTGGAACTTTTGGATAAAGTTAGGTCAAAATGCTCTTTTACTGTCTTCTCCTCTTTCCAACTTTGCCCACTTTGGTCCTTGAGCCAGTCGTGCCCCTGGAGTCGTAGTGAGCCTGGATTAGAGCTTCCATCAGTGGGCAAGCAGGAGACCCCATCTATCCTGGAGACCTTGTGGTTTGCAGGTAGAGGAAGGGAGGCCTCCAGGCCAGGAATTGGCAAGCTCTTTCATGAAGGGCCAGAGAGGAAATATTTTCAGCTTTGTTGGTCTCTGTCACAATTACTAACTCTGCCATGGTAGTGGGAAAGCAGCCATAGACAACTGAGAGTGGCTGTGTCCTAATAAAACTTTACTTACAAAATCAGGTGGCTGGGCTGGGCCATAGTTCACTGACCTCTGGTCTGGGACATTTGGAATGTTCACGGTTAATGTACAGGGGGGGGGGCATAGTAAGTGTGCTCACTAGACAGGTCTGAGTTTGAATTCTAGATCGTCCACTAACCAGGAATGTGTCCTTCGACTAGTTACTGACTTCAGTAATAAAATGGTAATAAAAATCCCCACCTTGCAGGTCAACTGGAAAGAGGGCTGGTTCAAGTCCTGGATTAATCTTCAACCACTTGTAGAAACGTGGCCAGGGTATTTACATCACTGTTTCTAGAGACTAAACTAGAAATTAGATTTCAGATGCTGGGGCCTGTGGGCCATACTCAGCTGACTGGTGTTTTATTATTTGGCTTATGTAGTGTTTTAAAGACATGGGTAGCACCGAGTATGAATGCTTTTAGATATATTGTATGTTTTGATTTATCTGTCACTACTACTCTGTTGTCTTATGATTGAATAGTTTCACGTTTTAAAATTTCCTGCCTGGTGTCTATAGGCGTTTAAATTTATGACCCCTTAATGGAAGGAATCTAAAGTCTTGTCAAACTTGGGAAAGAATGTGACTCTCCCACTCTCAGAGGATGATGCCAAATATCGTTTCAGTATATGTTTCTGTGGAACTAGTCACACAAGACATAGTGGTTTAAGAAAAGAGTCATGTGTTACTTCTGAGTCTAGGAGTTAGCCAGGCTGTTCTGCTGATGTGGGATGTGTTCAGCTGATCCCGCTGGGCTCTCTCGTGCCAGTTGGGGCTCAGCTGGAGGAGGGCTGGGGTAGGTCTGCCTTAGTTCACATAACTCCACTCTCCTGCATGTGTCTCATAAACCTCCAACAGGACAGCTAAGGCAAGTACTCAGAGAAGCAAGAGGGGAAGCACACACCATGCTTTTACAAGCATCTGCTTGCATCAAGTTTACTGCTCTCCTATTGGCCAAGACAAGTCACGTGGCCAAATCCAGCGTCAGTGTGTGAGGTCACTACCAAAGGCACAGGGAGCAGGGGAAAACTGGGGCTATTAATGCAATAAATCCATCACAAACATTAAGGCAATGGTTTGTATGCAGGTAGTGGAGACAGCATTATTCCCTTTGTCATTGCTGAAAAATGTGGTAACTTCCCCCAAACAAAGACAACAGTGAGTGTGTGTCTGAGTATGTGTGTGTGTGTGTGTGTGTGTGTGTGGAAGAGATGATGTTTCATTCTTTTCTCTTTCCCCCCCAAACCAAGAGTAAAGGAAGTTTTGGAGACTTTTGAAAAACTTTTCTCTCAGTTCTTTTGGCAACTGTTAAGAAGATGATTTTAAGGACACTGTCAACTGGGAGATCTTTTTCCAAACAAACACAGCCCTCCTTTTTGACATCTCGATTTTGACATCAAGAGCTGCCTGCATTCTTAGTTTGGAATTCATTTTCGGAAAGTTGGTCATTTTTAATTCTGGCACAAGCCAAGAAAAACTATTTATTTTAAAGGTGACAGTGAATTAAAAAAGAAACATGGATTGGTTATGTTTGCAAAGTAAACATTGTGAGTTTTCCATAGACCTGTGTTCAAGTGATGACAGTAAAAGATAGGGACCAATACTGATTTTGTAAATCTTTTCCTTTGGTACAAGTGTTGTGGATAAAGTCCCCTAGGTAAGCACTGGGATAAAACTCAGAAGGCTGAAATGTTGAGACTATATATCACTGATATTTATTCTTTAGAAGATAACTTAGGGTGCAATGAGGGAAAAACCCCCATGTTTCCAAAGCATTGTTTCTGACTTTTGGGTTTTTGGTGGTTTTTTTTGGCCACGTGGCACGTGGAATCTTAGTTTCCCGACCAGGGATTGAACCCACGCCCCGTGTCCTGGCAGTGCAGAATCTTAACCCCTGGACTGCCAGGGAAGTCCCAGTTTCTGAAATGTTAATGGAGGTAAACAGCGCCAGAGCACAGAACTCTCAGTCCATTGTTCAGCCACTAGGTTGGCTAAGTGCTTAGAACCACAAGAGAATGAGAGGAATGCCACAGCTGAGAAAACTGAATCCACTCAATGTCAGAGCTGAGAAAGCTGAGTCCACTGAGGTGAGGATGAGCTCCTTGACGCCCAAAGTGTGGTCCGTGGACAGACAACATCACATCATCCCAGAGCTTGTCTCTACCCAACCTTGGCTCCACCCAGACCTGCTGAGTCAGTCTGCATTTTATCAAGACTTCAGGGATTTGTGTGCACACGAGCATTTGAGAAGCACTGGCTTATAATGAATTATAATATAAATTAGAGGCTCCATCTGGCTTTAATAGAAACATTGATGTTACAAAACATTTATTCATAGATCACTTGAATAACGGCCCTGAATCTATTATCACTGGGCCTCAGTATTTACATCCGTCTGAAACGGAGCAGGACGCTATGGTCCTTCCCCCCATGTCCTCTGCCTGCCTTTTTTGTTTGTTTGTTTGTTTGTTTTGCGGTACGCGGGCCTCTCACTGTTGTGGCCTCTCCCGTTGCTCCGGACGCGCAGACTCAGCGGCCATGGCTCACGGGCCCAGCCGCTCCGCGGCATGTGGGATCCTCCCGGACCAGGGCACAAACCCGCGTCCCCTGCATTCGCAAGCGGACTCTCAACCACTGCGCCACCAGGGAAGCCCTCTGCCTGCCTTTTGACTGTGGAAAAACTTTAGCCAAAGAACAAGTTTAATCAGAGAAGTGAGAAAATGCAGAAACAAAGGAAAGCAGTCAAACAGGACAAAACAATAACAGTTTAGTCACTAAGCAAAGTCGAGGAGCTTTAGTTCCTCTTCAAGGGCTGTAGATAATATTCTGAGCCATGTCCTGTGAGCTGTCTTGTACATACTGAAACCCCCACCAGGTGGAAGAAGTTGACTACGTGAAGACCAGACAGTAGCCATGACAGAAGCCGCCAGAATTCCAAGAATTGGCCTCAAGGAAATGGAAACAAACCGACCCTGAAACTGAAGATTAGCTGTACTGAAAACAATCAAGATGATGCGGGTCAGACCACTGCATGACCAATTTCAAGATGACTGTCAGAGCTGACTGTGCTATTACTACATGTAGCCCCCTCCCTCTGTCTAGAAAAGCTCTTGCCCACTGACTGTCAGTTGGGGGGAGTCAGACTTCTAACAGGCATCTGCCCTGTCCTCCCCCAGTTGCCGGTATCCAAAATAAAGCAAACTTTCCTTTCCACCAACCTCGCCTCTTTATTGGCTTTTGAGCGGCGAGCAGCCAGACCCCACTTTCGGTTACATGTCCAACAGGGACCCATAACTCTCTTGAATGCTTTCCAAAGCGGTTGAGGCCATCAAGCAGTCGCTATAATAAAGTGCTCTGAAGCAAATGGAGAGGTATAAATATTGGGTCTTATTATTTTATTAAAGAAGTACTTGGATCTAAATATCTCAGTGCAAGTCCCAAACACTGACGAGGCTAATGAGGTCAAGAAATGCTGCTGTACCTTCATGATGCCATGAACTGCCCACCCTAGTAGCTGGCATTCTAGCCACTGTGGTGTCTGTGAATCTGCTACATGTGTCAGTGATGACCCTTCACTTCAAAGGACAGTCTGCACACCTGTCACTTGATTCCCTCTGAGATTTTGTGGCTGAGAATGTCCTCTGACCAGCTGCATCACCTGGGGGCTCGTTGGAAATGCAGAGCTTCCAGCTGGATCCCCATCTACTGAACCAGAACCTGCAATTTGATGAGATCTTCCCTAATCCCTGGGTAAATTAATGTTTGAGAAACACTGATCTAAGTGACTATTTTCAGCTTTGGCTGCACAGTAGAATTCATTGGGGGCCTTTAAATACCAATGTGTAGGCCCCACCCACTCTAAGGCCAATTAAATTAGAATATTTGGGAGCGACCCCTGTCATCTGTATGTTTTTAAAGCTTCTAGATGATACTCTGAGATACTATTTGGGGGTGCAAAGTGAAACGGAGATAAAGGCCAGGAACAGTCAAACGATACGAGTCTTAGAAGTATTTGGCATTTGAAGTGAATTGGAGCTTGGATGTGAGAGGAGTAAGAAAAAAGAGTGACGACAAAAAAAGAAAGTGGAGCCGAGTAGAATCCCAGCTGTGGAAATGGCAGAGGACCTTGTGGGAAAAGCTAGACGTCACACTGAATGTTACGTTATATGTGCTGCTGTGATACAAAGACTTATTTTTTTTAATTAATTAATTAATTTTGTTTTTGGCTGCATTGGGTCTTCCTTGCTGCGTGCGGGCTTTCTCTAGTTGCGGCGAGCGGGGGCTACTCTTCATTGCAGTGTGCGGGCTTCTCATTGTGGTGGCTTCTCTTGTTGAGGAGCATGGGCTCTAGGTGTACGGGCTTCAGTAGTTGTGGCATGCAGGCTCAGTAGTTGTGGCTCACGGGCTTAGTTGCTCTGAGGCACGTGGGATCTTCCCGGACCAGGGCTCCAACCTGTGTCCCCTGCATTGGCAAGTGGATTCTTAACCACTTCATCACCAGGGAAGTCCAAAGACTTCTATCTTCCTGGAACTTTTAGTAAAGGTACAGGAGGTTGGCTTGTTTTATGGAAAATAAGGAATAAGGACGGAGCCCAATGCCTGAGTTTATGTAGAAAATATGCATTAAGGGTGGGGTGATGATGCAGGTCGCAAATACAGGACACCTGATTAAATTTTTAATTTCAGATAAAGAATGCAAACCTTTTTAGTATGAGTGTGCACTATGCAATATTTGAAATATCTGAAATGTACATTTATCTGAGAACCCTGTATTTTTATTTGCTCAATCCAGCAACCTTATCGTGAACTCAAAACTGGTTCGTGAGAAGCAGGAGCTGAGGGCCAGAGGCCATCATAAGAATGCTAGTACTGAGCTGGCAGAAATCTTGGCAAAGACATTGGACTTAAGATGAACTGAGTCATCTTACCTACATTTGGTTTGAATCAGAACCAAATGTATTCAACTCTTTATTCTCCATTTTTCGATTTTCTTGCGTCTCCCCACTTTCCCCTCTCCCATTCGCCTTTGCCTTCCTTTTGTTTATTTGTAAAGTGAGCTTTTTCTTGACTTGGTGTTTGTTCTTTTCCCAGTGTCCTCCAGTTCTAGCTAAAGTACAGCTCTGATTCTTCAAGTCAATTCAAATTCCTTGGTATTTTCGAACCCGCTCTTATTTATTTACCGTCTTCTCCACCACAGCATTGGAGATGGTCCATAAATTTACATTTCTAAAGCGCTTCCATTCTACTCTATTTGGTGATAGACGATTTCCTGAGGGCAAGAAACAGAGTCAGCTCAGGGTGGTGAGAAACATCTGTGGGTGGAGATGAAAACAGCAGCAAAATGAAAACAAAGAATGTCTTCTGCAACCAGCCCCCACTAACAGCCCTCTCTCCCTGTGCCGGCTACAAAGAGCTTTTTCAGATGGGGTGGCAAGCAGGCAGGGGACCTCTCTCAAAACCACCAAGTCTGTTTATGTAGATACTATTTTCTTTTGAAAACTGCCTGAAGAAGAGCCTTGTGAAGCGTCTTTCAAGAAAACCATGGGCAAGCTTGGGTGGTCATGGAGATGCAGAAAGAACAAAGGGGCAAGCACCCCGGGGTGTTGTTTTTTTGCACCACAAAGAGGAAAGAAAAAGAGAAAGAAATGGGATAGATCAGTGCTTCTGAAAGTGTAGTCATTAGACCAGCAGTATCAGCAGCACCTGGGAATTACTAGAAATACAGAACCTCTGGCCTGCTAACTCAGAAACTCTGAGGGGGTCCAGCAATCTGTGTTTTTAACAAGCCCACCAGGTGATCCCAACAAACGCTAACGATTGAGAACCACTAGGATGGACAGTTTTACCTCTTCACCCTCAATAAGAAAATCTCATCTCTGCTACCAAGCGCCACCATCTTGGTTGTTGTGGATTGCCCGGATGTGCAGGGTTGAGCTGTGAAGACGAGGAAGGAGGAGGCTTCCTTTTGCCTAGGGAATCTTTGTCTTTAGTTGAATGGTAAAACGGTGTCCAGGATAGGTAAAGACAGAAGAAATAGCACAGACTGAAATGAGACTTACTCTTTCTGTCAGTTTCCGAGATCCAACAAGCGTCCCACAGAAGGGAAAGTTCCCACTAGATACTCGACTTTCTATCTAAGATCAAAAGTTAGTTGAAAGAGAAATTTACATTTTTATTTAAATATTACATGTATCCAAAATAATAATGGCTACTTTGAACAGATGACGTGCACTGCTGAACATGAGCAGCCTTAAGTCATTTGTTGAGCAGAAAACTGCTCAGAGAGTCTGCAGAGATACACACGTACCCAATGGAGTAAAGCCCTTGCCCATGGGTCCACTGTCCTGGAACCAGGCTTTGAACCCGCTGCTGGGCAGAGGCCAACTCTCGTCTCAGTGGTTCTTGGCCTTGGCTGCAGTCTGGACTCACCCCAGGAGCTTTAAGAAATATAGATATTAGAGCCAGGCCCCAGAAATCCTGATACATTAGGTCTGGGGCATCACCAGAGCCTTGGGATTTTATAAGCTCCCCTGGGATTCTAATGAAACCAGGGCGGAGGCCACTGTCTTATCAAGTCTGTAGCTAAGTGGTTCTCAGCCCTGGATGCAAATTAGAATCACCTGTTTCCTCTTTAAAACAAGCCAGCAGTCAATCAGGCCCCATCTCCTGGGATTGGGATTTAATTGATGTGGGATGGGGCCCAAACATCACATTGTTCTAGAGTGTAGCCAGGGTGGGAATCACTGTCCCCAGAGCACAGGGGGGCAACGAACAAACGAGCTGGCCTTGTAATATGGCCCCAACCCTGCCTTTAACACTGCAGATAAAGTCCTCACCCAGAATGGGTTGTCCCCGAACAGCAGGCATCAGACAGCTTAGTTCAGGATTATTGACAATTCAAATAAGTACGGTGTGTTGCAAAACGACCTCCTGTTTTCTGGATAAAGTCAATTGGCTAACTCTTAGATGGTCACCCCAACTCCCAAGTAAAGTTAGGATGAACTGTGTGTCACCAATAATGCTGTCAAGTCCGCCACCCCAAGAAGTAGTTGTTGTTTATTTTGAAACCGTGTGTCATCAGTTGTATCTCTGGGCTGGATGAAAAGGCAAGCATGACTGCTTTCAGTCTCTGCATCTCTTACCTAGCAGATGGCCTGTGACATGCATCACACTCTGGTTTAATGCTTACCTGATAATAAATGACTTTGTGGAGAGGATTTCTGGATTGGGAGGAGACTTTTTAAAAATTACATTTCCCTGGCAGTGCTTGTGTCTGTGTGTGCATGTGTCTGCGCACATGTACGTGTGTTGAAGGTGAGGGACTGAGCATGTTAAGATCCCGCCCCCTTCCCCACCTCTGTGCCCCATTTCCACAGCTTTTATCACTGTTTCATTTTGGTTTTCCTTGCAAGGCTTACATGAGAAGAAGCTTTGCTCTACTTTTAAGAAAAGGTTGAACACCAGTGAGTATAGTTTTTCTTGGTCCCTGTGGCCCTGACATTCAGGGAATCTAGGGCTCCTGCTAGGACCACAGCCTCCACCCTCTCGGACTTCCTGAATGCATCCAGGGCACCACGTCTGTGCAAAGGGAGCTGGGAAGAGGCCCTGTACCACCCTCAGAGGAAGGAGGGGTGCTGCTGAAATCACTCCTAGTGGTGGTGGTGCTGTACCTTTAGGGTTGGAACAGACATAAAGCAGAGGAGGGGAGGGGTGCAGAGAGGCAGTGATAAAGGTGGAGAATTGGAGAATGATCTTCCCTTTGGGAACAGCCCTGTGTCCTCTGGAGCCCAAGACACATGGTTCTAGCTTCATTTATGATAGTGTTTTCAACAGTCCAAGACTAGAACAATATCTGAGCTGGTGAGAACAGATGTGGTTGAGTTTGCCTTCTACTAAGGACAGTTTGGTCTGGATAGTGGCCTCCGGAAGCTGCTTCTGATGTACCCAGTTCTAGAGTTACAAGAATATTTTTAGACTGGATGGGTGCTCTATTTTCTCTTTTCTTTTCTACTTTCACTATTGCTTCCACAATTTTAGTGACTCTTTGGGGGTCTGTGGTAGACAGAGAGAACACCAGACCTCCCAGACTCTCTCTCCACCCTTCCATCCACCACTCCACAAAAAGCCTCATTGTGTTCACTGACCTCTGGGGCCATGAATGGAGCCTTTATTCCAGCCCTGTTTCTGAGTGTGCTGCAAGTTTCCTTAAGTCCAATGGTTTTGACGTCACTTACACAAGTAGAAAACAGAAGAGCTAGAAGGAATTTCTGAAATGGTCTGATCCAACTTCATTCTTTTCCTCTCCTTTGTAACAGAAAAGAGGACAGGACCAGAAAAGTCAAGATACTTGCCCGAGATAAAGCAGTTGCTTGGCTATGGAGCTGATCTGCTGCCTCTGAATCTAGAAACACTTGGCCAAAACTCTGCAGATTATTTCTTTCAATTTTGTCATGTTAACATTCTCATGGGAAAGCTAATGGACATACAATCCCATTACATGCTAAATGGTTTTCTCCCATTTACTTGTCAGGGAAAATTTTAAAGCTGGAACTCAGAACTCTTCTCTGGTCACCCGTCTTACTTCTTCAAACCCTCAGTCCAGGGTGAGGTTTGCTGTAGAATTTGTTTGTTCAACTGATGGATTTCCAGCTTGAAACGTTTCTGCCCTTTTGTCACTGTCCAAGCAAATGGAGGGATGTCTGTGGGAATGAAGTTGGAGTCCTGGCTGGTTAGAAGCATGCATTCTTTTTGCTTGAGTCTTCAAGTTGCAGACTTAGGTTTGCCTTGGTCTCTAGACTAAAGTATAGGACACTTCGTAGTTCAGTAGCTTCTGTTTTTAGGGAGGAAGCTCTTTGTTTTAATGTCTCCTCATCCTTGAACATTGATTCCTCTACCTTAGGTAAGGTAGGTTCTTTCCTTACCTTAGTAATCAGTGTTCAGCTTCTTTGTTGATCTGAGTCAAATTTTTCTTTCTCTGAGAAGACTTCTGTGACCTGTTGGCAATGTTTGTGGGTGTCCACATTGCTTCCTGGACACACCTTAGAACAACCTTGTCACAGTGCCCTGTAACTGGACTATGAAAAAGTGAAATGGAAAATTTCACTATTAACATGCATTATTCTAAGTGAACAACATCAGAAAAAAAGGAAAGATACTGTATGATTCCATTTATATGACATTCTGGAAAAGGCAGAACCATAGGGACAGAAACCAGATCAATGGCTGCTTGGGAGTAGGTGGAGGGCTTGATCACAATGGGACATGAGGACAATTTTTGTTGTGATGGAGCTGTTCTATATCTTGACTGTGGTGGTCATTACAGGATTGTATGTATTTGTCAATACTCACAGGACTATATGCCGAAAAGGGTGAATTTTATTGTATGTAATTTATACTTTAATAAATGTGACTGCAGAGAAATAAACAAGGACACAAAGAGACCATGTCTTCAAAGCAAAAAAGTTCCAAACCAACCAAAATTGCCAACTCTCATAACCGAACTAAAACAAACAAAGCCTTCTTTGTTCTGGGATCCGTGTTTTTATGTTTAGAAATAAACTTCACTTAGTCTCAAAAACTGCCTGAGTTATTTTGAAAGTTAGCATGAGGTTTCCCCCAAGATAAGCATGAGGATTGTCTCCCTGGAGCCAACTCTATCACCTGTCCAAGAAGGGCCCTGCAAGCGGCTGCCTCTCTCCTTCTAGAAGCGTGACCTAAGGTCCAGTTTACCCTGTGCCAATGGGGATACTGAACACACATTGGGTGGCCTCAGAACCCAAGGAGTTTGGGTCTGGCAAGTGGGCTGTGCTGCTGCAATTCGCCAGGTGTTGTGTCTGTACAACTGGATGGAGGACCCTGCTGGAAGCCGAGAATGAGGCATCATCACGGCCATATATGTAGGCTGCTGATCAGTGCTCCAGACCCACCAGAGATGCAGAGACACAGTGAAAACCAAGGGAATTAGGGAGCACTTTAGTCGCCCAATCAGAGTAAACACAGCAGGGATCAGATGGAGGCTGCAGATGATTAAGTCCCTGGCAGAGCCTGTGATTTGACAAGTCAAAGGATGTGATTTTCTGCCTGCGTTGGTCAGGATGGACTCAAGAATGAGGCCAGGTGCATCCAAGGGCTGAGGATCTCATGACAGAAGCTAGGAGAGATGCGCCCACTCAGGTGCCTGCCGACCCACCTCGGGAACATGATTTCCCATGATGCTGATTGAGGTGGTGAGGTTGTGATGAGACTGGGTTTTTCAGAAATCTAACAGAAATTTAGTACTCCAAGTGGACCCTGTAATTATAGTTGTGTAGCTGAACGAGCTGAACTTATGTTAATAAACCCAGACACACCAAGAAACTACACTTTGTTCTACTAACTATATCCCAACTTTATTACTTATATTTACCCTGATTGAATGCCAACTCTTTTCAAGCTTCAAATCCACTAGAGCCACATTGTCTAATAGGATAGCCACTAGCTACACGAGGGCATGGAAATTTAAATTTATACTAATTAAATGAAGAAAAATCTAAAATTCAGTACCTAAGTTGAATTAGTCTTATTTCAGCTGCTCAGCAACTCGATGAAGTGGCTGCTATTTGGAGCATTTGGAGCGGTGCGTATGGATAGGACGTTTCTATCATTGCAGAAAGATATTGGTCAGTGTTGCACTAGAGACTATTTCCTCAAAAACCCCCTAACCTAAGATGCCTAATTGTCAACTGAATAAAAACCTTTAATCCTAAAAAATAAAGTTCGCCTCATGCACCCTAGCACCCAGCCCACCTTTCTCAGCTTCCAGGTGGTTCTGTCATCCCTGAGATGGTAGAGATTTTTCAGTTTTCGAGTCTGGGTCTGGATCATTTCTGGTTCATGGACCATCTGGTTTATTTGCCTTAACAATCATCTGGTTGTCTTTCTCTCCTAGTGGCCAGTGCTGAGGCGTTACGGCAGCCTGTTCTGGGTTGTATGTCTTTTGAAATCTGGGAAAGCTCCCCTTCAAAGGGATCCAACCACAGAGACTGCAGGCCAGTCTGGCCGGCTTGGTTGAGAAGGTTGCTCTGTGTGATGTGCTACACCACTGCCCTTGTTGTCATCCGCAAGTTGTCTTGGCTGCATCTGTCTGCTCTGCAGGTTTTTTTCACAGCTGTGTCTGTGCCTGTGTTTGCTTTGGGCCTGTGGTTAAAATTATGCTGCTTGCAATTATCTGGGAGAAGATCCTTTTCCCCAGTGCCGTGCTGGTCAATGTTTAACAACTGGCTCTCTGGGGAAAAGGGTCTGGATTTGTAGCATCTGCTGAATATCATGGTATAAATAATCCCACCATGACTGATTTCAAGTTACCAGCCCAATGTCAAGGAGCCGAGAGCTAAGTTTTCCCACCACACAGATCCGACCGCTGCCAATAACCTCAAGAACGTAGTGATACGAAAGCATCGTTAAAGAATTAGAGGGATGTTTGGGAGATTAGGATTGACATATATACACGAATATGTATAAAATAGGTAACTAAGAAAAAGCAAAGACCTAAAAAAAAAAAAGAGAGAGAACCTGCTGTATAAAAATAAAATAAAAGTCAAAAAAAGAAGAATTAGAGGGATGAGTTTTGAATATTTATTACTTCTGTTTCTATTAGTATGTATGTGTTTATATAATTAAATTTTAAATAATGGCTGCGTTTAACAACCAGCTCCCAGAATTCCTGAAAATTTAACAATTGGCTCTCGTGTGAGCTACTATGAGCCAGCTCTGCCACACCGCTGCCCCCCCTTTTTACTGAGGAAATATAATTAGCATCTACAATGGGTAGTCAGTTCCTAAGTGTCACTAGTACTCTTGGAGATCCATGGATTGTGGGGATCTGTCATCTGTGAGTGCTACAGGACTGGCTAGTTCAGTCAGACCGATCTGCCATCAAAAGGAGTAAACAGATACAAAGATTTAGAGAATTAAAAATGACCAAGAGCGGAAATCTCTGCCTTCTAAGGGAGCTTTGCCTGCATGACGTTGTATGAATGATCCAGAGTATGCGCTGCTTGGGAAAGTAGGTGGCGTGGGAGTGACTCCTTCTGGCTTGTCCAGAGCTTGTTGACCTCCTGTTAACATGACTTGAGAAATCTGAAGGGCTTGGAGTCTATGCCATTTTCTGTTTTTCTTTGGGAAGCCCAGTTATTCCAAAGCCTGGACTCTTGCATTATATGTTATTGCACTTACAAACACCACTCAGTGCTTCAAAGTTGTCTAGGACTTTTTTCTTTGATAAGTGGGAACTCCTGAAAGCTGAGGACAAGTGTCTGTTTGGTATAGTCATTTCTCCAGTTCCTGGTCCGATGTCCTGGGTGGAGAAGTTACGTGATAAATGTGGGCTGAATAAATGCGGAGATGCTGGAGTTGGGAAGGGGAAACTGGCTTCATGCTGTTGGCTTACTTTCCTGTTAAGTATAGGCATAGTATTAAAACTGTTGAGTACCAAGCACATCCTGAGTGCTTTTCTGCTATTTTTCCCAGGTCCTCACACCCTCATGGAACAAGACGGGAGGACGGCAGAGTAAATAAGATTAGAGTTTGGAAGTCGAGAGCTTTGCAGACAGATCCTAGGTCTGTTTCCTTGCTGTGCCACCCTGGGCATGTCATGCCTCCTGGCCTCAGTTTCTATATCTATAAGGTCACAGGATATCTCCTGCTCCACAGACTTGTTAAAATTGTATGAGATGATGCATGCAAAGTAGCTGGCACATGGCAGGCACTCAAAAGATGAATGTTGTTAATGTAACGAATTTCCGTATTCTCATTCCCGGGTAAGATGGAAGTAGCCCACCTCCCAGTTGCATTAGCAGAGATACCAACACGGGGATACTATCTTGACCCAGTGGAAGCCCAGCAAGAAGGGTTAATTCACCCCTTCTGTGGTTGCAGGTGCTATAGACTGAGGACAGAGCGATAGGCAGCTACACCTCCCACCTTCAGGGAATTCAGAGATCAGTGGGTAAGTGAAATATATACCCGAATTATTATGATACAGTATAAACTAGGAAATGTAGCTACTAGAACAGAATTTGAAAGAAAATTTGACCGAGAGAAACGTTCTGATTATTAAACTTGAACAAATGGGGCCAAATATCTCCTAGGCCTCTGTCCCATGACCTGTTTTGGGAGCTCTTGGCTGTCAAAATCAAATCCAGGTGCATCCCCAAGGGACGTGGGAAGCTCCATGGCTTTTCTCTGGGTCATTTGAAAGTAAATGATGCAGCCGGATATTACAGAGCTTTGTATCTTAAGACTTGATATCTCTGCCAGCTAAAGGATCAAGCCAACGTCTGACCCCTCAGGGTTGTTACAATTTTGATTATTTTCCATTGGAGGCAGCACTATTGTTACCCCCCTGTTTCTCAGTTATGCCACATATCTCAACTGTTTGACACCCTTCACAGAAAAAAGAGATCTCCTGCTGAGGTTTTCACAGATCTTTGTAGAGTCTCTTTGGATTTGGGCATTTTGAGGGCAATGCATTGAGTGTTCTTTCCTATATTTGTACCTTCCTATTTCCCTCTCCAACCCTTACCCCCATTTCTACTCCCAAATAGTTTCTTTTCTACTTTTATGAAACATGCATGATCAATTCTGTAGCTGACAGCACCTAAGAGCATACTTCCAAGAAGATCCAACTTTAAGAAAAAAATATTTTGCCCTCTCCACCCACCCTTGCTGATCTCCAGTATGCTGGGCCCTCCTGAAACGAACAAGACTCAGTTTGAATTGCATATCAGGTACGCGGTTACCTTCACAGAGCAGTTTGGGTGGCACAGAGCAGGTAGAATCTCCAAGCGTGCCAAAGTTTCCCTAGGGTCTTTTATATTAGTTTTGAGTTTTTTGGAATTTAAGTGTATCCTTTTAAAATGAAGTCACTCTGAAGAATGGAGCTACCTTCAGCAATTCTGACTTCAGCCAGGAATTGTTAAGGGCTAGGAAACATTAGAAAGATTTCAGAGCTTGGAGATGGGTGAGAGCAGGACCGTAAAAGAACAGAAAGGGCCTTGAAAGACAAAGCACAGCTGTTCATACTCCACTCCAGCCTGGCCAGCTGCACATCCTTGAAGCCAGTGGTCCTTACAGGATGGTCAGTCTAGTGGCAGCATCAGCACCACTTAGGACTTTCATAGAAGTGCAGAACCTCAGGCAGCTCCAGATCTGCTGAATCAGAATCTCTGGGGATGGGGCCCAGAGATCTATGTGTCAACAAGCCCCCCAGGGGACCCTGATACACATGCAAGTTTGAGAAACACTGCTCTAAACTACCGATTCGGACCCACTTTTTTTCAACTTTTCTACACAGGTAGCAGGAATTTGGTTTTTACAAAATCTGAGACCTTCTCTGGCATAAGGAGAATTTAATGAGTGTGTATCCATTCCTCAGTATCTTACAGTGTTTGTGCTGAAAACTTACATTGTGAATTAAGGCCAGCTCTCTCTCTCACTCTGCTGCAGTGTTCCCCTTCCTCGTGGTTCTTACAAAAGAGCAAGTTTTGAGACAAATCTTGTTAATGATAATTGAGACTGATGCAGGAGATAATTTTCCACAATCCTCTGATCCAGAAGAAGTCAGCCACAATTCAAAGAGAATCAGGCAGGCTCTCAAACCCTTCACTAGGTACACAGAACTGAACACTTGTCTGAGTACGAATACCGAATATGAAGAAAAAAAACATACAGTGGGCTAAAAAGAGGAACAGCTATTGAATATCTGAGATTCCACTTGCTTTTTTGCTGTTAAGATAACAGGAGAAGAGATTGTTTTCCTCCCATTATAATACAGCTGTGGATAAGTAGCTTTCTGAATTCCAAATATCAAATAAGCAACAATTTATTGAAGAATCGAATCATTAAACTCAAGTTAGTAGAAACATGTTACTAAATGGACGAGGCCTTTCTCTTTGTAAACTAGAAACAGAAATTATATATTCTTCCGTATTTTGATGGAGCAACTAATAGTATTGATCATGTACTTAGCCATGTAGAAAATCTTAATAAAATATCCCAGAGAGATTTTATAGACTACATTCTCTGATTAGACTCAATTAAGCTAGAAATCAACTAAAATTACACACTTTTTAAAGTATTTGGAAGAGAGTGGGAAAAAAAAGAACACTTTGTACAAAAAACTATGGGATATAGTTAAGGCTATATTATGCAAAAATATGTCTTTATTGCTTTTATTATTTATAAAGAGCTATAAAAGTGAACTTCATTTTCAAACTAAGAAATCAGGACAAATAAGGTAAACCAAAAGAAACGAGAAGGAAAGATGCGACTGTAAGTTCTCAAAAAAAAAAAAAAAAGAATAGAAAAACAACAATAGAAAGGAAACATCAAACAAAAGCAATTTCACTGAAGAGATGAGTAAGATTAAGTGACAAGCATGATTGGTGAAAAAAAGGCAAAAATATTCAATGTGTGACATGAGGAAGAAAAACCACAATCTGTGAGAGGTTTAAAAATTTATTGGAGAATAGTATATATAAATATATTGTAAAAATTTTATTAGTTGGAAAGGTATAATCAAGTAAAATGGGCTTAAAAAGAATTAAAATATCTTGTTAGGCCAATAACCAGTAAGTTGATGGTAAAATAATTAAATATCTACCATTTTAAAAAAGCACCAGGCCCAGATAGTTTTATAGTCAAAACTTGACCTAACTTTTAAAAATATAAAAGTTTCTCTGCAAGTGAAGTGGTTGGAGACTACAAGAAAATGACAGAAAGCTAAACAATTTGTTTTATTAAAATTGTATAAACTCAGTACTCTGATACCTAACTCTGATAAGATTTATATAAAAAATAAAGCTCAGAGTTAGTTTGTTACAGATGCAGATTTTCTAAAGTGTCAGCAAAAAGATTTCAGCCAAATAGTAGAATAAGAATGCCACACCCCAATGGTACTTATTCAAAGAATTCAAGGACATTTCAAATTCTGAAATATATCAAAAGTTCCTTACCTCAATGAATTAAAGAGAGGAAAAGCCATGTGATTATACCATTAGAAACTGAAGAAGTACTTTATGAAATCCAGTGTCCATTCTCCTTACAAATTCTAAGTAAAATTTGAATAGAAGGAAGGAAGTAGGCAGGATAAAGACATACTTAACAGAAAACATGAAAAAAAATGGTAAAACCCTGAAATGAATCCCATTAAAATATGGAAAAGTTAGGGGTAACTTCTATTACTATAACAACTGAAAAATATTTAACAAGTGCTAATTGATGCAATAAAACTGGTAAATAAAATAATCAACATGAATACAGAAAAGAAAGAGACTCATTTACTGTACCCTTACAAAATTCAAGAGACTCCACTAAAACAACTATTAAAATCATTAAGAGAACATGAAAATTGGGGGTGAGAGGGATTGGTTAAATATACAAAATCAGTAGCCTTTCTCCATACTGAAATATCAAGTTAGAAAAGGGAAAATTATTATTCATGATAATGAAAAAAATATTTAGGAATAAATGAGAAAATATAGGTCAGAAATGGAGAAAACTATAAAATCTTTCAAAAATAAATGAGAAAACTATCATACTGCTGGTTAGGAGGATGTATACCATGAAAATACTGATTCATCCTAATTTAATGAAATTTGAATCTGAGTTGAATCTGGTCCAAATAATTAAAATTCCATTGGAAGACCAAATGATTAAGAAAAGCCAAGAAATTTTTGAAAAAGAGTAATGATTAGGGACTTGATATAGCATTTAAAAATGCAAAAATTTACTGTATTAGTTTCTTACTTGTACCATAACACATTACTGTAAACTTGGTAGCTTAAAATGACAGAAATTTATTCTTTTACAACTCTGGAGGCCAGAAGTCTGAAATCAGACTTAATATCAGACAACCAGGCCGTCCCCCATTGTTTGTAATTAGAATGCCAGTACAGACTTCTCCCTTTCTGGTCTACCACAGGAATGGTTTATATTTTATAGAGGTCAGTGGGGAATCTTCTTTCTACTTTTCCTGAATCACGGAGAGTTTTATTGAGATCCATAGAGCCAGGCTTAGGTCTATCCAAAATCATGTTTGTTCCTATCTAAGCTTGGGTTCCCCAAAAGCAGATACTTGAGGCTAGGATTGGGGTGTAGGTCACGTGGGTTGTGGATTACCAGGAAGTTGTACAACCTCCTGGTTGAACGTATCAGGAGATACAGGGGAGTGAAGAGTTGAGAAAGGGAAGGAAAAGAAACCCGGTAGGTGTTAATGAGGTGTGTTAATGACAGGTTACTCCAAGGGTAATCATATCTCAATATCACTGGGAAACTCTAGGGGCAGTGTAGAACAGACTTCAAGAGTTGTCCCAACTAAGTGCTGAGAAGCTAAGGTAGTTTTACCCACCAGTTCCCACCCCTCATTGCTTGAGGCCAGTTTCTGTGGGATTCACCCCCCAGCACCTGTGACCACCTCTGTGTTGGGGAGAGCAGAGAGCAAGCCCACAGACAGGGAGCTGGCAGCTGCTTGCAGCAGTCCACCTTTACTTGAGCACCAACACCATCTGCTACAATGACCTAGAAAGATAGTTCACATCTTAATTGCCAACAACTTTATTTCATAAATAGGTTAGGGCTTCTAACTTGACTTTATAAAGATAATTTAGCCTATATTCTTAAGCAAAGTGCAAACACTAAATTCATTCATTGATGAGTATTCTGTTTTTTTGCTCTGATATGAAGAAAATTATATTTTAAATTAAGATTCTAAATATTTTTTGCGATTACCTGAAAATATTGGGAGTGTCTGGGTCCTGACCGAGAAGTTAAAGATCCATGCAGTTCACTCCAATTGTGACATTTAAGCCCATCCAATCTCATTAACAGGCAGTGAGACTCCCACAAACACTCCCTATTTAAACTGATGAGCAATTAGAGCTGACGGAGACATATAAATGAAAATATTCACTGTATTTGTATTGGGACTGAAAATCACCATAGTTATCCTGCTCACAAAATCTAGCCAATGGGGCAGACATGGTCCCTTGGGTATGTGCTTCTCTGGATTCTTCTCTGTTCCTTTCTCTGTGCTTCTTACCTTTCCAGGGGCTAGACCCAAGAATGGAGGCATTAAAACCAATCTTGTTTTGCTTTGTGTCAGAATATTCTTTGGCAATGACATACTTCTCTTTTTTTTAATTTGATGATTTTCTTCAAATCTAGACTTGCTCTTACATTATTAAGGCTGGCACGTGCTTGCTGCAATGCCATCTGAGGCTTGTCTTATTGCCAGCAGGTCTCAAATCCTAGTTTTCTGTCTAAGATGTAAGGGCAGAAATGTTATTTATGGGTAATTAAAAAATCATCTTGCTCCATTTGATTTATTGGAGAAATTTCAATCAAGGTTTAGTGCTCATCTCAAGCAGACAACTGTGCTGATAGTATTTAATGATTTACTGAATGCTGTCAACTCCAGCTCTTTCTCGCTTTCAATTTTTAGATGGTGGATTCAGGGAGTGTTTCAGATGCACTCCACACTATGGAGATATCTGGTAGGCCTGGAAACACAGCCCGGCCCTTCCGCCCTTCCTCTTGCTGGTAGTTGATTTGATTGGCTGTGTTTTCTACCTGTGTGCAGAGCTAGGAGGGGCCTGAGGTATCACCTAAGGTGCTCTGGCTCCTCCTGATTGTAGAATCTACTGCCAAGGTGTTGGGATGTGAGTTTAACTGGCGGTGGCAGGGACAATCAGAGGCACTGAGTGAGTGATGAATTTATTGTTTAACGAAGTAAAACTTATTTACATTGAGTGTAGATTCCATTTGTGTCATGGAATATATTTTCCAGATATGCCAATATTATATTTTTAATTAAATCTTTTTGATATTTGAGGTATAGTTTACCTAGAGTGAAATGCATGGCTATTAAGTGCATGGGTCAATGAGTGTATGTATTCATGTAACATACACCCCAGTCAACATACCAAACATTTTCATCACCCCAGAAACTCCCTTATAACTGATTCCAGTCAGTTCCCCCACTTTCAATCACACTTCAAGCTTTCTATCAGTACAGAACAGTTTTGCTTGTTCTTGAATTTCATGTAACTAGAATCATATAAGATGTACTTTTTTGTATCTAGCTTCTTTCACTCAGTATTATGTTTGGTTTTTGAAATTCATCTTCGTAGTTGTGTAAATCAAGTTTGTTTCTTTTCATTGCTGAATAGCGTTCTATTGTGGGAATATACAATAAGGCCTTTCTCAGATCTCTTGTTGATGGATATTTGGATTATTTCCAAATTTTGGCTAGTATGAATAAAGCTGCTATAAATATTCTTGTACAAGACTATTGTGGGCATATGTTTTCATTTCTATTGAATAAAACCTGGGAGTGAAATTGCCGGATCATAGAAAATGTCTATGTATAAATTCACATCACTTTTATGGTTTAGAAATGCTTCCTTAAGGTTACATGATGAAATGTAATAGATTTCCAAAGCCACTCCTAAAATTGAGAGTGAATTTTTACCTATATATAATATCCCAGCCATTTCTGCCTGTATGCAACATATTGTTCAGTAACCCAAGGTGTAGTTTGCTTTTCTTGGCCTGTGAGGATGTCACCTAGAGGTCATTTTGAGGAGTATATTCAGCCTGCCATGTCCCCCAATACAATTATGCCCTCGAGCAAGGGAGGAGCCCATGACATCAATGAATGCTTATTGTGCTGTCCTGATTGCATATAAAGGTCTTTTCCCTAGGAAGAGGGCACTCTTGGGACCGGGTCCTGCATGAGCTAGAAAAAGTGATGACTGCTATGATTATCTACAAAAGATGTGTGTGAAGGGTGCTGGTTAGAGACCTTGTAAATAACAAAGGAGAATGTGAAGCCAAAAAGTCTTTTGGAGCAGCAACTAAGAATGGAGTCAGGATTGCATTATAGACAATGGTGATAGGATTTTAAGAACTGTATAAATTGCTCATTTATTTAATTTGATTTGCTGTCCTCTCTGTTTATTCTGCAGCAATTTATAAGAAGTTAAGCAAGTAAGCTTCTTGATGGGGCCAGGGTAGGGGGTCTTCTGGAGAAACCATATTTCATGCTGGGGCTGGAAAGATACTGTATAGGGCAGAGTAGATTGCAACAGAAAGGGAACCAGACATGGAAACCAGCCTGTGTGACCTAGGAATTCATGGTCTACAGGCTGATGGTGGGAGGTGTTCTTCAGTGCCTGGAGGCTCAGGTACTCTTAAATTCTCCTCCGTTACAATGAATTGACCAACTTCTAGCCTTGTGCTTGTCCAATTAGTCTGTACAGCTGTATCTCTGACTGTTATGTCATTGTGTGACCTTGACAAATCCATATGACATTGGGTTTTGGCAGGTTTCCTTGGGCATTTATGCTTGGTGAGGGCAATGCTGGAGTTTTCCGCTATTATCCAGGCAAAGGCGATGTAATTCCTTAATTAAATGATTGGATTTCAATCTAGGCTCCCTTTTAGCCTATGAATTCCCTACATAAAGATCACCTAATTTGATGATGTGGGAATTTTGTTTCTTGGCCGAGTTCTTGCTGGCAATTCAACATGATTAAAATGTCTGGAGAGCATCTTCAAGTAGAGCAGGCTTTGGGGTCCCATTGTCATCTGATCCTTGAATGGATGTCTGTTTCTCTTGGCCCTCTTACTCCAACTTTTGATCATTTATGAAATACTTCCAGGTGAGAAGGTAGCCTCTTGGGGAAGATTTGGAGAGATTAATTCATGCTTTAGTTATTTGGAGGCTAGCGGGCTGTAACTCTCCACTTGCAGGAGTGCTGGATCATGGCAGGTTAACCAAAGAACAGGTCCCCATGTTCTGAGAAAGTATTAGATATCAAGACTCCCTCCCCTCCATTGGTGGGAATTGCAGTTTTAAAAAATTCAGTATTGGATTCTAAGTTTCTTTAATGTTTTTCTTTTTTAAGGAACTGGACTGAATATATTTGCTCAATCTTTTGTCACCATATGTCCCCGGTCACCTGGCGAGAGTGGAAGCAGCAGGCAATTTAATTTGTTCACAGTATAATCTTGGGTCCTTTTGAGTAAGAGCTTTTAGCAGCCCTTCTCCCTAATTGTGGAATTTACTACCAATTTCTAGTCACAGTGCCCTGCCTGTCTCTGCTTAAATAAACTAAAACTTTCTGCATTCCCAGAAGAATTTGAAACACTCCAGTGCGGGGGTTGGCAGGGGGTGGGGGTGGGCGTGAAAGGGCATCTGAAAGAGGAAGGGAGAAATGTTTGTTGTTCAGTGCTCAGGTTTTTCCCTGGAAAGAGGGATGCACAAATTCACACTCACTCTTATTTCTGTTTCAGGAGACTGTGTAAGGAAAATAAGAGTAATGATAATAAAAATCAAGGAAAACAGTAGAGGGGAGGCATGGAGAAGTAAAAGAGGTAAAAATGGAGAGGAAAGCAAAGCTCTTGGAAGAGCCAAGGAGGGAATGAATCAACCTATTCTCTCATGTCCTTTCCTCCCACTTCTCTGTAACTGCAGTGAATTTAGTGGCTTTCTTAAATCA
The DNA here is from genome assembly GCF_949752795.1 of Hyperoodon ampullatus. Classification (NCBI taxonomy): domain Eukaryota; kingdom Metazoa; phylum Chordata; class Mammalia; order Artiodactyla; family Ziphiidae; genus Hyperoodon; species Hyperoodon ampullatus. The sequence goes on along the minus strand of NC_136927.1, from coordinate 10,288,921 downwards.
GTGACATTCACGTATATCACAGGGCTGTTCTTTTTGCTGAAATATTTATTTGCCTTGAGTTGGACTGTATGAAACGTTAACCACAGACTTAGTAACTGACACTTAATGTTCCCTTGTTTTTCTGGACGTCATTGCCCAAGGATTAAAGACCCCTGAGATGGATTAGAGCCCCTTCCAGCACCCTGTCCACCCCTAGAGCTGCTGCAGCCAGACCCCAGACTCCAGTGGTGGCAAGCTCAAGTTACCTCTACAACCATCGCACCCTTAGGCCGCTGAGATGTGCTCTGAGATTTCCTTTGTTTGTTGCTTATTCATTTAATTTATTAACTGTACGACGGAGAGAGCACGTTTGCAAGAATTCTGGTAAAAGCAAAGTGGTGGAAAGAGTGAACAGGTTTATGAATATGATTTCATCATAAGCTTCCCAGGGGAGCTGGAAATCCTTTCCCATTGCTATACAATGGGCTATAGAAAGACTCACTGAAAAGAGGGTGGGAGAAATTTTGTGAATCCTAAGGCTCCTGATGACCTGTATCAGGGACATAAAGTGACATTCAGCAAGTAAAGATTTCAGCTTTCAAATGGTTACACACACACACACACACACACACACACACGCAATCTGGACCTCAGTAAGTGAAGATCCGCCATCTTGGCACAGTGAGAAAAGACGTTATTCAGGAATCCTAGCAGGTAGTTGGGATTCGGAGACTCTCTACCCAGCTTTTCATGGAATCGGATTATTTATGAGACTTTGGGGATTAAGGGTAGTATCTCTTCTTACAGCTGAGCTTGAAGCCCTCTTGTCTCTCTTACAACGTGTGAAGAAAATCTGCTACAGAGCTCTCCACTCTGCATAGAGAGCCATGATGCATCCACCGTGAAGGAGTTTCTTCATTTATAATTAAGATCAGGAAGCAGACTAGTGTGTGTTTTCTAAGAGAAAGTAATGACCTTCATACTGAGAAAATGTAACCCTCCACCTCTGTTAGGTGTCAGTGTCCTTTCGAAGGAGAGTTGGGCCAGGTGAGGTGGGGAAGGGTCTGAGAACTGGACAGATTTGGAGGATGGGATGGTCACAGGGGTCATCAAGGTTCACATCGGAAGACACAATGAACTGAGTCAAAGCCAGGAAGGACCAGAGAGGATGGGAGGAGGGAGGGATCACAGGGACTGTGGTCTGGGCTAGAGGTAGAACTCGAGTTCCTGAACTAGACAGTAACCTCAAGGAGAATGGATGATGTTACCACTTTACTCCCCGATACCACCTCCAAGCTTAGCCCGCAGTTCAGCACATAGTTAATGCTCAATAAACATTTACTAATGGGATGAATGAATAAATGAATGAACTAGAAACTGCAGAGACTGCACAATAACCTAGGACATGTCCCGGTGGGCCAGGGAATAAAACAGTGATGCTATTAGCAGAGCAGGGGCATTGTATTACATCTGGTCCCAGGCACAGGCAAGGAGGTCTTTTTGGAAGCAGGCATGAGTTCTAATCTAATGGGCTTAGATTCTGGGTATTTACCCAGAAGAATTGAAATCAGGATCTTAAAGAGATATCTGCACTCCACGTTCGCTGAAGCATAATTTACAATAGCCAAGATGTGGAAACAACCTAGATGTCCATCAGCAGTTGAATGGGTCAAGAAAGTGTGGTATATACCTACAATGGGACATTATTTAGCCTTAAAAAAGGAAATCCTGCCATATGCAACGACATGGATGAACCTGGAGGACGTTATGCTAAATGAGATAAGCCAAACACAGAAAAACAAATACTGTATGATCCCACTTATATGAGGAACCTATAATAGTCAAATGGATAGAAACAGAGAGTAGAACAGTGTTTGCCAGGGGCTGGGGTGGAGAATGGGAAGTTGCTGTTCAACGGATGTAAAGTTTCAGTTATAAAAGATGAGTAAGTTCTGGAGACCTGCTGTACACCATTGTACCTGCAGTTAATAATACTGTACTGTACACTTAAACATTTGTTTAGAGGGTAGATCTCTTGTTAAGTTTTCTTACAACAATAATAATAAAAGAATTAGATGCAAGGATGGTTTGATATTGAATGGCCTATCTTCAGGCCCATGGCCTTTACATTCTTGCTGGGCAGACACAGGGCTGTGATCTGGGCCTGGTTTGGAGGATTGTGTAGGGCAGGTGTGAGAGGTCTCAGCTAAACAGATCTGAAAGGTATAGAAGCCACTCTTCCTTGATTCAGCTGGCTCTGGGAAAACTCACATTTCAGCACCATGTTTAAGGGTGCAGGCAGGAAAGGAGAGTTGGTGTAGTAGAAGTTTGTGCCTCCAAATCTTAAGTGGGGTGTGTGTGTGTGTGTGTGTGTGTGTGTGTATGTGTGTGTGTGGGTGTGTGTGTGTACATTTATGAGAGAATTTAAGGTGCAGTACATGGAAGGAGACATCAGAGAAACAGTCACACCTGGAGATAAACAGAAATATGGAGAGTGAGATAGATACAGAGATAACAGACGCAGAAAGAGAACAAGAGAGACAAAGGTATAGAAAGAGTCAGAGATAGATCTACTGGAATTTCTCCCCCCTCCCCCATTATTCACGATAATTGGCATGACTGAGAATGGAGTGGTTCTTATCAATAATGAAAACTCTAGAGGTCTATTTCTGTTAGATCACAGAAAGTTTAGAGAAGTTAAGATTAAAAAAGAAGAAAATCATCCTCAAAATAGAGAAAAGGTATTCTTTAAGAAAGAGAATTCTGTCACTATGAAATAATAAAATTATTTAAGTTCAGAAACACAGAAAATGCACCCAGATGGATCCCAGTTCCCCAGGATGTGGGCTGGGTGCAGGTGATAGGCCTTACTGGCAAGCCACTGTGCTGGGTATTTTGGTCATGAGCTCTTTCCTGAGATTCCCTCCTATATCTGTACCCATGTACAGATGGGTATAGATATAGGAGTAGACTATAGCCTGACACTATGGTGACTAAAAAAATATTTATGGATCAAAACATTAATAAGAAGGTGCTCTTTTCTTTGCTCTTATACACATCCAGGTGAGCTCCAGGCCAGCTTTCTTCCTGGCATCTCTTCCCCACCTTGTGCGTAAACAGAAATAAATTATACTGCAGGATGGTCAATAGGAAGTCTTCCAGACCCAGGCTTTAATTCGTCTTGGGTGATAGTTCATCTCACACAGTCCCACCAGACAGGAATAACTTATTTTAATTGGCCATCTTTCGTGAACTGGAGCGTAGTCTACTTTCGAAATAACACAGCCACTTTATTGTCACTGTATTTCTCTGACTCATGGTGATCTAACTGAGGGAGTAGATCAATTTTTCATAAATCATAAAAGTATGTAGAAAGATAAAGTGGATTTCTTTCCCCAGCCCTTTCTAGCTCTCCACACAATGCCCCAAAAGAAAAGATCATTACTTTCAGTGACCATCCAGCTATACTTGGAATTCCCCCAAAGAAGGTGGCCTTAGGAAGTAAAAGCTAGAGAGACAGTGGCTGGGAAAGGGAAGAAGGTGGGCCATTCTCCAAGCTTCTTTGGCCCTTTGTTAACTGGGTTGACACAATCAAGACTTTCATAGAGTCTGTGTTCTTTATCAGAGACCGTTGTTCCTTGGGACCGGGATGGTCATTTATGTAATGGCATTCGGACTCTTACACCCTTCAAATGACAGGAAGGTAGCAAGCATATACCCAAGAGTGTGGGCAGATGGACGATGGGGGCAGGAAGTCCCTGCACTCCCAGTGGAAGCCTCTGGAACCACATCATCACGTGGACAGAACACGCTGCCCTAAACCTCAGTGTCATTTTCTTTCTCTCCTTTAACCAAGGACCTTTTTGGAAGAGGTTGGGAGGGGATCCAGGCACACCCACTCTGTGGTTAAGAATTGCCATCTTAATAAAGACAATCTCAGTGGGCAGGTTAATCCAAATAGAGACAGTGGAATCCTGTGAATTCCTCCCACGATCACTCTGGATGCCCCCATAGTGGGTGAGGCCTGGCCTCTGGGGGTTCCTATGCTGCCCTTTTCCAGGGTCTCTATGCATATACCTCTATGGCCCTGGTTTAGAAACCCACACCTTCTCCCCATGGAAGGCAGTCACTAAAGAACTTTAGTCATCTGCGTCTAGATTATAGAAGTCCTATGGGTAGTTAAGAAGGATTTTTTTCAGCTGGAAAATAATGGTTTTCAAGAAAAAAGAGGAACATGATTGTAAAGGAGATGTAGGTATGTGTGGCTATGGATGTGTGTACAAATGGTATCTAAATTATGAATCTAAATTATGAATATTTAAAAGATAAAATTTTAAACAATTCCTAAGAACCATTAAGTATCCATTCACACACATAGTTTAGAAGGTGTAGTTGGAGGCACTAAGTCACTTCTTGGAGGCACTCAGGCTCCCCGTCCCTTTCCTGCAGCTTTTCTGAGCAATTGAAGTCTCCAGTCACTCCCTAGTAAAATTAAGGTTCTTACTACCTTAGCTTCATACATCAGGGAATAAATGGAGGCCGCCAGGTAAGTCTAAGGTTGGTGCCAAAGTTTGTTGTACTTCGGGGCACTTTTTCATGTGTTCACATAAAACAGACTCATATGTATGTGCATGTACACGTACATCATTACACATATATGTATTTTGGGGTTTTAGATAAATATAACTAAGACATAGTATAGCTGTCATCTGTAAATGTTCAAGAATAACCATCCTTAGGTAAAACTGGTATACTTTGATTTGAAGTTCTTTAGCAGGCAAAATTTTCTTATAAATTAAACTTGGAAATATTTTTACCTGATCCATTCCAGCAATATATTTCAAGTACATTTACTTTCCCCACTTTCTTTCTGATAAATGGTGTAGTTTAGTAATGAATAATTGATTTATTGAAGCATATAGGGGTGGGGGGCTTCTTAATTCTAGTTTTGTAAAGAGTTGTTTTGGCTGTTTGCCCAAGGCTCCCAGTTCTAGAACTGCTAGTTTAGTATTCCGGAATCATGAGTTTGGTGGCCTTCCCTGTTAACACACCTCTGGGCTATGTCTGTAAATAAAATGACTCTGACTCACTTTTGCTGTGTCTGTCTTCCAGGGTTTCAATTTAGTGTTCAGATGCTGCTCTGTGAGCGTACCTTTAAGAAATGGGTTGCCAATAGATAGACATAATACAAAGACAGAATTACCCAGTTAGCAATGCCAGAAGACATCTCTGAGCAGTTATGGAGATGAAGACGTCTGGAAAGTTTATTGCCCTTAATTTGATGGCATTTCCTTCCCTGCCCCCTCCCCCATCTGTAGGTGTTAGGAGATCTTTAAGGGAGCATGACATTTAGCTTGGAAATGAATACACTTTTTTTTTTGGTGGGGGGGTTTCTTAACAACCAGGGTAAGTTTTCATGGGTAATTTAGCAAATGTCAAACTTTTCTAATAATGTAGGTTTGATTTATACAGCCAAGCTTGTTATTCTCATTACCTTGAAGCCTCAGAACTTGGGCAGCTTTCAAGCCAAGTTTCACCACTGGCCTCAAATGCCCACAGCCTCCCAGGGAGACATGTGCCTTCTTCCCTCTTAGCATTTCGGCTCCTGCTTCTTTTTTACCTGCTCTGATTTCGAACTCCACCAGTCAGGATGCCAGTAGGTACAAATATCAGCTGCTTCGTTTTCTTTCTGATTCCTCCTTAATACAACAAAACACATCAACAAAAGTCACTTCTCTTGATAATCACACAATATCCTGTCTTTTAATGATGCGAGCAAAGTGGGGAATTTTGGCTTGTGACCAATCAATCAAGACTCATTTGTTGAATGGCATCGCACGCACCGTCCTGTCTACACACAATTCTTATTTGCTTACCCAGTATCAATTTCCATTTTTTTTCTAGTAATCCTTTTTTCTTGGTGCACGTCATTTGGTTCATGTCAATGTTCTCCCAGGGTGAAACTGATTCTGCTCTCACTTCCTTGTCATGTGATCCAGCCTGGCCAATTGGAGCCTAACATCCCCTTGTCTCTGTGATTGGTTAAAGATCAGCTGGTGACCTGATGAAAGCCAACCAGAGCTGAGAATGACCATGAATAAGAACTTTTCCCACTGTGGTTGCTGAAGAAAGAAATTGCAAGCCTGAAACTGTCAGTGTCCATCTTTGGGTATAGCCTGCCTGAGAATAAAGCTACCTCAGGGAAAATCAGTCAAGAAATAGAGAAAGAGGTCCACTTTGAATCCTTGGACTGCCACCCCTAAAGGCAGAATCCACCCTTACCCTTTCCTTCCTTTTTCTTTAAGCCAGTTTGAGTTGAATTTTTTGTCATTTGCCACTGAATGAGACATATTCCTCTCCTGCAAGGGCTGGTGTGGGGAGATAAAAGTACCAGGTCATGTTTGATATATGGGGCAATGGAGGCCAATGGGGGGTGGCAACCATCCCTGTGAGTGAGGGGTGTCTGTGAAGGCTTCATATTATGGAAGATTTTGTGTTTCAGCCAGGCCTTGAAGGGTGAAGAGGATTTGGAGAGCCAGAGAAGGTCCTCATGTGAGCATCTGTTCCTCCTCCTCCACCTCCCTGAGACCACTTGGCCTCTGCTGGGTGTCTTCTCTCTCCATTGATCCTTTAATGCTCCTTTTCCTCAGGATTCTGTGCTTGGATGACTTCCCATCATGCTCTCTAGCTCTTGGTTCAATCAACACCCAGAGTTTTTGATTACCACCTCTGTATGCAAATGATTCCCAAATCCATTTCTCCTACCAAGATGTCAGTTTTGAATTCTAGCCCACATTTACGACTGGCAACAATTTTCACCTTTTAAGTCTTAGAGGCGTCTCACACTTACTATGCTAAACTTAAACTCATCACCTTCCCCACCCCCACCTCTTTCCTTTCTTCCAGGTTTTAGTCCTAATTTTGGCTCACTGTATTGTCCAGGTTTTAGTCCTAATTTTGGCACACTGTATTGTCCACATCAAGGAATAAACCCTGAATTCATCCCCGATTCCTCCCTCTTTGAACTTAAAATAATCAAAAAAATTTTTTCTACCCCCTCAATATCTTGGAATGTTATACCCCTGGCCTTAGTCAAATATCTCTGCAGATTTTTGCAAGAGTTCTAGCTGGTTTACCTTACAACATTTGCCTTTACTGACAGAAAGATTTTTTTTTTTCAGATCTATTTTTATCATATCACACCCATATCTTGGGTTCCCTTTTGACTAACAAGGTTACATGCAAATCCTTTAACATGGTATATAACACTATTCATGGTCTGGCCCCTGAATTCTTTTTCTTGCATTATCTTTCACAAATCACCAATGTACTCCCAGCTGTATCAAGCTAATTGTAGTTTCCCAAACACACTGTGTTCTATTCGCAACTGCTGAATTGGCAAATGATTTTTGTTGGCTTAGATGGGCAGAAAGACCAGGCACCAATAATCTTTGGGTAAATCTAGGATACAAAGAGAAGTCAAGCACGGTCAGCACTCAAGGCAGAGAGACTAGCCATCTTCTCCAAGATGGACGGAGGTGCATCTTATGGGCTACAAGATCCTCACCAAGGGGGTGCCCAGCAGAGATAGTCAGGTATGAATAAGGGAGACTCATGGTAGACCTTCAGGAGGCCTAACTACTTCTTCCAGGCCCACCCTTACTTATAGAAGACTGAGCAATTTCTTCCTCTAAGTTTAGATGGAAATATGTCAGGAATCATCTCACCTGGGCCAGGTGCCCCACATAAATCTTGGGGTTAAACTGTGTAGACTGTAAAACAATCAGGCATGAACACAAACCTCATGTATCACTCTTGTATTAGGTTAATGCTGCTTGGCTCAAAATCGTTCCTGAACTTGGGTTGGCTGTCCAGTCACCTCTGGGGTCATGCTAATCAGTCCTTAGACCAGCCATAGGGGTCATGCTGCAGGACACCATGGCCCCCACCTTTGGGCCTTTGCATGCTCGCTATGTCTGATCTGCCCTTATTCTCCTTCTCTACCTGTGAACTGCTGCTCACCTGTTAAAATTCAGTATGGATGTCACCACCTTTGTAAAAATGCCTCTGTCCTTTCACTGTTGTTAGAGAAGCAGCTCTGATGTTCTTGATGCACTTTGTATACCCCTTCTTGTAGAGCTCACTGTGTTGCTGTGATTGTCTCCCCTGACCACATTCTGTTTATCTTGGCATCCCCAGGATATGCGTAATGTCTGGCCCATAGCAGGTGCTCATAAAGAGTTTTTGAATAAATGACTGAATGAGGCGAGGGATGGAATGAGCAAAAGGAACAAACCCAGAGAGTCAAATATACACAGCTTGCTTGTGAGAGCTTGTTGCAGATGTGGTGGAAAATACATTGCAGACATAAATTGAAGAAGTCAGCCTTATTTTTGTAGTAAAATGTAGTAAAATTGCTCTAAATGTACAATATTGTGAATATGATTGAAGAAAGTGTGAACTATCTAAACAAATGCATTAATGGGTTCCCACTGAACATGGTGTTATAGAAATGTATTTGTTGCTAGAAATGTTCAATTTCGACATCAATTTAAAGTATTGACGTAGGACAAAGTCTCACAGGGTTGATTCTGGGAATGAACTAGATGTATGCATCAGTGTAGTTTAGCTGTTATAACAAACACCCCTCAAATCCAGTGTCTTGACCCAATAAAAGCTTAATTGTTGCTCATGCTTAATGCAGTGAGGATATTCTTGGTTGGGTGGCTGTGCTCCAAGCAGTGAATTAGGGACCAAATTGTTTCTATCTTGTGACTGTACCACCTTGTAGCTTCAAGGTTGCTGGCAGCAGGCATAGGCAAGAGAGCAGGACAGTTCCACAGGACCTTTGCTCTCTGTCTTCCTTTGGGGGGTGTGTGTGGCTGACTAGGATTATAGACTAGAACTCAGTTTTGTGGCCCTACTGAAGTTCAAGGGGGCTAAGAAATGTGGCCTTCCTTTATGGCTAGGAGGAAAATGATGTGGTTTCATAACCATAGAACACTGTTCCTTCTGCACTAGAAAATTTAAAAAAGGGAGAGAGTATGCATTTAAAACAAATTATATAGTTCAATGGAAATAATATTCACAGCTCTAAGTCTACCCTAAAAAGACCTGTAGAAAATTACAAAAGGCATGTGGCATTATTTTTCAACTGTGGAAATGGTTGCTTTGTACTCATTCAAGTGGACAGGATCATTTAACAGCAGTGATTCTATCAGCATCACCACCATCATCATCATCATTATCACATCTTCATTGAAAGCTAATATGATGGATAGGTCACTGCACTAGGTAATGGAGTTTCAAGGAGGCATAAAGGCCTTGAGGATCTATCTTATAATCGAGTTGAGAAATCAGAGTAACTACATTTATAAGGTAAATCATGCTGCAAGACTATATGTGCTTAGAGCTAAATGAGTGGCACTGATATTTTGGAGAAATGGGCTTCCTCAAGATGGATATAATGGACTCTAATAAATATGAGTATTGCCTGTGTCAGAGCATCGTGGACTATGAAAACCATGATGGCCTTTAGGGATATAGGCCACCTCCTTCACTTAATAGGTGAGTGTAGCAACTCTTCTCTAAAGATGTCCCCCCTTTCCAGATCTTATAGAATTATAATCCCACTCTTTTTTTTTTTTTTTTTTTTTTGTTTTGCGGTATGCGGGCCTCTCATTGTTGTGGCCTCTCCCGTTGCGGAGCACAGGCTCCGGACGCGCAGGCTCAGCAGCCATGGCTCACGGGCCCAGCCGCTCCGCGGCATGTGGGATCTTCCCAGACCGGAGCACGAACCCGTGTCCCCTGCATCGGCAGGCGGACTCTCAACCACTGCACCACCAGGGAAGCCCTATAATCCCACTCTTATGTAAGACCCTCTTCTTGAGTCTGAGCTAGGCCCCTGACTTGCTTTTTACCCAGAGAATGTGGCAGATGTCACACTGGGTCAGTTGCAGGGCTAAACCTGGCAGCTTCTGCCTTGGTTTGCTAAGAATGCATACTCTGGGGGAAGCCTGCCACCATGTCAGTGGGCAAAGCACTGTGAGGTGCATGCTGTGAGGAAGCCCAAGCTAGCCATGTGGGGAGGCCATATGGAGGGAGAGATGCCAGCTAGCCATTAGCCATCCCAGTTCAGATGCCAGGTATGTGAGTGAAGCAACCCCAGCCAAGTCTATCATTCAGGTGACTCACCCCGCTGCCACCTGACTTCAACCACATGAGAGACCCCGCGTGAAAAATTGCCAGCTGAGTCCAGCCAACTCACAGAACCATTGTTGCTTTGAGCCTCTAGGCTTTGGAGTGGTGTGTCACACTGCCGTAGATGATCAGAACAACGAGGAAACTGGGATCACAGAGGCTACACGAGCTCCCCAAGGGCAAGCACTGTTTGTGACAGAGGCAGGAGGAGAGCCACGTTCCTCGATTGATTCTCAATCATGTGTATCTGAGACCAGGGCTTCATGAACGGTAGTTTAGGGAGGGTGCTAAGGCTTTGATTCCTGGGCTCCACCCTCAGCTGTTCTGATTCAGTAGGGCTGAGAGTCTGAATTTCTAACAAGCGCCCACGTAACATTGATGCTACCGATCTGCACGGCACTTTCAGTAGCCCTGCCTTAGACCAGGCCAGAGCTGATCTCTCTCCCAGCACAGGGTTGGCAAACAGCAACTGCTCCTTTCCCATGGTGCCTCTTCACAATTGCCTGCTTGCTGCATTTCCAGGTAAGAAATTGAAAAGTGCAAAGTGACAGGCCTTGTTCAGGAAGTGCCCGGTCACAGCTGAGCCAGATTTTAGCTTTTCGAGCTGTAGGTTGAAGAGGTCCATATGGTCTGTGAGAGGAGCCCCACTTCTCTGAGCTCTGCTTTCTCTCGCTATGACAGCCTGAGTCTCATAACCTTGTTACCAGAAGCAATCAGGGCCATCATCCAGATTTGCAGATCCATTTCCCATGGAGACGCGTGTTAGGAATCTCCCACAGTGAATTTAATTAGCAGAAAACGCGGTTCAGCCAGCGACCTGCAGTGCAGAAAGCAGTCATGGCTGCCCAGCAATCGAGGCTCCCTTTTCTTAAAAAATGACAGGTTTTCTTAAAAGGTGGTGATGAGTCCCAGCCAGACATCAGGTGGGACTCTGTGCAGTCTGATTTCCTGTAACTAAGCAACTCACACATCTTGCTTCTATTCAGTTTAAAGAACTCACCTAGGCAGAGATGCCAGTGAGAGACAATAATGGCTTGCAAATGATGGTGTTTCCTTAGTGTACCTGGGCCTAAGTTGGCCACTGGCGGACCTCAGCAGATGTTTTGGATGTGATACCGTAATCATATTTACTTCTGGGATTGTTAGTGAAGATTATCTAATGAGTATTTATATCCTACCTTAGTGATGGGTGCACTGTGAATTTGCTTTAGCTATCTCTGCATAAAAAGCCAGAGGATTATAGTCTTCTTTCACTGTGTGCTGGAGATGAAAGGTGACCTTGTTAGGCATGAGTGAAAGTCATGGGCAAACATTTGTCAAGCATCAGTGGGGGGATAGACCCCTCTTTTGCAGAATATTCATGCTATTACAATACCTGTTATATATGATGTGAGAAATTGATTGAATATGCTCCTTGTACTAGAATCCTATATGAGGATTAACAAATATATTAGGTACCAGATGGTATAATTTGGCATTGACTAAAGTTATTGGTAAACTGAGAATTTTTATTGTCCCCAGTGTTTCTGGTTTGGACTAATTGATTGATGATAAAATTTAACCAGGGCTTTTGCACTAATGGGGCTGTGACTTAAGGGTGGGTGTTCATGGTGGTAACTCCAAGGGGAGGATTTAGTTGTGAAAGAGGAGCTCTTGGGTCAGTTGGTGAGTGCCTCTTACTTTCAATTATGATACCAATTTACATTACCATAAGCAGCCATAGTTGAAGATGTCCATCCATTTTTCTTCATCATTTCTAAGATGGAACAGTATTATTAAACAAACAAACAAAAAAACAAAAAAACCTGGTTCGTCTCATACCTCTTAAAAATCACACCTATTTGTTTTTATTTACATTTATTTGATCACTACTGAAATATGTTTTTTTCTTACATTTATTGGGTACTCACTTCTTTCTCTTTCTGGTCTATTCATGAACATTAACTTTTTTTTTCCATTGGTATTTTTGTCATTCTTTCTCATTGATTAGAAAGATTTTAAATATAAAGGTTGTTGAGCCTTGAACCATGTTGGTAAGCACGGGTATTGAGGGCATGTAGAAGTGTGCTTGAGCTGTTGGGCCAGATAAGTTGGTTATGCAATGGGTGATGGGACAAAACGGTGGGTTTCTGTGAACCTCACCTAGGTGTTTGCATGCAGAGCAAAGGAAGAATATTTGCAAAGGTGGAGCTAGTGGACAGCTGTCTAAAAAGGTTGAAATTTGAGGTAATGTATTACTTTAATTTACATTCACTTTACAGTCTGTGCACATGAGAATTATTTGGAAGAGGTTTAATTTTACTAGCTGCTGAAAGCAGGAAGGTCGCTAGCAACAGAGCAGAAAGAGCTAGGCAGTTTGTTAATGCACTGGGGCAGTATTGTAACAATGCAAGGCAGGGCTAATGGCTCGGCGGGGGAGTCCATCGACCTGCAGTTCTCTGGCTTTGAGGGTAATTTGTTTTACTGCGCCAATATGTTTTTTTCTAGCTAGCATTTTCTGTAGTGTTCTGTTGTTGCCTTAGTTTAAAAAGCTTGTAAATACAGCTTGAAGGTGCTCTGGAAGGACAAGGTATTGCCAACTTTATCCTGGTGGATTAAATTCACTGCATCCACTTCTTTTCCCATGAAACCCAAACGTGCTGACCTTGTATGTCTTTTGAAATATGGCAGAACTGAACTTAAAACCTGGACCTTTTCAGGTGGGTGCATCCTCATCTTGAGTAGACCCAAAAGAACTCTTAAAATAGCCAGAAAATCTAATTCTGTTCTATCACAACCTACCCAATTTTGTCACATTTATTATGTTTAGAGTGACTTGAATGTTTAGCCATTTTAATCAGTGAAAAAACTATATTTGGTCGAAAATTTAGTTTGTGACTACTGGGAAATTTGATTTATCTGTTTTAAGCAACCATCTGGAGTAAGTTTATTTGTACTACGTGTCATGCATATATTTATGCTGCAAGATCAAAATCCTTAAATTGCATCTTTTTGAAATTGTATGTATTATATAATGACAATTGCCAACATCACAATGAAGTGATTACATGGCTTTAATCACTTAAAAAATGTAAACATCGTGCAACAAAAAGACTACAGTGTATAATGAGCAAGTTCATTTACTAGAATATAAATGTGTGGTGAATAATGAAATGTATACACTGTGAGCTGAGATGAATCTTCTGTCATTAGAAATACAATTACAGTGTATTGAAATTTCCAAGGTCTAACGAAAGTAAATAGATTGTTATTCAGCCGAAAGCAGATCCAATTCATTTGTGAAAGTTTTCCATAATTATGCCATAAATATATTAAATAATTTATATTTAATAAAGACTGCAAAATATTGATAATGTATACATACATATGTGTATTTGTTTTCAATCAAAGAGCAGTGTTTGTCTGGGTCTGCTCTGTGTATAATTTGAAGTCTTCCCAGGTAGCTTTCAGTGGTCTACTATTGTCCCTTTACCCCACACCCCCCGTATCTTCCTGAGAGCACCATTGCATCCCCTTATGCTTTATATTCTCCCTATCAAAATCATTTCATAGGAAAACATCTGAGGAACACAGCCATACAAAAGGATGAGCTAAGGGATACTAATTTTTCATGCGTATGGCATAGCAGATCCCTCCTGTCACTGGAGTCATACCAGCTTGGGTTGAAATTCCAAAATTGCCACTCCCTACTTGACCTTGGGTAAATTACTTAACCTCTCTTGAGTTTTCTTTTATGAAATAGACTATCCATAATATCCTCTTAGGGTTTTGATGAGGATTAAGTGGTGTATTTCATATATTGCTCTTGATAGAGTGTGTTGCTCATGATGGGTTAATAATGTTACTTCTATTCCTCTACTATAATGCTAGTTCCTTTCTTTTGCTAATTGCGGTGTGATCTTTTTGGTAATTAGCTTCTCCTGTCTTCTTTCCTGTTGTGTCAGGTAGGACATTTCAGACATGTAACATAACACCCACCTAAAAGTAGTTTAAACTATGAGAATATTTATTATATCACATAGAAACAAGCATAGCAATCGGGGGTTCAAGGATTGGGATGGTGCTCAGTGGTGTCATCAAGGATCCCTCTTTCTGCTTCCTACCTTCACCATATTGAATTGGTCCTTTAGCTCTCGGTCCTCAGGGTTGCAAGATGACTGCTACTGTTCCAGGCATCAAACGTAGCCATGACCATATCCAGCTGAAGAAGAATGGTGTTTCTTCCTTGCATCTCTTTTTATTGAGGTGAAAAAGGTTTCATTACTTCTTACCCCTGTCCCAGCAGACTTTCCCTCAGGTCCTACTGGCCAAAGTCATGACATTGTCCCATGTCTTAGTTTCAAGAAAGGATTGGGAAAGTATATAAATATTTATTATTTAGACTAAAATAAGGATATTTTAGCCTCCTTTTTGAGGAATAAGACAAGGAAAACTGGGAAGGCTCCCACAGGCATTTGTACCATCTCTAAATCGTGTAAAGTACTTATCTTGATGGGGTAGTATGGAGATGAAATGAGGCATGTGGCATATATATGGTTATCAATAATAGATCATTTTAAGGAAATCCAAAGGAATGTTTCTCAGGGAGTGAGGTTATGTGTATTCAACATGTGATTCATGGGGCCTAAATTGATTTGAACAGCAGAGAATGCCATCCAGATGTTCTTCCATTGCACCAGGTGGGTGGGAATCACCTTGTCCTAAGGCCTTTGCAGGAGAGTTTGGGGGGTTATGGGAGCCTGAGACTTTGTCTTACTTTAGTTATGCATAGGAAACATCCATCTGGGAGTCCAAGTTGATGGGCCTGGGATGGATAAGGAGCTACAGAGAAAATGATGAGTGGTGATCCCTCTGTTCCACCCAGAGTCCCAACAGGGAGATTTTCAGAGTTTGAGGAAACCACCAGCCATTTCTGGAAGGGCCAGCCCTGAATATGTATATTTTGTTTATTTATTCTACAAATATTCATTGAGAACCTATTGTGAGCAGACATGGGGCTAGGTGCTGGGGATTTAATGGGTAACATGACAGGCTCTGTCCTCAGGTAGCTCCTGGTCAAAGTGACCAAGGCAGCCATGTGACAACTTGGTTCAGTTTATGGGGCTGTTTCAGTAAGCTGTTTCACGGTGTGCTAGTGGCGAATGTGTGGCCTGTAGCTCTGCATGGAAGAGAGGTTGTCAGGAAGTGTCCACGTTGATGGGTATAGGTTTCAATGTTAGTGAAGGAGAAAGAGGGCAGAAGACCATTCTAAGTCATGAAATAATAATAAATTCCACCATCAACGTTGTGTTCCCTGCTTTGTGTACATCATCACAATCCTGACAACAGCCAGGAAGGGAGGGTGGCATCTCAAGGTGTTTTCTTCCATTTTACAGGTGAGTTTTATGAGGCATAGGGAGGTTAAGTGCCCTGTCCAAAGTTGCACAGTAAGTGGAGAAGTTGGTGTGGGACCCCAGGCAGGTTTGAGGGGGAGCGTATATTCTTTGTGAGAATGATGCTGCCTTCTCGTTGTCCCAGGGAGACACCCAGCCTTCAAGAAGGTGACATGAGAGTCATATCATTTGGTTGCAGAGAGAAGTGCTCTATCTTACTGCTCAGTTTTCTTTTCACAGCAAGTTTTCTACACAGTGGTACTGTGAGCTGATAGTCAATACATCCATCTCTGGCTAGGGCACCCTCCCCAGAGCTACACCTGCAAAGGAGGGTTGGAGAGAAAATGCAGATCTTGCAAAGGTTGTAAGAAGAGCCCAAGGGAACCCTCTTTAGTCTAGCATTTTGTGTATATTTGATTACAGTGTGAACCAACTTGGATTCCTGTGTACTGTGATGTCCCATGTGTTAAATCTTGGTTTGGCTCACTGATGTTCCACTGCATATTTTTATAGTTTTTCATTTTGTATCACTTAGTTTCTGCCGTTAGCAAATAAGACACAAGTTTTCAATGAAGACCTTTAAATCCTGGCTCCACACTTTCTTAGTTTCCATCATTGCTTAAGAGTTTACTGACAGCACATTCTCAGTGTTATTTGTAAAGTCAAATTAGCTAATATTTGTAATGTACCTGGCACATCCATCTACCTCTCCTCCTTCTTTATACATTTAAGCCACCTGCAAATTCTCAAACAGGGAGACCTGACATTTCTGGGTCTATTGGTTTAGCCAGGGCCTAGGTTGCAGCTCAAGCTACATATTAGAATCACTGGGTGAATTTTAAAAAATACTGAGCCCAGGACTCACCCCAGACCAGTTAAATAAGGATCTTTGTGGCACACTAGTGCTTTTGTAATACATTCCCAGGTGATTCTAACAAATGCTCTGGACCACAACTGGACCAAGAAGAAAGAGGAGCTTGAGGATAAGATTACCTTGTGGACAGAAGTATTATTTGCAATAAGGCTGGGGCAACTAGACAATGTTTCCAAGCCCTGGTAGGCTACCTCTTATCTGGAATAAATGTTTAGGCAAGTGGACTCCATTGAAATGGCCCACAAATTTCGCCTCCTCTATGTCTTCACATCATAAAGCCATAGCAATGAGGTCTGGGGCCACAGAGAGAGAATTTAGAGTTCCAAGCATGGTAGATCTTCAGTATCTGTTGGATGAACTGAGATTCTTGCTGGAGGGATGATATTGGCCTGCTGAGATGCTGCTGGAGGCTCGGGCACCAGAGGACCTTCAGGTTTATATGAGGAAGATACCTTCACTCTTCAGTGAAGTTCAACACAGAGGGACCACTTAGGTCTATAAAGACAGTGCATTCAGACTTAACTTGCATAGGCTGGGGGTAGGAGTGGGCAGTTGTTCAGATTCCTACCCCAGAGTTCTCTAGTCAGTAGGTTTGGGTGGGGTCTCAAGAATTTGCATCCTAACCAGCTTCCAAGTGATGCTGCTGGTCTTGGCCACACTTTGGGAAGAACTCTTTGAAAAGCCAGCAAAGGAACACTTGACTGTGAGCTTCTCCACAGACCACATAGATGGCTTCAGAGCAAAAGTTCTCCTAGGTTAGTTCTCTGAGCCAGAGATCTTCTGGGAGAAGGTGCAAGGGTGAACCAGCCATGGTGAGGGAGGCATCATTTTTTCCCCATTCAGCCTCCAGAGGTGAAATGGAGAGAATAATTCAGGGTGACACTACAGGATATTGGGGTGCAGGTGAGTGAGGAGGGGGTCCTCCTGAACATCTTCATCCGTTAGAAAGAGGATGGTGTGTGACAGGACAGCTGGTTTCCAGGCTGCAAGGGTGCAAGGATGCTCTCCTGTTTATGTCAGGACTGTCCTCCGAACCCTTGCTGGAGGGCTGATTAGACTACCCGCTGCTTAGTTACCAACAGGGAGCCTTCTTGCCTCCCAGGGGTGCCTGTACCAGGAAGGCGGGGATATGAAGAAGCAGCAGTTTCCCCTGGAACCAAAGAGGCTCTGGAAGCTGCAGTGAGGTGGACACATTAGGGGGCAGATATGCAGAAGCACAACTTTTTATTTTATCTGTAATTGAACTCAGCTTGCTCACCAGTGCCCCACCCCCACCCCCATTTAAGACAACTCAGTCCCTCTGGTTTAAAATGTAATCTCTGTTAGGCAAATACGCAGGGGATTCAGACTCCCGAGCGCTCCTTTCTAAGCAAGGTGGTTCTCTGCCTCTTCCGGGTTCCTTCTTCTCTTCGTTTCCGAGGAGGACGGCTCCGTCAAGAGGCTGCACATCTGGAATGAGAGGAAGGGATCTAGTACATGCTTATCTTTGAGTCCCCACTGTCTTCTCCTGTGGGGGGAGGTTGGGGGCGGCCCCCACCTCTGTGCCCATCAGCCCTGGCCGTTGGATGTGCTCTGGGGTCTACTGCTCACGTCTGTCCAGGGCACTGCTTCCAGGGGAACGTCTGCCTTCCTTGCTTGGTTGGGGGTCAGGGCCCTAGTCCATCCTTTCAGAGCTTTCTGGATCTCCCTGTAGCATGTGTGGGGGAGAGGAGGTAGGTTGAGGTGGGAACTCTTGACCTTTTTGCCTGAACAGGGCTTGCCTGCCACCCCTGAGGCTGCTGTACAAACTGTGGGGTCTCCTAGGAGATCCTCCTTCCAAACTTGCAAATGGGAACCCAGGCACCTCTCCTCTGCTGACAGGCTGCCTCCGGATCCCCCCACCAGCCCCAGCCCAGGAAGGTTCATTTCAGTCCTTGTGGTTCAGGAAATGCCCCAAGTCACACCGGATTCTGAATCTTCCCTACTCTCTGGCTTTCTGTCAGCAAAACAAACAAAAGTAAAAATACTCCTTTGAGCCCTGCAAGCTTTTTTTTTTTTTTTTTTTTTTTTTCTGGTTTTGCAAATGAAAGCTTTGTTTTTAACTAGTCTTTTCACTCCCCGAAATGGGCTTCCAGAGGCAACTTTGGAATCAAAACCTGAGGACTGAGTCCTTTTATTCTTCCCTGGACTCGGCTCCACACCAAGCAATGAAGGCCTCAGCATCAGTGGGAGGGAAGTTGGCGGGAGCAGGTGGTGAGAATCACTAGGAATGAAAATATTTTGGATAATATTTCAAATGATGGCGCCAGAGCACTCTCGGGGCCCGTGAAGCCCTGCAGCTCCTGCTCTGGCCCCTGCAAACATCCCCCTTTGCTTTTCTCCTTCTCTTACTCCCCTTTCTCCTCTTCCTCCCTCTCTTCCTCTATTCTGGGTTCCCTGAGTTATTATAGCTCTGGCAGCAGGACCAATGTGATTGAGCAAGATAAAGTCAAAGATACTTTACCTTTCCTGTCCAAAATTCAAAGAAATAGCGTTCTCAGGGAACCCATAATCTTTTTCAAATTGTCAGCAGCATCTAAAAGTTTCTCTCTTTTTTTCCTTTTAATTTTTTTTAAGCTAAAGCAAAAGTGAAAAGCAGGGGAGTTTGCATTTCCTATGAAATAATTTCTCTTATACATGGCTTTAGATGTCAAGCTTGGGGGAATATTACTGTGACTTCAGTGGAGCCTACTGATGTTTAAAGCTAGTATATGTTAGTAGGAAAAGTGTGCATACATTGAGAACTATTTTCTGGAACTCAGCAGATAGGTATGTTGAAAAGATAATGATGCAGCCAGAGGGAAGCTTCGTTTTAGCGTGCTGACGGCCATTTCCAAATGCACGCAACTCTGCCTGTATTGAAAATCTTTCCACCGACAGCCAGGGAAAAGCACTGCAAATCTGAGAAGCAAACTGTAAAAATACAAGCAGTTGCTAGAGCACTGGAAGGCTCAGGGGAGAGACCTTGGGAAGCCAGTGCTGGAAGTGGTCATTTAAAGAAATTGGGCTCCTTCTGAATAGTATATTCTGTTTGTATTTTTTTCTGGTGACGAAATTAGTATGGATATAATTAGGATCCTAGAAATTAGTGTTCGATTTTAATGTTGAGATTATTTATCTTGATTCAGCTTTTTTTTTCCACTTTTTTAAAATTTTATTTTATTTTATTTTTTGCTTTATAACAAATTTAATCAGTTATACATATACATATGTTCCCATATCCCCTCCCTTTTGCGTCTCCCTCCCACCCTCCCTATCCCACCCCTCCAGGCGGTCACAAAGCACCGAGCTGATCTCCCTGCTGCTTCCCACTAGCTATCTACCTTACGTTTGGTAGTGTATATATGTCCATGCCGCTCTTTCACTTTGTCACAGCTTACCCTTCCCCCTCCCCATATCCTCAAGTCCATTCTCTAGTAGGTCTGTGTCTTTATTCCTGTCTTACCCCTATGTTCTTCATGACATTTTTTTTAAAATTCCATATATATGTGTCAGCATACAGTATTTGTCTTTCTCTTTCTGACTTACTTCACTCTCTATGACAGACTCTAGGTCCATCCACCTCACTACAAATAGCTCAATTTCATTTCTTTTTATGGCTGAGTAATATTCCATTGTATATATGTGCCACATCTTCTTTACCCATTCATCCGATGATGGACACTTGGGTTGTTTCCATCTCCGGGCTATTGTAAATAGGGCTGCTATGAACATTTTGGTACATGTCTCCTTTTGAATTATGATTTTCTCAGGGTATATGCCCAGTAGTGGGATTGCTGGGTCATATGGTAGTTCTATTTGTAGTTTTTTAAGGAACCTCCATACCGTTGATTCAGCTTTTAATTATTCCCATCCAGAATACCGTATATCCAACTGGCTCTTTTCTTAATTTTGATGGTTGTTGTCATTGTTATTGTTTGAATTAGAAGCCTAGCCTCAGTTCCTTGTATGTAGTTAACAGATATTCTTTAACAGAATATAATGGTCTGAGGCTCTGGGGCACAGGTCAAGTTCTAGTCCTTGATTTGGACCGTGATTACACAGGTTACATTTTGTGAAAATTTTAATTTGTCATTTTTCTGTTTGGATGTATTATTTCACTCAAATAGCTTACTTTGGAAATTGAGAAAAATGGAGACACATCTATAAAATCTTTTTTATATAGTTTACACATTAAAGCTCATTTTATTATTAATTTCAAACCCAGGAATGTCCCAGAGCAATTGGTAAAGGTGGCTGGGTATATAAAATTTGTGAGATAAAAGGAATTTTAAAATATTATAACTCATTCCCTTCATTTTGCCAGTGAAAAAGATAGGAACCAGAGAGTCAAGTAACTTAAAAAATCCTGGCTTATAAGTGGTAGAGGCAGAATTTGAATGCAGAGCCATATTTTCCACTATGCCATTTGCATAGTAACGTATGGACTGTGTGCTAGATAATACAAGAGTCTATCCTTTATTTGAATACTAAACATTGTGTATAGTAAACATCATCTCATTTAATCCATAAAACACTCCTGTTGGGAGATGGAATTTTTATTCCCATTTTTCAGATCAAGAAACTGAGGCTTCTCTAGATAAGTGACTTAGCCAAGGTCACACCATGAGTGTTGGATTTGAATTTGTCTATCAGTATATCTTTTTTTGTATACATTTAAAAAACATATGCCAATCCTTTTATGTCCTTAGGTATTAGCATCAGCATGCTATCTACTTAAATGAGGATTTTACCAACCACAATAAGTCTAACTATGATATTAAGCCAGTGAGCACAGGGGCTGCTAGGAAGGACTTGTTCACTGAACAAAGACCTCTTCAGCCCTTGAATGGAAATTAAAAATTTCTGTGGTGAAGTAAAACTAAACTGGGCTTGGCTGCCCACCCGAATGACATGTCCTGTACCCACATCAGTTTAGAGAAGCAAATAGTTGGCCTCAAGGATGCCAGCCACAGACTTGTGTGAAAGCCAGACACCTTCACTCCAGAATTATGAGCTGAGTCTAGCTCAGTGCTCTGTGAAAATAGGTACTTTCTGGATGATTTGTGATTGCTTGGATGATGGCATAGACACTAAATGCTGTCATTACTGAGCTATAACCACTGGAAGTAATTTTCTCTCAGCATCAGGGACCACAGAGAACTTGTTCTGTGCCTGTTATGAGTCTACATCAGAGAGAAATTCATTTGCTCAAGGAAAGTTATTAAAATACTCTAATTCAATATTTGTATGAGAAATCATATAATTGACAAATTACAGGTGAGCAAGATCAGTGAGCTCTTTTGTTTCTTCTTTCTGGGACCCACTGCAAATTTCTTGTGTTTACTGTGTTACAGCTTCTTAGATGAATGATTTGTCTATTTGAGCGTGGGATTAAAGACACATGTTCTTGACATAAAAGCCAAATGCAGCTGAAAGATCTACTCTGCTAGAATATCACCATTCATAGTGCTACCATTAGCGTGTGTGTTTTATCCAAAGGTGACCACAGCCCTGTTTTGTATAGGGCAGTCTTGATTTGTCAACAATAAATAAGAGATCATTCTTGGAGCTACTGACTTTAACTCTTACCTTACCCTTAACTTGTCCCATAACTCAAAGAGTTTAACAGTTTATCAGGGGGCCTAAAATAAGTGCACAAGTCATTTTATCTTTCCTTGATTTTCACATTGAAATGCACCATAATTTTTCTCATGTTCCTTTGAGAGTCTTTCTATGGTATTTTTATTTTGGGTGGGGAAGGGGTCTTTTGTTTGTTTGTTTTTTCTGCTTTTCAGCCTCTAAATGAATTCTCCAATGTGCAAACTATCTTTCCTTTCAGTATATACCTTCTCATTCCATGATCTCATCCACTCTCTTGCCCAGTACTTTTCAAACTTTAGTGGACATAAAATCATCTGGAGAGTTTGCTAAAATACAGAAATTCTGACTCAATAGGTCTGAGGTGGAGCTCAAGAAAGTGTATTTCTTGGTGGGGGAGAGATAAGTTAGGGGTTTGGGGTTTAACATATATACACTACTGTATGCAAAATAGGTAAACAACAAGGACCTACTGTATAGTACAGGTAACTGTACTCAATACCTTATAAAATAACCTACAATGGAAAATAATCTGAAAAAGGACATATATATATGTGTATATATATATATATATATATATATATATATATATATATAACAGAATCACTTTGCTGTACACCTGAAACTAATGCAACATTGTAAATTAACTATACCTCAATTTAAGAAAAATAGTGAAAAGGAAAGTGCATTTCTTATATTCTTCCAGATGATGCTGTTGGTCTGTTGACCATGCTTGAAGCGGTCCTACTCTACAACTCAGATGATCACATCTAGGTAATGATACCGAGTTCTAGGCCTTTCTCAAGAGCTTGACACTGATTTTTCAAAATGCCTTCTGGAGAGCTCTCCTGGATACACCTACCAGAGTCTCCTGTGTAGACTGCCCTCAGCATTGCCACCTCATCTTCTTACCTTCCTGTGTCTACTAATAGCACCTCTTTTATCCCAGGTAGCCAAGCTTGAGGCCTCAAAGTCCACTTGCTCATATCTCTCATCTTTTGGCTTTTGTCATTTGGCGCCAAATCCAGCAGAGCCCACCTAATTAGCAACCCTCACAGCCACAAGCTCCACTTGTGCTCCCCAATTTAGCTACAACCATACCAAGCACTCAAATGGCTTTGTGTCTTTAAAAGTGCTGTCTCCTCAGCCTGTAGCAACTGTTTCCTTCTTTTTTACCTATTACATGGCTACAACTGATGGGTCACGGATGGATGGAGAGCAGGGTTCTATTATTGTAGAGACTAGGATAATTTAGACTAGGGATTCCTAAAACAACCTAGTTCAATTTAGATAGAACATTCTTGGGGTAAGTTGGAGTAAGGATCTGTTTCTTCCTCTGTTTTTCTCAGCTCAACCCAACTGCTTCTGAGGTCCACGTGTCACCCACGTTGACTGACATCCTACTTGGTGACCTTAGTTTGTCTTATATTGTAACTCTTGCTGGCCCTCCCCCTCCCCTTGAGTAATAAGCTTTTTTTTTTTTTTTTTTTTGCGGTACGCGGGCCTCTCACTGTTGTCACTGTTGTGGCCTCTCCCATTGCGGAGCACAGGCTCTGGACGCGCAGACTCAGTGGCCATGGCTTACGGGCCCAGCCACTCCGCGGCATGTGGGATCTTCCCAGACCGGGGCACGAACCCGTGTCCCCTGCATCGGCAGGCGGACTCTCAACCACTGCGCCACCAGGGAAGCCCTATTCTTAATAATTAGGGTCATTCTATGTTCCAAGTAAAAATCTTTAGGTCTAATAGGAAGTCTGTTTGGGGGACACTTTTTCAGTTTATGAGAAACCTAGGTCAGAGTACCTGAACTGGAAACTGACCCATAGAATAAAGGTAGCTCTAAACATTCATGAATATTTCAAATTTTCACAGCTTTTCCTTTTAGAGCATGACAGATTTTTGAAACATTTGTTGAAAGCTTTTCAAAAACATATTACCCATTTCTGTGCTTTCTGAAACAAAAATTCAGAACTAAACCTGTCTTTTCTTGATGATTCACAACTGCCATAGCAAATACCACTTTCTGTGTCATGATGTGTTTTTCCGTCTTTTCTCCAGTTTCCGGTTGTGGCTTTAAAGGTAGCTAGCCTGCAGCTCTCTGCCTTAACAAAGTGCTGATTTTAATTGGCAGAGTCTGGCAAGTTAGATAACCAAGAATGTAACAACCATATGCAGTATATGTCAATAGGCTCAGGGCGAACTGAGGACCCATCTGCTAAACCATGATTTTCAGCATTTGTACTTTATCACAGTCATTTCAACAACCCAGAGTGACTCTGTCTTTACTTCCTTTTCCCTCTTCCCTGGCTCTCTCCTTCCTTCCTTCCTTCCTTCCTTCCTTCCCTTTCCCCCCCTTTCCTCCCTCCCTCTCTCTAAATTTCTCTTTCTTTTTGTAAATGACTTTGGATTGCTCGGCTATGTCTCTGTTTTCTACATAGCTGTGTTTTCTGGTGGAAGACTGACCTTCAGATGAGTACAACTCAGTTACGTTTTCACTCTTTCACAGATGTAACGTGTATTCATTTCTGAGAAATACACTTAAGTTTAAGGTGAGGACGCTTGTTGGAATGTATTGCCATCATTTAAAATCTATAGCATGAAAATTCTGGGAGGGAAGAATTTAAAGCTCCCGTTTGATACACTGGCCCCATTTGCATATTTTGTTTTTTGCAAAATGTAAGTTGAAATTTTAAATCATTTTGCATAATGAAGACTTAGAGTACACGGTCTAGAAATGGCCTTTACTCTAGTGGCATAAATCGTGTTAATTACAGGAGATTTTGGAGTTAATTGGGAGAGAGGAAGGAGAGGTATTATATTGGATTAAAACTGTAGTGTTAACTACCAATCTCTATTGCTATTTACATTCTATATCGACAAACTTATCTTGCTAAGGGCTAAAAATTGATTTGTCCAGCCTCATTTCCATTACAGTTAAAGTCATATGTGAAACAGCAACCAATTTTGCAAAGGAGAAAAAATGTATCTACCCTCACAATTAACTAGGAAATTGGCATTTTGGTATTTCAGGCTATTGGGTCCTTATTATATAGAATATAATTGTTAAAGATGTGATATCCTGAAATGGCAGCTCCCAAAGACTTAGTTAACCTTTTCCATGCTCTAGCACTAAGGTTAGATGCACCCCTTGCACTATGAAACCTAAGTGTAACTGTAGACTTTTCCTTTTTAGCTAATCGGTTAATATGTATCTGCAAAACAAGGTACTATGGCATATGAAATTATAAGAAAGATACATTCCCTATCCATGAGGACCTGCTATTTTGCTAGAAAGGCAAGACAAATGAATAAAACCTATGGTGAAGGCACGTCTTGTGCATAAAGCCAGCACATACAGAGTTCTTTCAGGAGCGAAACTGCATGGGTAGATGTGAAGTGAATCAAGGAGGTAAAAGGGATCAGTGTGGGCTGGAGTTGGGAAGAAGTTCTCCTGGAGGAAACAGGGCTCAATTTTGACCTTAAGTGTTTTCTAGAAAAAAAGTGGAGCAATGAGGCAGAGATGGTTCACCAGAGTCCTGCCCAAGATGGAGGTTACCTGGGATGCATGAAGTGAGAGGAAGGGTTAGTAGAAAAAGAGACCTTTAAGGATGCTGAGGAAAATGGCTGTGTAGCAACCATCCCTGTGATTTGAGAAGCTGGTATTTAGAGTGTAGATAAGTGGTCTACACTCTAAATACCAGAGGAGAAGAGTGCTGCTTCCTCAGAGCCAGTGGGAGGGAAGAAAGGATGGAAGGATGTTGACAGCACTTCTGATGGGCAGCTGGAGACTTTTCAGGAAAGCAGATGTTCTTCAGCTGGGATCCTTAGAAGCTGAGCCTGAGACAGGGATTCTGGGACAGGTGATTTATCGAGGGAGAGAGAGCAATAGGAAAAAAGCAGGATAGGGCAAGGGAAGAAATCATCAATACAGGCTTTCCACTAAAATTGAGCCTCAGCTGATCCCATGGGAGTTCTAGAATGTGAATGGCACCAGAGGGCTGTTCTGTCTGAGGAAGCTTCTGTAGCCTGTGTCCATCAGTCATTAGCCAGCGGCAGGTTGCCTCCAGGTCAGAAGAGGGAGGGCATAACCTCCCAGGCATTTCCAGGCACATGGCTTCTGTCTGCTGAAGGCCATTCTCTGGCAAAGGGGGAAGGTATGAGTCACTGGCAACCAGCACTGACATAGTTGGGAGAGGTGGTACACCTGCCCAGGAAAGGGGATTGGGATGGGGCCCCAAGGAATCTACCAGGTAGATCTTCTTACTCTTAAATAAAATGCTCTTTATCAAGCTCCCTCCTCCAAGTTCGTCACGTACTCTCACAAGCCAACTCTCTGATGCATCCTTAATTAGAAGGTAAAAACAGTCCGGCCCTTTCTGAAAGTCCCTCCCTCACGCCCCAGTGATCTACAGATGTCACCTCCCCTTTGTTCCTGGTTTTGCCAGATTCATAGCCTAACCTAAATATTAAGTAGCAAAAGGCTTTATATCTGTTTCAGCCAGTTTCCAGAGGAAAGGTAGGAGGGCCTTTGGGGGATAAATTCTCTCAACCATCCCATATGTGACAGTCCTGGATATTGGCTACTGGGACAAAAATTGCTGTCTTCTTGCCTGAACAAACTGATGGACATATAGAGGACCATTTTTCATGTAGGAAGACAGATTTGTCTTGTTCTCAGTGATACATGTGCAAAAGCACACACACTTTAGTGTTATCCAGAACTAAGACAACAAAGGCCCACTCACCTAGAATTTTAATATTTGGAGAAATTAGGGCAAGAAGAGGCGTATTTCTAGCCAGGAAGATTTGACTCTGGCTGCATATTAGAAACCTGAGAAACTTAAACAAAACAAAATAAAGTAATGTCTAGGTGGATTAAACAGAATCACAGCATAGAGACAAGGGGTGCAAGGATTGGTATATTTTAAAACTCTCAGAAGACTCTAATGTATAGCCAGGACCTAGTCTCTATCAGAGAGCTATTACTATTCAACAATCCACTAAAGCTCAGTGGATTAAAACAGCAAGTCTTTATTACTGGACCCTCTTGAGTCTGAGGGTCAGCTGGACAGTACTTCTGGTATAGGCTGGGCTTACTCATGCCTCTGGGGCTCAGCTGTGCCTTGGGGAGGTGGTTCTGCTAATCTTGGCCAGGTTCTCACATGGCCGAGGGTCACCTGGCTGTTGACTGACCTAAGGGAGCCAAGGCTGGACAATTGGGTTCTGCTCCGTGAGATCTCTCCTCCTACAATATGTTCAGATCAGGACTTGGCAGAGCTCCAAGAAATAGAGCAGAAACACACAAAGGCTCTTGAGTTCTAGGCTCAGAACTAGTAGGGCTTCACTCTGCCACATTCTGTTGGCCAAAGCAAGTCACAAAGCTGGCCTGGTGTCAGAGCAAGAAGAGACCCCAAAGTTCGAAGGCCACGTGTGTTGATAGAGGGAGGCCAATAATTGAGGCCAATAGTGCATTTGATCTACTAATTAGACAGAACCCCTAACTTTACGGTAGGACAACTGATTTGTCAAAGTGGTTAATTTAAGACTTAGGTATTTCATCCACAGACCTGTTCATTGCCCCCTTCCCCCAACCTCATTCACAGCTCTTCAACTGAAGTTTGGCCTGTAGCCATGGCACAGACATATTTACATAAAATACATATCTGTCTCTACTTTTAAACGTCTAGTTCACTTTTGTTATGTTTGTGCTCTGGACTCAACTTACAGAGAGTAGATCCACAAATAGAGGGACAAGTGAAAGCACATACTTGAAATCCATTTTCTAAAGTATTAGCAATGGAACATTAATTATGAAATATGAACAGCTGGGGTATGTTCTAAGAAAGTGGACGTTTACTCTCTCACATTTTGACAATCCACTCTAATTCTTCTTCCTATATTTTTGTGGGTTTCCTTACCTCAAGAAGTGTCGATCTGAAGTTGGCGGAAAGATAATGGAGGAGTAAGTTTCCCGTGGACCTTCCATCTGGACAGAAACACGTCGAAATACTTATACACCTGCAAATGACCTGTCATTCACCTCCCAGCAGATTTTTCAAAGTGCAGATGAAAGATATTGTTTTCTCTTCGGGTTTTTCCACGACTGGCGCCTTCCCCATCTGGCCCTGCTTTTTCTACTTAGCTTCGCCTTCTCTGGCCTAGGATCTGGCTTGACTAGGGTCATTCCTGGCCCATTGATCTCGCTCATGTTTTTCCTGCCTCTTCCTCCACCTCCCTGGCGTGCCATCGCCTTCCTCTTCTCTTTCAAATCCTACTATATTCTCAAGAAACTGCTCCAAACTGTCCTTGGGGTCTCCTAAGACTGTTTTGGCCACACCAAACCTTTCATCCTTTGAACAGCCATATAACGTATTATCTGAACCCACTGACACTGTTCTGTCTTGAACAGCTGTCTGGCTTTTTTAGGTATGTACGCTGGCCTCATCTGATTGGCCTGTGAGTCAGGTATGTCAAGACAAGTTGACTGTTTTGGCTGCTTAGCTATAGCTGGACACAGTCACAGGAGTGTCAGCTCCACCAGGCCTGGGAGTCCATCTGCTTTGCTCATTCCTGTAGCCACCACACTGAGCACATAGAAGATGCACAACCACATCTATTGAATGAATGAAGAAGAGCAGGCAATCAATAAATACTTAATAAATTGGTGTTTCAGCAATAAGAAACAATGAACATTTTGAGAGTGGTAGGAATCCAGTGTTTGTGCATTTATCTATTAAAAATGAGCCCTTATTATAGGGAAGGCATTGGGGAGTTAAGCATAAATGAGACCTCACTGTGCCATCGAAGATCTCACAGCCTGATGAGGGGAGGCCACCGTTATTGAGTGCCTTTTGTATACCAGGTGGTATTGCAGTAACTGGCTTGTGTTATCAGCAACTGCAATGGTGTTAAAGGGCCCAAGCCCTAGGACTTGAACTATATGACTGTTGACTTCCAAACAGCTGAGGGCCTTGGACAAGCCATTTATCTGTTCTGGGACTCAGGGTTCTCAACCTGTGAAATGAAGAGAACATCAGGAAGGCACCCTCTAGTTCTCACTTTCTTTGACTGGATTGTCTTAAGAAAGGCTTAATATCCCTCTGATGGAATGACATGATTTCAAATTTATGAGGACAGATGCCAAACTGAAAAGTGTGTCATCTTTCTTTTAATTGTCTGGCAGGCCTTTCAGTGCCAGCACAACCTGCCTTCATGCCAGTGTGGTTGAGAATATGAAGGTTCTCAAGGCAACTCTCTAAGACATTTACCCAGAATGCTATTCAGCATCTCACATCCTACCATCCTGAATTGGTTAACACGAAACAGAACAGCAAGAACAGAAGTTATTTCTTCCTGACTGGGCCTAATCTAAAGGGTATTTTGTTGAATCCTGTTGCTCATCCACCTACCCAAATTCCCTTTGAACCTGCCTAGGAACAGAATGTAATGTGTGGAAATTGATCACTGTTAGCAGTTGCCTCAAACTCAACAACTCAGTAAAAGCGTGTTGGTACTGGCTCTTCCTGGACCTCAGTGTGTAGTCCTCAGCATTGTCCCCAGAGGAGTTGGACAGGATCCTAGCCCCTGTGTGACTCAGGAGCAGTGACCTGTCTCCCTCCAGACTCACTGTGGCCACCATCGTCATGGGGCTTTATCTGCCCCGTTTTTGGAAGGCTGTCCAGTTTTACAAACTTCCAGACTGAGCACTTGTATAATCTCAGCCCCAAAGGGAGCAGATACTGCACCTCACATAGGTGCATTAACCTGTTTAAAATGTCAATGAGGATGGATTCTTTTATGAAACTAACACAGTATTGTAAATCAACTATGCTTCAGTTTTTAAAAAAGGGATGGATTCCTTCAGTGCTCATCTTTTGGAGCCTCTCAGCATTCAAAAATGCTTTGCTGCTGGGGCCGCGCTTGCCTGCCCTCCCCGACGATGCAGCAAATGTCTCCGTGCCAGGTGGGCCACGCTGCAGTCCCCCAAAGTTAGCCAACAAGAGGCTTGTTGAGCCAGAGAGAAAACAATGTCCAGAAGCCTCCATGGAAACACACTTTGTCTCACCCCATTTGGGCATCTATGGGTCTAAGTTGGCTGAAACCTAAATGTGCAGGGAAGTTGAATTCTCCCAGTGACACGGGGCAGTGCCAGCCAGCATCCCAAGGGTGTGTGCTTACCATTCAGGCGCCTATTACAATTTTGTGACAGGAAATGAGCTGGTCAGATCAGTCTCTGAGTGAGTTTGTTACCGTGAGTGCAAAATGTTGCCTGTGGAAAGTGGAAGGAAGGCTCCCTGTCTTCGAAAGAATCTCTGTCTGAGGGTAGGAGACGTGCTTGCTGGAGGCTGTCTTCTCGATGACACCCAGGTCCCAGACAGTGACCAGCATTTACTTGTTGCAGGTGGCTTTCCCATTAGTGTTAAAGGCAATAATTTACAGTGGTGTGTAAAACCCTCAAGGACCGGCCCCACCCCTAAACTGTCTCCTAATCCAAGGCCTTCCTCACTTGTTTTGGTCACTTAGCCTTCTGACTACCCCAAAACTGAGTGGTTGAAGATGACAGCAATCACTCAGTTTGCTCATAACCTTGGGGTTATGTGAGAAGGCTCAGCGCTGCTGTACACGGTGTCAATTGACTGGGCTCAACCCTGGGGGCTGGAGCACGTGCTTCTGCTTCTCATGTGGCTGTGCAGTCAGCTGGAAGCTCAGCCTCTGTCCCTCTCCATGCGGGCCTCTGTGTGGCCTGGGTTTCCTCACAACATGGCGGCTGGTCCCAAAGGTAAACATCCCAAGAAAGAGAGTGGAGCAGAAGCTGTTCTGCCTTTTATGACCAAGCCTGGAGGTCACCTAGCGTCTCTTCTGTCATACTTGCCATACACTACAAGTCAGGGCAATCACAAGGTCCTGCTTAGGTTCAAGGGGAGGAGACATCGACTCTTGGTAGAGGGCAGGGATGGCAAGGCTCTGGAAGGTCATGGGGGAGGGGAATATTGCAGTGGCCATCTATGGAATATAAAAGCTGAGATGTTCCTGTATCACACTGGGCATTTTCCCTCTCAGGGCTTGGCGTTCACACTCTGTTTGTAATGCTCTTCCCTTGGTTATGCGTGTGTCTCACTTCCTCAACACCTTGGGTTCTTGACCCAAATATTTTTCTTCTGCAAAATGAACACCCACACCCTAATCCCTTCCCTGCTTTCTTTTTCTCAATAGAACTCGACACCATTTACATACTGTATGTTTTACTCATTTATTCTGTTTTTTACTATTCCTGTCCTTAAATTGTAAGCTTCCATTAAGGGAAGGATTTCTGTCTGTTTTATTCATTGTTTTTTTCCCAAAACTGAAAGAGTGCCCGGCACATAGTATGGACTCAATAAATATTTGAGTAAATTAATGAGCAACTCCCCTCATAAAACATAAGACATGGCAGTGATTATTTGTTCTTATATCCTTTGGACCTTAGGTCTCAAGGGCAGTGCCAAGAATATAGACACTTTATGATAATTTAATTAGTGAACAAATTAAATAAACAGTGGTTTAAAACTGTTTCTTGATTTGAAAATATCAACAATAAACCAGCAGCCTCCAAACACAGTCACTTATTCCCCCTTCTCATCTATAAAGTAACGGCACCACCCAGTATGGATATTAAATTCTGCCCTAACAGTGCTGCTCCTGCCTCCAGTTAGAGCTGGGGAGTTATCAGAACAGAAAAAGGAGAAATTGTGGGGGATGCCCAAGAGAACAGACACGGCTCTGACAGTGAACCTCTGGGCACCTTCCTGATCGTTCCTCTATTGTTTGTCATCTGAAGGGGTTGACCTGTAAGTCAAGCCGGGAGGAAGGTGGCTTTCCCCCAACGTGGTTCAATGTTTGCAATTCAGATAATAGATGTCTTAGAAAATGGGAAGAAAGCAGGAAGACAGTTACTTCACATGTTATCAGGTAGTCGACTGGGCACTTGATTGGGCACTTTTGCTGTCCGTGAGGAACGACCTCTCTTATTTCACTGCCTTGCACTTGTTGACACATTCTCCAGAGGTGTTTGGAGTAAAATAGTGACATTTCAAAATGGATTAATAAAGGATGCTCTAAATTGGATATATTCTTGAATTTTGCTGAAATATTATTCACTAAAGAATACAAGTTGGTATCAGGCTGGAATGCCCTGGACCCCATCATCAGGTGTATTATTCCTGAAGTTCAAAAGGAGTCTGCTCTGAGATGTGCCGATGATGACATTTCAATGGATGTTGCATTTGGCAATTTTTTTTTTTTCCCTGACAAAGTAAAGAGAAGCAAGAACCATGGCCCCAAACAGCTCCAACTTGGTGGACAGGATTGCTACAGTGACCTAGATGTGTCACCTGAGTCACACAGGGTCCCTGTCACTCCCTCTTGCATCAGAACCCCAAATCTGGGACTATGTAGGAAAAAGGCAGAGGGTGGCCTGTTCTCTTTGTTTGGGAGTGTATGAGGCAAAGGGCATCCCAGGACCTGCCAGGGTTCCTTCCTCCTAAAGCAGAGGTCACAAGAATGAAAGGATCAAGCATGCTTTGAGCTCCTTCTGTGACAAGGTATGGAGAATATAAACTATTAATGTAATTTATGGGCAGGAGCACTTTGCATATAAATTAAGCAACCAATGGCCCTTTTGATTGGCACTTATATCTCCTTTTATAGAGATCACAGAGATCACATAGAGTAGTGTTATAATTCTTGACAGGTTTGTTTTTTGTTTTTTTTTTTTGAGGTACGCGGGCCTCTCACTGTTGTGGCCTCTCCCGTTTTGGAGCACAGGCTCCGGATGCGCAGGCTCAGCAGCCATGGCTCACGGGCCCAGCCGCTCCGCAGCATGTGGGATCTTCCCGGACCGGGGCACGAACCCATGTCCCCTGCCTCTGCAGGCGGACTCTCAACCACTGCGCCACCAGGGAAGCCCTTCTTGACAGTTTTGATTGTAAAATATATGTGACTTTAAGCTCCCTGGAAGAAAGCAAAGATGATTAATATTAATAATGGACAACTAAGTACACAACAGACGTGAGTAATATGTTTTGTATTTATATAGCTATTGTTTTGACTCACTGGGAAACACTATATGTTTTATTGTCAGGAATGCAGTAATAATAAGACACTCTATTGTCTAGGTCACATAAAAGAAGACATTCAAGCTAATCCCTAAATCCTGTTAATTTATTTACTCACATTACAGAAAAAACAATAACCATTTGACTCTACCATTCAAACTAATGTATTCAAAGCAATGTGCCTGATTAAAGACATAGATCAAAATTCAAATAACTTCATCCAAATGCAGCCAGTCCCAGAATCATTTGGAAGTGTCAAGGAAGGCTGTGGATCTCGAAAGAAAAATAAATAAGAGACTGAGCAAATCAAAGCATATTTATATCACAGTGATAAGCGTATTTTGTGCTTTTTCTTTTGTTTTTTGGGGTTTTTTTGTTTGTTTTTCCTTCTATGTGCAGGAGGCTGAGTGAAGCAACTCTGGGCTCTGTCAGTAAAAATACAGTTCTAATAAGAGTGTGTATTGTTATGGAGAAAATTATTTCAATAGAAAATGCACATCTCCTAGATTATATCTAGCGCTTGGAAAATTGCAAAATGTTTTACCACCTCTATTTCCCACTTCCTCCTCCCTTCCTGGGACTCTATCCATGGCCACAGGGGAAAAAGTAGAAGCAGAAAACAAGGAAGAATGGACATTGTGGTCCCCTCAATTTAAGGTGTGCCTTTGAGTCAAAATAGAACAAATCAATAAGTAAATGTTACATGTGTCAAGTCTTCATTCAAAATACATTTGGAATGTTTTAAGACAAATATATTAGAAAAAAGGTGAAAATGAAGTGGAATAGAAGTAAAAGTTTGTATACTATGTGGAAAATATGCCCCCCTCCCAAATAAGTAAATGAACAGTATGTTGAATTCTGAGAAGTCCTAGTCATTTGTTAGAGGTAGGACTTAAACTTGGATCTGATTTTTTTTAAACCAAAGAGAAGAAAAACACATGGCCAGCTACATAGTTTACATAAGCAGAACTTATTTTCTAAGTTCATTTTCTAAGATTTGAGAGGAGCTGTTGTTTTGATTTTACTTTGTATTTTTTTGTTGTTTTTTGTTTTGTTTTACTTTCTCCATGGGCTTTTAAAATCAGATTCTTATGATAGAGACAGAAATAAATTCTTCCATCCTATCCCCTTTACAATTTGCAGTGGTTTGGGAGGCTCATCTCATACGAGGAGATGTTATGGTTCCCCACTGCACATTCACCTCTGACATCCTGTACCTTATTTTTAGTGATGTGCCCATTAGCCTTTGCTGCGTAAATAAGCTATTCCAAAACTTAGCAGCTTACACCAACATTTATTTGCTCACAATTTTGTGGGTTGGCAATTTGGGCTGGGCTAGACTGGGCCATTCTTCAGCCTGTCTTGCCTAAGTTCCCACTCATGCAGCAGCTGCCCCTGGCTGCTGGTTGGGCAGGATGACCTCACTCACATGTCTGGAGGTTGGTGGGTTGAAGGCTCAGGTGCTATGTTTTTCTCCCATTTGGCCTCTCCAGGAAGCTAGCTTGGGCTCATTCAAACTGCTATCTCTGAGTTCCAAAAACAGCAGAAAAAGAGCAGGCCTCAATGTGCAAGCTCTTTTCAAGCCTCTCTTTTCATTATATTTGCTTAGGTCCCATTGGACAAAACAAGTCACATGACCAAGCCCAGATTCAAGGGGTGGAGAAATAGACTTTTCTTTTAAGAGTAGGAGCTGCAATGAATTTATGGCCATTTTTTTGCATTCTACAATGCAAGTTTATTGCTGCTAATGAAGGAAAAGGATCACCATACCCTTGTTTATACTGTAACTTGAAGAAAAGAACTATAGCTTCTACTCTCTGCATAAAATCCTATGTCCTAGAAGGAGGTTAACTGTGGGGCTTGTGAGATGCTCTTTTAGAAACAGAGGAATTCACTTCTCTAGTCGCTGTGGCAGGGAATGAGAAACCACATGATCTAAGAGGTGTGGGAGAGTAAGGAAAGATAGAAAAGACACAGGTGGACATTGTGTGTGTGAGAAGGTTGTCTTACATCCATGTGGGGTGAGAGATGAATAAACCTGTCTTTCGGTGTCAACCAGTTTTTTTTTGTTCTTTGTTCTTTGGAGAGCAAAGGAGAATTATTGAGCAATTTCAGACTTTTATAAGTCATTTTTCCCAATCCACACCAGGTGGTGGGGTAAGATAGAGTCAAAAAATTATCATGAAGCATTCTTTCTTCGGCAGGACCTTTCAAGGTGCCTTCTTTTATTTCTGACAGTTTCTCAGAGGCGTCTCCAATGTTCGCACAATCACAATCCTCTTAGCGACTGTGTGGTGTCTGCCATGTTCCCTGCTTCAGTTCCCTGCAGGGATGTCAGCTGCCGAGGCCTCTGATGCTGCCAAACAGCCTTTGAAGATTTGAGGATACTCTGGTGCTGATGCAAGCTTTGTCTCCCACCCGTAATGAAAGTGCTAGCATCAGCATTGTTGGGTTGGCAGGTGCCCCCTTGTGTTCTTAATAAAGCTTTTCCTACAATAGCCACCTATAGATTTGCTGACTCTTATATTTGGTTTATTTGGTTCCTTGACTCAGTTGGATGAGTTCTGCTGTAGTATTTGTTTCATTTCTCATGCAAATAGAGCTGTGATGGACCTGCTCACAGGTCCTTCATATAAACCTTGTATCAATTACCTATGGCCATGAGATGCTATGTAACAACCAACCACAAAACCTCAGCTATGGGTCACCTGAGTGGCTATGGCTTGGTGTATAATAATAATCTACCTGTGCTCAACTGTGGGTAGTCAGGTGGCTTTGTTGAGCTTGGCTGTGCCCTTTAACATGTCTGAGGGGGGAGCTTAGATTGAGGGATGTGGCTCCACTCCATGTCATTTCCTCCACAGCAGGCGAGCCCAGGTTTGTTCTTATGCCAGTGGCAGGGTTCCAAGAGAGGGCACATGCTCACAGCCTTATGTGGCTGAGGCTCAGAGTCTCCACCATGTTACCTCTCCTGTTCAAAGCAAGTCACCAGGCCCCTAGGATTCAAGGATGGGGAAACAGACTTTATCTCTTGATGGGAGGAGCTGAAAAGTCACATCACAAGGGATATGGATTTGGGAAGGGCAGAGAATTGGAGCCATCTTTGCAAACAATCTAACACACCCGAAAACCTCTGAGTCTTGGGTGAGCGCAGGTTGGCAACCCAGACAACTTCAAATGCATGTTAGAAAGGTTAATTTGGTAATCCTTCTAGAAGGTGGTAGATAAACTGACTTGGGTAATGGGAGGGGAGGTTGGTGTAACCAGCAAATGGCTTTGCTTTAATACAGTAGGGTCTAGAACAGGGATAGCAAACAGGCTGCACACCGTGTGACCCATTTGTCATAAATACCTTCAGTGGGGAGTTGAGGAGAATTATGTGGCCACTCTCCTGGTGAACTGAAAACTGAGGCCTGATGGATTGGCCATGTTCGCCATGGTCATTGAAGGGAGGAGTGACAGCATAATCCCAGGTATTTGCCATTTTTGTCCTATCAAAGGCAGTGGCAGTGAAGTTAAAGAGCCTTATGAAATTAATGAGGAGGTGGAATGATAACATATTAATGATCAAGTGTAAAGGAGGAAAACTATTATTCCAGGATAATCCTAGATTTTGGATTCAGGTCCTATTGAATGATAATGTCATTTCTTGAAGTGGGTTATAGTATACAAGGAGAAGACTTTAGTCTGTATTGTATAGGTCAGTCCTGTACCCTATCGTGTAAGGAGCACATACTTTTTTGTCACCTATTGGTGTACAACAAACCAGCCAAAAGCTTAGAAGTCGTGATGGTTAATTTTATGTGCCAGCTCGACTGGGTCATGGGGTGCCTAGGTATTTGGTCAAATGTTATTCTGAGTGTTTCTGTGAGGGTGTTTTGTTTTTTATTAGCAGACTGAGTAAAACAAGTTGCCCTCCCTGATGTGTGTGGGCCTCATCCCATCAGCTGAAAACCTGAATAGAACAAAAAGGCTGACTTTCCCTGAGTCAGAGGGAATTCCTTCTGCCTAACTGCCTGAGAACTGTGACATCGGGTTTTTCTTGTCTTTGGACTCAAATAGAAACATTGATCTTTCTGGGTCTTGAGTTTCCTGGCCTTTGGACTGGAACTACACTGTCAGTACTCCTGGTTTTCAGGCCATTGGACTCAGACTGGAACTACCCCATCATCTCTCCTGGGTCTGCAGCTGGCCGACTCACCTTGTAAATCTTGGGACTTTGTCAGTTTCCATAACTGCAAGAGCTAATTTCTTATGATAAATAAATAAATAAGTAAGCAAATAAATAAATATTTTATACACACATGCATATCCTGTTGGTGGTTCTTTTTGTCTGGAGAACCATGTCTAACAATGCAGAAGCTTAAAACAACAACCATTTTACTTCTCAGGTATCTGTAGGTGAGATATTTGGACAGGATGGAGTGGGGATGCTGGGTGACATCTGGGGCCTCCATCGTTCTCCCCCTGACCTCTCCCTCTACCTGCTCTCATTACAAAGAAGTCTAGTCTGAGCTACTTTAGAATTTGGCAGATGCCTCACAGGAGTGAGCGTTCTAAGAGGACAAGTTCTTCTTAAGGCTCTGTTTCCACCATGTTTGATAACATCCCATTGGCCAAAGAAAGTCCAATGGCCAAACCCAGGGTCAGTGTGAGAGGGGTCTGCACTAGGGCCATGGGTGTCTGGAGATGTAGTTTGTTGGGGCCACCAAAGTTAAAGTCTGTCACTGTGGGGAGGTTTGACGCCCCACCTTGGGTGTGTTGGCTCTGATGTGTCTGTGTGATGTCAAAGTAGGGAGAGTCAGGTGACAATATGGGTCTGAGGCTAAGAAAAGATCATTTCTTATCAATGGCTAGAGACACTTGGAAATCATGAATACATAGGGGTATATGAAAATATTCCAGAATCAGTACAACATGGACATCAACCAGTCAGAACAGATTCTGGCTATAGGCTTGAAGCAGGATCTCAGGGGTCACCTGTTATGCCAGGCATTTTCCCTTTAGTTACGGGATCATTGGGAGGTGTCAGGAGTACCAAGAGAGGAAGCAGGACAGTCAGGGTAGTGGGAGGGCGCGAGGCACCGACTATTTACCAATTGGCAGGAAATATTGCAATACTTCGGCAACTGGTCTGAGTATACAAATGACAAACCCTGCATACAAACGACAGCTGAAGCCAGGGGCAGTATGGTTAACATTGCATTGGGATAGGGCATAAGGTTAAACTGTATGATTGACCTATATTTATCCACTTCTGGTTACAAAGAGCATAATTTTGTATGTCAACCTAATCCAAAATGAGACAAAACTAGGTCTAAAGTGGACACAAAAATTTAATTAACAGGCAGTTGAGCCCCCAAAGGAAATCGAAAAGAGTGACTCTGTGGAAGCCAAAGGAGGAGCACAGGAGAGGGAGAGAAGGGGTAAA
The DNA here is from genome assembly GCF_949752795.1 of Hyperoodon ampullatus. Lineage (NCBI taxonomy): Eukaryota > Metazoa > Chordata > Mammalia > Artiodactyla > Ziphiidae > Hyperoodon > Hyperoodon ampullatus. The sequence continues at coordinate 10,250,374 of NC_136927.1, read as the reverse complement.
AGTCTTGAAGATTATGTAGTAAAGTTCAGGTGAGAGAAGAATGTGCGTGTATTTCTTTTTTTAATTATTTTTATTTTTAAAATTATTTTTTCTTTTTATTGAATGAAACACTTTAAATTCTAGAGTGCTTTACAGTTTTCAAAAGTTTCACACACATGATTTCATATAATCCCATAATAACGCTTTTTCTTTTTCCCCTACCCTACATTGCCTCTCCCCCCTTCCCTCTCCCCACTGGTAACCCCTAGTTTGTTCTCTATATCTGTGAGCCTGCTTCTTTTTGTTTTATTCACTAGTTTGTTGTACTTTTTAGATTCCACATGTAAGTGATATGATACAGTATTTATCTTTCTCTGTCTGACTTATTTCACTTAGCATAATGCCCTCCAAGTTCATCCATGTTGCTGCAGATGGCAAAATTTCATTCATTTTTATGGCTTAATAGTATTCCATTGTGTGTGTGTGTGAGTATGCCACGCCTTTTTTATCCATTCATCTGTTAATGGGCACTTAGGTTGCTTTTGTACCTTGGCATTTGTAAATAATGTTGCTATGAACATTGGGGGTGCATGTATCTTTTTGAATTAGTGTTGGTTTTTTTGGATATATACCCAAGTGGAATTGCTGGGTCATATGGTAGTTTCATTTTTAGTTTTTTCAGAAACCTCTATACTGTTTTCCACAGCAGCTGTACCCATTTACGTTCCCACTATGTACAGGGGTTCCCTTTTCTCCACATCCTTGCCTGTTATTTGTGTTCTCCTGAGCATGGTGATTCTGACAGTTGTGAGGTGATATCTCATTGTGGTTTTGATTGCATTTCCCTGTTAGCAATGTTGAGCATATTTAGTGTATCTGTTGGCCACCTGAGAAGGTGCATTTGGTAATTAGGAGGCCATTGGTGACCTTGGTGAGTTCAGCTACAGGGAAATGATCAGGGCAGGTCATGTTTCAGAGGCTTATGAGAACTTGACAAAGATGAGTTTAGAATAATGTTTCCAGAAGCTTTGTGTAATAGTGAGGGGGAAAAAGGGGTAATTCATTGGGAAGTAGGGTTGGGGAAGATTGCATTTTTTAAGATGAGAAAGACTTGCCCACATTTATATGAAGAACGGAAAGATAACATTTAAAGATCCTTCAACTCGATGTTGTAAAATAATCTGTTTAAAAGGTAAGATGTTGAGTAGAAAGAGCAAAGTCCAGGGATCACGAGCCTGGGGCCCTTATTCCAGTGTTTCTAGTCTTGAGGGACAGTTTGGCCACTTCATAACAAATCTTTCTTTGTAAACAGTGGTTCTCATCTTGACTGCACAGTAGGATGACCTGTGGGAGCTTTTAAAATCCTCCACGCCCAAGTGTCACGCAGACGGTTACATGAGAATCTCTGGGATATACCCAGGCTTCAGTATGTTTTAAAGTTCCTAGGTTATTCCATGTATGTTCAAGATCGAGAACCACCACTGCTTTAGAATGTTAGTTATTTATCTCCTATTCCCTCAGCTTTGGTGTTTTAGTCAACAAAGTCCCACTCAACATTTATCACCCTCAGTACCAGCGGTTCCCATGGCAATAGAGGCCATTGCAGACCTTCCCTCAGCACAGTGATTCTCAATGCAAGCTGCATGGTAGAATCTCCTAGGGTACTCACAGTAGAGTGGTGCCTGGGCCTCACTCCAGAGGCTTTGATGTAATTGATCTGGGTTGGTTTATGGGTTGAGTTTTGTCTCCCCAAACAGCTATGTTGAAGTCCTAATCCTTAGTACCTCTGAAGGTGACCTTATTTGGAAATGGCATCTTTAAAGAGGTAATCAAGTTAAACTAAGGTCTTCAGGGTGGGCCCTAACTTAATATGATTAGTGTCTTTATAAAAAGGAGAAATTTGAATACAGAGGAGACATGCAGGAGGGAAGATTATGTGAAGAGACATAAAGAGATCACCATGGTAAGATTCGATTGAAGTGATGCAGACATGAGGAACATCTGGGGCTACTAGAAGCTGGGAGAGGTAAGGAGGGATCCTTTCCCTACAGGTTTCAGAGAGGGAACCTAGATTTCAGATTTCTAGTCTCTGGAACTGTAAGACAATACAGTCTCTGTTATTCTCAGGCAACCAGTTTGTGGTACTTTTTATGGCAGCCCTAGGAAATTAATACAAACAGGCTTGGATATCCATAGTTTTTAAAGTGGCCCAGGTGATTCTAATGTGCCAGGATTGATTTACTGATTTTCATAACTATTAAACAACTTAAATGTATAGCAGGTATAACCCAAGTAGAAAACAAAGTCAAAATGAGTTTAGGAGCCATGCAAACCTAATTATCACAAGTCTAATATTTAAAACTTAGTCACATGCTGAGTAATTTTAATGCCTAGTAATATATTTCTTCTTAACTTGGGGCTCTGTATTGTAAGAGAGGCATTTGCCGTCTTGCTCCTCCACAATTCCTTGCCTGGATACTTATTTTTAGTGTAATTTTTCACCTTGAGTGATGAGATTCTGGATTTCCACTTCACATGTGCTTTACAGGTCGCCTCATGGTGTATTCTTTATTTTTCATGCCTAAGGGCACTGTCTAGCACCTTTCCCTGTTGGACTTTATCCTGTTCATTTATAATGTAACGTTTCTCCAATTTGTCAAAGTTACTTAGAATTCTGATCCTGCACTCCAACATTCTAATTCCTAGTACTAAAGGAGAGTCCCCAGGACAATTGAATTAAGAATTATATGAACTCCAGGAAGAATCAATTTGGAGAAGATCAGATAATGGAAGTGTTATTATGGGCTGCATTAAAGTGCAAAGATGTATGAAAGATAAATGGTCAGTGCATGAATTATACAAAGAGTTCCTTAAGCGAGATGGTAGGATCAGTCCTTGTCCAGACATCACGTGAGATTTGGAATCTTGTTGCTGTCCCTCAAAGTGTGCTCCACAGACCAGCAGCATTGACATCACCTGGGAGCTGGTTAGAAATGGAGCATCTCCAACTCCATCCAAGATCTAGTGAATCTGAATCTACATTTTCGCAGTGTCTGTAGGTGAAGCACATGCATATTAAATTTTGAGACACATGATGTAGACACGACCACTACCTTGAAGAGCTCACCAAGTAATCTGGTTGAACTTGGTAGATCAGTGTTTCTCAAAGTGTGGTCTGGAGGCCCAGCTGTATTTGAGTGGCCTTCAACACTTGGTAAAAGACAGGATACATTTGGCCCCTTCACAGACCTCCTTAATTGGAATCTTTGGGGATGGGACTCAGGAATTTACATTTTTTGATAAATCACCTAGGGGACACTGATGCACATTAAAGCTGGAGAATCTCTTCCCTAGCACAATAAACATTTATTTTGCTTCAACACACTTGAGGAATATGACACCCCCCACCCCAACCTTCCCTTAGTAACAGTGGTTCGTAAGAGCAGTGTTATGGGGGTGGCAGCTGCAATCTCCTAGACCAGAATCATTCAAAGGATGGTCCATGGGTCAATCAATAGCATGGCCGTCTCCTGGGAGCTTGTTAGAAATGCAGAACTTCAGACTTCACCCATATCTACTGTTATGGGATGAATTGACTTCCCCCATAATTCATATGTTGAAGTTCTAATCTCCAGAACTTCAGAGTATAATCATATTTGAAAGTAAGGAATTTAAAGAAGTAATTAAGTCTGGTTGTCTGAGATCTGCAGACATCTTCAGACCAACATTTAGTAGCAGCTAGTAGATTCGATAGGACATTATTCCCTTAATGATTTGTAGATCAGGGAAAAATATATTTATTTATTCAGTAGTCGCTGTTTGGCTTATATCAGTAATCTTTAGTAAATGAAGCTCATTTAGCGCTTCATAAGTATGTTTGAACTTGACTCTATCTTTCTGGCTCACAGCAGGCCTCTAAGTTTAGTCGACACCTTCCTGTAGACATTCCTTTGATCTGTTCATAAACTGTTCTCGCCTGCTGAGTCCTGACACACGTGTCCATATAAGCACACATATGTACATGTAACCATCAGCAAGGAAAAAAATTAAACAATGCTGAGTCACAGAAAGACTCCAAAATGGCATGTGTGTCTTACAGATGTGCTCATTGTTGAGAAACTGCTTTGCACAAACCTAAATCCAGCCTGATTTTTTTTTTTTTTTTTGGTTACAATATAATTAGGCTCTGAGTCAGCTTTGAATCTTATGTTAATGAGACCCCCTACAGTCTTGGCTCATACCTTCAAATTAGAGATTGATCTATAATTAATATGGCTTATAATGCCAGTGTCTGAGACAAAAGAGATCATTGGGCGGCTGGGGAGAGAGAGGAGAGAGGTGTACCACATACCAAGCTGGCTCCTGGTGACAGGAGCAGGTGTCTCTGGGTAGTATTTCTGCTGGCTCAAGCTCTTCTGATGAGGAAAGCAGCTAAACTGCCCCTCTGAGGTCTTAAGGGACATGGGTGCTGCAACTAGCTTCCACCCTAAGCAAAACATTCCTGCTCAGAGACACCCTGGTCGGCCCCTGCATGAGTTTTCCAATCTTACATTGAACTGCCTTTGAATTCTGAAAAAAAGCACCAGGACGAGGAGTCATTGTTTTTGGTTTTTTTCCAGCGATTTTTGGAGCCATGTGACCTCCCTACACTGTAGTTTTACAGCCTTGAAATTCCCAGTGATTGGAAGAGAAGAGCACATGCTGATTAATTAAAATCCAATTTTCTCTTCTATCCTAATGGCAGCAGTAGAGGGAGAAAGAAGGAAGAGTTACTATTCCAAAAATGACAATGATCCCTAGACTGTTTGCGCTTATTATGAGCTCCATGTTACAATTTGTTTTAAATTGAATCAATAGAATAAACATGGAAATGAGCTCTGTGAAATCATTTATTTTTAAAAGATTTAAATGAGAGCCTGCATCATTTTGTTTAACATTTTTTAGGCTCTGCCTGGGTAGACTTCTTGATAAAGACAAAGGAAAAAAAGAGGGCCTCAGGTTTGGGGGTAGGGCTGGGACCATCCTGTAGGTCTGCCCCTGTGTAGCTTTATGACCATGATTTTGAACCCTGTTTAGGACCCTGCAGTGGATCAATCCCTGTTAGCACAGGAGATGATCTGGAATCCTACCCCCCAACACACAGATCTCAAAACATAATTACTTTCAGTTCACTTTGAATTTTTAGACTCTGTGTGATACTGAAGAGTTGGGGTGGCTGAACGGAAACACAGGGAATCATCAGAGGGGCTGGGATGGCTCTGTCCTCTGATTTGGTGCTGAGCATGTGGGCTGCGGTGGGAAGAGCATCAGTGTGGGAGGTGGTGACCCAGCACCTTGGGATGGGGGCTGGCTGTCCCAGGAATTACCTGGTTCACTGGTTCTCATGGGAAGGAAGAGGTGATTTTTACCTCTTCTCTTTCCACGAAGTCTTCATGTAATCTGTAAAGTTTTATGGCCTCTAGTTGGAGGCTGGGGGTTTGGGGGAAGGGAGGAGTGGTCAGTGGTGGACACCTGGGGAATTTAAAATTTGCACTTTGTAACTGTCCTGTTTAAATGAGTGAAGTACAATATATTGCTAAGTGTAAAAAAGTAGGTTACAAAGTTGTGTATGTATACTTACATTTACAGAAAAATTATATTATCTATATTATGTATTAATATGCCTAATATTTATATATTTATGTATATATTTATACATAGGCATATTTCATGTAAAGTACATTATATATAACATATACACATATTAATGTTTTATATATGTACATATTTGTATATTTATAGTTTTTAAAGTTTTAAAATATATGTATATATATTACATGTGTGAGTGTCATATATAGTATCTGTATATATGCATATATAATACATACCATAAATGTGTAGGCATATTTACATTTTTATATATAAAATATGTATAAATATGTATGTAAATGTGTATTTACATTTTAAAAATGTTTCTTACATATACAGCAGTGTGTGTGTATATATAGCTGGATAGGATATAGCAAATACATCAAAATATCAAATGGATAAAGTGGCTCTATCTGGAGAGCAGGATTGTTGATCACTTTTATTTTCTTTGTATCTTTCTATATTTTCTCAATGTTCTATGATGATAAAGTATTGCTTTTGAAATCATAGAAAAGTCATTAAAAGGGAAAATAGAGAGGCCTTTCTGCATGTCTTGGGCATCTCCAGGACAATTCTTTTCCTTCTGTGATGAGTGAGGGCTCCTGGTTCCCCAATCATGAGTTCCTTTCTTCATCTCAGATCGTCATCTGTGTCCTCTGGGCCCAAGGAGCACAGTCTGCAGGCTACAAGGGCTTGAAAGGCTCTAGGATGGGTCCCTGTCCTCCTCCCCTTCCCCCTGGCATACATAAACTCACGCATCTGATATGATCACAGAGAATTCCCAGGGTCCCTTAAATGGTCCTGTTCTTTGTGTTCACTGATGCTGATCTGATTTATCATATAGTGTCTTCCATCCCTCAATCTTTCATGGCAGACAAGTGGGAAACAAAGCTGTATCTAATATACACACGTGAAGCTCAAGTTCTGGACCAGTATTCTCATGTGCTTAGGGACTGGGAGGGCTTTCAAACCAGATCACAGGTTCCCACCCCACAGAGATTCTGATTCAGTGAGTCCGATGGAAGCCTGAGGTACTGCCTTTCCAACAAGTCCCCAGGTGATGCCCAGGCTGCTGGACCACCCTTCTCGAAGTGTGGACCCCACTCCAGCAGCACCAGCAACTAAAAGTCTGGGATTTCCACCAGTGGGCCCTGGTTCTCAGGCCTTCAGACTTGGACTGAATTGTACCACCAGCTTTCTTTGTCCTCCAGCTTGCAGATGTCAGATTGTGGGACTTGGCCTTCAGAACTGTGTGAGCCGATTCCTATAATAAACCTCCTCTTATATATATCTCTATATTTGTTCTGTTTCTCTGGAGAACTCTGACTAATACACTGTCTATTTCCAGAATACTTTCATCACCTCAGGTAGAAACTCTGTAACCATTAAGGTGTAACTCTTCAGCCTCAGCTTCCCCAACCCTTGGTCACCTCTAATCTACTTTCTGTCTCTGAATTTGCCTGATTTAGGTAACACATATGAGTGCAATCATGCAATATTTTTCCTTTTGTGTCTGGCTTATTTAACTTAGCATAATGTTTTCAAGGTTCATCCATGTTGAAGCTTGTATCTGAATGTCATTTGTTATAAAGGCTGAATATCATTCCATCGTAGTTATAGACCTCATTTTGTTTATCCATTCATTTGTAGATGGACACGGGTTGTTTCTACCTTTTGACTATTGTGAATAGCCTGCTATGGACATTGGTGTATATGTATCTGTTCAAGTCCCTGTTTTCCATTCTCTTGGGTATATATCTAGGAATGGAATTGCTGGATCACATGGAAATTCTGTCAGTATATTTTACTTCTTAAGGAACTGCCAAACTGTAAACCATTTTACTTTCTGGGGGCCCTTTTAAAGTCAAGAATTTTTAAAAAGTCTTACCTTTACACATACAAGAAAATATTCTGCTACCTTCAGGATGAGGTGATGTCTGCCCTCTTAGACATAAGATGGTGGCACTGTCATCCTGCGAGCGTATTGCCAAAACTTCTTTCAGAACTTGTGCAAGGGAGGGGCTTGGAGCTTCAGTTTCATTAACTTTGTGATAAATTCATCTCTGTGTATTTCCATCCAAGAACAACTACTTTTCATTTGCTGAAAATCACTGAAGTTCTGAGCTGCAAATAAAATAAACTGAAACATTGAAGAGTTATTTTTGCTGCCCCTGGGGACTAGCATCTTGATTGGGCCTTGGCATTCCAGCCCATCTCTTTGTCACATTTGGGTTAACATCCTCCCTTAACTGGCCACTCCTCAGCCCACTTTAGACCCAGCCAGGAGGGGCCCCTGCTCTAAGCCATGTGCTTTGGAGGGCCCGATGCTGGCTGTGTTCCAGAGACCAAGGCTTTTTGTCTAGATTATTCTTCAGGTATCCAGGGCCCTAAAATTTCTTTCCAAAGTGCCATTATTTGTTTTCAGTAAGTTTGTTTTGCAGTGAGCTGGTATAAGAGGTGCCCTGAGCAGCAAGAGGGGCACCACCAAGCTCTTTCCCCAGGACCTACACTCAGCATCTCAGCGTCAGGCTGCCATAGCTTTGAACTGTGTCTGTGAGCATCTGTGCTTTATCTCAATTTACCTTTTGCATCCATTAGCAAGATGTATCCTAAGGTAATTGCTTCTTCACTTTATGCCATTTTGGCTTAAGAAGGGTGTCATAGGAACACTCTACTCTCAGGTAGCAGGGAAACTGATACAGTGGTCCCTAAGTATATGCATGGGATTGGTTCCAGGACTCCCCTCAGATACCAAAATCCACAGACACTCAAGTCCTTTATATAAAATGGGGTAATACTTGCATATAACCTAGGCATATCCTCCCGTATACTTTAAATCATCTCTAGATTACTTATACTACCTAGTACAATATAAATGCTGTGTAAATGTTTGCTGGCAGGTGGAAAACTCAAGGTTTGCTTTTTGGAACATTCTGGATTTTTTTTTCTAATAATTTTCATTCGAGGTTGGTTGAATCCATGGATGCAGAACCCATGGATATGTAGGGCTGACTATATCTATTTCTAGACAAATGACAGCAAAACAGAATAGTTTCTTTGATTGGCTTAGACCAATTAGGATTTGTCCTCTGGGGACTGGGCACAGCTGCCTGAAAAAAAAAATCAGGTTACTCTCAGCAAAAAGGAAGAGAGAACTTGGTTTAGGCTGGGAAGCCATAGCAACAGATAGAACAGTTACTTTCCTTAGAATTGTAAAGGACGATTAGTAATTAGGAAGGAAAGAAGGAAAGAGGATTTGTCACAGGGTAGAAAAGGCAGCCACAGCTGAGCTTGTAATAAGCAGATTGTGAGAGGAGATTGTTCAAGTGAAGTTCTATGGGCCTTCATTATAAATAGTGAATGATTAATGACAGTGCATTTCCTTAAATTTATGACTCGTATTTGTTACATAACACATCACTAATAAATAACGTCTGATGAATTAATATTGCTGTTCTCCCTCAATATTTTCATGATGTCATTTCACCAGAATTAACTGTTGCCAGAAATCAACCCTAAACCCTTCATTGCTCATGAAGTAAAATGACTTAATCAGCTCATCCTAGAATAGCTGAAAAGGAATCTGGAGTCACCATTTAAAATCCTGATGAAGCATTCAGCTTCTGACATTCCAAGAAGGAGAGGCAAGTGGGCTTGACTTCTTGTTGTCTTACCCCGGGGACAAGCATAGATGTATTGTAGGAAAAGACACAGATGCCAACAAGGTGCCATACATCTGAAGGCTGCTCAGATGCTTGTCTGACCCGAAGGTATTTCTTACACTGATCTGTCACCTGCCTGCCACTCAGCATTTACATCCCAGTGGTGGCAGCTTTATGGCATACTTTTCTATGCAAAGAATAATGCATTTATATGGACCATAAATATTTTGACCTATAGATACCACATATATAACAAGTGGCCTGGAGGTCAGAATGACATCTCAGTAGCTACATTTCTACATTGTCCTGCTAAGTGGCACTTTGGGTTAGGAAGGGGCTATATAGATCAGTAGAGGTGATCTCCACTTTTGGAAGTGACGTGGTAGGAGATCACAAAGTAGATCTTCATCTCCAATAGAACATTCACAGTGTGCTGCGTGGGCTTCTTCCAAGAGCAAGCATTCCCTCCAGAGACAGAAAGTGGAGGCTGTCAGTTTCTTAAGACCTTGGCCCCGGAATTGGCATGACGTCACTTCTGCTTTTTTCTCTTTGTCAGTAGTCAGAGAGCCTAATTCAAGCAACAAAGGGCAGGGACATAGAATCCACCTCTTGGTGGAGGAATATCCAAGAATTTGGGTGCTCCATTACAAGACTGCCACATCATCTTGAATGTCATCTCTTCAGAGAGGTCTTGCCTGGTCATCTCCTCTTAAGTAGCCCTGGCCACTGCCCAAATCACTATCATGAGACTTCTTTGATTTTCTTCATATCATCATTACCTGTGAATGCAGGTAATGCATTCACAGGTAATGAATGGACTTTTTTTTTCTGTGAATGCATTTATTTAATTGCATAATTTTAATCTCACTCCCTGCCCAGTATGTGATTTCCAGGAGAGCAGGATCTTAAGGGATCACGTTAACAGCTCTACACCGCCCCACCCCACCACGTAGCTTAGCAGGAGCTCCGTACAGAGTTGGTGCACCATAAACAATGGTTGAGTGAATGAAATTTTTATCACCTAACTCGTTCAATAGCTCAAAACACAGAGATGCCTAATACTCACCGTCTTGGTCCCTCAGCTTTCTTCTATAATCTGGGGTTCTCATTAATATGACTACTTTTGGACCTGAGAAATCCAGCTAATTATCACAGACTTACCCTGTGGAGCTCTTAGTCAAAGCTGCCTAGAATCATTGTGGATGTGGCTGATCCTTGCCTTATGGAAATGTACCAAATACCCTGTCACACAAATTCCTAGCTCTGACCTGAAAAAATTGGATTAGGAAATAGCTAAGGAAGAGATATTCATGAAGAGACAGCTTTCTGAGGTGCAGAGAAGAAAATGTCTCTGTGTATTTGTTACTGTCCGTGGTTATGCAGTTATTGGGAAAGCGAACAGTAACACTGCAGCAGTATCCTAAGAAAATGCGCTGAGTGGCTCATTCCCTGTTGGTTCAGAGCCTGCAAATCTGTCTTCCAAAGTGCAGCTGGAATAAAGCTGCAGAATAATGTGTGGCTTTTTACCTGCTCCCAAGTCCTTTATTGGGTCCCAGGAGGGTGAAGTTGAGAGGGAAGAGGAATAGAGAAGCTTGTATACCAGAGTCTGTGTACGCTGCAGGCTGGCAGGCTGCAAGATGGATATTTACCAGCCTTCAACTTGCATCTTAAATTAGTGATGCATCTCCATTAATGAGGGCAGATCTCACCATGATGGTACATCTCTGTTTCCTCTTGGAAGAAAATAAAGTCAATTAAGATAATTGCATTTTGGGGCTTCCCTGGTGGTGCAGTGGTTGAGAGTCTGCCTGCCGATGCAGGGGACACGGGTTCGTGCCCCGGTCCGGGAAGATCCCACATGCTGCAGAGTGGCTGGGCCCGTGAGCCATGGCCGCTGAGCCTGCATGTCCAGAAAAAAAATCATTGCATTCTGGAGGAGAAGTGATTCATACAGTTTTTTATTAGTAGCACAATGGTATTATTTTCCTTTGTTACCAAGACAGCAATGAACAGGTTTGTAATGGCTCAAAGGTGGGTGACAAGTAAAACAGGCTATTCGGAAGGTGGCTGCTGTCAGACCTCTAAACAGAGTAGGAGGTTTGAAGGATTTAAAAATAAAATAAAATCCATACTCTATGCCATTGGTATCATCAGATGAATTTTTATACCTGCTTCCAGTCACAGGCCTTACACTGTCTGGTTGAAACCTGTAAAGAATGGTATTTTCCTGGTGCACCTCAAGTAGTAAAAGAATATAAAGCAAATTTTTAAGTCATTTTTGAAAAGTAAAGAGTGATTGTATCAGATTTGATTGCTGTAAGGTTCCAGATGGGAGTTTTGGTGGTTATTTTTACATGTTGTATATTTTAATATTTATTATTTTTGATTCTATTTATATATTATAATATATTTATTTTTTTCTATTTTGTTCACAAGTTTGGTTTCAAGAGAGAATTAAAAGAAATACTTTGTTGGAAGTTGTTGACATTTTCCTCAAGAAGTCCCTGTGAGGCTGAAGAAAGTTGAAATCAAGGAGGTAACATGTGACCAAGATCAGTGAGAAAAATAGGAAAGGACCCCAGGTCTATGGATATATTTAAAACTGAACAGGGAAAATACTCAGTACAGAAACCTAATACAATCAAAACAGAACTCTTCATCTTTCCTTTCATCCTAAAATTGCTTTTTCCTCAACTTCTCTAACCCTCTCCAAAAATGTCACCATTCTTCCGATTTACCAGGCTGGAATATTCTACTTATGATTCTTTCTATCCCCTTGTCTTTTATCTTCTTGTCTTCCTCTAAGATTTGACCTTTAGATGTGCCATTCCTTCCTTTTTTCTTATATCTATCCTTTTTTTGTTGTTTTTAATTGTTGCATTTCCAGTTTGGAATGAATTTTTGTTTAGTTATGGATATACTGAGCTTGTACATAACATTCAGGGTGGAATTTTCACCAGACAGGTATGAATACAGGGTTGAAATTCAGAGGAAGTCTCAGGGTTTCCAGGGAAATCTAAATTTGAAACCCATTCAGAAAAAGTCACAGTGCTGGTTTTGACATTGAACTGGTTGGAGATGGTCAGAGAGAGATTAGGTTCAAGCCTATTCTTCAGGTTAATGGGAGCAGGAAATGAGTCAGCGGAGGCAGGTTCAGAAAGGGAAGAAAGAACACAGTATATGCAGCCCTTGGAAAGCAAAGGAGACCTGAGCTTCAAGGAGTTAACAAGTCACCACTGTCCAATACTGTAAAGAGCTTCAGGAAGGATGGAAAATGAGAGTAGCTGGTTGAGTTCAATGTCCAGGAGGGGGCATTCCAGATTTAGCAGAGTCTTAGGACATTAACTGGAATAGAAGCAGAAAATGACTTGTGATGAAGGAGTCTAAATGGGAATAAAAGTCTTCGAAATGGATCTGAAAGCTTCTCAAGTCCTACTCACCTCTGCAGTTGTCCTGGTTGGGGTTTCCCCACTCCCCTCCCTAAACAGAGCTCAAGGAAAGGGTGTGAGTTCAGGTGGGTCACTGTGGAAAGTGATCCCCAAACAGAAGTGGGGTCTGGGGTGCAGTGAAACGGAGAAGGTGAAAAGGCACACGAGGATGTGTGCCCATCAGATGAAGCTGTTTGCACCTCAAGGCCAAAAGGTGGTGTAAATTTTAGGCTAGTCCCCCATTTCTTCTCCCAGTTTCTTCCAAAATGTAACTTTTTTGAAGCTCTTGCTTCAGTGCTTTTGAAGAAACATCTGGCTAGAATACCCTTTGCTCATCCTGATAACCTCCTAGGCCCCTCCCCAAATCTAATGAAGGTTTCAGCCCCCCAAGCCTCCTGTACCCACTCAGCTCTCTCTGCCCCCCTCCAGAGCACAGGGACTATCTTCTATTGCCTCACCTGGAAAGGAGCCTTCTCTGCTTCTTCAGATCACTCCAGGCATTTCTTTTATTCCCATCTCTGTCATTGGACCTAAGTCTTTGGAGACAAAAGCCAGGATGTTGTTCAGACAACATATGTGGATTTGTCATCTAAGATAGCCAGCCCCTCCACCAACACACACACACACAGACACACACACACGGAGCCCATGAAGCTGATGGGTAAATGCTCCCCTCTCTCCTCCCTACCAGGAAGAGGTCCCTGGCAGGATGGAACCTGTCCACTTGATAACATGCCCTTGGAACTGGTCTTCCCTCCTTCTCCTGAACCTGAATGAGAGAAACTAAAGTGGAGAAAACCATCAATGAGTATCTCCAAGTAAAACTGCTAGGTCGTGTGCTGGGGGCCTCCAAGGAGCTCTGGTCCTTTATGTCTCAATGTAGAAAGAATTCAGTAAGAGGCAAAGTGATAGGTAAGGAGTGATTTATTAGAATAGGATGCTTGTGAGGCTTACTAGCAGGCAGGCAAAAGGGTGCCACACCCCGAGAACTTAGTGGGCTACAGTTTTATAATCAAAGGAAAAGAGGGGAGGTGGAAAAGACCACCTTCTTTCTCATTCTTGAGTAGACGTCATGCTTCCATTATCAGCACCTCCTCCATGTCTGGTGGGGGAGTTTTTTTGTCCCTGCGTGGTCAGGCCGGGACTGTCATGGGGAAGTGAAAATGGGCAAAAAGGTGGTAACACAAGTATTATATTCAACTATTAATATCTTCAAATGAATACTTGAATGGGAGAAAGGAAGGGCAATAAAGTGAGAGAAAGCCATAAGTTAGTAGTTCCAAATATCACCCAGTCACAGAAGTTTTATTGTTTTTCTCCTTAGCTTGACTGTAATAGGCTATAAATTCATTGAAATTAGGCATATACTACCTATATTTTAACCTCTTCTATTACCTAATATGGTGCTGCACATATGGTCACCACTGCAGTATTTGTACCTTGGTTATATCCTTGACTCTGAAAGGTTTTTAAATATGAGGGCTATAGAGGACTTCTCGTTTTTAAATAGCTACTAAAACAAGTGAGTACCTCTATTCTAGTTGGAGAGCAATGCTGCCTATGGAAGGGCTCATTAGGTAATCAACAGCCTCAAGAACGACAAGGAGCAGCTAATGGCCTGTGTGGGCGAAATTGCCTGCCCTACCTCTGGGCTTAAACGCTGTTCTCTTCAGCACCGCGGAGAGGGAAGAAGAAAGCATCACACATCAGTGTTTTCCCTGTGAGGTTGCTTTTTGTTTTCCAGCTCCCTAAATGGGTCTCCCAACTTTAATGGCCTGGAATTCTCATCTCAGCCTAATCTCCCTACTTCTTTACTAGAGTAAAACCCTTGACCTCATCTTCCTTCACAGCCTTACCTTGGTAAATACTCCTAGTATGATCAGTTCTAGCTGTTTATGCTGTAAATCAATTCTTTCCTCTTGTCCTCATCAGAAAGCTCCTGGTTCATTTAGTGTGTAAGAAATGCCAGGACACACACACACATACACACACACACACACACTCGATTCTCAATGCCCTCTTTTTCTTCTCCCCCAATTAAGATCACTTGTTGATATTCTCAGAGAGACTACTTTACCCAACCAGGCTTGTTTTGCCCGACACGCAGCAATTCGAATGATGAGATGCTGAGGTTGGCAACAGAGAAAAGGTTTATTCGAGGCAGCCAAGTGAGGAGATGGGAGGACAGGTCTCAAATCCCCCTCCCCAAAGGCGAGGGGCTTGGGGTATTTATGGGTAAAGAGTACAGGAAGGTCAGAGATGCAGGTAAGGTGTTTGGAGGCAGGGGAAGGCGAGGTGATGGCTGCTCTGCACGGGGGCTACTGAGCTTCATGCTTCTTCCTAGGATGTCTGTCAAAAACTCGGTGGTATTGGAATGATCCGAGGGTGGAGTTTTCAGCCCGTTGATGTCAAAAGTTTGCCCATGGGACACTCTCTTACACTCAGCTGAAGGGTTGGTGATCCTGACTGTTTCGAAGTAGATGGAGAGCTGATTCTAAGTTCCTTAAAAACAACTTGGGCAAACGTCTTAAGGTTCATACGTCAGAGATGCTATCTATAGGGGCAGTGCAGGGCGTTTTGTGATTTACCGTCTAGGCTACATGATTCTGGGAAGGCAGTTTTGCAAGAACAAAGGCAGATTACAATTTACTACTTACTAGACAGGCAGGTTATGGTTGATTGGATCTAACTAATGGCAACCCTGGATTTTACCTATCTATTTTAAACTGCGTCATTGTCCACCATTGCATAGAGTGTGTGAAGTGAACAATTCTCTGCTACATTATAACTGGGCCAGACTGAGCACCCTCCGTTGTTTCCACTTTGTCTTTGTTTCCAGAGACTAATATCACTGGGGTGGACATTGAGGGATGATTTATTCCAGCTCTGTTTCCATTCAGACAGCAAGTAAAGCACCCACACTTACTTATGCAGAGTCCGTTTTTAATAGCAAGGACATATTTTAGTGACTTTGTTACTATGTAGCACATTTTTAAAAGATGTTCCCAACTAACGTAAACTCTGGATAGGCCTTGAAAGAGGGTTCTATATGAAGGGGATCTTTCATATCATTTTTTTTTTTTGTGGTACGCGGACCTCTCACTGTTGTGGCCTCTTCTGTTGTGGAGCACAGGCTCCAGATGCGCAGGCTCAGCGGCCGTGTGGCTCATGGGCCCAGCCGCTCCGCGGCATGTGGGATCTTCCCGGACCGGGGAACGAACCCGTGTCCCCTGCATCGGCAGGCAGACTCTCAAGCACTGCCCCACCAGGGAAGCCCTCATATCATATTTTTGACAGAACCGAACGAATAGCCCCAGATAAAGATTCTACGGGCTGTTCTGATAAGGATTCTATGGGAAGGGGAGGAACAGAAGGGACCCTATTTTCTTCTGTGTCTGCCGAAGATGAAGGAGAGAATTAGGACCAACTGGACATTTTTATTCCTAAGAAAGGTCACTGGCACTTCCCGATGCATTATGTAGGAGCTTATATCAAGGTGTGATATTAATGAAAAGTTGTTAAACCCCTGTTCTCTTGGTTCTGTTGCTAACAAATTCCCGGGCTCAAGGTATCAGACCTTTTGTCTACCTTTTGCCCAGTTTTCCCCAAGGGCAAGGGAATCTTCTTTCCAGCCAGGCTCCTGGGTATCTTACTGGGAACCAGTTTCTAGTAAGATGATACTCATCGTTGCTAAGGTGATAGAAATGGTTTTGGCAAAAATATCTTTCTCCTGAAAATCTCTAATGTTCCCAAAGAGTATTCTCACATAATACACATAAGAAATAACATCTTTTAATATAACCTTGGCAGTGGTCTCCCCATCTTCCTAAGCAAACATTAATAATACATCTTTGGGGGATGGTTATGTATTTCCTTCTCAGACTTCCAAGAGTAGGCTAGATCATGCTGTGAAAGTTAGGTGAAGGGAAGGACAAGCAGGTGCTGGGATTCTCCAGTGTGGCCACTGAGAGACACTTTCTCCTGGATAATATTATCAACAGATTCTAGAATTGGAGGAAAATAAGACCTTTAAAAAAGTGTGTTCCTTTCTAGTTCCTGGAATGGTATTTTCCACGGAGATACCCAACATTATCCCTGGGAAAGACAGAGTGAATGCAGAGAAAGAATAAATTACACAGGGGATGCTCTAATGAGAAACTTCTTAGTGTAAAAAATTAATAAACAGAAACCTCAACTCAATGGAGTCAGGAGACCAGAAGGGGGAGCTCTCGCACCCTGTGACAATAGCAGAGCCCAACAGAAAGAAGAAAGAGTCTTCTTCTTTGCTGGCAAGGACTCAGCCAGTGAAAAAGCGTGGACCCTTTGTGTCCTATGTCTTCGTAACTTCCTTTTCCCCTCTATAAAAGAGTGCGCCTTCCCTTCCCGTGGGGGACTTGTACATGGCTGGCCATGGTTGCAGACCCCAAATACAAATTCTCTGTTGAACCCAAATAGACCCATCTTTGCCAGAGAAATATCTGGCAGTCTGTTTGTTTCAGGTCAACATGAGTCAAGACTTTCTTGGCTGTAAGTGATAGAAACCGAACTGAGTTTAGTGTTAAATAATCAGAATAAGATAGAATTCCAGGCAGTGTTTGGAGTTTCCACATCTGCATCTTATGTTTTTTAAAATGTGATGCCTTTCTTATTCTGAAAATTAGCTGAAAGTTTGTTTGTCTGGCCTTCCCTTTTTTTATCCTTGAAGCAATGAAGCTGTGCCCCTGGTAACCGCAAGCCTGACTGAGGTGCAGCAGCTAAGCTCAAAGATTCATCTTCCTCAGCCTTCACTTCACTTCATTAGTTTTTCTCTCCTGTTACTCTCTGTGATTGGACTAAACAGGTCCCAGAGTGAAATCTCAGCCTTTTTTACCCTTAATTCCAATTTCTGAGCTACCGAGGAAGTGCTTGTTCCTAGTACATTACAGTTTTGTGGGGACACTTTAAACACACCCAGGAGCTGCCTTTGTGTGAGAAATGGAACCTTAGTCTCAGAGCATTTTCCTGGGATTGGAGTTGAGGCACATCTCCTGCAACACACGCTAGGCTAGCAGTTGCTTGATTCATTGAAAAAAAAAATCATTGAAAGCAGGAGGTCATAAAAAATGATTCACACACACCTTAAACATTTTTGTTCTAACATAAAACATATAAATTGCCATTCATTTGCCAACCTTTGATGTAAAGCTGAAGTCTTTTCTCTTAATTGGAGCTATATGTGGTCTCTCTTTATAAATCACATCCTTAATGCATCCCCTAAGATTTTCAACATCAGTTTCTTTACATTGGAGCAAGAATTAAAGTGACTTGCAAAGCAATCTGATTGAATAATCTTCCTTCGTTGTTACAATTTTTCCCCAAGCCCTTCACAGTTTTCTCAGCCACACGAATTCAATGGTTTGTATGAACTTTTACTGGCTTGCTTTGATGAAGCCATTCTGAAGAATTTGACTTATTTTTCACTGACATATCTCTCTTTGTGCACTCATATTTCATTGATTACATACATTTAATTTACATAAGATTCATTTGCTTACATAATAACAATAACAATTATAACTTTAACACATTTGGGAATAAACGCAGCTGATTCTTGGTGAACAGTACTAAGTTATCAAGTCAGAGTTGAAGTGCCCTGGTTTACTAGAGAAAAGCCTTTGAATGAGGGTTTGCAGATGTTTGGGGCTTTGTGGCAGGTGCTGGCTGTGCCCTGCCCTTGGCTCCTTGGTCCACTGGGATGTCACCTGCAGCTTTGGTGTCTTCCTCCTTCTAGTGACATATCTCTTTAACTAAGGAGAGTCTGGACGTGCCAGGGAGCCACTCATAATGCATGAGATTCATTAGGATGGGAGTTGATGGAGAAACAGTCCAGCTTTTTGTGCTTCAGTGAGATTTTACTCAGTCCCTAGGAGCCCATGGAGATCACTGGCTCACTAAGAGCCTCTTTATTAGGTCCTTCTCCTTCCAGCTTCCTTCTCCATTCCTCATGGGTCTTCCTAGCATCACCTCCCAAGTCAACAAATGGCACCCACATTCTTAACTCTAGGTCTTCCTTGGAGGGAACTGAACCTGAGACAAGCCCCGCTCAGGAGGCTGTGTAGAGAGGATGGAGAGGCACCATCAGGTGAGTGGATTCAATGCAAGCCATGCGAGAAATGTCCATCCTTCTGAGAAATCTAATTTGGTATTTCCCTCCTCAGACCGTGAAACAATTTCTGCCCTTGTTTTCTACACACATGGTGCTTTCTTGCAACCAGCTTTGCCTTCCTTGTTGTGAGCCCGAGGAGGACATGTCTCAGGGAATCTGTTACAAGCGTCTGGCTGGAACAAGAGTTTGATGGAATTTATCTCAGTCCTCCAAACCCTAGTCTATCTCTTTATCTTCATTTGCCTTGAACTTTACAAACTGGCCATCCTGGGCATCCTTTGGCATCATGTGTGTCCCGGTTTCTATTTTCCATCCTGATTCTTAGGTCCGCTTCACCTAGACCTCAATTTACCTATGGTTCTGAGCTTCTAACTATAGGAATTTACCACTTAGCCAAGACCCTGTCTTGGACTTCTGCCCTGAAACTTTCAGGCCCACTTCCAACTCTCTTTTCCTCCCCACCCTTCCTCTTACCTCTACTGTGGTCCTGGACTTGGACCCCTCCCTCACCTGTGGAATCTCGGCAGTATTTCTAATGCACGTCTTGATGAGTATTTTCCTACAAAACTTACCTTCCTACCACTTAATGCCATTTAAATGTTTTTCTTCAAAGATACACAATATTGAATTAATGCTCTTTCAGAAACAAAAAGCTATTGTACTCTCTCTCCCCCGTTCTTAAGTACAAGTGTTTGGATTGTAAAGTGATTGAACCACACTCCATTCTCTCTTATTAATGGAAAATTGGTGATAAATTGCTGAGGCGTGACTAGCTCATTTCCCAACACAGCTGCAGATGCTTTATGCTGGGCTCACTTTCGATTTCTCAGAACGAATGGAGAAAACTCTGTAGAGCTGACACCTTTCCAAAGGGTACCCAGCGTCACTCCCTAGAGATGATGGATTGAAGGTAGCGCCACCTTTAGCCAAGGCTGTTTTATTCTTTGTCTTTATCATCTTATGGTTTGGTGGATTCAGCTGCAAACTTTGAGAAGGCAAGTATTAAACATTTTCTTTTTTAAAAAAAAATCATTCTAAAAACCAATCTAGTGGAGGGCCTTCAAGATGGCAGAAGAATAAGACGTGGAGATCACCTTCCTCCCCACAAATACATCAAAAATACATCTACATGTGGAACAACTCCTACAGAACACCTACTGAATGCTGGCAGAAGACCTCAGACCTCCCAAAAGGCAAGAAACCCCCCACATACCTGACCATGTGGCTGACACGGTCTTGGTGCTCTGGCCAGGTGTCAGACCTGAGCCTCTGAGGTAGAAGAGCCGACTTCAGGACATTGGTCCACCAGAGACCTCCCGGGCCCTCATAATATCAATCGGTGAGAACTCTTCCAGAGATCTCGGTCTCAAAGCTAAGACCCAGCTCCACTCAATGACTAGCAAGCTACAGTGCTGGACACATCATGTCAAACAACTAGCAAGACAGGAACACAAACCCACCCATTAACAGAGAGGCTGCCTAAAATCATAATAAGTTCACAGACACCCCAAAACACACCACCAGATACAGTCCTGCCCACCAGAAAGACAAGATCCAGCCTCATCCACCAGAACACAGGCACCAGTCCCCTCCACCAGGAAGCCTACAGAACCCACTGAAGCAATCTTACCCACTGGGGGCAGACACCATAAACAACGAGAAATACGAACCTGCAGCCTGTGAAAAGGAGCCCCCAAACACAGTAAGTTAAGCAAAATGAGAAGACAGAGAAATACATAGCAGTTGAAGGAGCAAGGTAAAAACCCACAAGACCAAACAAATGAAGAGGAAATACACAGTCTACCTGAAAAAGAATTCAGAGTAGTGATAGTAAAGATGATCCAAAATCTTGGAAATACAATGGACAAAATACAAGAAACATCTCACAAGGACTTAGAAGAACTAAAGAGCAAACAAACAATGATGAACAACACAATAAAGGAAATTAAAAATTCTCTACAAGGAATCAATAGCAGAATAACTGATGCAGAAGAACGGTTAAGTGACCTGGAAGATAAAATAGTAGAAATAACTACTGCAGAACAGAATAAAAAAAAAAGAATAAAAAGAATGGAGGACAGCCTCAGAGACCACTGAGACAGCATTAAACACACCAACATTCGAATCATAGGCATCCCAGAAGAAGAAAAGAAAAAGAAAGGGACTGAGAAAATATTTGAAGAGATTATAGTTGAAAATTTCCCTAATATGGGAAAGGAAATAGTTAATAAAGTCCAGGAAGTGCAGAAAGTCCCATACAGGATAAATCCATGGGGAAACACTCCAAGACACATAATAATCAAGCAATCAAAAATTAAATACTAGGGCTTCCCTGGTGGTGCAGTGGTTGGGAATTGGCCTGCCAGTGCAGGGGACGCGGGTTCATGCTCCGGTCTGGGAAGATCCCACATGATGCGGAGTGGCTGGGCTCGTGAGCCATGGCCACTGAGCCTGCGCATCTGGAGCCTGTGCTCCACAACGGGAGAGGACAAAACAGTGAGAGGCCCACGTTCCGCAAAAAAAAAAAAAAAAAAAAAAAACTTAAATACAAAGAAAAAGTATTAAAAGTAGCAAGGGAAAAATACCAAATAACATAAAGGGAATCCCCATAAGGTTAACAGCTGATCTTTCAGCAGAAACTCTGCAAGCCAGAAGGGAGTGGCAGGACATATTTAAAGTGATGAAAGGGAAAAACCTACAACGAAGATTACCCAACAAGGATCTCATTCAGATTTGACAGAGAAATTACAACCTTTACAGACAAGCAAAAGCTAAGAGAGTTCAGCACCACCAAACCAGCCTTAAAACAAATGCTAAAGGAACTTCTCTAGGCAGGAAACACAAGAGAAGGAAAAGACCTACAATAACAAAACCAAACCAATTAAGAAAATGGTAATAGGAACATACATATCGATAACTACCTTAAATGTAAATGGATCAAATGCTCCACCAAAAGACATAGACTGGCTGAATGGATACAGAAACAAGACCCGTATATATGCTGTCTACAAGAGACCCACTTCAGACCTAGGGACACATACAGACTGAAAGTGAGGGGATGGAAAAAGATATTCCATGCAAATGGAAATCAAAAGAAAACTGGAGTAGCAATTCTCATATCAGACAAAATAGACTTTAAAATAAAGACTATTACAAGAGACAAAGAAGGATAGTACATACTGATCAAGGGATAAATCCAGGAAGAAGATATAACAATTGTAAATATTTATGCACCCAGCATAGGAGCACCTCAGTACATAAGGCAAATGCTAACAGCCATGAAAGGGGAAATTGACAGTAACACAATCATAGTAGGGGACTTTAACACCCCACTTTCACCAATGGACAGATCATCCAAAATGAAAAAAATAAGGAAACACAAGCTTTAAATGATACATTAAACAAGGTGGACTTAATTGATATTTATAGGACATTCCATCCAAAAACAACAGAATACACTTTCTTCTCAAGTGCCCATGGAACATTCTCCAGGATAGAGCATATCTTGGGTCACAAATCAAGCCTTGGTAAATTTAAGAAAATTGAAATCGTATCAGCTATCTTTTCCAACCACAATGCTATGAGACTAGGTATCATTTAAAGGAAAAAATCTGTAAAAAATACAAACACATGGAGGCTAAACAATAAACTACTTAATAACCAAGAGATCACTGAAGAAATCAAAGAGGAAATCAAAAATACCTACAAACAAATGACAATGAAAACACTATGACCCAAAACCTATGGGATGCAGCAAAAGCAGTTCTGTATGCAGAAAACTATAAGACACCGATGAAAAATTAAATATGATATAAATAGATGGTGAGATATACCATGTTCTTGGATTGGAAGAATCAACATTGTGAAAATGCCTATACTACCCAAAGCAATCTACAGATTCAATGCAATCCCTATCAAACTACCAATGGCATTTTTCACAGAACTACAACAAAAAATTTCACAATTTGTATGGAAACACACAAGACCCCGAATACCCAAAGCAATATTGAGAAAGAAAAACGGAGCTGGAGGAATAAAGCTCCCTGACTTCAGACTATACTACAAAGCTACAGTAATCAAGACAGTATGGTACTGGCACAAAAACAAATATAGATCAATGGAAAAGGATAGAAAGCCCAGAGATAAACCCATGCACATATGGTCACCTTATCTTTGTTAAAGGAGGCAAGAATATACAATGGAGAAAAGACAGCCTCTTAAATAAGGGGTGCTGGGAAAACTGAACAGCTACATGTAAAAGAATGAAATTAGAACACTTCCTAACACCTTACACAAAAATAAACTCAAAATGGGTTAAAGGCCTAAATGTAAGGCCAGACACTATAAAACTCTTAGAGAAAAACATAGACAGAACACTCTATGACATAAATCACAGCAAGATCCTTTTTGACCCACCTCCTAGAGAAATGGAAATAAAATCAAAAATAAATAAATGGAACGTAATGAAACTTCAAAGCTTTTGCACAGCAAAGGAAACTATAACCTAGACAACCCTCAGAATGGGAGAAAATATTTGCAAACAAAGCAACTGACAAAGGGTTAATCTCCAAAATATACAAGCAGCTCATGCAGCTCAATATCAAAAAACAAACAACCGAATCCAAAAATGGGCAGAAGACCTAAATAGGCATTTCTCCAAAGAAGATATACAGATTGCCATCAAACACATGAAAGGATGCTTAACATCACTAATCATTAGAGAAATGCAAATCAAAACTACAATAAGGTGTCACCACACACAGGTCAGAATGGCCATCATCAAAAAATCTACAAACAATAAATGGTGGATAGGGTGTGCAGAAAAGGGAACCGTCTTGCACTGTTGGTGGGAATGTAAATTGATAGAGCCACTATGGAGAACAGTATGGAGGTTCCTTAAAAAACTAAAAATAGAACTACCATACAACCCAACAATCCCACTACTGGGCATATACCCTGAGAGAACCATAATTCAAAAAGAGTCATGTACCACAACGTTCATTGCAGCTCTATTTACCAAAGCCAGGACATTGGAAGCAACCTAAGTGTCCATCGACAGGTGATGGATAAAGAATATGTGGCACATATATACTATGGAACATTACTCAGCCATAAAAAGAAACGAAACTGAGTTATTTGTGTTGCGGTGGATGGGCCTAAAGTCTGTCATACAGAGTGAAGTAAGTCAGAAAGAGAAAAACAAATATCGTATACTAACACATATATATGGAATCTAAAAAAAAGAAAAATGGTTCTGATGAACCTAGGGGCAGGACGGGAATAAAGACACAGATGTAGAGATGGACTTGAGGACATGGGAAGGGAGAAGGGTAAGCTGGGATGAAGGGAGATAGTGGCATGGACATATATACACTACCAAATATAAAATAGATAGCTAGTGGGAAGCAGCTGCATAGCACAGGGAGATCAGCTGGGTGCTTTGTGACCACCTAGAGGGATGGGATAGGGAGGGTGGGAGGGAGATGCAAGAGGGAGGGGATATGGGGATATGTATACGTATAGCTGACTCACTTTCTTATACAGCAGAAACTAACACACCAATGTAAAGCAATTATACTCCAATAAAGATGTTAAAAAAATAACTACTGGCACTGATTTTCAAAATATGTTTCTGGTATAGTATTTTTCAGGCTAGGGGTCAAACTTTAGACTTTTCCAGCTCCATGACAACCTTATTCATTGGTAAAAGTATTTATAATGGGACAAGGTACCATAAAAAAATTTTAAAAAGCTGATCTAAAACTCATACATGCCTTGGAAGTGCTCTGTATTTAATGCACAATAATTCATAATAATACCTTATTCTTTTTTTTTTTTGCGGTACGCGGGCCTCTCACTGCTGTGGCCTCTCCCGTTGCAGAGCACAGGCTCCGGATGCGCAGGCTCAGTGGCCATGGCTCACGGGCCCAGCCGCTCCGCGGCATGTGGGATCTTCCCGGACCGGGGCACGAACCCGTGTCCCCTGCATCGGCAGGCGGACTCTCAACCACTGCGCCACCAGGGAAGCCCTAATACCTTATTCTAATTTTTGAAAGCACATTACATCTTACAAAACATCTTCACCCATAAATTCTCTATTTTAATCCTCAACCATCCTGGTGAAATATTTCTCAATGTTGCCATCTGGTACATGAAGAAGATGTTCTGATAGATTTATCGATCTGCCCAAGGACACAATATATTACAAACGACACTTGAGCTCCCACCTTTTGACACCACACCTGGCATCCCAGTGGATATCCATCTTTGATCCTTCCCAAGTCTTCCAGTTCACTCCATCTCCAATAAACTGCTCTTTAGTGTAATCACTGATTACCTACAACTGAGTATCTATCTCACCAAAGGACCAACATTAGTGCTGGAGATTTTAATATATGTATAAGATCTAATTCTTGAACTTAAAGATTGTATGGCTTTTTAGAAATTGCTCTGATGTTTCTGTTATTTTTGCCACCAGGGTTGGCGCCCATCCTTGACTTGTATGGGGCCCCTTCTCCCTGCTGCTGGGAGTGTTGGCTGTTATTAGCTCCCAGCAGGCCCTCTTCTCCTGAGAGAATTGCCTGTGGCTTTCAGGAGCTGCACCAGCTAGAAATGTCTGTAGGGTGTGACCTTCTCTCTTTCTTTTTCAATTTTAATATTTTTTAATTGAAGTATAGTTGATTTACACTGTATTAATTTCTGCTGTATAGCAAAGTGATTCAGTTACACATATACACATACACACACACACATACACACACACACACACACACACACACACACACACACACACACATATATATATATATATATATATATATATACACATTCTTTTTTATATTCTTTTCCATTATGGAAAAGAATTCATAGGATATTGAATATAGTTCCCTGTGCTATACAGTAGGACCTTGTTGTTTATCCATTCTATATATAAAAGCTTACATCTGCTGACCCCAACCTTCCAATCCATCCCTCCCCCAACCCCCTCCCCCTTGGCAACCACCAGTCTGTTCTCTATGTCCGTGATTCTGTTTCTGTTTCATAGGTAGGTTCATTTGTCTTTTGAGGCAGCTTTCAGCCAATGACAGACTGATCGGGGTGCTATGCACATGTTAGAACTCCCCGCGGGGGTCAAGCTGAGACTAGACTTCACTTGAAATGACTTCCTTGCTTACCTTTTTCCCCTGTTCTCTCCTGCATTTCTCCCTCCCTGACTGGGTCCTCCTGAGAACTCTGTCACTTGCCAACAATCCCCAACTCATGGTCTGCTCCTAGGGACCC
Source organism: Hyperoodon ampullatus (assembly GCF_949752795.1). Taxonomy (NCBI): domain Eukaryota; kingdom Metazoa; phylum Chordata; class Mammalia; order Artiodactyla; family Ziphiidae; genus Hyperoodon; species Hyperoodon ampullatus. The sequence goes on along the minus strand of NC_136927.1, from coordinate 10,224,251 downwards.
TGACCTAAGACATCGTCTTTCTGGGGTTTTTACTCTCTTATTTACAGCTTCACGTCCATATCACGTTGGTCCTTTCTACTGGCTTCTGCACCTACCTAATCACGCAGTTGCTAACCATTTTAGTAAATGGAGGAGAGCTAGCAGCCTGGTGGCTTTAGGGTTTTGTGCTGAACCTACACCCTCCATGTTGCATAAGGCACCTCAGCTGGTTAAGCTGATAGGTCTGAAGAGTGAGGGTTGTCCTGCATTTCCTAAAATAGCAGAGCAGTAACTGTACTAATTTTAGATAAGGACAAAAAATGCCTGGGGATGTAAAGATGTGATTTTTTTCCCTCACAAGATCAAATTATATGAAAAAGCTTGCAGTAAGCACAAGAGAAGTTAAGTATGTCATGATTTTCACTTGAAGTGAAGTCAAGGCAGTGGCTTGGGACCTGCTGTTGGGTACCCCTCTCCAGTGTCCTGAGGCTACAGATTGGCACCGTGTGGGGGGTCTCCTACACACGGCCACTGTGTGTTGAGTGGGGAGTGAATGCCAGAGTCTATGCTCTGAGGAAAATTACAAAGAGTAAACTGGAAAACCAAGCCCCAAATTGGTAGTTTATCAAGGAGGCAGCAGTCACCCGGTGAGGAGTGAGGACAGAGCCAGCCACGAGATAAGAAGAGAGGAGGCAGCGTAATGGGGAAGGAGCTCAGTCAGGGCCGGATGGGGTGCTTGTTGACATCTTTTATGTATTTCAGAAAAAAGTTTGCTTGGCAGACATGACCAAAGGGAATGATTTACACTGAGCACGTATATTATGAGATGGACAGAATTGCCTAACATTTAATAATTCTGTGAAGTATGCACAATTAGAGTCTCATATTCCAGTAAAGGAAACCAGACTCGAAGTTAGATGACTAGCGTGAGGTCACACAGCAGCAAAGGGTAGGGGACTAGTGCTCAAAAAGGACTGATTCTGAGCCATTTACTACAGGCTCTGCTTCCTCCCGCAGCCCCTCCTCACCCCATACCAACTATTCTTCTGCTCTGTAATCACTATATCCCTCTGAACTGCAGATCATTTCTCCATTTTACAGAGTTGGAAGTCTGAGACTCAGTAATGTCACTCATACCACACAGCTAATTTTAGATCTATTTTTTCCTATCCATAATGGTTGTTACGGGAATGTTCAATAAGAAGTTCTGAACACCTGTTTATGAAGAGTTGTTTCTTTGCATAGTGTCAAGTTGAGCTTCTTTTTTGCTTGTTCTCAGTCTTTCCCTTTTTGCAAGCTTTGAAAGACACTTTCTAGCCAGGGCATAGCAGGAATTAGTGGGCGTGTCCTGGTCCAGTGACTCAGTAGTGATCAGGATTTGGCTGTTTTTGTTCTGGTTGCTCTCAGCTTCCGCTTTTCCCATCCAGAGAACAGACGTTTCTTGAGTGTGTTCTCCTTTGGCTCCTCCATCTTTCCCTTCATTGATTGTGTTGCCTTCATTGATTGTCTTCCAATCTTACTCAGGTCTAAAGTAGAACCATCAGGATTGTACCACAACCCTCCTGACTCCGAAATAACCTCCCTTGATCATCCCCTTGGGCTTAACCAGCTGCTTTTCATCACTGCTCACAGCAGTAGACAACTTACTGGAACAATCATCACTCACTAATCCCTCCATGTCCCATTTGATATAATACCATTATCTCTCTAGATGCATGCAACACATGTGATTGTGTATCAATACATCATTCCTACCAACACATATATGTAGCATATTATTTTGTACTAGGAAAAGTTTCCTGGAGCTTACCATGGGTTCAATCTCCCCATTTTATAGATGAGGAACTGAAGCCCAGAGTTGTGACTTTGCCTAGGGTCACACAATTACACAGTTAGTAGAAAAGCAGGGACCAGAACCCATCCTCCTTCTCCCTCTCCCTCTCCTCCCCTCCCCCTCCGTCCCTTCGCCCTTCCCCTCCCCGCTCCTCCCCTCCCCCTCCTCCTTCTCCCCTCCCTCTCCTCCCCCTCCCCTCCCCCTCCCCCTCCTCCCCTCCCCCTCCTCCCCTCCCTTTCCTCCCCCTCCCCTCCCCCTCCTCCCCCTCCCCTCCCTTTCCTCCCCCTCCCCTCCCCCTCCTCCCCCTCCCCTCCCTTTCCTCCCCCTCCCCCCCTCCTCCCCCTCCCCTCCCTGTCCTCCTCCTTCCCTCCCTGTCCTCCCCCTCCCCTTCCTCTCCTCCCCTCCCCCTCCCCTCCCTCTCCCCTCCTCCCTCCCCTACCCCCCTCCTCCTCATCATCATCAGTGTTTTTCCCCACAACTCCACTGCCACTCAAACATACCAGGAATTCACAACATGTGCCATGATGTATTTTCAGGAGTTCGTGTTAGCATGAAGAATGTATTAGGGCTGCTTCCCCAGAAGCAGACCCTACAGTAAGGATTTGGGTAAAAGTGATTCATGGAAAATGTGCTCCCAGGAGAAACCAGAGAGGGTAGAGAAGAAGCAGGTCAGGGAAGAGGAAGGAGCCAAGCAAGCGTGTGACTCCAGGCACAGCTGCACCTCACCTGGTCCTGTAGGGATCTCAGAAGTGCAAAATTGACACTCCAGAGTAAATTACACCTCCCTGCTCAAGACCATGGAGCTGGGCTTTCATGCCTCTTTATCAGTCAGTCCTCTCGGAAGACATGAACTTCTGATGTTTCTGTGCATACAGTGGCTCCAGGAGCCCATGAGAAGACCTCTGAAGGAAGCTGCAGGCCCAAAGTGTTAGAAGTAAAGACACAGGAGGCTGGTGTCAGGCCCTTGGCTGACCGCCAACAGTGTATGCTACAGAGAATTAGGTCATGGAAGTGACGCAGGGTCCCAAACGTTTCCCAGACACCTGGGCCTTCTGTGTCTTTGTGCCAGACACTCCTTACCCATATCTCTACTGGCTGCCTCCTGCATCCTCCATGTCTCAGTTCCCCTTCAAAGAGGCCTTCTGTAACCACCCTATCTAACATAGGTCCCATGTCCACCCATCACTCTCTATCTGATGGCCTGACTTTATTGTCTTTGGTGCACTTTTTTCTCCCTAAATTTATTTGTTTCCAAGTTTAATAGCTCTCTGCTCAATATAAGCTCCACAAGGCCTGAGACTTCATCCTTCTTTTTACCATTTTCTCTTCAATCCTAAGAAGAATGCTTGGCACAGAGTAGGTATTTCATGTATATTTGTTGAATAGTAATGGATGCATGAAAAAAAACACCAATTGTGAAGTGTCTGTAGAGAACTGTGGAGCTATTCTGAGGTTCTGGCAGTAGGTATTCTGGCTCACAGAATTCGTTGTTATTCTCCTCTTATCAATATGCAAGGGAATAGATATGAAGGATTGCATCAAAGTTCAATCTATAGTCTTCCAAATTATTGTAGATAATATTAGCCTTAATGGGTATATTTTACAGTGGTGAAATGCTTCCAGAAAGTTTTTGAAGAAAATTACGGCATTGAAGGGAGCCTTTTAGTTCTTTGATACATTATGCCACTCAATGGAATATAATAGCTTCTCTTTTTCCCCCAGAAGACATGTGCATTTCATTATATGTCATTATCTGATATATGTTTGGCATAAAAGGCACTTTTCCCTTCTTTTTAAAAAAATTTTTGCATGGGATGCATATGGTAGAAAATTTCCATGAGTTGGTATCATATTCTGCTCTACAATATATCTCAGTTGGGAATAGCCCAGCCACCCCCGCCTTTTTCTTCTACTGTGGTGTGGGGAATATATTGATTTATTACATGATTTTTATTCTTTTCTTCAGATGAGAAAGTGGCCTAGGCATTCAGACAGCACAAATCTCTCCCCCTGCACCAATATTTTTTCCCTTTAGCCAAATACCATTTCCCTGAGCAGCAATTTAGTCATTACCCCATGATATAAAAGAAATGTAAAATCTGTCACAAGGAAGATGATGTTGTGACACAGACAGGGATCCTCTGGGAAGTTTAACCAGCTTTTCCACAAGATTGAAATGACTGTGACACTATGTTCAGATTCATAATTAAATTTATTCTTTTTTATGTGCATGTGTTCTTCTTTACTATGGAGAGAATGAGAATGAGAAAAGGTGGCTCTGGCTACAGACTAAAGACAGGAATCAATATTAACCTTAAAAATAGCAGCTTAAACATATGGGTTGTGCTTTAATTTAAGTCCCAAGGCACTCAATGTAAAGCATCAAACTAGAGCTGTGACTTCAGGTTTGGGCTAATAATAGAGGGCTAATATAATCCCTGGGAGAATTGTAATTACCTTTTAAATGTCTCTCTTCTGTGCTAGGCAAGAGTTGCAGCTGTGTCTGGTCTCTTCACTGCAGTGTTGGCACATGTAGGCACCTAATAAATATTTGTTGAAATTAGAAATAGAAATAGATATGAGAGGAGAGTTGGGGGAGGGAAGGGGAGGAGAGTTGGGGGAAAAGGGAACAGAGTGAGGGGAGAGGAAGAGACTTCTGAAACAGGTACACCGGAGGTTTGGTACTGTGAGAAAAACCCTACACCCACTACATAGTGAAGAAGTGCAAAAAACAAGGGAAGCAACTTGGAGAAGCAAAAATCAGAAGATGCTGGGTAATCAGGAAGAAAGCAATAGACTGGGAATGTATAAGATGTACAACACTGCAATAATAATTATCCCCGTTCTTCACCCCTCCCTGTATCCATTCATTCTGCCATATGACTGCAGTGTTCTGTCCATTGTGGGGTTCCCATGGACTAAACCACGTGATTTTCTTTGGTCAATAAAATGATGGTTCAGAGATGTGCTGAGGGTATGTGGGGTTCCCGATATTTTTTTTATGGGTTCCCTGTCTATACAGACAGTTTGATTTTAAAATGTGTTACAAAATTAATAGGCCCATCTGACATGTATAGTGATATATTGATGAAGATTTATAGTAATAGGTAGAGAAGAGGTACTTATGTATTTGGTTGTTGTCCAATCAGTGCTTAGGAAGATTCTGCATAATCTAGGTTATCACCACTTTCTCTTCAGGTCCAGGAATCATCTCTTCATGTTCTTTATTGTTATATGCACCATTCTGGGCTAATTTTGTATTTCTCCCTGCAAAAAAAAAAAAAGTAAAAACTCTGTTATTACTCAGAGAACCACGAAGAACCAGATTCTTCAGAATCTGTTTGTATAATAACATTTTGAAACAATATAGACACTTTTGACTCTTCAGTTCCCTAATACCATGTATTTCCTGGTGGTGACTTCATCACTAATGACGTTGCATCATCCATTGTACCACTGTAAGTACTGGATTCCAGTGAGTCTTTCAAAGGTCATTGCTGTGCTTCATTGAAGATGACCACAATTGTTAAGTCTTACTTAGACTATACAGGGAAATATGCATGATAATTGTTTTCTGATCATGTTAAATTTATGATTTGGAATTTGATAGATTAAAACTTGAACAACACATCTTCCAACCATCTTCTCTTAAGCTCTTGAGGCCATAATCATTATTTCTAGAATGTGATCTCCTACCAGCAGGAAGGCTAGGTGATGGACCCATAGGTGGAGCACATAGCATGGTCCCAAGAGCAAAAAATGTCCATCCCTGTGAGGCATGGCTTAACGCTTACTCAGGAAAGCATCACTTCTCCACATGGATTGAAAGGTCCATTACATTGGAGACCAACAGTCAGCAAACCCTTTGGAGAATATAGGTGTGGCCAACTCCAGAGACCTTCTTCACACAAGGCATGGAGCCTGAGGGGGGAGCAGGGGAACCACACTGGGGACTAGTGACAGAGAGCTCACTGGGTAGAGGATGGCTCTGCCACACCCATCGCTTTCAGGTGCTTCAGCTGCCAGAGGCCCCATGATCAGAATGCAAATGGATGAGCACTGATCAAGCCCAAGGGTAGCTTTTGATAGTTAGCAGCCAGGAGCCCTGATCTTGTCCTGTGTCTGAGGTGAGTGAGATTCACCCAAATTTAGCAATTCAGCCCTGCTCTAGTGGCCCAAATTCATGCAGCCCCACAAAAGAAACGTTCTGATGGCCAATCAGAACAATTTGTTCATCACACCACCCTCCTAAAACCCCCAGGACAACTCTATGGGCAGGAGTCCTAGGGATCTTAGGGACATCTGGTCAACCCCATGGACTAAAGGATTAGAAAGTGCTGTGAAGGGAGAAACAATGACTAGGGTCCACATGGGTCCTACCCTTCATGAACTTGGAAGGTTCCTTAATACCTCTGTGTCTCCATTTCCCTTTCTATAAAATGGAGGTAATAGCAGTTCCTATTTTGAATATTTATTTTGGTGAGGACTAAATGAGTTATTTCATGCAAAGCTCTTAGAAACTTGCCTGCCACAAAATTTAAGAATTTGCTGTTTGTCTTGAGCTATTTACCATAACCCATGTCATGCTATACCTCCTGGCATTTCCCTGTTGTGTTTGCCTCATTGAAATGCACAATTTCACTGCACGACAAACTTCTTGAATTCTTAGCCAGCACTAGAGTAGGAAATGTGAAGACTTCAGAACAAAGAGATATCCTAAAACACATGTATGTTGTGCTACCAGAAAGATGGAGACACACCAAAGCCTTTCCTCAGAAGGTATAAATGATAGAAAATAGAAGTGACAGCTATTGTTCTAGAGAGAAAAAAAAGATTGTAAACTGAGATTACAAGTGATATTATGTTTCCCTTCATCTACCTCTTGTAGTAGTACTTCTAATGCTATTAGGACTTTTATTGCCATTTTTTTAATCCTCCAACAAATGTCAGGCACTGTACAAGATGTGTGTCATAGAAAGAGAATGAAGGAACAATGCTTTATGGTTCCAGCAAGGGAACAATATTTCTAAATACTTTCAGGGTCTCTGAAGAAATCTCAGTGTAATTTTCATTGAGAAAAGGGTCCCTGGGTTATCTGGAAAATACGATTTAAAAAATTATATATCCCCAAAGCAATGATGTATGTATAATTTTAAAATATTTTCTTTAATATAGCAAATGCAAACCAGAAAGTGATGTTTAACTGGGTGACTGATGTATATCTGGACAATTCTTTTATATGGAATTATTACAATTAGCCAGTTAAGGAGCAGATGAAGGTAACCAGTGAAAAGGCCTCTGGTCCTTGAGTCAGAAGATTCGGCTCTTTTTTACACTAGCTGGGCATATTACCTCAATTCTTGCAATTGCAAAATAAGAATGTTTAAATAAGCAGAATCAGCCTGTGATTGTCTGCTTTCAGTAAACACTAGGAATATTATTGTTGGCATGTTTGTGGCAAATCCAACAATGTTACTCCATTCTTAGATATCATAATGGCATCTGTCTTACACACACACATAATTCCTATTACTACTAGTCAGAATAATTGATTATGATCCTGTGGGTCTTTGAGAGAATGATTCCCATTGATCATATTCTCATTCTTTTAACAGAAAGCCTAACTTTTAAAGATCTTAGAGCAGTTTTGACTCTTGTTAGTTCATGCTGAGGCAAAGAAAAGTACAAAATGCAAAGGAATGTTTGACCAAAAAGAGTGTGAAAACATGCTAATACTCACTAGTAATTATGGGGATAAAATTAAAACTGTAGTATAGTTTAGTATATGGTATGGTATTGTATAGTAAGGTATAGTTTCACAACCATCTTATTGGCAAAGTCATTAAATCTAATAATATCAAGTGTTAGGGGAATGTGGGAAACCATTATTGATGGGAGTGTAAATTGGTTCAACTACGTTGGGGAAATATCTAGCAATAACAAGTGTATCAGTTATCTCTTCCTACAATAATATTGTGTAACAAACCACCCCCCAAATTTAGTGTTTTAAACTAAGAACCATTTATTGCTTCTGATGGGCTCACTCAGGCATCTGTGGTCAGTTGTAGGTCAGCTAGAAAAGTCTAACAAGTCTTGACAAGTCACATGGTTGGTTTGGGGCTGGCTAAAGGCTGGTCTAGGATGGCTGATGAGATGCCTGGGTTCTCCTCCACATGTCTCTTATGTGTGTCTGTTCTACCCACCAGCAGGCTAGGCACGTTCTCTTGGAAGTCTCAGAGAAGCAAGAGTGAGCAAGTTTAATCATGCAAGGATGCAAGCAGAAATGCACACTTTTCAAGCCTATGCTTGCATCACATTCATTGCCATCCAACTAGCCAAAGCAAATCACATAGCCAAGTTCAGGGTTACACTATTATAAGAAAAAGTGTGTGGATAGAGAAAGGCCATTAAATGGGGCTATTCATCCAATCTATCTGACTCATCAAGTTGCATGGAAGACTCCTATCCTATGATCCAACAATTCCATTCATAAATCTCTAACCTATATGTTCAAGGAGACATGAATAGGTCTATTGATTATGATATAGTTTGTAATTATAAAAAGAAATTGGAAAGGCCCTACATGTCCACCAAGAGAAATGTTAAAAATTTGATAGTCATACAACACATACCATGACAGAGCAAAAATGAGTAAACTAGATCTATAGCTTGCACAAGATATGAATCTTCAAAACCAAATATTAAGTAAAGAAAGCAAGTCGAGGAAGGATATGTAGAGAATAATATTATTTATGAAAATTAAAGTAACAGAAACACAGCATGAAAGTGATTCTTTGTTTATGGAAATATATACAGTAAAATACCAACTTATGTGGTTCCCTCTGGGAAGGTGGAAGAGAGGAAGAGAAGAAGCAAGAGCGGGAAGGGAAATGGAAAAGGGCTGGATTCTGCTGTGCCTGAATTATGTCTTTAAGGAATTGGTAATAGAAATATAGGTCTGGTATACTCTTCTTAATTGTGAAATAATTCATAATATTAAAAAAAATTCTAAGAGAAATATTCTGTACACATGAAACATACAGAGGTCTATCTAGGAAAGCATGAAGAACTCTTTTACCCATCTAAGAAAGAAATCTATATATGAGTTACTGAATGGACCAATGCAAATAAACTGACATTTTCTTGGGATGACATGACAGCAGGGTTGGTGATGTAAGCAAGAATCCCAGTGAGCAAAACCCAAGGAGGTTTCTGTTCAGTATTCAAGCAAATTGTCAGAGCAGACCAGCCTCTATTAATCAAAACCAAGAGAGGGTCCACTTACAGATAAAGTGAGTATAAGAAAATATCTCTGTGGAGGTATTGTCACCCACACAACAATGGCAATAAAAACTTTTCATGTGCATATCCTTAACTCAGTCTTGTTTGGTGGCTCCATTTCATGGAGTGGTCCTGAAATAGACTAGGGATAGAAGGAGAAAATGGAACCCTCAGAACCCATTGGCCAGTGTTACTCCAAGGGTGGTCCATGAGCCTGCAACACAGGCATCATCTTGGAGCTTGAGAGAAATGCAGATTCTCGGGCCCTGCTCCAGACCTTCTGAATCAAGCTACCTGGGGGTGGAGCCCAGCAATCTCTTTTAACCAGCCCTCCAGTTGATTCCAGTGCATACCCAACTTTGAAAAACACGGTCACAACCTCTTTTAAAATAATTAACAGTTAACTGGCATCTAAGTAATGATTGTAATTACTCCAGTCTCACTGTGAAATGTTTACAGGTTTCCATGAGACTATGATGAGAAATGGGGCAGCTAAAGCAGGAATTTCAGCTCTTATTGTACTAAAATATATTTATTATTACACTAGTCATCTTAGTACAATACCAAAGTTGGGAACTGAAGAACTAAGAAGGCAACTGAAAAATATATCTATTCACACTTTTTATTTTCCACACTTTGAACATCTTTATACCTTGTGTATTGCTTTTTTTTTTTTCTTTTTTTATTAGTTTCTGCTTTATAACAAAGTGAATCAGTCATACATATACATCTGTTCCCACATCCCCTCCCTCATGCATCTCCCTCCCTCCCACCCTCCCCATCCCACCCCTCCAGGCGGTCACAAAGCACCGAGCTGATCTCCCTGTGCTCTGCGGCTGCTTCCCACTATCTATCTACCTTACGTTTGGTAGTGTATATATGTCCATGCCTCTCTTTCCCTTTGTCACAGCTTACCCTTCCCCTTCCCCATATCCTCAAGTCCATTCTCAAGTAGGTCTGTGTCTTTATTCCCGTTTTACCCCTAGGTTCTTCATGACATTTTTTTTTTTTTAATTCCATATATATGTGTTAGCATACGGTATTTGTCTTTCTCTTTCTGACTTACTTCACTCTGTATGACAGACTCTAGGTCTATCCACCTCATTACAAATAGCTCAGTTTCGTTTCTTTTTATGGCTGAGTAATATTCCATTGTATATATGTGCCACATCTTCTTTATCCATTCATCCGATGATGGACACTTAGGTTGTTTCCAGCTCCGGGCTATTGTGAATAGAGCTGCAATGAACATTTTGGTACATGTCTCTTTTTGAATTATGGTTTTCTCAGGGTATATGCCTAGTAGTGGGATTGCTGGGTCATATGGTAGTTCTATTTTTAGTTTTTTAAGGAACCTCCATACTGTTCTCCATAGTGGCTGTACCAATTCACATTCCCACCAGCAGTGCAAGAGTGTTCCCTTTTCTCCACACCCTCTCCAGCATTTATTGTTTCTAGATTTCTTGATGATGGCCATTCTGACTGGTGTGAGATGATATCTCATTGTAGTTTTGATTTGCATTTCTCTAATGATTAATGATGTTGAGCATTCTTTCATGTGTTTGTTGGCAGTCTGTATATCTTCTTTGGAGAAATGCCTATTTAAGTCTTCTGCCCATTTTTGGATTGGGTTGTTTGTTTTTTTGCTATTGAGCTGCATGAGCTGTTTATAAATTTTGGAGATTAATCCTTTGTCAGTTGCTTCATTTGCAAATATTTTCTCCCATTCTGAGGGTTGTCTTTTGGTCTTGTTTATGGTTTCCTTTGCTGTGCAAAAGCTTTGAAGTTTCATTAGGTCCCATTTGTTTATCTTTGTTTTTATTTCCATTTCTCTAGGAGGTGGGTCCAAAAGGATCTTGCTGTGATTTATGTCATAGAGTGTTCTACCTATGTTTTGCTCTAAGAGTTTGATAGTTTCTGGCCTTACATTTAGGTCTTTAATCCATTTTGAGCTTATTTTTGTGTATGGTGTTAGGGAATGATCTAATCTCATACTTTTACATGTCCCTGTCCAGTTTTCCCAGCACCACTTATTGAAGAGGCTGTCCTTTCTCCACTGTACATTCCTGCCTCCTTTATCAAAGATAAGTTGGCCATATGTGCGTGGGTTTATCTCTGGGCTTTCTATCCTGATCCACTGATCTATCTTTCTGTTTTTATGCCAGTACCACACTGTCTTAATTACTGTAGCTTTGTAGTATAGTCTGAAGTCAGGCAGGCTGATTCCTCCAGCTCCGTTTTTCGTTCTCAAGATTGCTTTGGCTATTCGGGGTCTTTTGTTTTTCCAAACAAATTTTGAAATTTTTTGTTCTACTTCTGTGAAAAATGCCAGTGGTAGTTTGATAGGGATTGCATTGAATCTGTAGATTGCTTTGGGTAGTAGAGTCATTTTCACAATATTGATTCTTCCAATCCAGGAGCATGGTATATCTCTCCATCTATTTATATCATCTTTAATTTCTTTCATCCGTGTCTTATAATTTTCTGCATACAGGTCTTTTGTCTCCTTAGGTAGGTTTATTCCTAGATATTTTATTCTTTTTGTTGCAATGGTAAATGGGAATGGTTTCTTGATTTCATTTTCAGATTTTTCATCATTAGTGTACAGGAATGCCAGAGATTTCTGTGCATTAATTTTGTATCCTGCTACTTTACCAAATTCATTGATTAGCTCTAGTAGTTTTTCGGTAGCATCTTTAGGATTCTCTATGTATAGTATCATGTCATCTGCAAACAGTGACAGCTTTACTTCTTCTTTTCCAATTTGGATTCCTTTTATTTCCTTTTCTTCTCTGATTGCTGTGGCTAAAACTTCCAAAACTAGGTTGAATAAGAGTGGTGAGAGTGGGCAGCCTTGTCTTGTTCCTGATCTTAGTGGAAATGGTTTCAGTTTTTCACCATTGAGGACAATGTTGGCTGTGGGTTTGTCATATATGGCCTTTATTATGTTGTGGAAAGTTCCCTCTATGCCTACTTTCTGCAGGGTTTTTATCATAAATGGGTGTTGAATTTTGTCGAAAGCTTTCTCTGCATCTATTGAGATGATCATATGGTTTTTCTCCTTCAACTTGTTAATATGGTGTATCACATTGATTGATTTGCGTATATTGAAGAATCCTTGCATTCCTGGAATAAACCCCACTTGATCATGGTGTATGATCCTTTTAATGTGCTGTTGGATTCTGTTTGCTAGTATTTTGTTGAGGATTTTTGCATCTATGTTCATCAGTGATATTGGCCTGTAGTTTTCTTTCTTTGTGACATCCTTGCCTGGTTTTGGTATCAAGGTGATGGTGGCCTCGTAGAATGAGTTTGGGAGTGTTCCTTCCTCTGATATTGTTTGGAAGAGTTTGAGAAGGATGGGTGTTAGCTCTTCTCTAAATGTTTGATAGAATTCGCCTGTGAAGCCATCTGGTCCTGGGCTTTTCTTTGATGGAAGATTTTTAATCACAGTTTCAATTTCAGTGCTTGTGATTGGTCTATTCATATTTTCTATTTCTTCCTGAGTCAGTCTTGGTAGGTTGTGCATTTCTAAGAATTTGTCCATTTCTTCCAGGTTGTCCATTTTATTGGCATAGAGTTGCTTATAGTAATCTCTCATGATCTTTTGTATTTCTGCAGTGTCAGTTGTTACTTCTCCTTTTTCATTTCTAATTCTACTGATTTGAGTCTTCTCCCTTCTTTTCTTGATGAGTCTGGCTAATGGTTTGTCAATTTTGTTTATCTTCTCAAAGAACCAGCTTTTAGTTTGGTTGATCTTTGCTATCGTTTCCTTCATTTCTTTTTCATTTATTTCTGATCTGATCTTTATGATTTCTTTCCTTCTGCTAACTTTGGGGGTTTTTTGTTCTTCTTTCTCTAATTGCTTTAGGTGCAGGGTCAGGTTGTTTACTCGAAATGTTTCCTGTTTCTTAAGGTGGGATTGTATTGCTATAAACTTCCCCCTTAGAACTGCTTTTGCTGCGTCCCATAGGTTTTGGGTCGTCGTGTCTCCATTGTCATTTGTTTCTAAGTATTTCTTAATTTCCTCTTTGATTTCTTCAGTGATCACTTCATTATTGAGCAGTGTATTGTTTAGCTTCCATGTGTTTGTATTTTTTACAGATCTTTTCCTGTAATTGATGTCTAGTCTCATAGCATTGTGGTCGGAAAAGATACTTGATACAATTTCAATTTTCTTAAATTTACCAAGGCTTGATTTGTGACCCAAGATATGATCTATCCTGGAGAATGTTCCATGAACACTTGAGAAAAATGTGTATTCTGTTGTTTTTGGGTGGAATGTCCTATAAATATCGATTAAGTCCATCTTGTTTAATGTATCATTTAAAGCTTGTGTTTCCTTATTTATTTTCATTTTGGATGATCTGTCCATTGGTGAAAGCGGGGTGTTAAAGTCCCCTACTATGATTGTGTTACTGTCGATTTCCCCTTTTATGGCTGTTAGTATTTGCCTTATGTATTGAGGTGCTCCTATGTTGGGTGCATAAATATTTACAATTGTTATATCTTCTTCTTGGATCGATCCCTTTATCGTTATGTAGTGTCCTTCTTTGTCTCTTGTAATAGTCTTTATTTTAAAGTCTATTTTGTCTGATATAAGAATTGCTACTCCAGCTTTCTTTTGATTTCCATTTGCATGGAATATCTTTTTCCATCCCCTTACTTTCAATCTGTATGTGTCTCTAGGTCTGAAGTGGGTCTCTTGTAGACAGCATATATATGGGTCTTGTTTTTGTATCCATTCAGCCACTCTGTGTCTTTTGGTGGGAGCATTTAGTCCATTTACATTTAAGGTAATTATTGATATGTCTGTTCTTATTCCCATTTCCTTAATGGCTTTGGGTTCGTTATTGTAGGTATAGTCCTTCTGTTGTGTTTCTTGCCTAGAGAAGTTCCTTTAGCATTTGTTGTAAAGCTGGTTTGGTGGTGCTGAACTCTCTCAGCTTTTGCTTGTCTGTAAAGGTTTTAATTTCTCCATCAAATCTGAATGAGATCCTTGCTGGGTAGAGTAATCTTGGTTGCAGGTTTCTCTCCTTCATCACTTTAATTATGTCCTGCCACTCCCTTCTGGCTTGTAGAGTTTCTGCTGAGAGATCAGCTGTTAACCTGATGGGGATTCCCTTGTGTGTTATTTGTTGTTTTTCCCTTGCTGCTTTTAATATGATTTCTTTGTGTTTAATTTTTGACAGTTTGATTAATATGTGTCTTGGCGTATTTCTTCTTGGATTTATTCTGTATGGGAGTCTCTGTGCCTCCTGGACTTGATTAACTATTTCCTTTCCCATATTAGGGAAGTTTTCAACTATAATCTCTTCAAATATTTTCTCAGTCCCTTTCTTTTTCTCTTCTTCTTCTGGAACCCCTATAATTCGAATGTTGGTGCGTTTAATGTTGTCCCAGAGGTCTCTGAGACTGTCCTCTGTTCTTTTCATTCTTTTTTCTTTATTTTTCTCTGCATCAGTTATTTCCACTATTTTATCTTCCACCTCACTTATCCGTTCTTCTGCCTCAGTTATTCTGCTATTGATCCCATCTAGAGTATTTTTCATTTCATTTATTGTGTTTTTAATCGATGCTTGATTCATCTTTAGTTCTTCTAGGTCCTTGTTAACTGTTTCTTGCATATTGTCTATTCTATTTCCAAGATTTTGGATCTGGGAAATAGAATCTTGGATCAGCTTTACTATCATTATTCTGAATTCTTTTTCAGGTAGACTGCCTATTACCTCTTCATTTGTTAGGTCTGGTAGGTTTTTATCTTGCTCCTTCACCTGCTGTGTGTTTTTCTGCTTTCTCATTTTGCTTATGTTACTGTGTTTGGGGTCTCCTTTTTGCAGGCTGCAGATTCGTAGTTCCCGTTGTTTTTGGTGTCTGTCCCCCGTGGCTAAGGTTGTTTCAGTAGGTTGTGTAGGCTTCCTGGTGGGGGCAACTAATGCCTGTGTTCTGGTGGTTGAAGCTCGATCTTGTCTTTCTGGTGGACAGGTCCACATCTGGTGGTGTGTTTTGGGGTGCCTGTGGCCTTATTATGTTTTTAGGTATCCTCTCTGCTAATGGGTGGGGTTGTGTTCCTGCCTTGCTATTTGCTTGGCCTAGGGTGACCAGCACTGTAGCTTGCTGGTCGTTGACTGAAGCTGGGTGCTGGTGTTGAGATGGAGATCCCTGGGAGATTTTCGCTGCTTGATATTATGTGGAGCTGGGAGGTCTCTTGTGGACCCGTGTCCTGAAGTTGGCTCTCCCACTTCAGAGGCACAGCACTAACTCCTGGCTGCAGCACCAAGAGCCTTTCATCCACCCGGCCCAGAATAACAGTGAGAAAAAGTAGAAAGAAATAATTAGTAGAAGAAAGAAAGAGAGATTGAAAGAAAGGAAGAAGGGAAGTAAGGAAGGAAGGAAGAAAGAAAGAAAGGAGGGAGGGAGGAAGGATGGAAAGAAAGGAGGGAGGGAGGGAGGAATGAAAGCAAAAGGAAGAGTGAATGGAAGAAGAGGGGGAGGGAGGGAGGAAGGAAAGAAAGAAAGAAAGACAGGAGGGAGGGAGGAAGGAAAGAAAAAGAAAGTGGAAAGAAGAAGGGTGGGAGGGAGGGAGGGATGGAGGAAAGAAAAAGAAAGAAGGAAAGGAGGAGCGGAGGGAGGGAGGGAGGAAGGGAAGGGAAGAAAAAAAGAAAGAGCAGGTAAAGTAAAATAGAATAAAGTATGAAATATAGTAGCGTTATTAAAATTAAAAAGTAATTATTGAAAAAAAACACGGACCGAAAGAACCCTGGGACATATGGTGGAAGCAAAGCTATACAGAGAGAATCTTACACAGAAGATTACACATACACATTCACAAAAAGAGAGCAGGGGGAAAAATCAAAAATCTTGCTCTCCAAGTCCACCTCCTCGATTTGGGATAATTCGTTGTAAAAAGAGGAAAAGGGCGAAAAGTCTGAAATCTTGCTAAGTCCACCTCCTTAATTTGAGATAATTCGTTGTAAAAAGAGGGGAAAAAAAAGGGGGGAAAGTCTTAAATCTTGTCCTCAAGGTCCACTTCCTCAATTTGGGATGATTCGCTGTCCATTCATGCACTCCACAGACGCAGGGCACATCTAATGGACCGTGGAGCTTTAATCCGCTGCCTCGGAGGCTGCACAGAGAGATTTCCCTGTCTCTGCTCTCACAGCTCCCGGGTCTCAGCCTTGGACCTGGCCCCGCCTCTGCGCGTAGGTCGCCGGAGGGCGTCCGTTCTTCGCTCAGACAGGACGGGTTTAAAGGAGCCGCTGATTCGGGGGCTCTGGCTCACTCAGGCAGAGGGGAGGGAGGGGAATGCCCTCTCCTCGCGCACCAGGCAACAAAAGGGAAAAAAGTCTCTTGCGTCTCCGGTAGCTCCAGACCCTTTCCCCGGACTCCCTCCGGGCTAGCACTAACCCCTTCAGGGTCTCTTCCTGCCGCCAGCCCCAGACCTCTCCCTGCGCTCCGACTGAAAGCCGATACCCGAGCCTCAGCTCCCAGCCCCGCCCGCCCTGGCGGCCGAGCAGACAAGTCTCTCGGGCTGGTGTGTGCCTGAGGGCACCGATCCTCTGTGCCAAAATCTCTCTGCTTTGCCCTCCACACCCCTGTTGCTGTGCTCTCCTCCGCTACTCCGAAGCTTTCCCCCTCCGCCACCTGCAGTCTCCGCCCTCGAAGGGGCTTGTAGTGTGTAGAAACCTTCCCTCCTTCACGGCTCCCTCCCACTGGTGCAGGTCCCGTCCATATCCTATTGTCTCTGTTTATTCTTTTTTTCTTTTGACCTACCCAGGTATGTGGGGAGTTTCTTGCCTTTTGGGGTGTCTGAGGTCTTCTGTCAGCGTTCAGTAGGTGTTCTGTTGGAGTTGTTCCACGTGTAGATGAATTTCTGATGTATCTGTGGGGAGGAAGGTGATCTCCGCGTCTTACTCTTCCGCCATCTTCCTCCGGCTCCTGTATTGCTTTTTGATTTAAAAAATATTACATAGCTCTCTTTTGATATACATCAAACACATCACTATCTATTCCACAGAGATTTCTAACAGAAGGATGAACTGTTCCCCTTCAAATCATATTTTTATTTGCCTTGATGAAATAAAATGCTGTGGAACTTAATGGAATGCTATAGAAAACTACTTTAACTTTTATTCTAGTGGTCACATCTATAAAAGTGGACACTAAAAAAAGTGCTAAAACTTTTTTTGTTCTATTACTATTGATATTCATATATTAGTATATCCCAGCCACCATTCTATGTTTTAAGGATAAATTAGTAATAAACCAATGCAGCTGCTGATCTCATGGGGCTTAGGAGCTGGATTGTAGTTGGGGACACAGACAAAAAATCAACAATTTTATAATATGTTGTAGAGAGTGCAAAGGCCCTGAGGCAGGAGCATGCTGGGGTTTTAGAGAAATAACCATTAGGCCAACTTGGCTGAAGCTGAGTAAGAGAAGAGAGTAGCCGAGGTAAGTTACATAAACCTATTTGATTTGGCAATGTGAGAGCAATCAGCTCTTTCCATGCCAAAAGAGATTTTGGAGCATTATCCCAAATCAATCAACTTCATTTCCTATGCTCTATGCAAATTATGCAGCTGAAACCAAAATGCAATTAAGAGGACAGTTTGCTCTCCTGTCAGTAATGATGAACTCTTTATATGCTGTCTGGGATGTAACGTTGCCTGCACAGTTGGGCAAGCCAGGAAGAGAATGCCAGTGCTGTTAAATGGTGCCTTCTTCCTCTCTGTTAGGAGAGCTCTCTTGCTCCTCTGCCATCATTTTGTTGCAGTTTAGAAACATGTTTCTATCTGGGCCAAGGCTCCAGGCAAGGTGCGAGTAGGGGGTTGTAAAAATGAGTTATAAGCCCCTTTATTTTATAACCTAGGATGATCCTTTGAATTTTGGTGAAATCCCTCTTACTTCATATATTGAATTCCTACTTTTCAACACAAGGTAAAATGTTTAGAAATTCTTTGGACAGTAGTAACTAGGAGAGGGCAAGCTTGTGTCACAATGTGTCTGCAGCTACTGAGAATCTTGGGAAGTGCCGTGACTTCTTTCTGTTGAGCCTTCTTTCAGCTTCTAGAAACTGCCAGGTCCCCTGCTGCCACAGGGCCTTTGCATGTGATGTTTTTTTCTGCTTGGATGTACATTGGGATGACCTGGAGATGCCCAGACAGCACCACAGACACATTAAATCAGGATCTCTGAGGTGGGATCCAGGCATCGGTACCTTTTAATGTTCCCCAGGAGATTCTAGTGTTCACCCCAGCTTAAGAACCCCTGTCCCAGTACTTTGTTTCTCAGCCTGCCTCACAATCCCACTTCACACCTACTCCTCTTTGCCTTCCTTTGCTTAATAATCCTTCCTCAGAGACACAATTCCTGGCATTTCCCTGCCCCGACCCTAAGTCAAATCGCCTTCTGGTGCATGTACCTCTTCTCTGGAAACTGTTTTCATGGTAGTTATTTTACAGTTCTTTGTGACATTATTTGTTTAATATTTTTCTTCTCCCTCTTTTTATTTTATTATTATTATTATTGGCTGCGCCATGCAGCAGCTTGCAGGATCTTAGTTCCTTGACCAGGGATTGAAACCGCTTCCTCAGCAGTGAAAGCACAGAGTCCTAACCACTGGACCACCAGGGAATCCCCTCTTCTCCCTCTTTTTAAAATACTGTTTAAAAGACTCATTTACTGGGCTTCCCTGGCGGCGCAATGGTTGAGAGTCCTCCTGGCGACGCAGGGGACACAGGTTCGTGCCCCGGTCCGGGAAGATCCCACATGCCGCAGAGCGGCTGGGCCCGTGAGCCATGGCCGCTGGGCCTGCGCATCCGGAGCCTGTGCTCCACAACGGGAGAGACCGCAACAGTGAGAGGCCCGCGTACCGCGCCCCCCCCCCCCAAAAAAAGACTCATTTACTAAGACACTCAACCCTTGCAAGCCTGGTATCTTCATGATGGACAAGACTGATGACTGGGTCTGACTTAAACTCTTAACCTACTATTTTTTTTTTCTGAATTAATCAAATGACCTTTGTAAGCAAACCAAACCTGTGCTGATCAAGGTCATTTCCAGCAAATTTATCTTCCCCAAACAGAATTTTATGGTTCAAACTAAAGCCATTGAGAGGGCACCCTGAAATATGAGAGGCAGCCCAAGGATCTAAGAGTTAAAGTGCTTATTTCCTGCCAGACAGTTTTTGTGAAAATGAACCTTGCCTTATGTGCAGGAAAACATTTGGTGTTTAAAAGATGTATCTCGGGCTTCCCTGGTGGCGCAGTGGTTGAGATTCTGCCTGCCGATGCAGGGGACACGGGTTCGTGCCCCGGTCTGGGAAGATCCCACATGCCGCGGAGCGGCTGGGCCCGTGAGCCATGGCCGTTGAGCCTGCACGTCCGGAGCCTGTGCTCCACAACGGGAGAGACCACAACAGTGAGAGGCCCACGTACCTCAATCAATCAATCAATCAATATGTATGTATGTATGTATCTCCTTCTCTTGACTATGAGCTCCATGAAGGAAGTGACTATGTCTGATTTTGTTTACCATTAAATAAATCCTCAGGGCCGAGCACCTGGCACCCAGTAAACATTCAATAACTGTGTTGAATGGGTGAACAGGAAAGAAGAAAACTATTCAAGGAGTTTATTTTTCAGCTGATTTTTCCAATTCAGTTGGAGGGGGGGCAGGTGGGAAAAAAAGCAGTGATCCTCATTCCTGAGTTAATATTAGCATCACCTAGGATAGGAGGTGTTGAAAAATACTGATGCCTAGACCCCAACCCACACCAACCAAAAAACCCAGACTCTTGGAGGTTGGGGCATTGGTGTATTAGTTTTCTATTACACTTAATATATTACATGCTTAATTACTAGATTAATTTAGCAGCTTAAAACAACGAATTTACTATCTCACAGTTTCTGTAGGTCAGAGGTTCAGATGCATAGTGGCTGGATTCTCGGCTCATGTTATCAGCTGAAGTCAGTTTGTTGGCTGGGGCTGGAGTTCTCCCTGTGGCTCTTGATCTCTTGCAAGCTCACTGGTTATCGGCAGAATTCATTTCCTTGTAGTGATAGGACCGGGGTTCCTGTTGTTTTCTAGCTTTTTGGCCTGGGGTCACTCTCAGCTTCAGGAGGTCAATCTGAGGTCCTTGTCACCTGAACCCCTGCATCTCAGCAAAAGAGAACTTCCTTGGTGTCAACACCCTTCATGCTTCAAATCCCTCTAACTTCTCTCCTGTGACCAGCTGGACAAAACTCTGCTTTTAAAGGGTCTATCCAAATAATCTCGCTTTCTTCTTTTCTTATGGTGTTTGTTTTTTTTTTTTTCGCTTCTCATTTTAAAAAATTGAAATACAGTTGACATACAACATCATGTAAGTTTAATGTGTACAACATATTGTTTTGATACCTTTATATTGCAACATGGTTGGCATCGTAGCATAACTAACAGATCATTTCCCTTTCTTAAATCCAACTGTGGTATATATTATAAAACTAATCACAAAAATGAAAGCCATCAAACTCAGTCCTAGAGATTATGCAGGGTGTGTAAACTAGGGATGGGGGTCCAGGAAACTTTGGGGCCACCTTAGAGTTTTGCCTACCACAACTGGTATTAAACAACTCCCCAGATGAAAGTGAGAAACACTGGACTAAATCTATCATATATTTCAAAGGACAATGTAAAAGTGATCTTTATTTTTTTTTAAATTTTTATTGAAGTATAGTTGTTTTCCAGTGTTGTGTTTCTGGTGTACAGCAAAGTGATTCAGATATATGTAAATACACATACATATATATATATATACATATATATTCTTTTCCAGTATGGCTTATTAAAGGATATTGAAAATAGTTCCCTGTGCTGTACAGTAGGACCATGTTGTTTATCTATTTTATGTATAGTAGTTTGTATCTGCTAATTCCAAACTCCTAGTTTTTCCCTCCTCCACCCCCTTTCCCCTTTGGTAACCATAAGTTTATTTTCTATGTCCGTGAGTCTGTTTCTATTTTATAAATAAGTTCATTTGTATCATATTTTAGATTCCATATATGTTATATCATATGGTATTTTTCTGTCTGACTTATTTAGTATGATAATCCCTAGGTCCATCCATGTTGCTGCAGATGGCATTATTTCATTCTTTTTATGGCTGAGTAATATTCCATTTGTGTGTGTGTGTGTGTGTGTGTGTGTGTACATACCACATCTTCTTTATCCATTTATCTGTTGATGGACATTTAGGTTCTTCCATGTCTTGGCTATTGTAAATAGTGCTATGAACCCTGGGGTGCATAAATCTTTGAATTAGAGTTTTCTCTGGATGTGTGCCCAGGAGTGGGATTGCTGGATCATATGGCAATTCTACTTTTAGTTTTTTAAAGAACCCCCATACTGTTTTCTATAGTGGCTGAGCCAATTTACATTCCCACCAACAGTGTAGGAGTGTTCTCTTTTCTCCACACCCTCTCCAGCGTTTATTATTTGTAGACCAAAAGTGACCTTTAAACACAGTAATTTTTTAAAGAAATACATCTTCTACTCATCAAAAATACCTCACCAATCAAGACATCAATAGACTAACTATGGAGAGATTTACTAAAAGCCCAGTGTAACTCACAGTAGGTATACCATCTGAGAGAAGCACTGCCTGTGGGATTTAAACTATACCATTTCTGAAACCTAGTGTATCTGTCAGGGTTCCACCCAGTAACAGCTCACCCATATAGTTCAACTGAAGAGCCATTGGTGGAAAGATTAATTACAGAGATGTGGGTAGGGCTTAGGGAACAGTGGAGGGACAGAGATGCACCCTGAGACCAGCAGTAGTGGGAGGTCATTACCACCTGTGGGGGGAATTGGTGTCTCTGGAATCCATGGAGAGCTGGAAGGACTCTGTAGATGGGAGGAGACCAGATATAGAAGCAGGAAGAGAACAGGGAGAAATCCTCTGACTTTTCTCACCTCCCATTCTCTGATCTCCTCCCAGTACTTCCTAATGACCCAACCCAAGGGGAAGCCAGCTGCCCAGTGGGTCTGGGAGGAGCTGTCCAGAGGGAAGAGACCTCCTGGGGTACAAAGCAGGGCAGAGCACGGGAGAAGGTAACTGGCATAGGCAAATGGAGAATAACCATCACACCTTGAAATTGATGTATTTTTTTTCAGATTGAGAAAATATATTTTGAAGATTAAAAAGAGGCATAACATGGGAATACTTATAATTTACCAGAGTGGTTTCCTATATAGGTGGAGACTGACAGTTAAATCACTTACGCATCAATCCTGGGCCCGGGGTTGCCTCCTCATTTCATTTTTAACTTTTCCAATTCCATGTAGCTAGCTGTAGGGAAATGAGGCTGGCACTGGAGGGGAGGCAGGGAAAGGGAAGTTGAAGATGTATGTTTTTATTTTCAAGACCAATAATATTCATGCCTTTAAAATAGTATAAGCACAAAGTTATCATGTTAATAGAATGAGTAATTCTACTGATAACTTAGGACATTCCTAGGTCATATATCTCACACAAAATATGCATAATCTGTTTGATATATATGAGTAAAATGAAGATAAAACAGTATTTTTAGCATACAAGGACTTTGAAAGTGTTTGTTCAAAGATTTATAGCATATGCAAATTTGAAACCTCCTTCCAGTGTTTTTGTGATTCTTTTTCATTAAAATAAGAAAACCACCGAAGCAGCTGCCTGGATATTGCCCTAAATTTTATACTTTCTCTCTTTCTTGTTTTCACTTTCCCTTCTCCACACCTACGTGTGTGTTTGTATCGCTCAAGTGTTATAAAAGTAATCTTGAACATTCTCTACTATCATCTTAAATTACCTAGTTGCCTGTTATTGATATAACATTAATAAGTAATAAACAATATTTAAATTTAAAACTTATAATTAATATTTAAATTCAAGAATCCTGCCTCAGGAAAGCTTTTAGTCTTGTCTCTTCCTAAAAATAAATCATAAAACAAAATTTAAAAACAAAACAAAACAAAAAGTAAGACATTGAAATGATAGGAAAGAATTATAACAGGAGGGAGCATCAGCAGCACTAAGGTGCTGCCAGATTTCTGAAGGCAGAAGGTAGCTGTAATCGTGCCAACAGATGATTTGAATGAGCTCAGAAGTTGGTAGTTGAATGTGGGGTTTTCATTCGGTGGCCTGTGAAATCAGCTGATACAGAGAACAGAACTGGGAGAAAGGACAGAATGTAGTGGGTAGCTGATTTCTATTCTATTCTATAGAATAGCTTCTCCAGCCCTCTTTCATCCCTTGAGTGCAGTTGCAGAACTCATTCCCAGGATAAAGGCAGAGATTCTCTCCAAAGAAACAGAAGTTCTGGGCAGAGCTTGGGCATCCAGAACAGGGGTTAGTGTTCTAGATTAGGACCCATTTTATTATGCCATTTGGAGGAGAGGCAGGGCCTCTTGAGTGCTCTCTTCTCAGGGAGTGAAAGAGAAGCCAGCCAGATGACATCCTCTCATCACATACACAGATTCACAGTGAGTCCTCTCCTTTAGTGTAGAAGCTGGTAAAGGCTGAGCACAGCTGCTGACGCCATTAACCTAGTTCCTCAACAATAAATCACTGGATAACCAAGCAGCATGTCCAAGCATTTGAAGAAAACTGTCAATGCAAAGGAGAAAGAACAAGATGAGCCAAAAGACAAATAGACTCAAGGAGATACATAAAAAAATTAGGGAAAGAGATGCAAACTTAAATTTAAGATCCAGAGGTATTTGAGGTGTTATTGCACCCATAAAGAGAGAAACATTGTAAATTGAATTCATAACTGAATAAATTAAATCTGTTAGTAAAATAGCTAAAGAAGAAGGAAAAAACTCATCGGGCAAAGATATCGTCTCCAGAAAATTTTTCCTGATATATAAGAAAGAAAGTCCTTAGGGGACTTCCCTGGTGGTGCAGTGGTTAAGAATCCACCTGCCAATGCAGGGGACATGGGTTCGATCCCTGGTCCAGGAAGATCTCACATGCCGCAGAGCAACTAAGCCCATGCGCCACAACTACTGAGTCTGCGCTCTAGAGCCCACAAGCCACAACTACTGGGCCCACGTGCCACAACTACTACTGAAGCCCTCATG
Source organism: Hyperoodon ampullatus (assembly GCF_949752795.1). Taxonomy (NCBI): domain Eukaryota; kingdom Metazoa; phylum Chordata; class Mammalia; order Artiodactyla; family Ziphiidae; genus Hyperoodon; species Hyperoodon ampullatus. Next base: position 10,200,052 of record NC_136927.1, on the reverse strand, counting down.
CCTAGAGCCTGTGCTCCACAAGAAAGAGAAGCCCCCAGGCGCCACAACAAAGAGTAGCCCCCGCTCACCACAACTAGAGAAAGCCTGCACGCAGCAACGAAGACCTAATGAAGCCAAAAATAAAAATAAATAAATAAATTAAAAATATATAAAATGCATAGAATAAGTCTAATTAAAATGTATAGGACCTCTACATAGAAAATTATAAGATATTATTGCTAGAAAATATGAAACTCAAAATGTACAATGATACTATTTTCATGAACAGTAAGAATTAATATTGTTAAGGCATCAATTCTTCTCAAATGTATATATTCAATAAAATTTCAATCAAAATCATAGCGGGTTATCTTGTAGAAATTGGCAAGTTGATTCTAAAATGTATATGGAAAAGTGGGGGGTCAAGAATAACAAAAACAATCTTTAAAATATAGAGTTGGAAGACCTATACTACCAAATCTACCCACGCCATCAATTTAAAGATACCGTAAATTAAGAATGGGTAGCATGGTGCCAGGGCTCACTGATAGAACAATGGAACAAAATAGAGTCCAGAAACAGACCCATGTATTAATGGTTTCTTGATTAATGACAAAGGAGGCATTGAACCCAGAAGCAAAAGACATCTTTCCTTTGAATAAATAGTACAGGGTCAATTGGATATCAACATGGAAAAGTTGAATCTTGACCCCTACTTTTCATAAAAATAAATTTCAGGTGACTGTAAATCAGAATGTAAATAGTAGAAGTGCAAAACTTTGAGAAGACAACAAAACAAAGTATCTTCATGGCATAAGTGTAAGGAACTTAAAGAGCAGACAAAAAGCACTAACGATAAAAGACTGATGAAATCAATTATTTCTGTTCATTAAAATATATCATTAAAAGAATATAAAAGGCAAGCCAAAGAATGGGAGAAGATAATTACTACACATTTGGCCAAGTGAGGGGGTCCTATCCAGATATGCAAAGAGCTCCTACAAATCAAGTAAAAATATATCAGTCCAATGGGAAAACTGGCAAAAGACCTGACCAGTCATACAACAAATGGCCAACACAGATATCAAAAAGATACTCAATTAAAATTTGAAAAACAAAATACCATTACACAACAGTCAGAATAGCTACAGTTAAATAGACTGCCAATACCAATATTGGTGAAGATTTAGAGGAACTAGAACCTTCCTATATTGCTGGTAGGAGTGATATTGGTGCAACTGCTTTGGAAGTGGTTTGGTAATATCTTCTAAAACAATGTAACCACACTGTATGCCCTAGACGTAACAAAATAGAACACACTAGAAATGTGAATATATGTGCACCAAACAAAAATGTTCTTTACAACTTTATTTATGATGGCCAAAGACTGGGGAAAAAACCCCAAACGTGTAAACATTAGAAAGGATAAGTTTTTATATATTCATAAAATCAAATACTATTCGGAAATTGAGATAAATAGGCCACTTCTATAAGCAACAATGTGGATAAATCTCACAAACCTAATTTTGAGTGACAGGAGTCAGTCGTGCAAGAATTTGTAGTATTTTGTTTCTACGTATATAAATTTCTAAAACAGACAGAACTATTAAGGTATTAGAAATCAGGAAAATGATGCTTTATGAGAAGAAGGGGGTAGTGATTGAGAATGGGGCACAAAGGGGGCTTCTGAGGCAGAGGTAGTGTTTTCTTTCTTGACTAGTGTTGTAATTATACTTATGTGATCATTTGTGAGATGATTCATCAAGATATAATTTGTCTACTTTTCTATATGCATATTATACCTAATTTAAAAGTTTTTAAATAAACACAACTGAATTACATGCTAAAGATTAAGAATTGGATTGGCATTAAAATTCTCACATCAGCAGCCTTGTATCTTAAAAGATGGTGTAATTATGCCTTCAAAACTTTGAGGGAAAAAATAGGGGCCCAGAATTCGAGGAAATAAAAGATATATTCATTCATGTAAGGACTCATTAAATTCACCTCTTATACACCATTTCTAAAAGAATCCAGGAGAAATTCAAAGTCCTTAGGAAACAATAGAGCTAACCCAGGAGAACAATAAAAAGAAATAATGACAACTGTGCTTATGGCCTAGAAGCATTTTATATCATCCAACAAGTAGCATGATAAGGAAAGTGGATGCTTTAAGCAATGTGATAAAATACAAATTCTTTCTGACAAGAAAAAAAAACAAGGAAAGAAATGCACAAAATTCTCCAAGAGATTTATAAAGTTGTATAAAAAAATTATGTTACAAATTTGAAGCAGGGCTTCCCTGGTGGTGCAGTGGTTGAGAGTCCGCCTGTGGATGCGGAGGACACGGGTTCGTGCCCAGGTCCGGGATGATCCCACATGCCGCGGAGTGGCTGGGCCCGTGAGCCATGGCCACTGGGCCTGCACGTCCGGAGCCTGTGCTCCGCAACGGGAGAGGCCACAACAGTGAGAGGCCCGCGTAACGCAAAAAAAAAAAAAAAAAAGTTGAAGCAAACTGAAATGTGTCATTATATTGAACAAATGATGGAATGTAATAGAATATATTTAACCTTGATTGAAATATTCCCCTTCAAGTGACTCAGGTAAGGGACCTAGGATTACTACTTTGTGAATTCAATCACATCACTGATTTCTGTTAATCATCATATTTTTAACATTGCTTATTGGTTCATGATTTTCAGAACCAAACTATGGATGCAAAACCTTATTATGAATAGAAGTCAGAATGTAAATGCTACACAATACTGTCAAAGCAGTGCGATGCTTGGCAGATTCTGACAAGTGGTAGAGATGGGGGCTGTGAAAGCCAAGTGCAAAGAACATTAATGCCTCATCTTATATGGTGAGAAATTGAGAGTTACAGCTTAAAGCTGATGTGTCTAAAATAGAGATCTTGGCATATGATTTAAAATGTTTTTAATGTAATTAACAAACATAGGAGGAGGAAGAGAAAGTAGATGGAGGACATATAGAGAGAATAAATATTTCTTGTGTCAATATAAAGCCTGAACAGACACTGCTTAGTGTTGATAAATCCAGACACAAAGGCACAATCAATTTTACTTAATATTACCTCCAACGGCCTAAAGGTAGAATAGACAAAAATTGTTGTCTCTGAAGAGAGGGTGTGGAGGGTGAGGGAATGAGAAAGATATAAGGGAGAGTCTTTCTTTTCATTTTGTGCCTCTTTCTTTTTTCCTTATGCTTTCTGTCTACATGCTTGCATTACATCTATTAAAATAATAACTAATACAAATTCTCAATTAAGACAAAAATAATTGTCAAGGAAATTACCTAGAAGCAGAAAAGTTTATGTAGTAGTTCATATACAGATTCTCAATTAAGACAAAAATAATTGTTAAGGGAATTATAGAAGCAGAAAAGTTTAAGTAGTAGTTCATATACAAAACACATAGTTGGAAGTCTTATGCTAAAGACCTTATTTTGGTACCCCTGTGAAATGATCTTGTTTTGCTTTCTGTGGTAGACTGCAAAGTTGACCCCATACTTCACAGCTCTTTTCTCATAGAGGTGGGTTTTTCCCAATCCCCTGGAATCTGGCTGGCCCTGTGACTTGCTTTGGCTACTGAAATAGTAGCAAATGTGATAACAAGAGGCTTGAAAAGTGTTGATAAATTGGGGCTTACACTTGCTACTCTTGGAACCTGAGATTTCTATGTGAAGAAATCTGAGTAGGCTGCTGAATGATGAGAAGCATGTGGTCCCCAAGAGATGACCAACATCTAGGATATGAATGAGGTTTTCCTAGATTATCCAGCCATCAGCTAGCTGACCAAAGACTCCTGAGTGAGCCTGGCCAAGACCAGCTGAACAATCCAAGATCAGATGAACTGTCCAGCCAAATCACAAACTGTGAGCTAAGAAAGTGGTCATTGTTTTATGTTTTGAACTGTCTGTTATGTAGTCAAAGCCAACTGATAACACTTTCTATGAATATGGGTATTTTGCTTACTACCATCTCATAGGAACTTTGTGAATACTAATAAGATCAGAATGGATAAGATTCTTGAGATATTACTGGAAAAGAAAATTTAGTATATCTTTTGATTAATAGTGTATATTTAATAAATATATCTTTAAATACATGATGAGTTTTTCGGTTCACAAAATTTATGTGAATCTCTCTTCATTGTTCCATGTCTGTGGTAAAAACGTTCTTGCTAAAAATACTTGTACCTATTTACGATCACATAAATCTGCCCAGATACTGCTTTGCAATGCTTTGTACGTCAAACCTGCCTTGAGATACCACCAGCACAAAAAGGACTAGGTAAAAGATTGAACTGGGATTAAATGCTAGGTTTTGTCAACTGTAAAATTCACAAGAGAGCGTTAGTTAGGATTTTCAACTCTCCAACTAACAAAGACAAGGATTTGCTCAGCACTATTCAAGAAAGTCAGTGGATATTTCCAAGAACTTTCACTTTTTCAGAGATAGTGAAAAATAGATTTCTTTAGGAAATAATTCAAAAGCCCAGTTAAAGTTGAGGATTGAGGAATTATTTTTTTTAAAGGGCTATCAAATTAAAGAAAACTCTAAGGGAAAAATTTAACAATCTAGATTCACCACAGTTGAAAATATCTAGATTAGGTTATTTAGATTTTTCACAACTAGTTCAAGGGTCAAACTTGAACTACATCAAGGTGTCAAGACCATTCCTTTGGAAATAATAGTCTTTTCAAATAAATGGAGCCTAGACAACTGGATATCCACGTGCAATAGAATGGGCTTGGACCCCTTCTTTACACCATACACAAAAATTTAATTAAAACTGGATTCTAGACCTAAATGTAAGAGCTAAAACTGTTAAACTCTTGGAAGAAAATATAGTAGTAAAACCTTTGAGACCTTGAATGACACAAAGTCTTCTCAGATATGATACCAAAAGCACAAATGCCAAAAGAAAAGAAAAATAAATTAGACTTCATCAAAATTAAAAGCTTTTTTAATTTTTAAAAATAAATTATTTATTTGTTTATTTTTGGCTGCGTTGGGTCTTCATTGATGTGTGTGGGCTTTCTCTAGTTGCTGCAAGAGGGGACTAGTCTTGGTTGTGGTACACGGGCTTCTCATTGCAGTGGCTTCTCTTGTGAAGCATGGGCTGTAGGCGCATGGGCTTCAGTAGTTGAGGTGCATGGGCTTCAGTAGTTGTGGCATGCAGGCTCAGTAGTTGTGGTGCACAGGCTTAGTTGATCCACAGCATGTGGGATCTTCCCAGACTAGGGCTCGAACCTGTGTCTCCTGCACTGGCAGGTGGATTCTTAACCACTGTGCCACCAGGGAAGTCTTAAAACCTTTTTTAAATATTTTCATTTTTAATTGAAGTATAGTCAATTTACAATATTATATTAGTTTCAGGTGTACAATATAGTGATTCAATATTTTTATAGATTATACTCCATTTAAAGTTGTTATAAAATATTGACTATATTCCCTGTGCTGAACAATGTATCCTTGTAGCTTATTTATTTTACACTTAGTAGTTTGTACCTCTTAATCCCTTACTCCTGTCTTGACCTGCTCCCCTTCACTGTCCCCACTGGTAACCACTAGTTTGGTCTCTATATCTGTGAGTCTGCTTCTGTTTTGTTATATTCATTTATTTGTTTTATTTTTTAGATTCCACATATAAGTGATTTCATACAATGTTTGTCTTTCTCTGTCTGACTTAATTCAATATTAAGAATTTAATATTGAATTAAATATTAAATGTAATATTTAATATTTCATTTAATATTAAATGAAATGTAGAATTTCATTCTTTTCATTCTTTTTTATGGCTGAGTGATATTCTGTTATATATATATATATATATATATATATATATATACATATGCATGGCACATTTTCTTTATCTATTCATCTGTTGATAGGCACTTAGGTTGCTTCTATATCTTGACTATTCTAAATACTGCTGCTGTGAACATTGGGGTGAATGTATCTTTTCAAATTAGTGTTTTTATTTTCTTTGGGTATATGCCCAGCAGTAGAATTGCTGGATTATATGGTAGTTTGGTTTTTAGTTTTTTGAGAAACCTCCATACTATTTTTCATAGTGGCTGTACCAATTTATAATCCCACTAACAATGTAATAGGGTTGCCTTTTCTCCACATCCTTGCCAACATTTGCTATTTATAGGCTTTTTGACAATAGTCATTTTGACAGGTGTGAGGTGATATCTCATTGTGGTTTTGGTTTGCATTTCTCTGATGATTAGTGATGTTGAACATTTTTTTCATGTGCCTGTTGGCCATTTGTATATCTTCTTTGGAAAAATGTCTATTCAGGTCTTCTACCCATTTAAAAAAATTTTTTTTGATATTGAGTTGTATGAGCTGTTTATTTCTGGATATTAACCCCTTATCATCATGTCATTTGCAAATATTTTCCTCCCACTCAGTAAGTTGTCTTTTTGTTTTGTAGATGGTTTCCTTTGCTGTGGAACAAAAAAACTTTTAAGTTTATTTACGTCCCATTTGTTTATTATGGCTTTTGCTTCCTGTGCCTTAGGAGACAGATCCCCCAAAATATTGCTATGACCTATGTCAGAGTGTTCTGCCTATATTTTCTTCTAGGAATTTTATGGTTTCCCATCTTACATTTAGGTCTTTAATCCATTTTGTGTTTATTTTTGTATATGATGTTCTAAATTCATTCTTTTACATGTATATCCAGTTTTCCCATCCCCACTTGTTGAAAACACAGTATTTTCTCCATTGTATATTCTTGCCTCCTTTGTCATAGATTAATTGATCATAGGTGCATAGGTTTATTTTTGGGATCTCTATTCTGTTCCACTGATCCATGTGTCTGTTTCTGTGCCAGTACCATAGTGTTTTTATTACTGTATCTTTGTTAGTATAGTCTGCAGCCAGGGAGCATAATTCCTCCGGCTCTGTTCTTCTTTCTCAAGATTGTTTTGGCCATTCAGTGTCTTTGTGTTTTCATACAAATTTTAGAATTTGCTCTAGTTCCATGAAGAATGCCATTGGTATTTTGATAGGGATTGCATTGAATCTGTAGATTACTTTGGGTAGTATGGACATTCTAACATCATACTCAAAGGTGAAAAGCTGAATACTTTTCCTTTAAAATCAGGAACAAGACAAGGTTGCCCATTCTCACCACTTGTATTTAACATAGTATTGGACGTTCTAGCCATAGCAATCAGATAAGAAAAAGAAATAAATGTATTAAGATTGGAAGGGAAGAAGTAAAACTGTTACTATTTGCAGATGACATGATACTATATATAGAAAATCCTAAAGTCTACACCAAAAAACTATTAGAATTAATAAATGAATTCAGTAAAGTTGCAGGATACAAGATCAATACACATAAATCTGTTGCTTTTCTATATGCTAATAATGAACTATCAGAATGAGAAAATAAGAAAACAGTTCCATTTAAAATCATATCAAGAAAGAATAAAATACCTAGGAATAAACTTAACCAAGGAGGCAACTGAGCTATACTCTGAAAACTATAAAATATTGATGAAGAAAATTGAAACAAAGTAATGGAAAGATATCCTATGTTCATATATTGGCAAAATTAAAAAATCTTTTGAGCTTCAAAGGACACCATAAAAAAAGTGAACAGACAACCTACAGAATGGGATGAATTATTTGCAAATCATACATCTGATAAATTTCTAGTATCTAGAATATATAAACAATTTAACAGCCAAAGACAAAGAACCCAATTAAAAAATGGGCAAAGACTCTCAATAGACATTTCCACAATTAAGATACCAATGGTCAGTAAGCACATGAAAAGATACTGAACATCATTTGCCATTAAAGAAATGCAAATCAAAACCACAGGATAACACTTCACATCCACTAGGATGGCTACAATCAGAAAGACAGATAATGTCAAGTGTTGGTGAGGATGTGGAGAAATTGGAAGCCTCGTGTATTGCTGCTAGGCATGTAAAATGGCACAGCTGCTTTGGAAAACCATCTGGAAGTTTTCAAATGGTTAAACAAAGAGCTGCTGTAAGACCCAACAATTCCACTCCTAGGTATATGCCC